>NC_090595.1:2267500-2867500 GCF_017918235.1 Porcisia hertigi
CTGGGGCCAGACCCCACATTCAGAGTCCAGTGAAATGACTCGCTTGAAGTGCAGCCCTGCCACCGAGGAGTGGGGCGAGTCGACGGTGGTGCTAGCACTCGCTACCACGGGAGGGATGCCGGCAAAGTATGACGGCGTTCGCAAGACGCCAACGCCGCCGCTGCTGAGGCGCAGAATACTGTTGCTCTTCGCCATGTGGGACGATGTGACAGAGGAGTTGGCGTGGGCGCCAGAGGCCGCCGTCAGCGTGCCGTTGTGCTGGGACACACCAGGAGGAGACCCGAGACTGGCTCCCGCCAGCGACACTGAGGATGAAATAGATGGCATACGACGCAGGGACTGTGTCCGGCTCACAGGAACTTCGAAGCGGTGCGGTCGGCGGAATAGACTCGAGCTGCGCAAGTAGGCAGCTGTGGCAGCTGGTGACATCTCGGCCGAATCTGGAGACGGCAGCGCAGCACTTGCGTTGGGCTGACTGCTTGCGCTCCCACCACTGTGTCCCTGCGACCGTTGCGTACTGAACTGTGGAGCCTGGAGCGGACGGCTCATGAGGGAGGCGGTAGGCAGTGACAAGGCCGAAAAGGCGCACTGAACGCGCAGTGATGAGCTGTCTGAGACTGGGGCGGTTTCCAGGGGCGGCGCCACCATCGTGGTCACGCCCCCGCTTCCACCAGCCCACGTATGCACCGCGAAGGAAGACGGTGCTGAACCGGGTAAACCTGTCCTGGTGTCGCTGGCTGCAGTACAGAGGTGGTCTACTCGAACAGCGTGCTCCATGGCAGAGTTTCCTGAGGACGGTCGCGTGTGAGAGCGATCGTCGTGAGGAGACACAAGATGTTCACGGATGTGGGATGCAAAACGGGTGTCCCCGCCACCGGCGCTGGTGCAGCGAGACACGTACCTGTCAGAATTCGCCCCTACCGTTGTGCTGTCGTCCTTCCTAGAGATGATGTTTGCCTCACTGGCGTCAAGAGTCCCGTTGCCACAGCCATCAACACCGTCGTCAGCAACGTAGGCACATAGCTGGGAAGGAATGGAGGGCGCAGGAGCGCTACTTCGCCTCCTTTGAAGGCCATCGCTGCGCGCCCGGCGTGCCGCAGTCGGAACAGGCCTGGCGAGCGGCGACACCGCAACCTCGCCAGTATGCAGCGCGGAGCCCTCTGGTGCTGTGAGCAGAACTCCGCTGAGCGCCGACGTCTCAGCTTGAGATGCCACTGCAACGAGAGGGGAGACCTCAACGCTGGTGGTGCCGCAGTCGCGCTGCGTACCGGATACCACGTCCACCGCTTCATGAATATATCCCTGGATGCTGCCAGGGAGCGAACTGTTCAGCATTGTCGATGCTGCTGCCGCAGCACCCCAAAGCGTCTCGGTGCCCACATCCGGTGTTGCTGCAGCGCTGACATTTGTCGCTAGATCAACGCTCTGGTCCCCGCTCTTGCAAGGTGCCCTCTCGACAGAGCGCTGGGTGGCAACAGCAGTTCCGAACAGTGCGCTAAGCGCAGTAATCTGCGCCACAAGACCGCTGTGACACAGCTCCCTCCGCTCCTTAGCAGACTCGCCCCGCACAGAGCGCTCTGTCACTGCAGGTACGACGACGCTCCTCTCCGCCCCTGGAAAGTCGACCTCCGCGAGGGCAGACCCATCACCGCCGACAGCAGTTGAGGACGCGAGCGCTGACGGCGACGCTGCCTGTACGGCCGGGTCGCAGTCACTCGACTGCCACGCTTTCTCGCGTGTCGTTACCGAGATGGAGGAGGTAGGCGCGATCGCGTCCGCTGGTGAAACCCCACAAAGCAGCGCATCGTTATGAATATACATCCACAGAGCGGCAACCTCTAGTGCCACACGGCCCAGAAGATGGGCGATACGGCGCTTCTCGAATGCGGAGAAGGAAATGCCGCCGTGATCCGCTGCCGTGGTCGCGGCGGCCAAAGCCGCGCCAGTCCCTGCACTCGAGAAAGACGCCGAGTCAGCGGCATCACCGCTATGAGGGTCGAGTGTGAAAGACGATGAGCTGGTGGTGGACAAGGCCAGGTTGAGCGCTGGTTCTGCACCCGATAGAGGAGACACGGTTGTGTCACGCTTGTGTGACGCCACCTTGGACGTGGTTCGTGTTGAGGCGCCGTTGCTGCCACTGGCGCTATGCGGCGTTGCGGCGCCGCACACGCTGCCTTCCTTTTTTTTACAAGTATTGAACGGGTAGTGCTCCCTGTACTCACACGCCCGTAAAAGTCTCGACAGCTCCCTCTGAAGAAACTCAATACTCTCCCCAGCCTGCTGAGCAGAAAAAACGGCTGGAAGAGTTTGAGCAGGGGAAAACCTAGGCGAGGGCGGCGATGCGACACGGGGTTGTGCATTGAAAGTCCAAGACGCCTGCATCTTCGCCATCGATGGGAAACAAAGCCAGTACGAGGAGAACACACGCACACACAGACGCACTTGTGCAAGGGCGATACAGCCGCCTTATCACGCCACCCGATGAAAACGCTGATCAAGTCGATCGGTATACAAAAGGGGAAAGTGATAAAATAGATCAGAGCTGCACGCTCAATGACGGGGATGCAGAGACGCAACAGCAGCAGCAGCAGCGGGGGGGGGGGGCCAAAACACGTAGTGCAACAGCTCAGCAATTCACAATCCACACCATACAGCAACCGGACTCAGACAGCAGGGGAAAGAGACACCAAAGGAGATGATGAGTTCACTGCATCGCCATTTCGGTGCTGCAGCGGACCCCCCCCCCTCCCCCAAATCAGCTCCCCCCTACTCCCCCGCCTCCGCGCGCCTCCCCCTTTGTTTTCTTTTGTTTTTAGCGTTACCGAAAGTCAGCGCCCCACGTATGGATAATGTGTGTGAGAGAGACAGGAGACATGCAACGGCACACCAGCACAAGGAGATGACACAGATAAGCGTGGTGCGAAGACAGCCTCTACAAAGAAAAAAAAACACTCGCTTGGTTTTTTCAAGTGCGTTTCTGTGTGCGCAAGTATAAGCGGGTTTGGTGGGGGTTTGAGCGTTGACGCCGAGGCCCAGGATAAAAAAACGAGTGTAATGGAGAAAGCGGAGAGAAAAAAAGAGAGAAAACGGTTGGGTGATCATGGCAGCTGCACTGACAGACAGCGGGGGGGGGGGGGGGGGGGGAATAGAGCATTCCAACGAACGTTAGCACAGGTTTCATGTGTGCGCGTGTGTATGTATGTATGTGAACGCACTACGGTGTCTGAGGGGAGCGCAGATGCAGCAAAAAAAAAAAGGGGGAGACAGCCCACCACGATGTGCTATATATATATGCGCGGAGAACATCAATGCGGATACAAGCGATGGGCAACCCCCCATCCAAGCTTCGCAAACCTCTTTTTAAAAACGGGAAGCCGAGAGACACCGTTAGCGGCAGGCATAGACTGCCTATCTGTGTTTGCTATGCGCTTTCCCTTTGGCACCCCTCTGTCGAGTCTGTACTTCAGACGAGCCTGTGACTGTCATCATCAAGGATGGCCGACAGTGGTGGTGGCATTCTTTCCTTTTTTTTTTTTGGGGGGGGGGGGCACCCCGTGTGCAGTGATGTACGCGTGGTGACCGTGTGAGGTGTGCGATATAACCTGAGGAGATGCTGCCCCAGAATATAGAGAGAATTCTTCACACATGCGCATGCGCGCGTACACACACATGCACGCACAGGGGTGTGGCAGAGAGAAATGCCGTGGCGCACCAACCAGAGACTGCACACTGAGCGCGATGCCAAACAAGAAAAAAATTGTAAAAAAAAATTAACCGAATAAAAATATCCTCCCCGCGACACCCACCCCACACACCAGATCTCACACACCCAAGCACGGCAGAAAGAATGGAAAAGGACGAGGAGGAATGCCAATGAGATGTCCTCTTGAGAGGAAAGGAGAGAAGGGGGGAATCACAGAAGAGTAGCGGACCATAGACTGAAATACCGGGTTTGTGCGCGAAGGCGATGATTGGGGGAGGGGGGAGGTCAAAGAGGGGGGAGCGAGACAACGCTAAAGGGAAGAAAAAGAGCATCTTCGCTGTAACAAAGCTATGAAGACAAACGGCACAGGGAGACCTCAAAAAAGCAGACGAAGCGCATAGGCGCCAAAATCAGAGTCAAGGTAACAGCGAGCAGAACCTGAAAGAAAAAACGTAGACGTGGAGGAAAGGGTGGCTCGACGTTGATTGCGCATGACTACAAGAAATACGCACAGAATGATATTGACTAGTAGCCGTTTCATGGGTGCCACAGAAAGTGAAGGGAGGGCAGAGGAGTAACAGTGAGTGCAGTGACCCCCGACAACAGTCCACCACCGCTTCTCCCCCCCCCCTCTTCCATGGCTCGAAAATTGCGGACACACCTCCTGGGTGTCGCCTCCCTCCCTTTACGTGGGTGGCGGAAGATGTTGCTTTACACGTTCCACCAGGTCTGCCTTGCGTCTTGCCCCGCCGGTGCTTACATGCGCTGCGGCCAAGTACTCCTTCAGCTGGGGTATAGTCAAGCAATCCCACGCATTCTCAGCGGAAGCCTGGCGAATGAGCTCCTCGATAGGAATATGAGCACCATCCCCTCCGGCGGAAGCCAGAATCCCTCCCTCGGCCGCCCTAGATCCTGCTGCGCCGTCGCGAGATCGACGCGTCGCCGAGTCCGCCGTGCGCGACTTGGGGCAGTAGAGGGAAGCGTTATAGTCGCTTCCCAGCACCTCCTTGTTGAAGTCCTGGAAGAGTGCTGCGTAGCTCTTCATACCCTCGTAGTCGGGAAGGGTGTTGTCTAACTCCAGCATAGCCTCATCAGCGCCACGAGCAGGAGTGTCCTCCCCCCCCGTCGTCCTCAAGGAAGTGCCAGCGTCGGGATACAGGAGACTGTTTGCCGACGGGAAGCGTCGCCGGGCGAGCTCTTGCAATTTGCGGTACTGCCGTTGCAGCGCGGGGTTGGAGACTGCATCTAGGCGGTAGGACACTGTCAGCGCGTTCACCATCTGCTTTGCGAGCTCAAGGTGCGTTGGATCCACCGAGGTGTCCTCCAGCACAGGGGAGGCGTGCTTGTTGTCCACTTTGCACGTATTCAGCTTCGGCACGCTGCGCAGCTCCTCGGCATAGGGAAGAGGCACCACGTAGAGTCCCAACCCATCTATCGGCACCTGAGAGCGCTTCTCAGGGTTCGCGGTGAGGTCTGGCGATGGAACCAGTGCCACGAGCCGTGGCGCCTTGGTGACCGAGCTGCAATACTGTGCAATCGCGACCTTTTTCTTCGCTCGCAGCTGACGCACGAACAAGACAAACAGACGATGCGAGTGGACACCCCCGCGTTGCACGCACGAATGAAGGAAGGCGCTCCGTCGCACCGAATGCTCTCGTGGCACAGCGTCAACAAGATCTTTGAAAAGCAACACCGTGAAGCCAGGTTCGGCCCCAGCCGCTGCCACCTCCACGATTCTCTTGCGCTCCTCGCTGGTCAAGTAGACCCGCTCCTTTCCTACTGGTGCGTAGTAGCAAAGAACGTCGGCCACCACGTCTTTTTGGCGCCGCAGTGACTCCTCCGTGCAATCGACTTCGCTACGACGGCACCGCAGCGGGTTCGTGCAGCTGTCACTGACCTCTTCTTGGTCTTCTGCACCCCCACTGTCACCCTCCTCATCAGCTACGTTAGTACCCGCGTGCAAGTGAACAACGCGACGCAGCACGCGGTTTGTGCGCCCATCCAGCCACTGTTTCTGCGGGGGGCGAGCACGCATGAAAGGGAGGTACACACTAACAGCCATCCGTGGCACGGCAGCCACTCGGGACGCCTCCTCGGTAGTCTTCTCTGCCGCTGTCATCGCAGGCAATGGAGTGGTCGCTCCACAGAGACTACCAATGCGAAGCTGGCAGTACTGAAAAGGCCTCTGTGGATTTCCACGACGCACGACGGAGACGAGAAGCCGCTGCAGCATGGCGGCCCCAGCGTTCACGTGAACTGCACCCTCACCACCGCTGACGAAGGTCTCAGCGCGAGCCTCACGCAGCGCAGCCAAATCGTTAGTGTCACCGCTCACAATACATCGCGTAGAGGCCATCTGCATCTCCATCACTAATGGACCCCAGAAGTAGTCCTGCATAAAGCCTATTACAGCCGTAGGGGGCGAGTTGGATAGACAAGAGCTGTTTTGGTTGGAACCAGCGGCGGCAGTACCGACAGGCATCGGATCAAGCGACTGATCGCGCGTATCGAAGATGGGAAAAAGCGGAGGTGCAGGGCTGCCACTCTTGTCAGCGCCGGTAGAGCCTGTAACTACTGCCGACATTGAAGAGATGGAGTGCCCACCCCAGCCTGCGTCTCCCGGCTTGCCTGCAACTGTGGAGCCGCTGCTCGTGTGTGGAACGCCACCACTACCGGTCTTGCCAAAGCCAAACACCTCAAGCACGGCACCCTCCTTGCTAAGGGCGCATGCACGGCTGCGGCACAGGTTCCACTCCCGTGCGTCGCCGCCACTCGGGTTGTCACAGTTTGTGAAGACGAAGAGTCGCCGGTGACGAATAGCCTGTAAGCTGCAGATGCTCAGAAAGATGCGCTGCGCCTCCCAGAGCACTTCACTGAACTTGAAAGCGGGTGGGGAGACCGAATCTGCCGAAAGGGCAGCCCTTGCCTTCACAGAACCATCCGCCAGTGATGCTGTCGTGGGAGCGGAGGATGTCGCTGCTGTGGGCCAATGACCGACACGGCTCTTAAACTCTTCGTATGCGCTGGACCCGGGAGTGCCAGCTGCCTCCAGATACTCCATCTTCTGGATGCATTCTATTCCAACGCGAGTGGCCTCCTGCACCACGTAGACCCCGCTGAAGCCAGTCGAGGGGATCGATACCCGTGTGTTGTACAGCACGATCGCAACGACATCCTTGCTGCCGCACACGAGCTTCTCCCTCAGTAGTGTTACAATGCTCTGCATCGCCATTGAGAAAGAGGACGGAGAGGAGTGCACCGATGCGCTCGATCCACCCGCAGCACCACTATCCATCCTTGCCCCATTACTAGTACTAGATGGGTCGCGTTTCACAACGCCACACGTGTGCGCCGATGCATTCGCCCCGTGATCACCGGGCAGCGATCCGAACATGCCCTCGTTACAGTCCACCAGACACACAACGGCGTCGCGCTGATTGTGCTTCCACAGCTGCTCACGACAGTCATCCAAGTCGATCCCATCGGCACTTGTGCTGTCTGCTGCGACAAAACCAGTTGTACCCTCACCCCATTCTGCAAACTCGTCCATGGTGCACTGTATGTATGTGCATATATATATATATATATGTGTGTGTGTGTATATATACGATGGAGGGGTGGCAAAACACACTGTATGTGAGTGTATCGTCGTTGTAGTGGTCCCACCTCCCACCTCCCCCCTCGAGGTCTACAGGATATTCACAAGGTGTCTGCGAAGAAAGCGAGAGGGAGGAGGAAGTCCAATTTGTTGGCACCACGGACTGGCTCGCAAGGCGCGGCGGACTCGCTTGGATAGCCCCCGGGGGTTTCTGAACCTCACCGACTACTGTGATATATGGCCTCTGCGCTCATGCACGTGTGTAAGGCACGAGATGGAAGAGAGGCCCCTCTGGCAGGAGAAGATTATGAAAACAAAAAAGAGGGGCACTGGCACCGTATAAAGCAAGGAATGGCAAGGAGTACAGGAGTAGAGTGGCATGTAGAGCAGCATGACGGGAAAATGGCTTGACGAGCCACCTGAGCCGCATTCGCGTTAGAAGAGCGCAGAAAGTGTTACACACACGCACACACGCGTAAATCTTCAGAAACGAAGACGCACACAACCACTCTAGTAAAACACCCACAGTTTTTTTTTATCGATGCGGGAGGGGGGGGGGGGGGCAAGGGCAACAGTACACAGGGACCGTCGCATGCGTCACCACGTAGAGAGACCCGACACAGGTGACGGTAGCTAAAGCGGGTGCATGTTTCCATACGGCATCGTCGCCACCACTACCACCCCCTCCGTCACCGAAAACCCCCTCGATACTGGCCATCGCCCCCCCCTCCCAATTGTGAATATTCTTTGTTGACCGTCACTCACAATATCTGCCTTTGCGATGATGCAGATAAGGAAAACCCAAACAGGTAAAAAGTGGTCGCTGTGTACATTGCGCCCCCTATTTGTGTCGACACACGCCCAAATAAGAAGAGAGACGCGGAGGATGTAATGTGTCACACACACACACACACACACACAATAACAATTGAAAGAAGGCCGGGGGAGGAGGAGCTAGCGCATGAAGCAGCAGCCTTTATCTATGTGCATCGTCTCCCCCACCACCTCTCGTGCTGCTACCTCCCCTCCATTCACCACCCCACACCGCGCAACTGCCTCTCATGTCAATCATTGACCCCCCCCCTGTAAAAGGTGTTGTAAATAATATGTATAATCGAAAGGGGAGAAAACATCTAATACATCTACCCACCCGCCCCCCCCCTGTACTTGGCCGCTGTGTGTATGTGTGTATATATGAGAATGGATGAATGCAGAGGGGGGAGAGAGAACAAAAACAAGAGAGAAACACACTCAAAACACCGGTGAGATAAATGAACATGCATTGCACATCCAAAGAGAACAAACTACAACTAAAAACGAAGGCGTGGGGGTCTGGGGAGAGGGGGGCCAACGTGCCAGGAAAAATTGCGAGCAATCGCCTCCCCCCTCCGTGTGTGTGTGTGTGTGTGTGTGTGTGTTAACACAAACGCAGAAAAACGAGTACTTGGTTCTCCACACGCGTACGCACACACACACGGGGGAAGTGGGAGAAGAAAGGAAGCAAAGTCTAGACGGCAATGTGAGGAAGACGGATAATATACAACCGGGAATTTTTTTCGAGTCCTCCCGCCCTCCACAATCTGTAACGCACGCCAGATCAGCCTCCCCTACTGCCCTACGCAGAAGAGGGTAAGAGAGGCGACCCAGCCCTCACATATTGAGCCACGGTGGGGTCGTGGTATCTTCTCGACGTGCTTCGTCACCACGACTCCAGTTCGCATCCTCCGCGTATTCGTGGCCGCTTACAGTGCCTGCGAGGGTCATATGCGGCACGCCGAGCACCATGTGAGAAGAACGGGTGGGCGACGTAACTAGCGAACCCAACGCAGATCCAATATCAGTGCTTACCTCAGCGACGGACGTGGGTGCGGAATGACAGACAGAGCCTAGCGGTGCGGCCCGCGCCGCTGGCTGGTCGGGTTTCGGCCCGAGGCCAGTGTCGGCCATGAACACCTCCTCGGCATCGCTGTACTCTGAAAGGGGGTGTAGGGTGGTTCGAAAATCTGCCGGTGGCTCATTGAGCGCTTCTGGCGACGATGCTGAGGAGGAAACTGCCGGGGTACCGGGTGGTGTCGTCTGCCCCCGCAACGGCGGGGAAGGTGAGAATTGCAACTTCGGAACCGCCAGCGGAGGCGCTGGCGCATCAGCCTTCCCTCCATTCTCACCGTCTCCACCGTGACAATCCAGGAAGCGCTGGTACGCAGCGAAGAAGTCCTCGCGCTGGCGCACCCACGCCTCGAAGTCTCTGGGGCTCATATGCGCAGATGGATTCTGCAGGGGAGCGGGGGTGAAGCCCAGCCTTGCCGTACCGATAATGGCTGCCACACGCTGTGGCATGTCCAGTGCAGAAGCAATGCCACCATCGGACGCATTGGCCGCAGACGCCGCCAATATCGAGGCGCCAGGGAAAAGAGAGGCTCCATCTGTGCGGCTGGCCTGCTGGTTCTGCCACTCCTGTACACCAGACGTGTTGCGCTGCATCGCACTATCAACGATGGCGGGGGTATTTGCCAAGGATCTCAGCTCTTGCACCATGTAGTTCGGGCCAGCCTCCCTGCGCAGTGGAGCAGGGAGACAGGCAAGACGTAGCGCCTCGCCGTCCATGTGCCGGTACTGGATCCGCCATGCTTCCAAAAACTCCAACTCCTCTCCATTGGGCTTGCCCAGAGTAGCCTCTACCAAATCCAGAAATTTGCCTGCGTGGCCGTTCTTCGCACGCGCCTCATCGCGCTCCTGCCGCTGCTCCTTCGCCACCGCGTTCAGGCCCTCTACATCGCGTTGAACATGACGAATAAACTCCTCGGTGTCCTCGGCATTCGGCATCATGAACGCCTCCATCTGTGGATATACATCCGTTGCATGAGCGGACGCTGAGACACTGCCTCCGCGGGAAGAGCCCCTCGGGCCCCCTGCACGAGAAACCCTGCGGCGCAGGGCTGCGGCAGCTGCCATTGCCGTGTGTAGGCTCGAAGCACGTGCCCCACTCTTGCCAATACAGTCTATGCTGTCATTGCTGACATTCAGCTTACCGCAGGCGACGGCGTTGACGGGGATAGCGCGCGGGTACTCTGACCAGCTCTCTGGCATCGGCTGAAGCGGCCCGTAACCCTCGACGAAGAGAACAGGAGCACTATGGCGCTGGCCTTCGCCGTAGAAGTACTCTGCAAGACCGGCACTAGGAGCAGCCATCGTAGTAGTGGGGCTCGGACTTGCCGCATTCGCCTTGGTCACTTTATTCGGCGACAGCGACGCTGACGAGCCGCAAGTGAGCGGTGGCGCACTCCCGGCGGTGAGTTGGTTGAGTGTGCGCCAGCGATCCCGCGCCGTGGCCCGTACCAGCTGCGGGTAGGAGGGTGTCGCGTGGTTCATCAGAACAACGCTGCGGTCTTCAGCGTCTGTCAGACGCCTGCTCGACGTCTGCAGCCGTGACAGCGCTGGCGACTCCAGCCCGCTTGTGGAGCTTGCACCTGGCATGCCAGCCCTTGCGGCAGCCTCTAGCCTCTTCAAAAGGCTGAGTTTCTGGGGCGGCGGTGCGCGTCTCTGGGACTCAGCGGATATGCTCATCAGCGACATCATTTGGTCAGCACCATTGCCGCTGCGCCCGTCCGCTGCACCCCATGTTGGTGAAGTCAGGGTGGGCGCCTGGCCGGCAGATGTAAAACCACAAGAGACGCTGTAGTGTTTGCAGAGCATCTCCATCGCATGGCCTGGGTCACGCCGAAGGAGCCTGTAAAACGCCTCCTCCTCCCTCTCCTTTCTGCTTTTCTTGGGAGAGACGCACAGCGGCGACGGCGTTGCTATCGAGTCTGCGTGGGCCAAAGTGCTGTTATTCGACAGGTGCACATCCTGCCGATCAGCGCGATCCGGCGATAAGGTGGCAACAGATACAAGAATAGAGTTCCCCTGCCCCTCAGCCTCACTGTGCAGCCCACGCACCTGCGACTCACTCACCGGAACCAGCGTACCAGGCGGTGGAGCCTCATCAGAAACGAACTCGCCCGAGATGGTTGCTGGGTGAAGCATTGGTGATGCCAAATCCGGGTCATTGTCCACTCGAGGCGCCACGGCTATGCGCATCATGTTGAACAGCTTCCGTGTCTTGCTGTGCCGCGACCCCTCCGCCTGAGTCTCTGCCGCCTTTTGTCTGGAGTCGACAGAATCGCCACCTTCCAGATCAGAAGCCGCAAAAAGAAAGTTGTTCTTTGTGTGGCGGTCGTTAGGGGTGACAGACATGAGATACCGGCGTCCCCGCTGTGCCGGTGGACCGAGTGCGACGTCCGGGTCCACAAGCAAAACTGAGTGCTGGATGTCGGAGATGCCGGGCAGTTGCATGACGTAGCCGATGGAAATAGCCTCGCTCAGAGCCAGCTCGTACTTGGGCCTTTCCCCTTGAAGAAAAATATGCACAGGGGCGGGACCGGTGCTAGAGAGGACGGCTGTGGCAGTGAGAGGGCGGGCCGTAGCTGCTGCTGCTGAACGTAATCCGTTGCTGTCCGGTGACGGCGTCCTCGAACTCACCCTAGACAGATGCACCTCTCGATCCCGAAGGGCGACGTCGCGCTGGCTCATCTCTTGCCGCGCGAGAGCCGCCTCGTGGTACTGTTCAGCTGCCCAGGTACGGTTGCGCTCGTCAAGCAGGCGCAACATGCGATGCAGGCGCGGTGGAAATGGTGGGTGGCTGTGACTGCCATTCGTATGTGTTGCGGATGAGGAGATGGCTGATTCGCCCGCGTCAGTGCGACCCTTCGCCAGGGTCCTGGAGGGCGCCTCCGCGCCAAAGAACGTTCTCTTGACAAAAAATGCGCCGAGACTTGCCACCCGCTGTGCGGGCCCTCGGCATCCACCGACGCGCAGCTGAGGCCTGAGCCGACGCCGTCCGCTGTTGGCACGAGCGGCGTTGCGCCCGGACCCAACAGCGGGAGAAGTACCAGTTCGGCCAGGCAGAGGAGCGGTGGTGGTCCCGGGAGCAGCGGCCGCATCAGGGATGCCGAATGTGGTCTTCTTATTATTCCCAACAGTGTCCTGGCGCTGGCTCAACGCGGCAGAGACCTCCTGACTTCCTCCCCTGCCAAGGCGGCTGATAGTCGCGACACGTGCGACAGCGTCGAGGGGAGCCTCGGCAAGTTGTGGAGCTGCATAGGCGGCTGGAGACCCCATGGTTGAGTAATTGATATCTTCCCAGCGTACATAGTCACGATACAGGAAGCACATCGCCTTCAGCTGCGCCTCGCTCACTGCACGACCATAAGTCGCGTAACTAGAGCTGCCTCCAGGGGGGGCCGCCATCTTCGGCATGCGCTGCCGACCCACAGCGTCCACCTCGATCTCCGGTAGCGGGGTGCCAAATATTTTCTTCATGAGCTGCGGTGTCTGACCCGTGACGAGACCCGAGTACTGGTGCAGGAGGTCCATCCGCCGCAGTGCGTCGATGACCTGCACCGCCTTGATGCGCCAACCCTCCACCATCGTGCGCGCGGAAAGTCCCAGAGGCCATCGATGTGGAATGAGACATCCCTCACCCAACACGTCCCCCATGCCATAGGTGGCAACCCCTTTGCAAATCGTCGATACAGTGCCCCGCATGATAAAAATCATCTCGGTGCACCGAGTCGATGTGCTCGCCACGAGCGAGCCCGGTGGGTAGATGACAGGCTCGAGCCGTTCCTGAATGAGGCGAATGGCAATGTCAGGGAGCGTCCGCAGTAGCTGGAAGCCAGCACGCAGCTGCTGCGCCAAGGCGCGCGTAAAGCGCTGCTTCCCCATCCATTCAATGCGGAGAACCGCCGCTTTCTGTAGCAGTCCATCACGCAGGGAGGCATCACGGTGTACAACCTTCGTGAAGCTTCGGTGCGGTAGGCACCAAACGTCACAGACGGTGTCTGCCCGCAGTACGCAGTGACGCGGCTCACGGAAGAGAACCGACAGCTCGCCAAAGGAGGCTCCCGATTCGACCACCTCCGCTGGCTGGGCGTTGGGTCTCTCTCCCAAGCACCAGCAGCGGCACCCGTCGGACAGGGTACCCGACGCCGCCAAATCATTCGGAAACTCGCCTGACATAAACATCGCTGAACTGTCGAGGCTCTTTGGGACGACAAAAACCTTCAGACGGCCGCGTCGCAGGAAGCAAAGCTGCCGGGCGGCCCCAGAGGTGTGTGGGCACGCCATCACCTCGCCAGGCATGTAGGTGCGTGGAACCAGGTGCGAAATCAGGGTGCGAATCGTGGGCGCTGGCGCATCCTGGAGAAGCCAACTTTGCCGCATGAGCAGCTCAGTGGCGGCGTAGTCGCTCTGGAGGGAGCGGCGCCGAGCGGACACGATGAAGTCAGCGACAGTGCGGACGGCCCCACGCGGCAGAGCCTCGCCCGGCGCGGTGGCGCACCAGGACAAGCGATGGTGCGATGCACGTCGCTGCCGCCCTGCCCGCTGCTGAGCGGCGATGCTGACAACCGCGGCATGCACATCGCTTGTGCGGATGCAGAAAGCGTTGACAAACTCCATGTAAGGGGCTCCCCCCCGGTCGCCTTTCGACGCTGCCGAGGCGGTCCCTGAAGCGGGCGCAACGACAGAGGTGGTTGAGGCAGTGTAGCAGACGTGCTTGAATGGGGCCATTCCCAAAGACTCGCTGGCACCTAGCACCACCGGGCCACGCACCTGTTCCGTGTGGGTGGGCCGAAGAGTTGGTTGTCCCACAGTGCGGCTGGCACGTCGCAGCGAGCGATGGATCGCAGTCGTTACGTTGGACACAGACGGAGCGTCACAGTTGGCGTTGGTGCCGCTGACCATGGTGTTGTTGTGAATGGAGTTGGCCGTTGTGCAATCATCCATGATCATCACCGTCTCTTGTGTGAGACCACCACCGCACAGGCGCACCACATCGTTGGCTGACGTAAAGTAGGTCTTGCGCCCTCTAGACATCCCCAGACCGCCGCCACGATGGCTATGGTGAAGCGCCAAAGACTGCGTCTGTGGCTGGAAAAAGGTGGCGGAGACGGTTCCCGCCACAACGATGTACACAAAAGACGTATCAGGTGACTCGCGGGGGTAGACCAGCACCCCGCCAGTGTCAAAGCTGACGGGTGCGACTTTGTCCTTCAATATGGCAATGACATCCTTCGGCTCTAAAGAGAGACTCGCCGTTCCTCCGTCCAGCATCAAGTCCCCGCCAGCTGTGTTGAGTGCACGTGTGAGCAAGGTCAATGCGTCCGCTACCATCTTTGTGTACGCCGCTGCGCCTTCGACAGTGCTGCGAGACGGGAATCGCTGTCGTATGTTCAGCTGGCGTCTAAGCATCTGCTTCTTGAAGCGCATGATAGGGGCGAAGTACTCCCGCAGCGTCACTCCCGGTAGGGCATCGAGGGCCGTGTTTATGTATGTAAGACGGTCAATGGAAACTCCATTGATTTCAACGATGCTCTCACTCCGCTTGGGGCGCCCCTGTGTGGTGCTGGAGTAGCGGCGGCTGTTGCGCCGCGCGCTCTGGTGACACGGTCGCCCATGCTCAAGAATGCCGGGTGCGCGGGGGCTGCCTACTGTGAGCATCGGGCCACGAACAGACGAGCGCGGAGGCAAAATATATATATGTGTGTGTGTGTGTGTGTGGGGGGGGGGGGAATAGAGCAGTCTAAGCGGCGTAAGGGCAACGCGCGCGTAGCTGTAGAGGAGTACAGTCAGCCCAACAGGAGTTCAGGAAGATGAGCTGTACAAAATATAGCTACAGCGTAAGCGATGAAAAAAAAGACAGTAGTGTGTAGAGAGTCAAATGTGTTTGATTGAAAAAAAAAGGGGGGCCAGCCACAGGCCAGCGCGTGTCGGCCCACTCTCAGCTCCAGTCAAATGTGGTATTGTCGCGTCGGTGAGTTTGAGCGAGGGGGGAGTCTAATGTGTGAAGAAGTGGCGAGGTAAACCGCGGGGTCGTGAGTCGTGGATACGCTACAGAGATCAACACCCGCGCACACAAATGTACACCCCGTAGACGTTGACCCTACGTCTTCTTCTAAGCTTGAGGAAGAGAAGGGGGCGAGAAGGCAGACCAAAGGACCCGGGTGGGAGAGGGGGGGAGCAGAAAGAGTGCCGAATAATGGTAGAAAAAACGCTATCGAATCGCCCTCCCGCGCATGGATGTAACTTCCCCCTCATGCGAATCATCGATGTCATATCCCACGCCCCGCAAGCTGTGGGGAAACAGCTACCCCCCTTTGTGCAGCAGTAGCTCTCAAAGAAACCCTTTGGTGGAGGGGAGGGGAGAGAGAGGGGGGTAGGGGAGGAGGATGTGCGAAACCACATCAATATACATTTCCTTTTTGATTCAGCGATACCGTGACCTTCCCTATTGTTGCCTCTGCCCGATATCGCTTCGGGCCCAAACCAGTTGCGCGTGGTGTCCCCCCCCCCCCCCCGACACACTCACCCAACACAAGAGAAAATGGAGGAGGCAGTCTCATGTACGAGACAACATCCATGGCTTCAGCCTCTCTCCCTACGCTATCTTTTATTCAAGCTTGGTGATATTCCCCACAGACACACGTACACTCAACGAAAGAAAATGCAGTCATTCACATCCCTTCACACGCGCGGATACATAAGGAGGGGGGAGAAAAGAAAACGAGGAAAGGGCAGGCGCGCGAGAAAGAAACAGAGAGACAGAGACAGACAAGCAGACATGTCGCAACAGTTGTACATACTTTACATCACGTTTTGGTTACGGTTGTTCTTGCGGTGGCTCTTCGGGTTTTTTTTTTGTAATGAAGGGGGGAAAAGTGAAGTAGTAAGTGAATTACACCAAGAAACGCAACATCACCAACGGCAGACACGCGCACACGTGAGAAGATACCGCAAGCGAACCCACACATAAAAAAAAAAGAGAGAAGAGATAAAGGGGAGGAGTCCCACGACAGGAGACATCCCAAGCAAGAGAGACCGCCGCTGAACAGCGCAAACAAAGAGAAGATTGCCAAAAAAAAAGTCAGGAGAGCGCATATCTTATGCACTGGAAACGAAGAGCGACACCCCCCCCTTCCTCCCCGAAGAAAAGCGGGTGAGGACCGGGGCAGGGTAGGCCCAAAGGCAACAACAAGCACCGCGCAGAGCTGCTGCGCTGACCGCAAGTCTCTCTCCACACACGCCCACCTACCCCACCCGCAACTTTTCTACATCAGTATGCTTGCTCACCTGGATCCAGTGCACTTGCAAGTTCATGTGGGGACCCCACAAACACATTTGAAAACAAAAAAAAAGGGTGGCGTGACGCGAAGTTGATGTTTTCAAACACAGCCCCCGCCCACACACGTCCACGAACGCATGTATTCCTCTCAATACTATTCAGGGTGAACAGAGGCCGCCGCAGAGCTGCTTAGGCCGCCCCCTTCGTCGTCGAGAGGCGATCCGCCATGGCATGTTCATCGTCTCGGGATATCTTCGTCGTCTTTGGATCGTACGGATAAACATACTTCTTGAAGAGCTCCTCGTCGCGCTTCTCCCAGTCCACGTGCGAAAGACGGTCCGCGCACTCCTTGAGCCTCTTCTTGTCAATCTTCTTCGGCTCCGCGGTCAGCAAGTAGCGCTCGAGGAGCTTCTCGCGCCGTGAATTAATCTTCTTGCACTCATCATCGTACATCCGGCGCACCTGGTCGTCAATATCTCTCGAGTCCAGCTTCTTGTCATTTCTGTGGATCTCCTCCTGCACCTTGCGATCACGCTCAGCCTTCGAGTTGGCAAAGCGCTCCACTTGCTGATCATACACGCGAGCTACAAGGCTGCTCTCATTCTCCTTGGAGATGTACCTCTGCACCTGCGCGCGTGCTCGCTCCAGTGTAATGCGGCGCTCCTCCTCTCGTTGTGCCGACAACTCCATCTGACGGTAGTACAGACGTTGCACGAGGTCCTCCTCCTCCTCCGGGGAAAGGCGCGGCGCGGCGGGCACTTCGTTGTAGTCCTCAGCTCCCATTCTGATGCACTGTGTGTGGAGGTTCTAGAGTGAGGCCGCAGGGCTCTCAAGATGATCCGGGACGGAGCCCCGGAGAGTAAGGGGGAAAAAACACCGCCGGTGTGTTTGTGGCGGTTACTGAGACGCCCTTTGCTTTTTCTTGCAGAGAGGCGATATTCACTATGCACGAAAACGAGGTAAGCGAGGAACTGCGGAGGAAAAAAAAAAGCAAAACAGTGAGATTGGCTTTTTTCTTTGGAGGGGGAGGAGGCAGATAAAGTCACGTGAATCAAAATGTAGAGAAGTGGATCCTGTAGGCGTAAGTATAGGTGTGTGTAGGTACATATATATATATATGTGTGTATATATGTATGTATGTATCCTCGACCAGGGCAGGGGCAATAGAAGCGTAGCCGACGCTCCATGTACCATTGGTACACGTTTGAGCATATGAGTATGAGTGTAAGATCACCGATAAAAACCCGAGGACACAGACGCAAAGCGGAGGAAGGAAAGTTCGAATAGAGGACGGCGTCAAAATGAAGAGCAAAGCAACGGAGCAAGACAATGGAATGACGCAAGGGCAGACATGCGCTCCCGGGAAGGGGGGGGCAGCAGCCAAGGCCGTGCATACATCCACGAAGCGCGCATCATTCGCAGGCGCAGTAAGGCACAAGTGCGCACCACGTAGAGGTACACACGCACACACAAAGAGAGAATATGACTCAGACAAGGATGGGGTGGAAGGGAAAAAAGAAAGAGAATAAAGGGAATTTACGCACCACGGCACTACGAGAAGCGCGAGTCATGAGCAACACACCACATGGGCTCGTGCATCCCCTCCCCTCCCCCTTTTATCCTTGCTCTATCAGACGCACCCAGGACCTCCTCCGCCCGCCAACCTTACACCATCAGCCAGTATCTCACCCCTTCCCCTTAAGCGTTAGGACTACTCCTGCCCGGGTGCTGTGTGCATGTGAATATAGGGGGAGGTGCGCATCTAGTCATGCGAAGAGCAAGTGTGGGCTTGGTAAAAGACCCTCTCTGTGAGAAAGAAACGAGACGAGCAACACGCAACCAACACGAAAAGGAAAAAAAAAGTAATGTAGCGCCTACCAATGGCCAATGAATTCGTTAGTAGTAGAGCTCTTCTCCTGGTGACCTGCTCACCCTCTCGCTCTCTCCTCCCCCCCCCCTCGTCACTGGCCGCGGTTCACCTTGAGATCCTCTGTGAAGACAGCGTGCGCCTCTGTGTAGGCGTTGGTGGGTGTGTGAAAATATGAATCAGCAGGCTGAACAACATTAATGGTGCAAGGTTTCCCTCGTCGCATAAACACGCCCATGCCTCCGGGAACGTGCGAAGCCACCTCGCCGTCACTACTGGCAGTGCCACTGTCAAGTGACTCGTCGCCCACGCCTCTCTGACTCCGTCCGGCGATCGCCAGTGGCGCTGACATCCTGTCGCGCTCACTGGCTCCGTCGTAAAAGCGGCGCGCCATCTCGCGCACGTGTGGAGCCGCGGCCATTTCTGGCAGCACATCCAGGTCCGCGTGGCCCATCAGGACGGATTGATGCTTTGCTTGCTGGATCTTCTTGAAGGTCTCCCCCAGCGAGCTGCTCTGAATGAGAAGAACAATCTCGTAGGCGACACCGTTGCGGTACTCCGCCTCGCGAAGCAGTCGGGTCCGCTCCCGGTAGGTCTGTAGCTCGTTCGACGACGAAGTCCGTGATTCAGAACCTCGACGCCCGCTCTTGACGGGGTGCTGAGAGGCCCGCCACGCTGTGTTCACTTCATCGGCATTCAATGGCAAGGGCACACACGCGGTAGAGGCGGAAAGGACTTCTGGGCAGCAACTCGCGAAAAAAACGCCGAACTCGCGCTGCAGCTCCTTCTCGACCTTTAGGTAAGCATAATGAAGTAGCTGCTCCTTCTGCAGCACGCGGTCGGTGGCCGCTCGCGAGAGCACAAACTCCAAAGGGGAAGCTGGATTCAAGACGATGTCCACCTTCTCCGGCACAATGGAGGCGTTGTGCAGCAGCGTGGAGACATCCGCGAAGTAGCCGATCAGGAAAGAGTGCAGCAAAGGCCCGAACATTGGGAGGGGAGTGGCTTGCGTTAGTCCAAAGGGCGCCGTCTGAGCGACGAACTCCCAATAGGCTGCCTTGCGCTCGCCCGGCACAGCGTTCGCCGATTCCGCTTCCGCTGCACTCCCCCCGCACGACGCACCTGCCCTCTCTGCGTCAGGCGTCACCTGCCGCCTCTTAGCCAGCCGCTCTCGTGGAAGAGGATGGTGTCGTGAGGACGCCAGCTGGCGTCCAATAACCCGTACCTTTCCTTTGACGCGACGTGAGCGCCGCTGTGCACGCGTGCGCTCTGCGCCAGTTGCTGGGGTGCTTGGAGGCTTCTCATGCAGCACACGAGAAGTGCCACGCTGAGACCCATCCTCCACAATGCCGTCCATCAGCATCGTGTCGAAGAGCGCGTCAGCGTCAATGCGAATGTCGGCAAGCGATGTCGGTGGTGTTCCCTGTGGTACGACACGGTCAGGAGAAACCTGAGGCGGCGTGAGCTCTGCCGTCCTCAACGCCACGCCTGCCCGGTCAGACGTGTGTACCTCTGTGGCACCTACCCGCGCCTCCCCGTCTTGACTTGGCCGCCTCTCCTGTGATACCCCCGCCATCGGCACGGCAGTATCCATTTCTCGCATGCTCACCTCGGTAGAACCTTCGGCCGGCTGCTGCCCGTGCCGCTGCTGCCACCACTCACTCTGGAGGAGCGCGTCAGGCAGCAGGCATGTGAGAGGCACCTCGCCGCCAGCAGAGGTGGCTCTACTAGAGCCTGATGTCCAAAGCGCACCACTCGGGTCGCGCACTGGGAGCCCGAAGCGCTCGCAGAACAGCCGCAGGTAGTCGAACGACGTGAAGACGGGGAGCGCTATGTAGTTGTCTAGCGCGAAGACCTGCGGCTTCACGTCATACGGATCCCACTGCTTGGCCACTGGAGAGGCAAGCGAGAGGAGAGTACTGTTCACCAGGCGCCGCACCAGCTCCAGCTCTGTGCGAGCATCTCGGTTTTCACTGATGGACAGCGCAATCGCGGCCTCGAGGGCATCATTGCGAGGTAGCAGTTCAAGGGTCCTCAGGTGCGCGGTTGTCGCACCCGGCGCAGAGGCACCGCTGCCACCGCTACCGCTTGTAGCGCAGAAGTCGCCTTGCACCTCTCGAAGAAGACGCTGGATGCGCCTGCGCTCCTGCAGTAGCTCATTCGCTGCGCGGTTTGTTTGACGGAGACGCCGCAGCCTACGACGCAGCGAAGGCAATCCCACGCTGGACGCTGCACTGGTCCTGAAGCGAACCAGGGTTGTTGAGAACAGCATAGCAGCCAGCCACCGCTTTGCGTGCAGGTGTGTGAAGTTTTTTTTTCTCAAGACCAAAGCGAAGTGTAGGAGAAAATAGGTGCCGTTTTGTGTGTCTCGATAAACGTCTGCACAGCCCTTTACCTTTTGTGTGTGTGTGTGTGTGTGTGTGTGTACCGCAGAGACACTCGTGCCTCTGGCACTGGGATCGCTTCAGTCCAGAGTGTGGGGGGAAAAGGCGTCCGGCACAGATGGATGTGGGTGGAGATATAAAGCCGAGTGCGACAGATAATCGCAGCTCTGCTTGTCACCAACCCGCCAGACAGACGTCGGTACACAAAACACTCACGTACTTCCGAGAAAGTCAGTCGCTAAAGCCGAGGAAGAGGGGAGGAAAGGGGGGAAAGGGGAGGAGGGGGAAGAGATGTACAAGAGAAACGCGCGAGTAGCAGCACATAAACGCTAGTCATTGACGCTGCTGTACAACCCGCTCGTTGTTTGGGAAAGAGTGGGCGCAAAGAAAAAAAAAATAGAGCGGACCGATCACAGAGCGCAAGGCCCAAATATTAGCAGTAGCCCTCATTGTAGGCGGACTGTCACCTCCGTGGATAAAGAGACCACCGCCACCACCACCACCATCATGGCAGCTCTCAACTTTTGAGAGCACTTTTCGAGTGTACTGCAGCGTCTTTACAGTCATGTGAGTGCGTGGCTCGTTGTGTGTGGGTTCGATGCCGCACCCCACTCTACGTCGCTTCAAAACCCTCTTGTTTACATGTCTACACTCCCCTCCCTTCCCCCCCCCCCTCCCCGCCCCCCGATTGGTCCCAGGGCACTGGCAACACGCGTCCCAATAACCGGCGTCACAGAAGCAGGGGAAAAAGGCGGATATCACCCGATAATAACTGTGGCTGCGGAGATGACCTCGTACATGAACAAATATTGGGGACCAAAAACATTTTGCACGACAAGCAGAACAGGTTGTACACGGAAAAAAAAGAGGCACACGCAGCAACGATAGCGAGAGAGGGTCATGCACTGATGCCCATGCGCAAGGTAAGCATCTATCCAGCGAAGAGAAGAACGGAAAAGAGGGAGGGGGAAGGCGAGAAATATAACGATGGATAGAGGCATGTGAGTACAAAAGTAGTGCTTCCCTAGACGTGCTGCCATGTGCGTGCGTGCGGGTACAGACGTGTCGGGAGTGGCGAGCGAAGATGAGAGTGCGGTAGGGGGGAGCACGTGTCGTGTCGGCCAATCACCTCATAAAAAAAAAGAAGCAGGGGTAAAAAAAAAAATGGAGAAGCAGTCGACTCCACTATGCGCACGAGGGATGAGTCGGTGTGCTGTGTGAAAGTGTTCGTAGATCATCTTCACACTTCCTTCAAGAACAACGAACGGAGTGCACACAATTGACAGTGTTCTTGTGTCACTAGGCTGCGACGCAGGGAAGACACTCCAGAGACGCCACGACGCATGGCGTAAAAAACCCATGTGGGCGGGCCAGGCAGGTTGCGTTAAACGCGAAGCGACACGTCTCCGCCCCGCTCACCCCTCAACCCCCTCGGTTATCTTTACCCCCTCTCCCTCCTTCCCTCCCTCCCCTCACCGTACTTCTCTCTCTTATGCCTTAGCATCCCTTTATTTTTCGTCTTCAGCTCATGGCCATTGTCACGGAAGTGTCTCCCTCTACGGTGCACGTGTGCATGAAGCGGGCTACACCTTCGGCGTGGGTAGCGGCGTCGCAGAGGTTGACAGGAGATGGTTGTTCACCGTTAGCACGATCTTACCCCATGTATTGCTGTCGCTGAGCCGCGCATGTGCCTGTGCCACATCCTCCAGTGGGTATGTCTTGTTCACCATCGGCACAATCACTCGCTCCTTCATGTAGGGGATCAACTCCTTCTCGAAGGTGTCTACGAGGCTCTCTTTGTAGATTTCGGACTGGCAGCGAAGCTTGGAGAAGACGATGTGTGCGCGCTGCCGCAGCAAGGGAAGGCAATTCAGGTGAACCTTTGCGCCCCCCATGAAGGAGAGCACGACGATGCGGCCATCCTGCGCCAATACCGCAGCATCCTCAGAAATGTACGACCCGCCAAAAACAGAGTCCAAGACAAGATTGATGGCACTCCCGCCCAGGAGGGTTTCCACCTTCGGAGCGAAGCACATGCCGGTCTCATCCGGGGTGCGGGATAGGTTGATGGTAGCGAACTTCTTGCACACCTCCACCTTGGACTCTGAAGAGGTTGTGACAGCGATGGCCTGAAAGTACTTCTCGGCGATCTGCGCCGCCGCTGTGCCCACACCACTGGCCCCGGCATGGATGAGGACGTTGTGACCCTTGCGACAGTCACCGTGATACTTGAGTACCTGCCACGCAGTGAGAAACGCCTCGGGTATCGCGGCCGCCTCGATAAAAGAGTAGCCACGCGGGATGTGCAAGACGCTGCCCTCGTGCACGACAGCGTACTCGGCGTAACCGCCACCCGCCAGCAGCGCCATGACTTTGTCACCCTCTTTGAAACGCTTCACGTCGGCCCCTACCCGCTCAACGATGCCCGACACCTCCAGCCCCATAACCTCGCTACTGCCTTTTGGCGAGGGATAATGGCCCTGGCGTTGCGCCGCATCGGCGCGGTTGACGCCAGCTGCACTCACTCTGATGAGGACGTCCTTCCCACGGGCAACGGCAACCTTAGGAATGCGAGAGACTTGGAGCATATTTGTGTCCCCGAACCCCTTCAGGGTGACGGCACGCATCATCTGCATGGTTGCTGATGGAAGAGGGAAAAGACAGAACTGAAAAAAAAATAACAATAATGAGCAGCAGCCGAATGAAAAAAAAACGCCACTTTTTTTCTGAAAAGGGGGGCTCGAACTGAGGAGAAGGGGGGGTGGAGGGTGGAGGGAGGAGGAGGGAGGAGGAAACAACGTAATGAGAGGCGAGGGGGAAAAAAGGAGGTCTTCTTCGCGGAGAATGGGCACGAAGCACCACTCCAAATATCTTTTCGCCTCGCTCATGTGGAATGTCAGACAGAATGAGAGGAGAGAAATGAAGGCAAATGATGAGTTGAAAAGGGGGGCTCCATCTGGTGTTCTAGTCCGGTATAGATGATGGTACAGACGTGCTAGAAGTGTCCTGGGCGCGCGCGGGGGGAGGGGGGAGGGGGGGGGGAGGCTGTCCTCTGTAGTCCACACTCTGAGAAACACTGTATATCATTTTGATGAGTTCCACAGAAGCGTGATGTCCACCCTTCCTTAAGCACGTGATGCATCAAGACCCCTCCACTTCTCATGTCGCTAACCAGACCCAACCTTTTTCTGGTATGCGGGGATCGCGATGCGGGCCGTTCAAAGGGCCTCCAGGTGACATGATGTATGGAGCTGCAGCGGCGTAGAGGTGGTCTGCCATCACATTCATAAACTTGGAGCGACAAGCACGTGACTGCGTGCCTGGCCTTTACAGAGCGCGAAGAAAAACTGACGAATCGTCGATGCGTAGGCGTAGTGCGACTATTCGCCGTGAAAATAATGTGCGGGCCCCAAAAAAAAAAAGTGCAGACGGCTCAGTCGAGTACGGCCACGTTGTTGTTGTACTCTTTCCTCCGACATGCAGTGCGCCTTGCTCCTCCGCCCCCCCCACTCCCTCCCCCCCAAAAAAAAAGACTTTGCTCACACGAATACGCCTCTCCATGCTTTGCAACGCCGCTCTTCTTCCTCCCCTCCTTTTTGAAATTTTCACTTCTTTCTGTGCGCGGGCGAAGGATAACCCCCACCGTATCGGACGTGCGTTCCTCCTCGTCGCCACAAAACCAAGAACCAAAGAAAGGGATTAGCACCGCACTCAGGCTCGACAATATTTGCTGCCGATACGGCACGGAGATCACCCTTGTCAACCATCTGGGGGCAGGGGAGAAGGATCTGCTCTACTTCACAACAACTGCAGGGGTGTTGCATAGGGGGTGAAACAACTCGACCCATCTGAGGCCTCCCCCCTTCGATCTCTGCGCATCGGCTGTGGGCGGGTGCGCTGATGAGGACGATGCAAAGTTCTTGCAAAAGAAAGAGATCGGTGAACGACACATCAGATTCGCATGCCTCCCAGGAACGACGAGGCCGTGCGTGGAGGAGGGAGGATAGTCGTTCTCCTGTCTTATGGAAGCCCAGCCAGAACCGCTTCAGCTCAAGTATGGGGCGCCAACGCGAAGTACGCGATGTGGTGTGAGTTGGTGGTAGTTGTTGTCATTGCATTACGGTGTTGTTCAGTTGGGTTATTCTATCAGTGGGACACAGTGAGGATGTAAGGGGGGTTCGAGAGGAGCCGAGACGCTACGAGGAAAAAGAAATGATGATAAGCAGCACTTAAGAATCATCGCTCTTACGCATGCCTATACCCCATATTACAAGCTGCACCGACAGCTGCTACGCCTCCGCGCATACATGTGTGAAAAAAAAAAGAGGAAACTACAGCTGCATGGCTCCTTTCTTCCGTTGGTGGGGAAAAGAGGGAGTAAAAAATGCATGTGTGTGTGTGTATACGTGTCGGGAGGGGGGAGGGGGGAGACGAACGGCGACGCCGCGTACTGACTATGCCCGCTCAAAGAAAAAATTGCTTTTTTTATATATCCTCCTCCTCCTCCTCCTCCTCCTCCCCCCGGGGGAGGATCGCACCCTCGTATCGTATCCTACACGACTGATCAAGACGTAGGTGCGTGCGTGTGTACGGACATATGTGCCACCGTGAACAGGTTCTCTTCCGCAACGGCGGGGGAGAGGAAGGAGAGGGAGGACCGGTGTGCAGAGAAAATGTAGTAATCGACAACAATGCCCTACTGTAGAGAGCAATCTGGGCGATTCTGCTGACCTTTGTGGCACATCGATTTCGACGAGCTCACTGTTGAGCAGCGGCTTTTTTTCCCTTTAGGAGAGGGTGAACGATGCGGATCATGAGGAGACGACAAGGCTTTTTGGGTACCGTCACCTGCCGCTGCAGACGTCAAGCGAGCCGTCGACCCATGACCTTCACTGCAAAATAGGTGTTTATTCTTCTTGTCTGTTGGCGGGGAATTGGCCGAGTCCGGTGTGGACAAATTCTCAAGTTTCGGCTGCAAACATGAAGCCCCAAGCTGGTGCGTAGGGCGCAGGTACACTGGAATGATGCTTTCCATGACGTTCTCCTGCGGCCATACCTCGTTCTCGGGAATCGTTTGAATATAAGTCCAATTATAGTGCGAATTGCCGCACGGTCGCTTGCACTCGATTACGCTGATGCCACGTCGCGGGTCGTTATACGACTTGCGTGCTACTCCGCAGTGCTGGCATCGCACAAGATAGGCAACACCTGTCATGATATCAGAGACCCACTCATCTGGGGCAACGTGTCAGCGGAAAAAAAAAACAAAGCAGTGGGAGGAGAGGAGGGGGGGGAGGGGGGCAGTGCATGTGCATGTGCTCATGAAAAAGAAAGAGTGCAGGTGTGGTAACAGAAGGAAGGCGTCGATGATTTGAGGGTGAGCCTCGCACAAACGCACACCCATACGCACGAGCCCCCTCTGATGCGCGGATACTCAGTAGATGGCAAGCAGAAAAATGGAGAGAGAATAGACATGGAAGAGAGGGGTGAGAGAAAGAGAGGGGGGGTGGAGGGGGGGGAATGGAGGAGGAGGAGGAATGGGAAAATGGATTCAAGTGGAAGATTCCTGCCAAATTGAAGCTCATGCGGAGTGCGCGCCGAAAAAAAAAAGAGAAAAGATGAAGGAGTCCACACGTGCAGCGCTGACGCACGTTGATTATGCCACTACAGAGAAGGGTACGGCAGGATTAGCCCAGGGTGGGGAGACTTGATAGTTGTGCCCTGGTCACATCCCCACCTACTGCGTTTCGAGGCAACAGCATGACGCTGCGAATGTGCTAGCCTTTGCGAAAGAAAAAGAGGGTGCCCTCTTTCCCCCTGTGTGTGTGTGTGTGTGTGTGTCGGCACGCGCGTGTGTATAGGTATATCCGCACTCGCCAGTTACAGAGGGAGACAGGGAGCTCTCTCGGTTGGGTGAAGAGCCGCGAGCATTTTCGACGGAGTGCAGTCGATAATACTCTCTTCCTATTCGCTTTGTCCCATTGCAGTGGAAGATTCTCGTCGTCATGTGGTAGACCTCTCTCGACTATGGAAAGAAGTAAACCGAGAGGAGCGAAAAGAGGGATGGAGACGGCGCTGGCGGCAAACACTGTACAGGAAAGAGAACCGAGACAGATTGAAGGAAGAGGAGAAAAAAAAGCTGAGAAAGAACGCGTGTGTCGTGACAAAAAAAAAGTGATGCCCAGGTATGCCACAAGCACACGGACAACAACAACAACGAGAAAACAAACAGTGGCCGAGCAGAATTGATATGTAGAAAAAAAAAGCTCGAGTCGCGTGCAACAGAGTAGGCCTGTACATACAATATAAACAAAGAATCCAAATAAGCGTGGGGCTGCAAGGAAAACGATAAGACGGAAAAAAGCTTTAGAGACGCGGGGAGTCGGTGAGAGAAAAACGGGCAGGCAAGTCAGAGGACGGCGCGAACAGTGCCAAAATGAGGACTAGCCAAGCAACCCCAACAGCAATAAGAAACACACCAGCCGCTTACCCAGGCCTGACGGCACCCGCTATTTCCCCTGCCCCGCCCCTTCCCGTCTTCCATCACCTCTCACCCGTGCACTTTGGCTAGAACTAATGCGGTTCCAACAATGGGACAGGGAGGAACAAGCGTCTCCAACCACCACCCCTAAGTAGCCCCAGGGAAACCAAACGATGTCTCTCGACGTAATTGAGAATACAACGGTGATCATCCCTCTCTCCAGTGCGCCACCGCCTCCGCTGTCTGCCACGTTTCGTGCCTCACTGCATATGCCCTGTGCCTACTTCATTTGCCCCACCACCCCTTTACCTCCAGTGGACAACAAAAACGGCACAAAAAAAGATACTGGACCCTACGCTCTCTCCCCTCCCTCCACACCCCTACGATCACCCCTTGCAGGCGCTCGTCTAATAAAATACATCTACCAGTACCACTCATGAAGAAAGTAGAAACGAATGCTTTCGCGCCTCGGTGTGGGTCCGCCCGCCTCAGTCCGACCGCAAACCCCGGTCATCACAGAGAAACGAATCAGACACACTACCGACTTCAACGTACCCCCCTTTGGACAGAAAAAACAAAGGTCGTATGTACACAGGCACGGCGCCCTCCACCACCACCGCAGGTGCCGCAGCTGAACCCCACGCGATATCCTCGTCGCACGAGAAAAACCCGTCCTGGCGTTGAGCCAGGCCATGGGCCGATCCATGGTGGCTCCCAGCAAGCCCCCGCGAAGCCCTCCCCCCACGCGCGCCGCGCAATCATTGTCAGGCCGACATGGGCCCACAGCATGCCTTGATCCAAACGGGCAACGACAAGGGACCTGGCGCTCGAGGGCGGGTCGGGGGGGGTGGTACGCGGCGCGGCTGGTGGGGAACTGACCCCCACGCATGCCGGATGAGCCCCAAAAAAAAAATGACCGGCCTCGCGCGAGTTAGCCCTCTCCTGCAGCCGCCCCGGGCCGCTGTAAGCAACAATACAGCCCGGACACTTGTCCGCGTTGGGGCTGGGTGGCTCCACGGCGGTACCCGGCTGATTCTCGCCACGTTTCCGGCACCCGTGCCTCATCAGCCCCATCGGGTCGCACGCGGGGAGGAGGGGAATACACAACAGCGCTCGCAGCGTACTGGGTGCCACGGCACCTGCACCGCATCCTTTTCGTCCAGTATTGTCTTTTCGACCCGCATCGTGCACATCCACCCCCCACCCCTGGGGAGGGGAAAGGGGGCGAGCACGTGAGAACAGCCACGCCCGTGTTTGACTGTGCCTCCCCTGGCGCGATTGTCTTGACTGTGGCTCCATTTTCCGGTAGTATTTCGTCACTGCTCGCCGCGGGAGTGGCAGGCATGGGGAGCACACAGCCCTCTGCCACAGCACCCGCGAGCGCTCCGTTCGCAATTACGCACCACGGCCGCACCCTACTTGGTGTATCTGTCGGTCTGTGTGCCAAACACAGTTTTCAAAAGAGGCACTACATTGCAGACGGAAAAGAAAACGCATGATGTGTGTGTGTGTCGCACATCGAGACGCACGCGCAACCATATGCTGGGGGAATGACCATAATGAACAAATTCAAACATCGAGAAACGGAAAAAAAAACTCGCGATTGGTGTGCAAAGCACACAGGAAACACAAACGAAAGGAGTTGGGGGGAGAGATATCGGAAAGGCCTCCCCAACCACAGAACTGAAGATGACGGGTACCTACGGAAAGCGTAAATATTTCAAACGAACGGAGAACCGCATCACGTTTGTGAAATACGCATGTGGCTGGTGGCAAAACAGGAGTGTGAATGAAGGGTGGAGTGTATGGAGCAAGCTAAGAAACAAGGTGTCGGTGTGAAGGTGTCTCAAAGATGCGTTCACCAGTGTAATCCTGCAAGCAGCAACTCTGGCGTACACTGAAAAGTCCGCTAGACCAGCCTCAGAATGCAGGACAGGAATGAAACAGTAAAGGCCCATCTCACCACACCCACCCGAATCTGATCTCTCTAGCGCAGTGGCAACCAAACAGACACACACACACACACAGACATACATACACATACATACATACACGCACACACACACGGAAGATGGGGAAGATGTATAGGCAAAGCACTGCTCGTTCGGATCGTTGCCTCTACTCCCAATATCCATGCAATTGTGCTGATCGTAGACCAGCTCCCTGCTGCACACGCACAACGACCTCAGTTCTGATGCGGCGGCGCGGACGATACCGTGGCATTTGTCAGCCTCATTCCGTCGCGTAGGTAAATCGACGTTGACGATCCGATAAACATGGGGCGACCCAGTGCAGCAGCTGAGGTGTGCGGCCGAGTAAAGCTCTCTGCACGCCGCTGCTGTGCTGCGTATTCCGGAATGAAGCCTCGGCTACCAACGGAAGCGGGACGCTGCGGTACCAGTGGCGGTGCGCTGTAGGCAGAGTTCGAGGACACAGTATGCGGTGGCAGCGCCTGTTGATGCTGCTGATGCGATTGATGTATGCCTTCAAGGGCGTTACGTAGCGCCTCCTCTAGCGCACGCACCTCTTTGCGATCTGCTTTATTCACTTCCAGGATGGCAGCGTTCTCCTCTAACTGGGCTACACGGCGGCAGAGGCCACCGTCCGGCTCTACAGCAAGTGAAACACGCCGGCCATCGGAGGTGCCTCTAGGCTGCGATGCCTCCAGCAGACGTAGCTCATCCACCGTCGGCTGCGAAACCTCGGGTGTGCGCGGACTGGGACGAGCCGAAGATGCGTGGCGAGGTGGCCGCGACGCCAATCCACCCTCATTCACGGAGCTGGTGCTGCTGCTCGGCACCTCCTTGGTGAGTGCAGGCAGAATACCACTGCTACCCACACCATTCAAAGGCAGACGTCCGGTGGCAGGCGTACTGCCTGAATGCCCCGACGAGGGACGCACCGCCGCCTCTCCAGCCAGACGATCTGCGTTAACCACCTCACCCCCAGCTGCTAAACTGCCGGTGGCCAGTGTGGCGTGCTTGTCATGTGGATAGCCCTCCAAGGTCTCCTCCAAGAGTGTAACCCGGTGTGCCAAGTCCACCATTCCGAGTTTGGCCGCACCCGCGTCATCTTCCTTTGCCTCTACGGCTTGGCCAAGCAAGTTGTTGAGACGACCCTCGAGTTGACCGATCTGGCCAAGCAAATGCTCAACATTATTATCCCTCCCTCTGATGAGCTTCTCTGAGTTGGCCCTCGCCTGCAACTCGCGCACCGCCAACTCCAACGGCTGCAAGCGTTCCCTCTGCACTGCCTGTACGTCATGCTCCAGTAAGCGCAGCGCACTGGTGAGGGTTTTGATCTCGCCGGAGTAATCCACCATGTCCACAGGAGCGGCCACTGCAGCTGTGTAGGAGGACTTGCGACTCAACCGCGCCGCCTCGCACGTCTTAGTAGCAAGCGCGTCCGACGCTTGACGTTGTAGCAGCGCGCGCAGCACCTCCATCTCTTCCTCCATCTTTTGAAAGGCTGGCAGTGAGAGAACATACCGGGTGCGGTTCTCAAGGCTGTGCTCCATCTCCTGAGTGCTGTTCCGCCTGCCCATCTCCGACACCTGCTCCGGTGCACCACCCCATAAATCGATGAAAGCCTGCACCGCGCGCAGGGACCTCTCAGTTCTGGACAGCCGCTGGTCCACCTCACCAGCGTGGCGGTCTAGGGTGGCCTTTGAGGCTGTCTGTTGCTCACCCAACTGCTTTTCCAGACCCATAGTGAATTCCTCACGGGCTGCCGCGCTGGCCTTTATGTCTTCTGCGTTCGCCTCGACCTTTTCCGAGAGCTGAGCCACCATAGATCTGAGCTCCCCGAGTGCGGTAACGACCTCCTGGTCGGGGCCCTTCGCCTCCTTAAGGGCCTGAAGTTCGTCACGCAAAGCGCTGTTCTCTCTCGCGAGTTTTGTTAGGAGGCCGCGGATATCAGTGATGTCATCCTCGTGGACATTGCCCTGGTCCACAATGGTGCGTATCACATCCGACAGGCGGCTGTAGCTCAGCGTCAATTGTGCCTCGATAATATCCGGGACATTTGTCACATCGATGTCAATGCTCGGCATGGCTGTGGTGCACGGTGCAAACCTGTGTGTAGGGGGGAGGAGGGAAAGGGGGGGGGGGCGAGGCGCGTAGGGTGGCGCTTAGGGAAGAGATCGGCAAGTGTGTTGTGTCCCTGCAGGTGCACTCACAGAGGAAGTCTGAACGTGCGGCCAACCACTAACGCCAACACAAGAAGAGGAAAAAAGGGTGGGGGGTATGGTTCTCTTGACAAGAGTCAAGAGCAGCAATTTTTTTTTTTCGTGCGTCGACGTCGGCGTGTAGGTTGAATGTATGTCAAGGTCAGAAATACCCCTGACCCCTCGCCTGCAGATCAAACAAGGAAACAAAAAAAAAACACAACAGAAGGAAAGGAAGAGAGAGAGTGTGTGAGAAAAGGAGGAGAAAGACAGTGAAGAAAAAAATCTTGCCTCCCCCTCTACGGAATTACGCAGTGCGAGAAGCAGCTGAGTCTCTCCAAAAAGTATAATGACAAACAACTCAGTGCAATGTTGGCTGCCGCTTTCGTACTGCTGAAGACACGAGAAGGCACAGCCTAAATTCACACGCTCATGGAACGAAGTGCTACGGCGTTCACCCGCGTTTGGGGGAGAGGGAGGAGGGGAAGGGGGAGGTGAAAGGGGGATAGAGACTAAATAGAGGAGGGAGTCGAGCGGTAGAGCAATACAAACGTGAGACCGCACGAGAGAAACAGGGGGGAGATAGAAAATGAGAGAGAGAGAGAGCCAATGAGTTTGATTTGACAAACAACTAGAAGACATAGATGGCCCGAGGCTTTGAAGGTGGGCAATCAGATAAGCATTGCACACACGTGGGCGTGCCAGACTGTCCGAGCTCAATCACTTCAGAGGCGCCCTCCAAAGATTTTTCAGACCCCACCACCTATCCCACCTGAGAGAAGGGAAAAGAGAGGCCGCCCGGGCTTCGCTGATGCACCGGAAAACGGGGAAAGTGTCGCAAGAGGAAAAAGTCGCGTAGAGCTACGGCAGTCATTGTGAGTTTGCAGGACTCTCCCATATACGTTCATCCAGCGATACTTTCCTTCTATTTTAGTGGGGTGTGTCCGGATCGCCTGTGCGCCCCCCCCCTCTCTACCTTGGTGCGTGGACGTGCATGCTGGATGGCGCACCCCCTTCTTTCCCCTCTGTTTTTATTGTACAGTTGTGCCTTTAGTCTCTCGCTTTTGTTGTGATTCGTTTTTTTTTTGAAGCCGAGCTACAGTTGCGGCAGACACCCCGCAGAAAAGCTGCGGTACACACAGCAGCGAACGCACGAGGAAGACAAAGAGGTAGCAAGCAAACAAATAGAAGGCTATGGAAACGTTGGAAAGAAAGAGAGAGGGGGTGCACGACCTGAGCAAGACAAACATTGCGGAAGGAAGGATACCTCCAAAGAGAGAAAGGGGAGAGGACACAGAGGGTGGACACAGCCATCCGGAAAAGGACGGCAACAGCAACCGTGATGACTAAAAACAATGACGAACATAATTGGTCATTGTTCAACACATGGGACCCACTGAAACCGTGCATATACATTGGGGAATTGATGGGCAGGGAAAAAAAAACAGCCGGTGTGAAGTGGCGGTGGTGCGTGGAGAGTGCACAGAGGTGGGCAAGGGGCACAGACAAACGAAGGCACCGAAACGAAAAGCGACGCGAAATAATGGAAGGAAAACAAAAAGACATGAGCGAGGGAGAAAGGAGTAGCGGAAGGAGGGAGGGGGTGGGGGGGGACTACAGCTCATGATCCCGTCTCCGAGAGCTCTAAATAATCCCCACTCACCCTTTCCTCTATTGTTGTTTCTTCCTTTCCCTCTCCCTTCCTCCACACCGTGTGGCTCCCCTTGTGTCTCCTCTACACTTTTCTCTTTCCTTTTTAACGTTTGGCTGTGTGGATGTGTTGGTGTGCGTCTGTTTAGGGAGGGGAGAGCGTGTGTGTAGGTGTGTCGCTCCCTTAGATGTGAGCACGGGATAACGCACACGCACACGGCTGCAACCGCCCAGACGCTTTACCTAAGCCACACAAACATTCGTAGTCTAAAGGCAGAAGAGATACGTGCATCGCGTGAAGTAGTGACCATTGTTGTAAATCCAGGCAATGAAAACAAAAAAATGAAAAAAATTTTACCCAACCCCCCCCCCTCTACGAAAACAAGCGACAACCCGCAACAAACAAATAAAGACGCATCACTAGTGTACATAAACTTTTGTGTGAAGCTGATCGGGGACGGCTCTGCCTACTGCACCCTCTTCCCAAAGCGGAGACGGGGGAGATCGGCGACGAGAATGCAGGGATGCCCTCCTCCCCCACCCCCCCCTCCCCATCCCCATGTCAAGGCGTGAATCCGCAGCATGAAAGCGCCCCACGCAAAGACACACAGCGCCCGCGCCCCCTTCCTCACATCTTTGACCGCTCACACATGAGGATCTACGGAGGAGTACATGGAAGTCAACTCCGCTGTCTTCTCGACATCACACCACGCGCAATGGACTACCATTCACGGTACAGTGTGACCTAGAGTCTCGCAGCGGTGCTGATGCGAAGAAGTGAGTGTTTCTGGTGAGACAGCCGGAACCCCAAACTCGTGAACACGTTGGATACTCCCCCTGGGGGCTCCGGATACAGAAGAAACGGAGAAGGTGTGGTTTTTGAGTTGGGAAGACCTACTCGCGGCGGCTATTTCATGTTGTACATCGAAACTGGAAGGTGCGGCAGCAGGGGCAGCACCGCTCGGCGCACAAACGTGCATTCCTGCCGCATCAATAACGCCCACCTCGGCGTCTGCCGGTAAGTCGACCACAATACGCTGCACAAGATTGGAACCAAACGTCGGCGCGCCAGGGGGGCGTAGGCGACTGACAATCATGCGTTGCGTCCCCGAGGCGGCCTCGACTATCGGGTACGCGGTGAGGGAGTCAACTTCAGGGCTTTTGTTGAAGGCCACCTGAAACGGACTCGCCGCCACAGGCTGCGACGGACCCTCTTCAGACGAGCTTGCCGCTGTCACTGCGCCAGAGAGCACATCAGCCTCCTGTGCGCGTAAAGTTAGCTGGCTTTGATTCGAGAACGCGGAGAGCGAAGCAGCAGTTGGTCGATAGGCTTGCCCCTGCTCTGGCAGCGATTCAATGTCTTTCGCTGACAGCGCCAAGGAGGCCGTCCACGGCAGCGAGTTGAGATCGGGGAGCCCCTTTACTGGATCCGTATCACCTCTGATTTTTGCTTTGAAACCAACGGCGCCGAGGTCGAAAGTGGCTCCCAGGGGACCGCCTCTCAGTTGTGCGATGGCCTGATTCACCTCCGCCATTCGCTGCTCCACCTCCACTTCGAGGTCTGTCACCTTGCTACCATACGAGTCCCGCAGCGGCACCCTCGGCTCCGTAGACACGACGGGCATCACGGGTGAACCTTCGCTTGCACTTGTAGGCGGGCCGACGCTTCCAATAGGCAACTTCACAGAAGCCCCTGAAGAGCCCCATTGCTGCTTTAGCTGCGCCAGCTCCTTTTCCAGGAGCTGCAGTCTCATAAGGGAGAGGGCAGCGTCCTCACGGGCTTTGCGATCGACCACAGGGGCGCGGCTCATCGCATTGACAGCTGTGCCGCCTGGCCTTGTAGTGAAATCAGCCGCGCTCTGCTTCAGGGCGGCTCTGCCGATAATGCGCAGTCGCTCCTCCATCGCCTGCCACCGCTCCAGCAGCTCCTCTTCGAGGTCACCGACTCGGTCGGCGAGGGCCGCTGTCTCCTCCCTGGCCACCTGATCGACCCCAGCGGCAGTGATGGGTTGTCCACCATGCTCTTTAACAGGAGGTTTGGCTTTGCTTTTGGGTGGGCGAGACACTTTGGAGGCGGCGGGCGGCATTTCGGTGGGCAACGGTGGCATACGGGTATCCTCCAGCTCCATCTCAACATTCTCCTCCACTGGCTTCGCTTCATGATTCTTCTCAACCCGCTTGCCTGGAGAAGGCGAGCGCGACTTGCTCGGCATAGCCTTCGAGGACATCGACAAGCCGGTCCGCTGCTGCAGCTGCTGCTGCTGCTGCTGCTGCTTTTCAGGCTCTGCCACAGCAGGGGCGCCGCCGGAGGTATTCTTTGCCATAGAGGCGGTGCGCATTGCAAGCTTCGCTAGGGCAGCATTCACCTCTTTGAACCGACGCTCCACTGATGCCTCCAGATCCTCTAGGAGGTCAAGGGATGCCGCAGCATCCTCACGGGCGACATTATCGATGAATTCACTGGGTGTGAGTATCGTGGGCGGCAGCGGCGGCGGCGGCTCCGGCGCGGACGTGGGTGGCGTGGCGCTTACGACGGGCTTCTTCACCTGCGCCTGTTTGACGCGCGCCGCGGCAGCTTTGGCAGGAACCGCCCCGTCTCCACCTCCACTGCCGCCACCGCTCCTCTCCGCTCGCGGTGCGGAGGCGGCCCTGGCCACACTGGCTGCTGTCATGAGGGACTGTCTCTCCAGCTCCTGGAAACGGCGCATCACATAGTCGCCGAGCTCATCAATGTCTGCGCGGGCCTCGTGGTCGACTGCAGTGGCGGTGACGGCACTGCTGCTTTTGGTGGTATCCGGTGCCGAGGTCTCTGGTCGCCGAGCCTTGGTAAACGAGGGCGGCGGTGGTCTGGCAAGAGCGCCACGCAGCTCTTCAAGGAGTGTCTCCGCCTTCTCGAGTGCGGCAGTCGCCTTCTCAAGTGCCGTCTCTGTGGCAACATCGGCGCTCTTCTTCTCGGTATCATGCGAAGAGCCGGCAGAGGAAAGTTCTCGTTTGGGTGGATTGTGGTTGTTCCGCCGACGGGCTGCCGTGTCGTTCACCGCTGCCGCAGCAGCGCCGCCGACCGTCTGCTGGCTGGCATTGACCAAGAGAGCCCGCACCTCGCGACGTGTGGAGCGAAAAGGGGGGAGATCCAGCAGATACGAAGTGTACGCGTCGGGGGTGATGATGGGGTCACCGTACTCCGCCACCAGCTCCGCGACATCGCTGAGGCGCACACCCCAAAGCTGGAGAAACTGCTCAATACTCTTCACGCGTTCTCCTATATCACCCCCGGGAGAGGCCTTACTAGAGCCGGCGGCGGCCCGAAGTAGCATTCCGTCATCCCCTCTCGCCCGTTGCCTGGATTTGACCTGACGAGTACGCAACAGTTGCACCTGACTCTGCAAATCTTGAATGATGACATCCTGTTCACTCTGCCGATCCACCAGGTACTGAATGATTGATTTGAGATTGCGCGACTGAACGGTGAAGTGGCCCTCGAACAGTTTGCCGTCATCGATGAACTGTATGCGTCGGCTTTCACGGTGGCGAGGGGCGCGACCACCTTCGTCAGTGGTGCCGATCAGTACCTTAGGAGTCGACACCAATGCATCATCTCTAGTAAAATTCACACAGACCTGCGTCGACTGCGTCAACCCAGGAGGTAGAGAAACGGTTGATTCAGCCATGTCTGAGCGGTGCGCGGCAAGGGGGAGAAGGGGGCAGCAGCTCTCAGGGTCTGGCTTGCCTCTAAACCGCTGTGAGCCTCTCTCCCCCCCCCTTCGTATCCTTGGCTTTCTTCCCCCCTTTTGGGTAGCACACTTGGCTCCCCTCTTGCGCCCACACACACACACACCCACACACACCACCTCCTCCCCCTTCTCTGTTTACCCGCACCCTTTTTTCTGTGTTTTTCCAAACGGACGCGTGATCGTCAATTGTGTTTGACAACGGGGTGTAAACACGCCAAAAATATATGTATTCAAAAAGAGAGAGAAGCTGAGGGCGGTATGTGCGAGAAAAGGAGCAGGAAAATTCCCAGAATGTGTGCTGCTGCTGTGGTCGTGGAGAGTACTCCGGTTCGTCGCAGTGAGCTATCTCAAGTCAAGATGCCCAAATCCTCAAAACAACAGCAAAATAACAAAGGGGGCAACCCCAATGTCGTTAGAGACGGGAAGGAAAAAGAGGTTGGTAGCCGTACAAAGTGAGAGACTTCATTTTTTCTTTATGTCCACCTTCGGTGGCAGTGCGTCCATTCAGCCATACAACATGAGCTGAGGCCCTGGCCTACTAGCCTCTCCACTGGCCAATCGCGTGGGGCGCGATGCAACGCTAGACACGCGCGGGGTCAATGCCCGCTCACTCACCTCGGCACCGCGCCCGCCTCAAGCCCTGCCCACACACAGTCTCGCAGGCCGCCTCCATCATGCCGGTCGCCACGGGGCGCATCCCTCAGGGCGCCAAGGCTCCCCCCACACCAGCAGGCAGCGAGCGCCGGCAGTGTTGCACTCGAGTCGCCTCGACACATCGCCTACCATATAGGGGTGGCACAGGCGCGCGCACGGCTGCGAGTCGCTCCAGTCTGACGCTGGCCAGAGCACCACCGCGGACAGTAGTGGCGATGAGCTGCTCTGACCTCTCCCTACGCCGTCGGTGCTACACACTGTCACCACCAGACATTGTTTTGGCATTGGCAAGAGAATACAGACGGCACGGCTCCTCTGCTGGGTGGGTACTGCACCCCGACACCACATTAAGGTGCCCACCCCCCCCTCCCCTCCCCCCCCCGCAAAAAAAAAAAACTGCCACTCATCCAAAAGGAGGGGAGCGCTCTGAAACTGAATAATATTTGGGAAAAAAAATTGCTTCTGCAGTAAAACACATCCGGAAACATTGAGTCGGCAGAAGAGCGAGTGCGCACATGCACATATGGCAGCAGCAAGCGGGTGCAAACGTGGATGCGCGTCTCTGTGGGGGGTAGACGGTCTTCCAGGTAGGCTGAAAGTGACGTCTTTATTTCGGTTCACGAATGACACGTCCCGCCATGATGGCGGAGAGGTGAATATGCGCATGTGTTTGTGCACCAAATAAGGGGGAAAAACAAAAGAAAAACAGGTTCATGGCAGAGCCTCTGTTGCAGCACCCTCTCGCCTAGTGGTGCCAAAAAAAAAGCGGTCATGCGGCCCCCTGCCGCCCTGCCCCCTTAAACTCCCCAGATGTTGCTGCTGCAGTCCGTCTGTGCCTTTTTTGTGTGTTATAGGACACTCTCTTCCCACATAGGTGTCAGTAGGGAGCCTGCTCTAGACTCCCGCGCGTAGAAAGCCCTCAGTGCATACGAGGTGGTTCGCTTGGAACTGTGCGGTAAGGCAGATGCAGCACATGAAGGCTGAACGTTCCCTAATACGTTACGCCCATAAGACTCCCCTCTGCTCGGCAAAGCTGGTTTCGGTGTTGTCGAGTTCCTTGGTGACAAAGCAATCAAGGGTGCCGGAGGTCTTTCCTTGTCAACAGCAAGAGTAGGGAAGGTGAGCCCCGCCGTGGAAGCTGGATGTTGACGGATTTGGGTAAGGGTGGAAGGGAACAGCCCTGGGAAGCGAGGAGGTGGGCTGGCGCTCGGCACGGCTGGGTGTTGAGGCGCGTCTACATTGAACGACTGCCCTGGGCGAGATGGCGACAGGAATGCACCTGAAGCCTGAGAAGACACTTCTTTCTGTGGTAGCGAATTTTCCATGAAGGCCGAGGCGAGATGCGTTCCTTCGTGAAACACGCGATGCGCCGAGCCCTGTGCAGCCCAGGTTTCCAGCGCAGGCCCGCGTAGCGTTGTCACTTCTCCCCCCTCCTCACGCACCCCGTATTGCGGCTCCACCTTTTCAGTTGAGGCGGTTGCAGCAGGAGAAAGAAAAAACCACCGCACCGGAGAACGTCGCCACTCACTCGTGGAATGGGAGATGGCAGAAGCGGCGTGCTGCCAATTGCACGTCTCGCTCCGCACAATGTCGTCTGGCTCGCGGTAGGGAGACATCCCAACACCAGCTGCCGCCTTCGCTGTAACCCGTCCAGGAAACACGATTGCACTCCCCTCTCTGAAGCCGTCCCCTGCCGCACCGGTTACCATTCCCGTAGCGACTCGAGAGAAACGTTTTAAAGCGTCATAAGCGAGCGCCACGTCCCCGTCGTCCGGCTCCTCATCCATGCACAGTACTGTACTGCGTCGTGGTAAGGAGGGTGAGCGGCCATCTGGACGCCCTGGGGACATCGCTGAGTACGATGAGAGAGCGGTCAGAGACGGCGGTGAAGCGTCGTGGGCCTCTGCCTCTGGTCGGTCACGCTTCACCTCCGGCGTCACCGGGGACGCACTCAAGTTAGGCTGGCGCCCCTCGCGTGTTCTCTTCTCACGAGCCACGGCAACGCCGCCCTCTCCGTACACTGTCGGGCTATACAGCTGCAGCCGGTCAGCGTTGGTCGCCCTTGGAACGTTTTCGTCGCCCGCGTCTGCAGTCACGCGCTTGGTCCCAGTGAGGGGGCTCTGCCGCAGTAGGTACTGAAGTCTCTGAAGGTCTCGCTCCAGGTTGCCAACAGTCTCACGTGACTGTGGGTTGATGTTATGGAGCCGGTTGGTCTGTTGGCGCCATGACAGCACCTCCACTTGATGCCTTTCATGCCCCGTGGCGCCTGAAGGTGAGGGAGGCGGTTGTGGTAGCGGTGCAGATGGCGCGGGGTGCAGCGACGCAGTGTCGAGCCGCATCGGTGTCACTGGCAAACTCGCGTACGGACGACTAGGGGCTATCGGAGACTGGCGCATGGCGGAGAGTTCGCGTAACTGCTGCAGGACTCGTCGCTCTCGCGCGGCAAGCTCATCGAGCAGTTGCTGCGTAGACGCGCTAGGATGCATCATTAGCGGGTTCCACTGTGTGGAAAACACGCTGAGTGGTAAAAAAAGGAGACTTGACCGTGTTGGAAGAAAGCAGAGGAGAAGTTGCAGAGGGTCTGCAGAGTGAGGGGGACTATCTCCTGATGGGGAAAGAAAAGCGGGCAGAAGTCGTGAAATAGGCGGCCTCGTCACACGGGTGCCAGTGAGTGATCTAGAGAGGCGTGAAAAAGAAGCGAGGGCGCCCCGAGTTGAATTTAATAAAGAAAGCAGGATGCTCACTGTGTGCCGACGGTTCTCTAGAGAAACAGGCGCGCACCCTCTTTCCAATATGCTTCACGGCGACAGGTGCAGGCTATCTCATCGCCTCAACAGTGCGTAGTACCACCCCTGTTTCCGTTGCCACCTCGAGCGGCAAGAAAGGATGGAGTAGGGGGGACCCTGGGCACCGACTTCTACCGTCTGCACCGGGCCCCTCTCAACTGTGCGAGAAAGCAAAAAAGGCGTGAAACAAAAATGCAGGACCACGGAAGAAAGGAAGTGAAGAGCAATGTGTGTGTGTGTGTGTGTGTGTGCGTGTGTGCGTGTGTCACCTACTGGATGTGACTAGCTAGCTAGAGAGAGCTCCGTTTTTTTCCTCCTGGTGTAGAAGCCGATACACCTCACGGTAGCGTCACGCCCACTCCGTAGCGCTGCCGTCCCTCACCAAAACTGTAGAGCGCCGGTGGAGGATGAGAGACATTTTTTTTTAGGGAGCCAGAGGAGCCGCGTGTGGGCCTGGACAACGATATGCTGATTTGATGGCATTTACCTACCTGCATTGAGCTGTAGCCATATCAATACACTCACCTGTGCAAACGCCCTTGAGTTCGTCCCCTACGCCCTGCCTCACACGCATTCCTCTTCACACTCGTCAGCAATTTGATCCAAAATATTAGTACATGGAAGAGCGCACCGGAGAAGCAAAAGATGGCACGTCATAGACACCAAAAAAAAAAACTCAATAAAAAAGTCTAGTTTGCGCCTCTACTTGGGCGCTCCCCCCCCCCTCCCCCCCCCCGTTGGGTGCAACGTGGTGATTGAGGGGTAAGGGGGGGGGGGGGGAGGGGGGGATTAGAGGGAGAAGTAATTCTATTTCCACGTAAGCAAAGGGGAGATGAAAGAGAAAAAAAAAGAGAGCACCAGGGGGGCTCAGCCCTGGTCATCGGGGAACAGTTCTAAAAAGAATCAAGAGAAGAAGTCTGGGGAAAAAGGGGGAAAAAGGGGGAAAAAGAAGGAGGTGAAAGACACAAACAACAGAGTGGCGGGCGGTACACCCCAGGGGTACTAAAGAGCCAGCGCATGCACACAAATACACACATTTCCAGGCACACACACAGGGGGGGGGGAGGGGAAGAGGATCACACGCGCACCGGTATCGATTCAGCGGACCGTTTTTTTTTCCGTTGTTGAAAGAGGGGAATAGAAAGTGAGAGAAACCAGAGGGGAAAAAAGCAAAACAATAGAGGAACAAGAATCAAGGATGAGTGACACGACATTGTAGCAGCCGCAGCTTGTTTGAAGCAGCCCCTGCCCCTCTCATCCACAGAGATAAAAGTCCATGGCCACTAATGCACGCCTCTATCACGGCGGCATAGACCCAGGACGCGGGGGGGGGGGGGGGGGGGGACAGGAACAGCTTTTCGTGCTTGTAGAAGTACTTTTCATGAGCTACACCTGAGAGGCGGCAAAGCCATGCCCGCAAGCATGTGAGAAGACAAAAGGGGAAAAAAGGGGGCGAGACAACACTACAACCCAGAAAAGCAATGTGCGGAAGTGAAACGCACTGACCACACCCCCACACACGAGATAAAAAGACCACAAACAGGATAGGGAGAGAGCGCCGTGAAGTAGTATCGCCACGAGTCAAGGCGGAAGATGTCCCCACAAATCCAGTCATGGAAGAGGCTCTGAGCATCCGCGCCACTGAGTGAAAACCCACAACACGCACCAAAAAAAAACAAAAAAAAATGCAGATGAGGGAAAGGGGAAAAAATGGGTGGGAAAAGAGAGAGGAGGGAGGAGAAAGGAGAGCGGCGCCACAATGCTTGCTTTTTTTTAGTATTTCACTTGACATGAAGCAGTGCAGCGAAGAGTCGACGTAGTTTTGCACGCACCAAATAACGTATAGTTTATATAGAGAGATATATTGATGGAAATACGGTACGCATTATCTACGCTTGACATCCAACAAGAGGGAGAGAGAGGCAACAGAGATGCAAGTACAGATGTGGAAAGAGATCAAACGCCTTTCACTGCCCATCGCATTTCTTCCTCTCTCTCTCTCGCTGGGTCTGCCCTAGCGCTATGTGCTTACCTGTGCGTATTCGTACAGCGTGTTGGTAGCGGAGCCAGAGGAAAGGGAGGAAGGAGGATGGGATACACGCTGAAGGCACACAGGAATGCATAGGACATAAATCCTGGGTGAGGAGTAAAAAGCGTCGGGGAAAACTGCAAAAAAAAAAAACGGGGGGGGATGGGCATTTACATCAGCATGCTTGCGACAACTCCAGCAAACCCGCATGCCCACAACACATGCACACGGTTGTGTCTCGCTTGTTCTTCCACGAGCACTTCTCGCACTCGACCTTGCCTTCAGAGAGGAGGACGTCGAACTTCTGTTTCCACGTCCCCAACTGCTTGCGCAGGGCGTCGTTGACGTCGAGTAAGTCCTTGGCCAGAGAGCTGGCGTTCTTCTTACCGCAGATGCGCAGCTCGTGCTCCTTCCTGAGCATTTCATTGCGCTCAGCCAACATTTTGGAAAGGTCCATGTAGTACAGCCTCTGCCGTTTGATCTCCGCCTCGCGGGTCTGGATCACGTGCTCGGCGTCCTTGTTCTTGTTCACAAGTGTCCGCAGGTCCGTCTCCATGTCCAGTAGCGTCCGCTCGTTATGCTCGGCGGCGCTGCTGGCGGCCCGCTGGCGCTGCTCCAGCTCGATCTTGCGATGCTTGAGCTTCTCGCGTGTGGACTTTTCCTCTCGCCGAAGCGTTGCCTCCATCGTCCGTGCCTGCCCCTCGGACTCCATCGCCTCGAGGTGAATTTGACGGGCGAGATCGCGCAACGCTGCCTCCTTGAACTGCGCCTTGGAAAGACGCTCCTCAGCCTCCCGCATCAACTCCTGGCCCTTCTGCGAGAGCACGTTGCGGTGAACATCTTCCTTTTCGATCTCGAGCAGGTAGCGCTGGATTTCCTCTTCCTGTTCAACCAGTCGCTTCTTACCCCGCACCTCCTCCTCCTTCAGCTTCCGAGCTTGTCTCTTTAGCTGCCTCTTCTCTGACTCGCCGGACTCCTCGTGCAGCTTCACAAGCTCCTGCATGGCAGCCACGTTACCGCCCTGTACTTGATCAATGAGCTGCCTCTCCCGAGCCAAGTACTTCACGCGACGCAAACAAGCACGCTCCAGGTCCTCATACACCCCTGCTAATGCCGAGTGCTGGTCCACGGACTGTTGCAGAAGTGACCGAAACAAATCCTGAGCGTTGGTACGAACACACGCCTGCCGTATTTTGAGACTTTCCGCCATCTCCACAAGACGCCGCTCGCGCTCAGCGTACTCACGCATCTTGCGCTGGTCCATCTCTTCCAATTCCAGCAAGTACTTCTTCACCTCCTGCTCCTGCCGCGACAACTCCGTGGTCTGCGCGCGTTGGCAACTCTCAAAGTCGAGCACCCGCTGTTCAAACCGCTCCCACTCTGCGGCGAGGCAATCCTCTCTGCGCGCGAGCGTATCAGAGTCGAGCTGAAATTTCTCATAGCGCTGCGTCTCTTCGTCAACGCGCTTCTGTCGCACAACGTCGTCCCTTTCCTTCACCGACGTGTCCTCCTCGCTACGATGGTGGTAGAGCGACTGCCACTTGCGGATCGCAGTCTCCTTATCCAGCACGCGCCTGTCGGATATCTGCAGAAGGCGCATTAGCTGAAGCTCACCGGCCACATGGTGTTCCAGAAGGTCGCGTTGCTGCTCTTCGCACGCCAACAACACGCGCATTGCTAGCTGGTGAAGGAAACTATAGCTGCGAGCGGCGGCGCCGGCGGTGCTCTGTGCCTCAATCATGGCCGACTGACACTCCTGCTCGCGATCACGGTGCTTTGCGTCGGCCTCGTAGGCCTCAACTCGTAGCTGGCGAACCTGCGCCTCCGCGAATTTGGCGGCAGAGACGGCGCTGCCCATCTGTACCTTTACCTCCATCGCCTGCTGTCGCAGGCTCTCCAGCTCCCCTTTCAGAGTCTCCACCTGTCCCTGTGATATAGCTGCTTTCGACTCTGCAGCCTTGGACTCACTCAAGGCCGCGCTCAGCTTTGTCTGCAGCGCGCTCGCTGCCTCCTGCATCTCAATCACCTCGGCACGCCGCTGTATGTCGCGTACCTCCAGCTGGTTGTTGCGAACCAAGCCGCGAAACTCTATGCTTGCCTCAGTCAGGATGCTCGCGCGGTACATACTCTCAAAGGCGTAAAAGTACCGCTGCTCTCGTCGGTTCAAAGCATCGGTGGATGATTCGGTTTGGTCCTGGTTCTCGATGAGCGCTTCGGACATGCACTCGTCATCAAGTCCGCCAATTTCCAATAAGTTGGCGCCATCACAGCCACTTTGTTGCATTCCAAACCGCTGCAGGCTTGTGAAAAGGTTCGCATGCAGGCGCCCTCGCTCCACCTCGGCAGCATTGGTGCGGCGCTGAAGTTCTGTCGTCTCCATCTTGAGGCGCTCCTCTGCCTGATAGACTACCACCTCCCTCGCCATGGTCGCGTCCTGGAGCTTCACTAGCGCAGCCTCCTTTTGGCGCAATGCGGACTCACGCTCCCTCTGCACCGTATCAATCTCAGTGCGGCGCTCGCGCAGCTCCGCCTCCCACTCGCGCAGCTTATCCTTCCGCATCCTGCAGTCCACGTCGTGGCGATCCTGAACGAGCTGCATCTCCTCCTTCGCGCGCAGCAGCGCACGTCTGTCTCGCTGCAACATCGTTTCGAACTCGCTCCTCTCAGCCAACAGCGCCATCCGCTGCCTCTCCAGCTGCATCTCCTGTGCCCGCAGTTTGCCAGCAAGTTCGTCGTTTGTCCGCCGAAGCTCCACCTCGTGCTGGGAGACATCCAGCTCCCGCTGCTTAACAATTTTCAAGGCGGCCTCACTCTCTGCATACAGTTTCTCCTTTTCATTCGTGAGTTGCGTGTTCCACTCTCGCTTCGCCCTCATCACCTCATCCAGCTGCTTGCATAGCTCTTCTTCGCGCTGCTGAAGCTTCCCCTCAAGGGCCCGAAGAAACTCGGTGCGGACGTTGTGCGCCTCCTCGATCGTGCGTTCCTTCGCGCGGTTCGTCTCTGACTGTAACTCGGTGGCCTGGCGAAGCGACTCCATTTCCAGCCGCTGTTGCGCCGTAGCACGTTCACGACGATTGAGTTCGCACTCGGCCTTGCGCAGGCGCTCGTTGAGCTCCTCCTCGCGCTGCTCAGCTTTGCGGTTCGCCTCCTGCATGCGCCGTTTCAGCTCAGCCTCCTTCGCTTCCACCTCAGATTGTAGCACGCGTGCCCTGTTGTCAGCTTCGACCCATTTACGCTGCATCTCCTCCTCTTGGCGACGTGCCGCGGCCTCAGCTTTGCACTGGGCCCCCTGCGCCTCACGAATCCGCCGCTCCACTTCTTCCTCTCGTTGCTTCGCAGCCGTCTCGAGAGCCTTGACCCTAGCCGCCCACTCCTCTTCAACCTGGAATTTACGCCTCTCCATCGACTTCAGCTCATCCTCAGCCTGGCTGCACTTGTGACGCATTTCGCGCTCGTGCATCGAGGCAAGCCGCTCCTTCTCCTTCACTGTCCTCTCCAACTCCTTCCGCTGCCGCTGCAACTCATCGATGCGGCGCCGCGAACTCGCCTCTGCTGCCCGCATCTTCTCCTCAATGACACGCTGGCTGCGCACCAGCTCCTGCTCTTTAGAGGCAAGCGCTGCCTCGGCGGAGAGACGCTGCTTTTCCATCTCTTTGAGTCGTTCGCGTGCGTACTCAGTGGTTGCCTCGTGTGCCCGACGCAGCTCCCCTTCACGCTTACCGTGCTGCACACGCGCTCGCTCGGCCTCGGCCTCAAGAGCCTGCATTTGCGCCTCGTAGGCTTCGCGCTGAACCTCAAGCTCCCGCAACCTGGCAGCGAGCTCTGCCTCGCGCCTCTCCATCACCTGTTTGCGCAACCTCGCATCATTCTGCTCGCGGTGCAACCGCATGTTTGCCTCCCTCAGCTCCGCCTCAATGGACTCATAGTGGCTGCCATTGCGCTGCGCTTCGTCCAACAAGCGCCGCAAGGTCACGAGCTCTTCGTTGGCACGGCGCAGTTCCATGGCAGACGGGTCCTCTTTGACCCGAGGCTTGTTCAGAACATGGCGAGCTTTGGCTGCGTAGTGGAGCGTTTGCGCTGTTTGCGCACGCTGTGCTTCACAAGGGCTGACTGTGCAAACCATCGTCGTCTTGCTGTTGCCGCCAAACGCATCTCGGAGGAGCTTCGTGAGAACACTATCGCGATACGGTGGCTTGATGCCGCGACGCTTGGGGTCAGAAAGGCACTCGATCACGCAGCCAAGGGTGAACAGAGAGAGATTGATGTTGTTCACCTCCTTCAGTTTCTGTCCGTACACCCCAGTCTCACTAACCCGCTCACTGCCGGCTAGATCGACAAGGCGAATGCTAAGACTCTTGCTGGGTGCGCTGGCGACAGTGCCGTCAGGCTCGGTGAAAGATATAATCTCCGTCAAGTCAATCAGAAAAATAGCATGGCTTCGACTACTGTGGTCATTGAGTTTCGTGGCCGCCGTGCGGCGCCACTTGTTGCCCATTGTGAGCGCTTGGAGGAGGTCCTCAGTGGTGGTTACCTTGAGTCGGCGAGCCCCGACCAGCGCGAATGTGGCGCTTTGCGGTGTGACCTCTTCGCGAATGCTGATCGATGCGCCGGAGTTAAGAAGATCGCTGATTTTCTCGCAGTACACCTCGACGTAGCGAACGTGGACCTCCCAGCTGAGACTTTCGCCGCCGGCGCCAGTAACGGTGCGGTTGCGCAGCTCCTGGAAGAGATCGCGGCACATTCGGGGAATAATACCAGCGCCCTCGTCGTCTTCGCTGCAACGATTTTCACCCATCATGGTGTAGGTCTTGCCACTACCGGTCTGCCCATACGCCATGAGCGTGCTATTGTAGCCCTCCAGTGCGTGCTGAAGAAGGGGCCACCCCACCGCATTGTACACATCAGCCTGTGTGATCGAGGGTAACTTGCCGCAGTCCACACCAGGAGACGACCACAGCGGCATGTCCACACGCCACGGAGTGGCCTCCTGGTCCAGCAGGTACACTTGATTCGCCGACGGGTTCATAGACACGATCACATCGTCTATGTTTTCCCCCTGAGTCGGATTCGGAGGGCGGCAACGAACCGCGACACGCACCTTTTCATCCTGCGTGGGAGGAGTGCTGAGCCAGGGGTGAAAGCTGTCGGATACGCTGCAGTTCTGCCGCGAGGTTGGGCCTAATAACATACCGCTGTGGGGTAACACAAGTACCGATTTTTTCACAGGAAGCTGGTTTTGCGGGAGTGTGGTGAGAGGAGTACTGGCAGATATGGGGCGAGTACCTGGAGTGCCTGGTGGCCGCCTTGGCAACGACGCCGTCGAGCATCCAGAGCTCAGGCGCTGCGAGCGAACCAACTCCCGAGGCAGCATCTGCCCTGTCCTCAATGACGGCGAAAGGACAAAAGAAAAAATACACTGAAGCACAAAAGAGAGGGACGCAACGAAAACGAGTCCCCCAAGAGTCAGTCCGCACACCCGCCCCGCGCACGACTACGTGTTTCTGCAGTGTGTGTGTGTGTGTGTGTGTGTGAGTGGGGGGGTTAAAAAGTGGAAGTGAAAGGAAACTTCAATGTACGATGAGAGACGTGAGCAGCGGGGGAAGGGGGGAGCAGGGAAGGCAAAACAGTGAGAAAAAAGACAAGAAAGTGTTTCTATGTATATATGTCAAGTACGGGAAAAGAAAAGATCTAAAAATCTTTGTATTTGGTGTCTGTGAGCGTGTGGGATATACTACAGCCGGGAAACACCGACTCACGCACAGTACAATGTGTATCAGTTTGTGTATATGGATATATATGTGGGTGTTTAGGGGGTGCGCATATGCTCTGGTTCAAGTTCTTGTGGAATTTCTCTTTATTGCTGCGGCGCACATATTGGGGGGAGGGGGGGGGGGGGGGCGGCCGTCTCGGTTAGTCCTGGATGTGTAAGCTCTAGGGCCAAAAAAAAAAGAAGACTGCCCTATTGGAATGGTTGATCCGTAGCAATAGTAACAGTCTTGTGCGTATATGTGTAGGTATATATGTGTGTGTGTGTCTTTTTACTTTTGGGGTGTATAGGTCTTACTCTTTGGCGTGTTGCGTTCAACTCGCATGCTAAGCTTATGAACAGCGTGGCCACGGTTACGGCGTGAGGGCGAGAAAAAAAAAGAATACGAAAGAGGAACCGTAGTTAGCATATAATCAATGCATGCAAAGATTCATTTGTGGAGAGCAGCATGAAAAACACAGAAACTGGACAGTCTCCACTACGCTGTGGGGAAAAAAAAACTGTTGGTCCCCGTGCCCAGCCGTTCTTGTGGCTTTTTTTTGCCCGAGATGGATGTTTTGAGTTGCATTCTCTTCACTCCTCCCTCGTGTGTGTTTGAGACATGATGCGGCTCTGAACGCCTCTCACCTACATGTGGCGGGGAGTAAAAGAGGGCGGTACATCCTGGTCGCGAGAAGTGGTGGCGGGGGGGGGGGAGAAAAACCTTTTTTCTTAAACGCGGGGGAAAAAACACAAGTGCATGAACCTGGGGGAAAAAAGGTACGGGGCAAGAAGAGCATAGCCACCGAATGGTACACAGAAGCATCAACTGCGAATGGGGAGGAGAAAAGAGAGAGCCCGCAAGTCGACTAGATCTGGGTAGAGGTAAGAACGACCCAATTAGACAGAGACATTGTCATCTCAGATGCGTTACCTCACGAAGGTACCAAAAAATAGATCAGCGCAAGACATGTATATATAGAAAGAGCCCACTGTGGCGCACATGACACACCGCGCCTGTGAAACACACGCGGACTGCAAACAAACACACGGATGCGACTGACAATGAAAATAGAGGCAAACACACCCGCGAACAGTTCGGAAAAAAATGAAACAAAAATAAAAGCCAAACACAATCCAGCAAACAAGTGAGTCATGCGCAGGGCGACATATCACACAGTGAGGGTGAAAGCTCCCATGAAATTAGAGAGAGACCCCGCCGGCGACACGGCAGGAGAGAATGGGGAAGAAGAAGAGCACGGGATTGGGGGGCGGGAGTGGGAGGGGGGGGTTAGACCTCACGCAAAGACAGCGAGTTCAACTGCACGTCCCATAAATGAGCAAAACGAACATCGGAACAGGAAAAAAGAAACCCTACAGGGTAAAAAAAAAACGTGCACTACGCACACCTCGCGAGAATCCCACCGGGGCCGGAAAAAAAAAACAGCAGGGGTAAGAGAGAGAGAGAGAGAGTGAGTGAGTGATGTCAAAAAAATAAGCAGGATGCATTCCAATTCATTTCTCCCCTTCCCCAAAAAAAATTACTCCTCCCCCCCCCCCCCTCTCTCTGACTGGCGATTTTTCCATTTCTGTGCGGAAGCGCATACCAAACCCGATACCCTACCTCTCTCTCTCTGTTGATACCCCCCCCGCAGCTGCCACCGGCAAAACCGTCAGTGAGATTTCGATTCTCTTTCAGACTTTATTGGGTAGCGCTACTAACGAAAACGTAGACTGGTGTATTTCTCACCCGCTCCCCACCCACCATTTCCCCGCCACCCAAGGGTCTCTGTCGTTGTGGGTCATCAAGGGGAGGGGGAGGAGGAAGCAGGTCAGTGGAGTGGCGGAAAGCACTACGAATCACTGATCATCATATCGCCCTCCAGTCATCGCCCCATCCCACCCACCCCTCCCCCTCCCCACCTCTGCCCACACTCCTGCCACAAAGCTTCCAAAGGGAAAAAATTGAAGAAAAGCCATGATATACATTCATGAGTGCATATGTATACATATATGTATATACTATCACTAATACCTCACACCCCCTTCTCACCACTTGCGCCTCCCCTAAGGGACCATTGTGTAGCGCTGGACCATGTACATTTTTTCTTTTTTCTCTCCCACATGACTGGTCTACCTCCGCTATCCGCACGTTGCAATCCACAGCGTCGTTCTTTACGCGATCCTTTTTGGCCACGCGCCCGTTCAGTCATACAACATGAGCTGAGGCCCTGGCCTACTAGCCTCTCCACTGGCCAATCGCGTGGGGCGCGATGCAACGCTAGACACGCGCGGGGTCAATGCCCGCTCACTCACCTCGGCACCGCGCCCGCCTCAAGCCCTGCCCACACACAGTCTCGCAGGCCGCCTCCATCATGCCGGTCGCCACGGGGCGCATCCCTCAGGGCGCCAAGGCTCCCCCCACACCAGCAGGCAGCGAGCGCCGGCAGTGTTGCACTCGAGTCGCCTCGACACATCGCCTACCATATAGGGGTGGCACAGGCGCGTGCACGGCTGCGAGTCGCTCCGGTCTGACGCTGACCAGAGCACCACTGCGGACAGTAGTGGCGATGAGCTGCTCTGACCTCTCCCTACGCCGTCGGTGCTACACACTGTCACCACCAGACATTGTTTTGGCATTGGCAGGAGAATACAGACGGCACGGCTCCTCTGCTGGGTGGGTACTACACCCCGACACCACATTAAGGTGCCCACCCCCTCTCCCCCCCCCGCAAAAAAAAAAATGCCACTCATCAGAGCAGGTGTATGGGGAGAAAGGAATATGAAAACGAACCGCAAGATTAGCGCATCAGGCGCCCCGAGTCCACCACACAAATAGACTGACCCTGGCCGTCACGATCCCCCTTCGAAGGCGCTTCTCCTTTTATGGATGCCATTCGTAAACGTACACAAACGCGTCGCAGCCTGAACAAACGTACTGCGAAGGTGGCGAAGAGGAAACAGTAGAAGAAAGGGTACGAAAAAAAAACCTGCTTCATGGAATGCGAGGCACGGCTGGGTGAGTGGCGATGGTGTGCCATCTAGGAAATAGAAACGATTGCACTGTGCACATGCAAAAGCAGAAAAAGGGTGAAAAAAAGAGGGGGGAAACAGGGAGAAGAGAGAGAGTGAGTGATCACCGGAGAAAGAAAAACAAAACGGTTCAAAAACGCGGAAATGAAGCAGAAAAGGGGGAGAGCCGCGCAACGTTACAGAAGAGCGCAACAAACTTAGAAAAAAAAGGGGGGAAGACCTCCCCCTCCACTAGACATGAGATTGTAGCATACACGCAACCCACGAAGCGACGAAGACAGCGTGTGGGCAAGGAGGGAAAAAAGGAGAGCTGGTGTAAGGGGAGAAGGGCTAACAAGAAAGACTGTGTGCGTTGGCTCGAAGGGTCCAACAAGAAACCACAGCCAATGCCAAATGTCGAGGGAAGCTGTGAGAGCTAGAAAGCAGTTACGTGGTAGTACAGCCGAGGATACCTCGGTTCCTTGCATTACTGAATCGAGCGGCCCGTCGTTCGGGGCCAATCGTCATCATCCGTTATGCGCACGACCGGTGTGTTCAGTACGTCTGTGAAAGGCGTCACGAAGCGGTTGTTCGTGTTCTGCGACCCTCCAGCGTTCGAAAATTCGTGACCGTTTAGGTGTTCGGTGCTGACGGAAGTGCTGACGTTGCTGGTGGCATGCGACGAGGTGACATCCAGCATAGACAAGCGGAATGCAAAGGTGTTGTTCTGCGGGCCAGGGGCCATGAGTGAGGCGGATACAGGTTGGCCTCGGGTCGAGAAAACTGTGCGTGGCGGCAAGGCTGGATGAGGGGACGGCGACCCGCTCAACGGCAAAGGGCGCCCTGTGATGGGCGTCGACTGCAAAACCCTGGGGTTGTTGAGAGTCGCAGGTGCCGGGGGGTTGGCGCCGTCGTTGGTGCGATGTTCCGCCCCGAAGCCGGCGCGGGAGTAACGTTGAGGCGACGTGTGCCTGACATTGCCGTCGGCCGCATAGTTGGATATTACCTCCTGCAAGGAATGGGAAGAGGAAAACGTAGCAGGGTAGCGAGATGTCAGCGCATGCCCCCCAGTCGTGCGCGGAACCTGTACCTCGAACCCACGCAGAGGCGCATCGATGGAAAGCCGACGCTGACATCGTTCGCCGCCGTGCAGCAGCGGGCTGAGCACTGGTACCATCCCAACCCGCTCCTCGGTGCCGAGAGAGCTGGATCGGCTGCTGCAGCTGTCGGGATCCCTCTCCAGTAAGAAAGCCGGCGTGCCATGGGAAGAGAAAGTGGCGGCAAGACCCAGTGTGGTTGCAGCAACCGAGGGTGAGCTACGAGGGGCAGCACCGGTAGCGATACGCATCGTCGAACTCTTCGATGACGCGAAACCAGGGCTGGCGTGCTTCTCAGGTCTGGCCACTGCGACGGGCACAGCCGTCGTGTCGGTCATCCCGCGCTTTAAAAAGGCCATAGGAGTGTGCGCCACTACCTCGTAGCCGAGCCCGCTTGCTACACGAAGGAAATCCTCGCCGCATTGCAGTGCCCGCTGCCGTAGCGCATCGGTCTCTGCCCTGCCACTCAATGACCTTCGTTCCTCAGCGGGCCGCACACCGACGCTGCTGCGCCAGCCAAGACGAGCAGCGCGTGGCGCCTCTGCCGCCTCCTTGTCCTTCGGGTCCCGCTCAAGGAGAAAGGCAACATGACGAGGCTGCTTGGCCGAGCGGTGGCCAACCGTCGACGCCTCGGTAGAGGAAACCGATTCCCCGGCAGCAGCGGCCGAACCTACGCCAGGCTCTAGAGTGTTGGAAAACGGAGGCCCTGGCATCTCTACTTCTGAAAACGACAGCGAGAGTGCAAATATTTACCTGTTGCTTGTCGTCTCCCTGATGTGCGCTGCTGGATCTGATTCGAGTACTGGGGCACGTATGAAGAGTGGGTGGGTAGGTGGGGGGGGGGGGGGAGAAGAAGAAGAAAAGAGTCAAGTCGGGGGAAGAACAAAACAAAAACGAGACAAAGTCAAGAATTCCAAGATCGAAGAGAGCCGTTGGCGGCGGGGGTATTTCAGAAAACGAAAACAGAGGAAAACACGGGTGCGATTATGAGCAATGGTAGTCACGAAAGGTAGTCGAGGGAAGAAGAAGAGGGAAGAAGGGGAACAGCCTAGCCAAGATTCAGTGATAATGAGAAGGGAAAGACGAAATAGCCCACAAAGGGGAAAGGGGGAAAAAAAGGGGGGGGGGCTAAGTGAGTGTGAAAAACAAAAAAGAAAAGATGCAAAACGGCTGCTGCCGTTACGTCTGGTGCCGAGCTCTAATACAATGCATCCGCTCGGAAGAGCACAACAGCAAAGGAAGCCGACGCAAGAAGACGGCGGGGACTTGAAACAAAAGGAGTGCACAGACCAATGCACACTCACTTAAAAAAAAAAACTAGCAATGACACTGTACTCGGATACACTCACAGACACAACGATGGCCGCAGATGTGGCTATGGCGAAAGGGCGACAAACGAAGGGATGCAAAAAGCAAAAAGAAAACGTGTGCCTTAATGGCGGAAAAGAATTCAGGCAAGGGCAAAGAACAACTAGACAGTCTCAACCATAAGAGAGAGAGAAATAGAAATATATATTCATATTTTTTTCTGGTGTTCTATAAAACCTCTTTTCGCACCTCAGCCGCTCGCGGGGAGGCCCAGAATACACACCCACACACGCCCACACGGAGCAAAAAGGAGGAAAAGAGGGAGGGGGACAGTGGTGTGCGTTCAGTAGAAGTGACAAGACGACCAGGAAAAGCTTACAACGGGGAATCACCCCAAACAGGAGCCAGAGAGGACAAAAAAAAACGTAAATTAACAAATAAAAAAGAAAAAGAGGAGTGAGGTGGAAGAGGGAGAGAACGATGATCAGAAAAAGACAAAATATGGCAAAAATAACAAAAAGGAAAATGTTGACGCGTTTCCATACAAAAAGAGGGGAAGAAAGCTTCAGCGGGAGAGGTAAAAAAGAATCAAGAGAAAGACAGAGGGGGGAGGGGGCGTGCAGCCAATTTTTTTTTGTTCAACACGAGAAAGAAAACGACACAGGATTGTGTTTTTTCCAACCAGGGTTAGCCCGCACACACCCCAAAACGAAACACGCAAGCGTAGCAGACAGGAACAGGAAAAAAAAGGAGGAAAAGATGATGTGCAGTACTACCAATATTATATATATAGTCTTAAGAGGTGGTTGGTATACGTCACTATTGGAAATGACACACGTAACAGGAAAGCCGCCAACTTCTATCTTTGCCTGCTATATATTTTTTTGCGCTTTGATATAGAGGGGGGAAGGAGTGCACCGAGTGGAGCGTTGGATGATGAGCATGAATGTTGTGCAAGCTAAGGAAAGATGGAGAAATCGCGTACACATATACATGTACACACGCATACACACTCACTCACGAAAAGCAGGATGTGTGTCGATAGAGCAAGAAAAGGGGGAGTAAAGCAGACAGAGACAAAAGGGAATAAATCATGAAAACTATATAACTGTCAACCGTGTGGAAAGCGTGAAGTGTGGGGAAGAGAGAGAGAAGTAAAGAGCCAAAGCGCCGGTGTGATGGGCCATTACACGGAGAGAGGAGCGTGAAAGGAAAAGGAGAATAACAAGAGGTGCAGAGGGAGAGGAGGGGGGGGGGCGAAAAAAAAAGGGGCAGCAACAATCACACCAGCAGCAGCAGCAGCAGCCGTAGTCAACTGCTAAAGACGTGACTTTCTAGTTTCCACTCATGGAGATGCTCAAAGGGTAGAGTCAGTACACTGAACCCAATCTCTACTGCGCGCGGCAGACTTGCTACAGAGCACCATCGAGGAAAAGCGTAGTTCACACAAAGAATGCACATTCGCGACCTCTTATGCATCATAATTTCCTTTTTTTTGCTCACCCAGCGCACAAGTTGCCTCCATGTTATGTTGTGTTTGCTTTCCGAGCAGTGTGTAAGAAGTACCAAACGACAGCCAAAGCCTTCAAATTTGACGCAGTGCACTCATCTTTTGCAGCAACTGAAAGCTCGACGTGCGTACGTGCCGCGCTCAACCATCACTCCTCCAAGCAGCGCGAAGTCGTACATCCGCCAACGATATGGGGAAAAAAAATGAACCACGTCCGTACGTATCCCCCAGGTCCCTGACGAGCGGTATTCCCACCTAGACCCATCCCATCACGCACAGACAGTGACGTAAAAAAAAAAAAAACAGCTCCAATAGAGCCGCTCTAGGGAGGGCCGATGGGCCTTCTCATTGCAATCCGGTACGCCCTTGTCGTCGCAATGCTGGCGACCGAGAGGGGCTGAAATAAGAAGAAAACCATGACAAGAATCGTAATGGCGACCAGAACAGGCTTCTGTAGCCGCGGCACTTGACGGAGATCCAGCCCCAGGTACTCATCGTAGAAATCGTACGCGCCGCACTGAACCTGAAGCTGATACAAACACCAGCCTACCAGAACCATGTAGAACACGTGAAGCCAATCGGTGTAGGGATACGACATCATGACATGAAACGTCGTGCTTCGGTCTGCGTGATCAAAGTCGGTAAGCATGTAACGTATCTGCCGCCGCTGTACCGCATCGAGACCCAAGGTCCGGTAGAGCAGATGTGTATCCTCCCTTGACTTGTCGTCCATCACCACATAGTCATCGCGCGCATCCCTGCGTCCAGTCAGCGCATTTATTCCTCGACGCACCTGAGCGACAAGAGGATGACTCCTGTGCGCATTGTGCAGCGCCTTCAGATCGCCGCCGTCCATCTTCAGTTTTCCGAGCTCAGCCGTGGGTGGAAACGCGTAGCCCTGGAACCGTAATACACCTTGTTGTTGCATTATCGTGACAGGGTCATATGCACGCGGCCCAGAGAGCAACTGTGACTGCAACTTCATGCTACTGTGGTGGTAATCAATGGGCTGCCCCTCCAGGCCGCGCTCTACCTCCTCAGCCGTGTAAACCGGCCCTTCCGCGCCCCTCTTCCCAGACTTTTCTGCACCATCGCCGTGACCCTGGGCGCTGTACTTGGCACGGAAGTCGGCGAGAAGCTTATCATACTGCGGGGTGCCCTGGTAGTACTCGAGCTTCTTGATGTCCGCCTCCAGGCTCTTGACGGTAGATTGCAAAGCCGCCCGCTGCCGCTCGTCCGCCAGCTCCCCAGGTGTGTTGCCTAACGCGGAGAATTCGTGCGATGCAGCGAACATGCTTTTATCCTTCGCCGTGCCTTCACGACTGCCTACGCCGCCGCTGCCGCCACCAAAAGCACCCAAGGCACCAGCCACGGGGCTCGTGGCCAGGAGTGCTGCCTCCCAACCCCGGTGGGGGGCGTGTTCCTGGAGGATGTGCAGGCGACTACGGTGCGATGCGCACTCTGCACTGGCCGCTGGCGCACCCTCCTCCGCAGCGGAGAGTGCCCTTGGAGCACTGTAGTAGTACGCGCCTGTGTCGATCCTAGAATGTTGCTGAAGAAGAGACTGCCCAGCGTGCACACTCGTGCTACCCACTCGCGCAGCGTCAGCATCCATGTAGGTGGGAGCAGCCCGCTGGCGTTCGGCAATCGACGGAGCCCGCTCAAGGCCCTCCGGGAGCTCTACCTCCGTGTCCTGGCGCGTCAGATGCTGTAGTGGACTACCAGGCTTGAGAAAAGCAAGTGACTCATCGCTCGGGTCGCGCTCTTCCGGTGGTACGTAGAACGCCGGCCGCGGTGGCGGCGGGGTATCAATGATGGGTGGCAACTCATCATCACACGTAGATGCCTTGGGACTTTGTGGAGCTGCTTCGCTGGCCCTCGAGGCTAGTGGGATAGCCGCAGTGTGGGTCCCAGTGATACGAGCACTGCTGAAATGCCGTGCGGTGGCAATAGTGTGTGAAATCAAAGCAGCAAAGCTGTGGCGTGATCGCCTTACACGTCCGCCCCTGTAGTGAGGCACCATGTTTAGCGAACGGGCGGCCGCAGCAGCGGCTAGTCTAGCCACGTAGCTGCCCCTCATTTCAAGAGTAGACCTCCCCAGAGCGTTCTGGTGCCTCGTCGACGTCAGCGAAACAACTGTCAACGCCGTCACCCGGTGCCTGCAGGGACTACTCTCTCTACCCTCCGGCAGAGAAGAAACACGGTCCCCCAGCGGAGAGGTTAGTAAGACCAGAAGCACGTTCCCCCAAGGCCCCTTCGAGGGTGTGATCTAGTCAGTCACCTGCCTGTCCGAGGTCTAACGGCAACGATAGGTAGAGTCGCGGAAACAGGGGGGGGGGCAAGCGCACACAGGCCGTGCGCGATCTTCCTTCATCGGTAGAGATCAGCCTCGTGGGGCGACAGCGAAATCAAATGGAGCAAAGGGGGTGAACAGAAAAGAGTAGCAGGCCGTGAATAGAATGTCTTGCACATGAGACGGTGAAAGAAATGTGGGCGAGCCGGATGGGGGGGGGGGGGGTCACCGTTTGGAGAATAGTAGGCTGGAGCGTGCCCTTCACAAAGCAGACGAGAGTCACCTGATCCGGGCTAGAATCGCTCCGTGCAGAAGCCTTTTCATCCCCTATGTGCATGCAATCGAAGCTAGCTGCTGGCTTCTCCTTTCTCGGGGCAATCATCACACAAAAAGAGAAGAGGTGGAAAAAGAAAACCGGTGCAAGTCAAACCGGGACTGTCCCTTATCAAAGGCACATTCATTTTGTTTTTCTCCTCCTCCTTTGTGAAATAAAAAATAGAATAAGGCCTCTCGAATTTCTTTTTTCTTCAAAGTGTTTTTCCACTTTATATCGGACACAATAAGACAAATGTTGCTTGTCGTTTTTTTTTTAGAAATCCATACAAAGAGGCGGACAATATATAATATGTGCCACGAAAAAGGGGGGGAGGGGGGAGGCGCAGCGCAGAGCCAAACAAAAAGGTCGCTCAGCCTCATACAGTTCCACCACAGAGTACGAGAGTAATAGTGCACCACCCCCGCCTCGCCGACAGTCGCTTCAGGAAAGCGAATTGATGAATCAAACCATCGCGAACACCAGACTGTCTTCCGTTATTTGGGAAGTGGGAATTTTTGTTGCTCCTGCTGCTGCTTCCCCTCCTTAGCCCCAACTCTCTCAAGACACCCTCAATAGCCGAACAGCACTCGCCGATTCTCTCCTCAGACCTCCTGCCACTGGATATGGGTATATATGCAAGCTTAACCGTCACTCCTCCCCCTGCGTTTGAAACAACCAGGCATGCCTATATAGAGGACCTGCCCCTGCGGCAAAGATAGGGTCACCACACCTACTCCTGTAGATGAGAAAAAAAAACAGTGCAGTGGAGATGAAGGAAACGGTATCCAAGAACATGTATATGTAACACATATCCATAATACAATGATATATGTATATATGCATATATGCATACATATGTGAGTGTGTGAATGCGAATGTACACACCGAACGCAAAAAAAGATGAGGATCAGTGGCGTCATCCGCTCCGTATGAGTTCTCCACGTTGTACAAGAAAGCAAAAAAGGAAGACAACCCACTGCTTTCAAGTGTGTGCTTCGACACTCCTCCCTAGTCAAACAAGCTGCAGCACGTCGAAGCACCCATGACAACTTTCTACGCCGATCCATCGTGAGACTATGATCAGGTATCTCTGCCCCTTTAAAAGAGCGCACACACCGTCAAGTTACAATCCAGTCCCCCTCTCTGTCCTCTCACCTCGCCCATTTTAGCAGAGCGTCCATTCAGCCATACAACATGAGCTGAGGCCCTGGCCTACTAGCCTCTCCACAGCCCAATCGCGTGGGGCGCGAAGCAACGCTAGACACGCGCGGGGTCAATGCCCGCTCACTCACCTCGGCACCGCGCCCGCCTCAAGCCCTGCCCACACACAGTCTCGCAGGCCGCCTCCATCATGCCGGTCGCCACGGGGCGCATCCCTCAGGGCGCCAAGGCTCCCCCCACACCAGCAGGCAGCGAGCGCCGGCAGTGTTGCACTCGAGTCGCCTCGACACATCGCCTACCATAGAGGGGTGGCACAGGCGCGTGCACGGCTGCGAGTCGCTCCGGTCTGACGCTGACCAGAGCACCACCGCGGACAGTAGTGGCGATGAACTGCTCTGACCTCTCCCTACGCCGTCGGTGCTACACACTGTCACCACCAGACATTGTTTTGGCATTGGCAAGAGAATACAGACGGCACGGCTCCTCTGCTGGGTGGGTACTACACCCCGACACCACATTAAGGTGCCCACCCCCTCTCCCCCCCCGCAAAAAAGAAAAACTGCCACTCATCAGAGCAGGTGTATGGGGAGAAAGGAAATATGGAGAAGAAAAAAAAGAGGAACCAACAAAGAGGGGGGCGAAGGAGAGTGAACACACAAAGCAAACAAAGCTGGGCAGACCACAATTTTGAAGTAGAGCAACGACTAAACAAGGTGGAGAGGAGTTTTTTCGTTTTTCTACACCCACCACCACCCCCAAAGTTAAGCGTGAAGAACTTGACAGAAGTAACGTGCGTTCCTCGGCGGTCGTCTGCCGTCTGGCGATGCGCTTTCCCGACGCCGGGACACTTCACGTTCATCAAACTCACTTTGGATTCCCGCTTCCTTCGGTGTCACCTCTGCCTTGAGCCCTTCCACTTCCTCTCCCCCCGCTGGCATACCCCACAGCCGGTGAACTGGTCTGTAAAAAAGATACTAGTGAAAAAAACATTCTCTGGAAAGCAATGAGTGCAACAAACTGAAGGGTTCTCCATCGAAATTAACATGTGATCCCCTACCTCTGTAATGTAGCAGATTGAGTGGGAGGGGAGCATTACCCCCTTCGAGAGGCGGGATTCCAGTAACGAACCTTTTTGTTTTTTTTTTCGCTGCACTTGACTGTCAGGAATCTGACCCAACTATCTTCCAAGGCAAGCGCTCACAGTGATATCTTCTGACAAGGTGATTAAACCCGAAAAGCATACAGTTGGAAAAGGGAGAGCCGGCTGCTCAAAGATAAAGCATCACGCAAGTGGTTCCGCCCTCACCAGTGAGTGAAAACTACAAGCTGGACCTAAAAGAGGGGAGGAAACCTCCCCGAAAGAGACGAGCACTGAGCACACCCCTGTTACAGAAAACACCACAAACGGATATTTCTTCCACGTAGCTCCACGTAGTGTCAAGGGGGGGGGGGGAACAGAAGTGCATGTGCTGCGGATTCCATGGCAAATAGGCGGAAGCTGATGAAAAAAATGCAAAAGGAAACGACAAAAAAAAAAGTGGGGTCCATGACCTCGAAGTGGGGTCCATGACCTCGAAGTGACAAAAAGTGGGCTTTCCCAGCGTGCACAGGACCCAATTTGAGAAATAAATCTACTCCGCGGAGGGAAGTAGGAATAAACAAGGCGAGACCACTGTCAGTGAGACAGGCCCGAGGTGCACCTCGATCAAAGGCAATCAAGTCGCACAAAATAAGAGACGAACATGAGCAGAATTTCCCACAAATATGTTCATCTCCAAATTATCCTCTTTACTTGGTGAAGCAAAGTCAAGCAGACAAGCAATGGAAAGTGTCCAGGGTGAGAGTGGGTAGGTCTCAATTTGTTTTTGCTGGCATGCTGTCTTCATACAGAGATAAACCTGCACTGGTCACAGAATGGTGCCGCGCACCTGAAAAGTATTCCAAACGTCAATAAGAGGATAGAAACAAAAAAAAAGTGTTACCGAGCTTGAAGAACGGATCGCGTGAGTCCTGAGACTGAAGCTCGTGGCCGTGGGATGAATATTAGATCGACTTCTTGGCATAGATAACTGAGTGCCAGTCCGTGAGACCAAGAACATTTGGGCACTCCTCAATTGGCCATCATTGGTGTCCATTTCGAAAAGAAAACAGAAATGACAGCTCTTGGCCACACCCTACGAGAACAATATGCCACACGCTGCCCACCTATTTTTGCGAGGTGAGTTCATTTGCTCAACAGCACTTCCTTATGCAGACACTACACTCCTCATCCAGACGTCAATGAAACGAAGCTACAGGAAGACTCCAGCCGAGCAGGCAAAACCCAACACACCAAGCCCACATTCCCAAACAGTCACTTGAAACATGCACTTCTCAGCTGTCTGCTATTGTGTCTTGGAATATATACGTGAGCATCCCACTATATCGCTGGAAAGTCGTATGTACACAGGCACGGCGCCCCCCCCCCACCACCACCACCACCGCAGGTGCCGCAGCTGAACCCCACGCGATATCCTCGTCGCACGAGAAAAACCCGTCCTGGCGTTGAGCCAGGCCATGGGCCGATCCATGGTGGCTCCCAGCAAGCCCCCGCGCCCCCTCCCCCCACGCGCGCCGCGCAATCATTGTCAGGCCGACATGGGCCCACAGCATTCCTTGATCCAAACGGGCAACGACAAGGGACATGGCGCTCGAGGGCGGGTCGGGGGGTGGTACGCGGCGCGGCTGGTGGGGAACTGACCCCCACGCATGCCGGATGAGCCCAAACAAAAAAAAAATGACCGGCCTCGCGCGAGTTAGCCCTTTCCTGCGGCCGCCCCGGGCCGCTGTAAGCAACAATACAGCCCGGACACTTGTCCGCGTTGGGGCTGGGTGGCTCCACGGCGGTACCCGGCTGATTCTCGCCACGTTTCCGGCACCCGTGCCTCATCAGCCCCATCGGGTCGCACGCGGGGAGGAGGGGGATGCACAACAGCGCTCGCAGCGTGCTGGGCGCCACGGCACCTGCACCGCATGCTTTTCGTCAAGTATTGTCTTTTCGATCCGCGTCGTGCACATCCACCCCCCACCCCTGGGGAGGGGAAAGGGGGCGAGCACGTGAGAACAGCCACGCCCGTGTTTGACTGTGCCTCCCCTGGCGCGATTGTCTTGACTGTGGCTCCATTTTCCGGTAGTATTTCGTCACTGCTCGCCGCGGGAGTGGCAGGCATGGGGAGCACACAGCCCTCCGCCACAGCACCCGCGAGCGCTGCGTTCGCAATTACGCACCACGGCCGCACCCTACTTGGTGTATCTGTCGGTCTCTGTGCCAAACGACCCGCCCACGGTGAGGCTCCATGGCATAACACGGGGGTCGGTGCCTGCATGCGGTGACCCTTTCTTCACCAGGAGAGTCCGCCAGAAAGAGATGTGTTGAAGCATGCCCGCCAACGCCGCACATGAGCGGAGGGGTCCGTGCAGATTTCCACAAGACGCGACGCCGGACACATACTCGCATAAATGCTGACCAAGCAGTCTCGCAACACAGCGGTCGAGCGAGAAACCCCCACCCCCGCTCGGAGAAGGCAAGGCAGACTCCTCGTGTGGTGGGAAAATTGCGGATGGGTGCGGCACAGCAGCACATTGGAGAAGAGGATCCGTAGAAAGGCCTACTTGAAGAAGTCGCTCTTGTATGAAAGACAAAAAAAGGAGGTGTAGCACGGGAAGCCACAGCCGACCAAACTGGACACCGATACGTTGATTCTTCTGCATAGAAGCATGCTATTTATGGCCCCCTACTTCTTTCGATACGTTGCGAACTCCAGGACGCGGATGTCGGCTGTGCTCTCCGTTTTTGGAATGGCCACGGGGATCGAAACAACTTCACCAACCTGTTCTACAACGTCACCTCCACCCAGTAGCTCGAAGATCTTGCTTTGATGGCTTTCCTTGCTCCCGATGAGGCGGTCTGTCAAGTACTTGCTGTCCTTCTTGTCAACGTCGTCAGTGCCTTTTGTGAGGTTGTCCCTGTCGTAGTCGCCACCGATCACGAGGAGGCCACCTTTCACGACACGGCTGAGGAGGTGGGCGGGAACAACACTGGGGCGGTAGCTGCGCTCCAGGCCATTCCAACAGACCACTAGCGAGAAGTCCGAGAGGTGAGAGCGCATGTTTGTGGGGTCTGCCTGGAAGAATGTGGCGCGCTCGCGGGTCGGCCCCCATGGAAAGTTCTCGCTCTTCACTGTGCGAACAGCTCGCTCACCGTTAGCAGCGATCTCGACACTGTACTGGCACTCGCCGCGCTCGAGAATCGCGAAGCCAGGGATCAGATGCCGCGCCGTATAGTCGACACCAACAACCTGCTGAAAAGACGTTGTTAGCTCAAATGTGACACGGCCCCCGCCGCACGCAATGTCCATCGCTCTCCTCGCTGGCACTGTAGCGTTTTCCGCAAACATCCGCTTGGCGTACTCGGCGATTGCGACGCAGCCGTTCGGCAAGCCCTGGAACGAGTCGCGGAAGCAGGTATCGGTGATGATGTCAACCTCGGGATCGAGACCAATACCACTGCACTTACTTAGAGGCTGTCGCACCTCGGGTCCCTCCACGTAGCGCAAGCCGATGTACTGGAAGAAGTGCCGGCGGAAAGCAAAACGAGCGTCGCGGGTGGCCTCGTTGCCAGTGCTCGCCCACGTGCCCCCCTTCATGCACGCATGCCGACCATCGAATGTTGGAAGCGAGAAGTCGTCATAAAAGGGCTGAACCCGAAAGCCGGGGTAGGGGTAGACGGCAGTCTCGCAATGCTGCCACACGTTGCCGACCACATCGTACAAGTCGCCATGTTGAAACTTGTTCACAGGGCAACTGCTCTGGTAGTGCTCAAGACTGATGTTACCAGGCGCTCTTTCACCCCACTCCGGCTGGTCCTTGCCAACGTACCGGTCAAACAGGAGCGTCCACTCCTCCTCAGTCAGCATGCGCACTTTCTTGCCGAGCTGCTCACTCTTGAAAGAACAGAAAGCGTGAGCCTCGAGGTTGTTGAGCTCGCACGGCCAGTCCCATGGCAAATCGATCAGCTCAGTCTGAAGACGCAGCAAATAGCCGCTCGAGGAGGTTTCGTCTGGCACCCAGAACCACGGGTGCAGCGGTTTCTTCCACTGCACCCACCTCCATCCCTCTTCGTCCCAGTACCGCTGCACATTGTACCCGTCTGCCTTCATGAACGCGAAAAACTCAGCGTTGGAAACGACATACTTGCTCGCTTTGAACGGCGCCACCTCTACTACGTTGTGGCCGTTTGAGTAGTCGCAGTCCCAGCCGTACAGACGCGAGTTTGGCATTCGGCCCATCTGTACTTTGCCACCCGCTATGGGGACAAGCTCGTTGATTGGGGCCCGAGTGTTCGCATCAGGGCAGCGCTGCCAGAAGTCAGCCATGGCTGTAGAAACGTATTTCATTGGCAACTCACGGACGTGCACAGATACTGTCTCGAAGTGAATGCGCTCGTGTTCGGCTCCCATGAGCATCAGCCACCAGAATGCGTTGGCGTCATTCTGGGTGCTGTTTGCCAGTGTCAGAGGCATCACCAGGGGAAACTTGCCACTCGACATAAGCTGGTCAAGTCGGTCACGAACCTGGCGACGGTACTCGCATACCGTCTCCACACTAGGCCAGGAGTAGTGCTCTTCATTCAAATCATCCCAGCTCATTTCGTCAACACCGATGGCGCACATATTCTCGAGGGTCGGGTTGATGCGCTCTACAAGCCCTGCCATGCACAGTTTGTTGATATAAAAACACGCAGTGTGGCCATAGTAAAAGATCATCGGATGACGCAGCTTATGAATGGGCGGCACGAAGAAGGACTCCTCACATGAAAGGCTCTCGAACATCTTCTCCAACAGCTCCATCGTGTTGTGGAAGTAATTGCGGATCTCCTCCATCTTAGCCACCGGATCGCCGCCGTCGACCGTCGGCGAGCGCTGAAGAAACAGGCTGCGAGGGGTTGCAAGGTTGAAGCGCTCCTCGGCCTCTCGGCCGCAGTAGTGTTTCAGATGCACTGCCCTCATTATTCCTTGACTCGTGCAACGAAAATACCACCGTGCGTAAAACAGATTATATATGAAAATAAAGTCGATTGTAGTAGTAGTCTGAAGAACAGGAAAGGGGATTTCAAAACATCCACACCACAAACCACGATTCGCAGTGTCCGGTAAGAAGAGAAAATGAGCAGAAACGTTTCGTGAAAAAAAAGAAAATACTCGACAATGAAGGTAAGAGGAGAAACCGCCCCGTGAGGGAGGGAACTAGACGAGGTAGAAAGTGATCAGCAGGGGTAAGAGAGAGAGAGTGAGTGAGTGAGTGATGTCAAAAAAATAAGCAGGATGCATTCCAATTCATTTCTCCCCTTCCCCCAAAAAAATTACTCCTCCCCCCCCTCTCTCTGACTGGCGATTTTTCCATTTCTGTGCGGAAGCGCATACCAAACCCGATACCCTACCTCCCTCTCTCTGTTGATACCCCCCCCTGCAGCTGCCACCGGCAAAACCGTCAGTGAGATTTCGATTCTCTTTCAGACTTTATTGGGTAGCGCTACTAACGAAAACGTAGACTGGTGTATTTCTCACCCTCTCCCCACCCACCATTTCCCCGCCACCCAAGGGTCTCTGTCGTTGTGGGTCATCAAGGGGAGGGGGAGGAGGAAGCAGGTCAGTGGAGTGGCGGAAAGCACTATGAATCACTGATCATCATATCGCCCTCCAGTCATCGCCCCATCCCACCCACCCCTCCCCCTCCCCACCTCTGCCCACACTCCTGCCACAAAGCGTTCTTGAAAAGAGGGAGTGATAAGCATACCAACGTCCACTGAGATAGACGTTAGTATCACGCAGAGGCGACCTGATGTGGAAGGGAAGAGCGTGAGATGAGAACAGGAGGCACAGAAACAAATATAAAGGGCGGTAATAGGAAAAGTTCGAGCAGAGAGGAAAAGAAAATCGCGGTTTTCGGGTATAGGTCACGGGGCATTTGCCGAGGTTAAAACGAAAGAGGCCACTATTCGATGTGCGCGAGAAAGCACACATCACAAACATCTCAAGAGGCGTGAGATTATCTGTCGAGGCGCAAAATAGCGTCAAGATGCACGCGGTGGTCCACAGGCAAACCCCCAGTCGCCAAAAGTGTATTTTCGGGAGAGTGGCACTGTCCGGGCCTTCAGCAGCAGCGACATCAATGTACCGATAAGACTTTGCGCAAAAGAAAGGAAGAACTCTTGACTCGTCCGCACGACTCTGGAGGGAGTCACACGTGAAAAAAAAAGAGGGGCCATTTGGCGGTGAAGCGCACCTGTTACGAGAAGAATACGTGCAGCAGTGCGTGAAGCTCACTCAACTCCGTAGATAGTAGATTCTTGCGGGCGTCTAGAGAGATCGATGAATCAGTTTGTGTGAACTTGGTGGAATGACTAATCAGTTCTGCGGGCAATGTGTCTTGAAGTGTGGCGAAGGGCACGATGACAGAGCCAGTAACACAGGAAACACTGTGCGAGCTAGGCTCTGGCTTCTCAATCGCGCATTGAAGCTTCATCGGTTGAGTTGATTCCTTCGACGTGCTGCCGGTTTCCTCCGTTGTACAGTTATTTAATGCGTTGCGCTGGCCAAACTTCGCCAACAGTGCCGAGCTCCGTTTCACCAGGACAGTGTAGTCGCTATCGCCCTCAAACCCCACCTCTTCAGCAGATGTGGAAGAGGTAACCCGCTTGCTGCTGTGCGCGTATTGCGCCCCACATCCCGAAATCGCAGCACATTCATCTTCGCTTACTTTGGCTGCTGCCTCTGAAGCGTCGCCTCTGTATCGTTTTCTTGTAAGGTCCATTCTGCACTGTCGGTTTTGGTGAGTGTATATATATATGTATATGTGGAAGGACAACGAGTGCCTTGACGTGGGGTAGCGCTGCCCCTCAAAAAAAAAAAAGAATGGATGCCTTTCAGTCTAGAGAATATCGAGCGTTTGGGTTGGGGGAAGGGGGGGAGCAGCAGCGAGGTCTCCTCTCAAGAAAATGTCAGTGGCCTCCGCAAAAAAAAAAAGCAGCCGAGACACAATCGGTCTCGAGGGAGCGGGAAGAAATTCAAGCTGATGCACCACGGCAAACGGTTTAGAGGACGTGCAAACTTCAGTAGGGAAAGCAAACTGCAAAGCACCGCACACCCTCAGTGATGGCACCGTGGTACACTTGACATCGCCTCCTCCACACCAGATCCCCACAAGTGAGAGGATCACCAATCCCTCTGGTGCAAGGAATCAGGAGGGAGTCGGGAAGCGTTGCTCTGTTTTCATGGTTCCTCAAAGTCGAAAAAAGGTTGCTTTGTGGACATCTCATCCCCCTTTGAGTGTATTCCACGCACACCGGTCAAATAAAGATAAGCACAGAACAGCAGAACGGGCTGCAAACGCACTACACAGCCCTCGATGACCACAGGACAAGAAGGAGTCCCATCATAAAAGTCCCTGAAAGGGAGAGAATCAAAGCGGATGACGCAACAGAATCATTCTCCAGGCCTTCCACGGCAAGGTAGTCGTCGCCGGTGTAGCAGTAGGAAGTATTCCCAGCCCCGTCACACTGGAATGTTTTGCCGTGCAGCCATGTGTGGATCACGGCACCGTAGCCCCACCGCACAAAGCTAAGGACTCCAAGAAGAGGCGGAAGTGTGCGCAGGTTCAGGAGAAACCCGGAGAAGATGATGCTGTACCCAAAGTAGGCGTAAGAGACCCATGTCACCCACCGCTGTGAGGGAAGCAAAACCACCAAGTACTGAAACACAGCGTGGGTGCAGCTGACAAGGCCAACCAGTAGGGCCAGCGAATAAGAGGAGCGCAGCACGAAGAGTGCAAATGGTAGGAAAAGAACCAGGTAGATGGTGCGGATGAGCACGACGCGGACTCCCAGACAGACGATAAAGCTCAGCGGCCCATAGAGTTCTCGCTTACGGTGACTAATAGCAACGTGGAGTTGTTCACGTGCGCTCTCGATCGTCGCTAGGTTCGAAAGAAAAACGAGCACAAACGCCACAAAAACGAGCCCGCGGATGTTGTACATACCACCTTGATTCTCTGGCTGCGAGTACACTGTGAGGGTGAGAACTATCAATCCAACGGAAAGGAACGCAACGCCCATCAACAGCTCAGCGTCCACTGCGATCTGCTTGAGTGTGCAGGTGAGCAAAACACCAAAGCGCCAGAAGGAACTTGGCTGCGCACGGGGTAAGCAAGGCAGGGTGCGCGCGGTAACAAGACCTTGAGTTGTCGCTGAGTCCAGCAATGAAAGGAGATCCGTATGCACCGATGAATCGAAGTACTTGGCGGCGTAAAACATCGTGTGCGACTCGCTCTCCGCCCACTCCACTGACAAGTCTACCAGATCTCCGCTCGTCGCCACTTCGACCACTGCGCCACTGGAGAATGTGCCGCTTTCAGCCGCACGGTGGTAAAGCGGCGGCGGCGGTGTGCCGTCCAAGTCGTTCAGCTGGAATAAGCGCGACGTCAGACGCGGTGGCGTGCACAGAGCTGAGTACAAACGACTTTCTGGCCCCCCAACACACCTTTGTGAGGAGGAGCTATGCTCAGAAGGGGGAGCAGATGACACGTGAAAAACCTGCGGGTCCTGCCCCATAACGTGTGCCTCCGCCCCAGGACTTAGCAGTCCCTTCCAAAGGGGCTGTGGCACGTGCTTGGGTATGCGAAGGCAGTTGAAATACGCTAGAGCGTCTTCACACTTCCCGGAGAAAAGCACCACACCCCCGGCACCAAAGAGGAGGAGTGTGTGGGCGGCGCTGTGCAAGGGCATGGGCATGGATCGCGTACTGAGAACCACAGTTTTCATCACGATCCCGCAGAGTCGGGAGAGAAGCCGTGTGCATTCGTTTTGCTCTATCAAACTCATAGCGTCAAAAGGATAGGAAAAGAGCAGCACAGGTGAGTCCAGTACGAGCTCAAGTGCAACCTGCAACCGAAACTTCTCCAACCGTGAGAGATCTGCGACCTTTTTGTTGAGATCAAGACTGACAAAACGAGCCGCGGCAAACACCAACTCTTGCATCCAACTGCACGGCTCCTCGCGGTGCAGACGCACCACAAACCGCAAATTGTCCTCAACTGAGAGGAGAGGGATGAAGAGAGACTCCACATCGACGTAGGCGATGAGGCGCAGTCGAGTTTGTGCGTCGACGGCTTCACCTCCAACCCAAATATTCCCCGAGACAGGCGTGCCTCGTCCTGCTATTACCGTCATCAGCGAGGACGCAGCAACACCGTCCACGTCAGCGACCACGTGTAGCCTTCCTCGTCCGAAATAGGCGGACACCGACTGGCAGCAAATACGACCGCGACTCCGATTGCGATAGCGACACCGCAACCAGGGTCTTTGGACCACGGCAACGTTGCGCACTGCTACATCAGTGCCATGGGAACGAAACACAGAACGATAGTAGTGGCTCATATATTGCTTTTGTATTTTGGTGTCGTGGACTTTTTCGGTGCCATTCCGCTCATGCCATTGCCCGTCGGGAGGTGCATAGGAGGGACATGCAGGGTCACCCATTAGCGGTGTGCTCTCATCTATCATTTACACATATGAGTGGATACGACTGAGGACAGAAAAGGGAAAAAGTGGAAGTGATCGAAAGGGGGCATGCTACTAACGTGCAGTAAGGTCTCCCTTGCCGCTGAGAAAAAAATTGACATCCAAGTAACTGGAATGATCTCCGCCTTAATCGTCGATGCATACGTACAGAAAGACACGGCGACTATCGTGTAGCCAAAAAACTACATCCAAGATGACGCCCCGCTTGTGCTACACCTCAGCTGTGACTTTCGCAAACGGTGAAAATCAAGTCTTAGAGGTGAGTCAAGGGGTTAGCGTGGTGCCTTCACCTAAACTCATTTGTTGTTGTTTGTAAATATGAAGAGATGTGGTTAAAGACGCAACATGGTGCGCCTCAGGCAGCGCACAACAAAAAGAGGGCCCTCAGTGTTACACCATCTGCGCGGTCCTCTCCCCCTCCGTTGCACGCCCATTCCCCCCTTTCTTTGTCACCCCCCCCACTCACCACCGCGTTCAAAGCGCGCTAGGAAGAAGCAATACGGCAACTTATCACTCATGGAAACAACAAAACGAAGATCCGCAGTGAAAAAAACATAATGATGAGAGGCACAGAGACACGCAGACTTGCGAAGTGGGGCGCTGCAGTCGCCTCCAGCATTTTGCCCTACTTGCGTATGAGGCTCACCCAGCATACAGGACGCGAAACTTCTGTTTTTTTCAGTGGAAATGAGGAGAGGGGCGGTGGAAAGAAGTAAAGGGGAAGGGAGACAGCCTCATCGACTTCGCGGAACACTTCAAAGAAAGCGCCACGAAAAAAAAAAGGAGGGGATATAACTGTGGCGAGGGAAAGTCGCAACCCAAAGTCCCCATTTCTCATCGACTCCTCAAGGAAGAAGGGGAACAAAAAAAAACGTCTCTTCAGAGCCATGAGATGTGCGCGACGCGCGGTGCAGTGAAGCCAAGGCGCGAAGCAAAGATGAAAAAAACAAGGGCAAAGGAGTGGAGGAGACACGTGAGATGCCTCCACTACACGTCGCGTCAAGAGACCTCACTGCAGGCACGCTGTCTGTGCGCGTCCCTGTACTGGTCATCGCTGCTCAGCTATGTTCACCCCTCCGTCAGTAACCCTCACAAAGGGCGTTGAAGAGACAAGAAGAGAGCCGAAAAGGGCCGCCGCACGGTTGGAAACGGCGTCGCAAAGTCAGCAAGTGCAACGCACTTGTTCGACCAACTTCAGATTGAAGGGGGGGATGGGGGCAATAAAAAAAAAGAATGAAGATGCTTCAGCGCGCCAAATACATTGTACTTCCGGACGCACAAAGTGGAGCAAGGCTTGCTTCTCGAAACTACACACGCAAACCTCCATCACCGCTGTCGCAACCACCAAATCTCACAGCTTTACAACTGAGGCTCATCGTTTGTCGTGTTCACTTGGGACCGGTAAGAGTCATCCGGTTTCTGCCCATGACACTGTCTGTAGCTGCCAGAACCGTACTAGGACATCATATCCACAAAAATGTATATATCAAGCAGTGCCAAGGTGTGTCCAGGTCCGAGCTCAGACCCCTCCCCCCCTCCTAGAAAAAAAAATGTGTCACACAAAGTGTATACACGACGCTCTCGGGAGTCGACATACATACATTCACGCACACACACACACACACGCACACACACACACACACACACACCAATCACATCAACGTCACCTCCACTATAAACAGCAAAAAAAAGGGAAGTGGCGAAGCAAGACATTGGTGACGCGAAAAGAGCAAAGGGAAAAAAGAAAGGCGAGAAAAGGGCGAAACAGTGAAGTAATGGGGGCCTTTGCGTGCTCAGTCTTCGACTTTTCCCCCGTTTATCTTTATTCGGCTGATAGTAGAGGAAGAGGAAGCTCTAAGAAAAAGAGCACACGAAAAAAAAAGTATCACACCCACATGTTATCACATGAGATTAAGTTGGTCGAGCTGGTGTGACGGAAAAGCCATTTGGCATAGGTGCCAAAAAGACGACAAAGCGACGACGAAAACCAAAAGACATTTCCTGTGTTGGTTCTTGTGCAAAGTAGATGTGTGCCCCTGTCGGGGAATTAGTGCCTACATGTGTGACATCACCTCTTGCCAGACGGTGCCGTCTCCATGGACTTACTTTCCTCCCTTGTGGGTGTGCTCTTCGACTTCTCTTCTGCTGCCTTCGGCACCGGAGACGGCCTCACCGCCTTTCGGCAGCGTGCACCAATACCCAGAAGAGCTTTCTCTGTGATGGGCTTCGAGCCGGCGCCGTAGTCGAACGCGTCAAACAATGTCGACACAACATGACTAGAGTTGTGGGTCTCTTGACCGATGTACTCGATGACGTCGGACACCACTACACTCTCCTCTGGAAGCTTCTTCTCACTCAGCTTTTCGAACATCTTTTTCACATTTTCCTCCGTGAGATAAGTGCCGACGGCTTCCTGTAGGCCCTCGAAGCCAATATCAGAGTCACTCTTCTCAGCAGAAGAAGTAATCTTTTCAATCTTCTCCACAAGCTTGTCTGCGCTGTTGGGCTCATCGCTAATAGAGGACACCGTGCCAACCGTCTCGCAGAACGCTTCGAGACTCGCACGAACCGTCTCCGGTAGATTCTGAATACCTAAAAGTTGGCGCCGTTGCTCAACTGGCAAGTTGTTCATCGACTTGCGAATGCTATACCGGGTTGGCTTGATCCACCAGAGCGTGTTGTACGGGACACTGCCATCCTGCGCCAGAGAGTTCCACCACTCCAACTGTACTCGAAGGGTTTCAGTTCCTTCGGTCCACCGCATGCCACGTGTTTGGTTGGCTTTGACAAGCTCGTCATTGTTCATGCCGTCAAGCCCCTCAAGGCGGATGAGCCGGTCATCCTCACGAACCTCATGGTAACGGCGGATAATCGAGCGCCGCATAATAGGGGAGAGCACGCGTGTGGGGAGGAGGGAATGGTACCACTTGTAGACGCCAACAGACCGACCGAGACCAACTACAATATTGTCCGGGACCTTGAAGACACTAAATGGCCCATCACGGTCAAAGTACGGCGCCACCAACCGAATGTCTTTGGGGGCAATTGAGTCACCCATAACGGCACGTCGGATCACCTCCTGCTGCTCCTTGTCAAACGTGGTCAACGCAGTAGCAGACAAGTAGTCCATTGCGCGCTGACGAGCACGCAGTGTCTTCATTGCGTCGCTGTATAGGCGGTTGCGCCCCTGAGATTCCGACTCGAACGTCGACGGAATAAGACCAGGGAACATCTTCAATGCGACCGGCAAAAGAAGCTCGGCAAACGGAACGACAATGAAGAAGCTAAACGGTACCAGTCGCAATAGATCCTTGGTTGAGCTCTCCAGGAGAAGTCGCTCGCGTCTCGTGAGAGCGACGCCTTTCTTCAGCTGACGCGAGTACTTCCAGGCCAAGCGTGTGTTGATGAAGAAAAGTCGAAATCCATGATACACGTGGCGCAGGCCCTCGTAGACGACACCCATGTAGTATTTCACCTTTGGTGGTGACTTCTTCGCGGTTAGCTGGGCGGCCGCGCCCGATACCTTTGTTGTCGACTTAGCCACCTGCGCATGGGCACGGCGCACAAGGGTACTACGCAGCATTTGTCTGCCAACCACTGTCCAGCAGAGGTTTCACTGATTAGAAAAGTGCAGGCAAACAAGACAGCGGTGGTACACACTATCTCGATGAGACTAAATACGATATATAGGCAAGAAGATGTATGCGACTATGAGCAATACTGCGAAAGTGTAATGTGCTTTCCTGTGTGTGTATGTTCTGGAGCCGTCGCGATAAAAGCAACACCCAATAAGTGAGGACGAGAGTTGAGGATTCAAGTGAAATGGCCTCCTCATCAAAATAAAGCATGACAGGGGCAGAGCCGGCAGGCACCGCTCGGCACTGCAACCACCTTTGTCTGCGGCGCACCTAAGCAGGCACTCGGTTCCAGGGCTACGCCGCGCATTCTTTGGGGGGGGGGGGGTCGCCTGATTTTTGTGCCCGAACAAAGCCGTGAAGGTCCTTCAGCCTCTCAGTGATATTGGTGAGTGGCTTCTAGTTTTGTCATCGAGCCATTTTTTTTCTCCAGTTGATGACGCCCAAAAACGAAAAAAAAGTGAGAAAATAGCACCGCACTCGCAAACATGATCTATCGCGCGTGGAAATCGTGCCTTAGTATCCTTACGCTTCCTTCTTTTCTTTCAATTTTGCAGCTGTCTCGCCCTTTGCCACCACCACCTTCTCAAACCCAAAAAGATCCAAAACAGCTTCGTAGGCAAACTTCAAGAGAGATGGCTCCTCTGTAGGCGATTCATCCTCCGCCGGTTTTTCACAAGTAGGAGGAAAGACACTCAGAATATCAAAGTTCCATGCTGCTTTGATATCCCCGTTGTACACGACGAGTGCAGAGAAAGTCACTAGAAGCCATGGTACAATAAACAAGAGCGCCGGCTGGCCGTGCTGGAAGATCATCATCACGACCATGGTATTCACAAGGCTCAGGGTGTACGCAATTATCGCCGTGACGAAGTACACACTCCCCCTTTTGACGTAATCCTTCGAGAACACGAGAGTTTGGCAGATGAAAAGACCAGGCACGATGATGTCGCCGAGGCCCAGTAGGCTCTTCTTGGACCAGTCGCCAAAAATCGTCTGCGGAAACACGATTTTCATTGGCCCCTCAATGCCGGTCGCCACGATCAACATCACGTCCGACCCAAACACCCAGAATATGTCGTAAAAGAAGAGACCCAGTAGCAGAACGAAAGACGTTGCAAACCCATGCACGGGCAGTAGCTCAAGAGTGGTGACAGCCATGGAAAAGGCCAGCACGTTCATTGCTATCCAGCTGTGATAAAAAAGGCTGGCGAATACCGTTAACACACAAGCCAATCCAGTGAGAACGTTGGGTTTGACGTACCCTTTTACAAATGAATGAAGAGCGAACATGCCAACAAGGCTAAGATAAAAAGAAATCAGGACATTAAAGAATTCCTTTGGAATAAAGCGCAAGGAAACATAGATCGAAAACAGCACGACAGAGCCATTCAAGGGCATGAACAGCGCATCGTCGGTTTGGAGTGCAACATCAGACTTCCCCTTCATGACCATCTTCCTACACCGCTGCGCACTTAGCCCCACTGCGCCGACTGCGCACGTGATCAAAAACGCAAGAGCAATGTAAACTTGTGACATCTCGGCTCTGATATCCCATAAACAACTGGGGAGTAAATAGCGCACTATGCTTAGCACAACCTATAAAAGGCTAGGAAATTTGAAGAACTAGGGCGAGCACAAATGAAGAATAGGAAAGAGGAGAGAGTAATTCAGAGGTCAAACCAAGAGTCCTTCCATGTGTGTGCCTTGCTGTTAAGGCCAGATAGCACTTCGCTACAGCGGAAGGTCTTATTTCGAGCGCCGGACATAAAAATGCACAGGCCTTTGGGCCTTCATCACTTTCAAGGCGTCACATGCAGCTCAGATAGCCACAACCCCACTGTTCTTAAAAGAAAAAGGGAACTACAACCTCTTGTTCCCTGTTATACTGTTGAGAGGAAGTTTGTGTTTATTTTTTTTTGTTTTTTTAAGGTGGATAGTTCAGTGCTGTTGCCAATCAATGGTGGGGTATTGTATGATGACTGGTTTACCGTCACTCCATGCATGACGATACTCTCAATTAACCCGCCTCCTCTTGGGTGGAGGCAGCTCGCGCCCATACCTCTCTCTCTGCTCCTTTTCCAGTGCTAAGCGTCTTAGAGATCCTCGGTGACGCTTGGACCTGATATGCACCTCCATCTGGCCACGTCCGTAGACTAGGATATTGCATATCTTGCACTGCTCTTGGTGAACTGGCTCCCGAGAAGCCAGTGGCTGCTTTAAAGGAAACAACGCTTCAAGAAGTGGCTCCGTCGACACCCCTAAAAGAGAATTCAAGGTCCTTTGAACAGAAGGCAAAATGTCCACGCTCTCCTGTGCCCATAGCACTACAAAGTGAGTCGGCATCTCCTTTAAGGTAGAAGAGTGCAGTAGTGGAAGAAGGCGGTTTTGAATCCATCGCTCCTGCTGCCGGGCATAACGGTGAGTATTAGACTTGATTTGTGCAACTGCACTCTCACAATCACTGCTAGTTATCAGTGACGGATTACGGATAGAAAAGTACTGGGTAAACTCTTTGCAGCCAATGGCGTCAGAGAGACCATTACGTGGAAGCCTCCCGCTTCTTTTTTGCCAAAATGCTTTTACTTCCTCCAGCATCCCGCGTTGAAGCATCGCGTCAACGCGCCTATTGAGAAAGTCGTCTAAAGCCGCGCGCTCCATGCGGACCCAAATAATGAAAAGTGCACTTCTATCGAATCGCAGTGTTGATCCTTGGGTACTGAAGATTGTCGATGGCGCCTTCCCAGTGGCAGCATAGATCTCAAGAAGCCTCTTAATGCGACGGCGATCATTGGGGTGATATCGTAACGCCACCTCAGCATCGACTGCGTGCAGTCGCTCCCACAAGCTGTCCTCGGTGTCTGAATCAGAACACGGAGTGGAGGACTCACCATCGTAGACAAGCGATCCACGGAATAGTAGAGCCTGGGCGTAATAGCAGGATCCACCACAGATTATTACAGCGGCATCTGTGTGTCGCTGAAAGAAGCCAGTTATGAAAGACGCCACTATGCGTTCGTATGAGTGAACATTAAAAGGGGCATTGCCCGGGAGCTGCATCCGCGCCTCATGGCAAAACTCGCGTTGTTCTGCATAACCGCAGTCGTCGTCCGATAAAATGGAGCCGTCACTGCTCAGAAATCCTAAGCAAACGTGGGTCACTCCATCAACATCCTCTACCGAGGGTTTGTTGGTCGTAATTGGGAGATCAGCGTAGCACTGATAAACATCACAGTTAATTACAACAACATCCTTGTAACTGTGAACGCGCCGCAGTTCTTGAGCAAGGTGAACAGCCACCTTCGACTTGCCACTTCCAGTAGATCCAATAACAAAAAAAACGGGGTGGCTCACGGTCGGCATGGCACATCTTGAACCGGCAAGTAGAGAAGTTCGTAAATCGCTTAAAAAAGATACAGATAGAAAAAAAACAGGAAATATTTTTATTGGGAATTATGGTGGCGAGATAAATACAAGCCCATACAAGCATTAGTTTCTAACCTCTCTCTCCTCCTATCAAGCATGATGTCGCTGGCGGACCTTTTTTCCGATCACAAGCAGAAGAAGTGTTTCTCCCCTCCCCCCCCCCCTCCCCAGCAACCAGTCTGTAGTTCTCGCACTTAATGCCAGAGAGATTCCTGAGTTCTACCACTATTATTTTTCCTTGTGTTATGTCCCACCGAGACATCTGCTGCTCTTACTTTAAAAAGAAAAAAATAACCGCTGTGGTTGCGCCTCATCTGGTTGATCAGTTCCACCGCATGCCAACCTTTCTGTGGGGTCACCCTGTATTTCACCACCAGACTCCCTCGGTACGCTCCTTGCTGAGCGCTGTGGCCATCCTTTGTTTTCTTCTTGTAGCTCCCCATTTGTATCCGTTGATGTCTCCATTTCACTTTCCTTCAATGGATCTCCGCAGGGATAGTTCCAGCGGGCAAAGAACGGAATTCGTATAATGTCCGTCAAATTGTAGAGTAAGATACCACCAACAATAATAACATAGGACACAAAAAACAGCTTCTTGGGGTATACCTTGAAAACGGTGACATTCCAGATAATGGCATAAACGCTGACAGTCAGCAAAGATAGATTTGAAAAAGCTGCACTAGAAACAATGAACATGACCGGCATGAAGGTGTAAACCAGCAACATCGTGGCACCGAACACCATCTGAAAAAGCCAGTCTTGTCCCGTCCAAGAGCTACGTTTCGGCTCAAACGTTTTCCACTCCGCGGCGAAAAACTGTAACGTCGCGAAAAGCAAGGCAAACGATGACATCATTCCCAAGTTCTCCACAACCGGTATCCAAACGGGGACATTGGGGTAATCGTCTTTCACATTCATCATCTCTTCATCCGAAAGCGTGCCGGTAGGCTTGTGAGTATCGACCTGAGGTGATGTCATTGTAGCGGCATCACTCGTCTCATCACTCCTATTTCCACAGCAGCAGTTGAAGATTAACGCTGGCTTTGATGGCTTCACAAACCACTCTGTCAACACGTTGCTTGTTGCGTACAACATGCTTGAAATCAAGCACAAGATATCGCCAAGAACTTCTTTGTCCCCGCGTTCGCTACGGGAAAGACCATCGGCGTCAAGTGCAATGAGAAACACCAAGCCCCCGATCGCGATCACCCCACCAGCAACGTGAGTGACGGCAAATTTCATTCGCAGCAGGAAAAAACTCAGCACCAGAACGCATGGCAGAGTGAAGCAACTAAGTAGCTGAACGGAAATCAGATTAGTGTACTGATAGGCAAGGACGACAACGTAGTTCGCCTCGAGATCGATCACAGCGAGAATGGCATACTTCCACCACCGATTGAGAAACCTAAAGTCGGAGAATCGTTGACCTCGGTACTTGTATAATACAAGGAGGAACGCTGGAAAGTAAAACGTGAAAATGAATGCGTAAGCCGTGACGGATTGGAGCACGGGATAGCTTGCATCGTTGTTAACAAGCTTTGTAGTTGAGACGCCTGTGATAGAAATCAAGAACGCAAGAGCCTGTCCTAGGACTATCCTCTTGACCATTTCAATCGCTGTCACAAATCTGGGACTGACACGTGCCATCATGTTGGCCCTTTAGAATCTACGGTGAGTGTTTGCAAGACCTTGATTATTAGCCTTTGCTTTATATAAATATATACGACGAGGAAAGAATAAACCGGAAGTTCCACGAAAGAATAGTTGAGAGAGTGGCAGTCACCTTCTTCGGAAGCCACAGGCAGCTCATCTAGCATTCACAGCAATACGAATCCTTGCTGGGAGTACCCAAAACTTCAGTAGGCCACATCTGTCAGTACTGTCCGTGTCCCATTCGTCTCTGGAGACTGAAGGGGCATCTTTTTTGATCTTGGAGCTCAGGAAAAGAAGGTCAAAAATGTCTGAATACAACTTCAAACCACAGACCGAGGCAATCCCCTTCTCCCAACCCGTCCACTTAAGCGGGAGAGGGATCACACCCTTTCCAATCAAGCCACGAAATCACAAAGGAAGCACAGCCCACCAAACATTCACATGCATAAGAGTCATAGCCACGTTTTGCCAATGCCTATCCACAGCACCGATTACCCCATCAGGCTTCTACGCCTCAAGACCCCCCCCGGTGAGGGGAAAACACCCTGGCTGCCAGCCAGCCCCCCCCCCCCCACTATCACCCCCCAAACCTTAGACCAAGCGCAGCGTTCAGAACGAATTCGATCGGTTCCATCCACGCAGCAATGCGACCGCTTCTGCACCTCAGCAACATGCATGTCGCATAGCTATTTCCAGCGCACCCTCATCCTCAAATAGACTTCGGAATCCTGAACCCTGCGCCTGGCCCGAACCTTTGCCAAACGATGCCGTGAGAATGCGCCCCCGCCAAAGCAAACAAAAAAAAACAGTCGCCCCGAGAACTATAAATCGGTTATCTCAACAGCGCAAAATATTTTTTGTAGCAGACCGCATGGAACGCCGAACACAACAGCGCTCGATTGAAAAAGAAAATGGATTCTGCACTTTTTTTGGCACCTAGCAAGCCGCCCCCCCCCCTTTCGGCACTACAAATGGGAAGCCCAACCCCCACAAAACCTCAAACAGGACCATCGGCCACCGCCTGCCCTGGCACTCAAAACGCCCGGCGGCCGCGAACAAGGCCCAGGCGGTGGATTATTAAATCCGGCCCCCCCGCGGAGCCTTTCAAAAAGGACGACCCCCAAGCCCCCAGGACACCGGGCCCAAGGGAAACGGAGACGACCAGCACGGAAAACCCCCCCAGAAGCCCCCCTTTTCGAAATCTTACAATTCAAAAAGTTCGCACCGCCCCCCAAGGCGCCCAATCGCAGCGAGACATGCGTGGCCGATGCCCTCAAGAATCCGGAAATCAGCCACGCACACACACACACACCACCGAGAAAAGACGAAAAACCCCATTCCAAAACCACGTTGCCACCCCACCTTCTTATCATCATGTGGAAACACGAATTCATCCACGCGACCACACCAAATCCCATGAGGTGAACAAGTATGAAAAGATTTTACCCGACGAATCGACTCACAGGAAGATTCCCCCTCGTGAAAAAAGGCACCTGGACCGCATTGACTAATACCCACGGCGCTCACCTCCCCCAGCTCTGCCACGACCCCCCGCCGTGACACTCAACCCGATTAGCCTGACGAAACAAATTTGTCAGTACCCCTACGACTTCCAGAATTTCGAGACATTTCTTCTGAACCACGAATCCCAACAGCTCTTTCCTGATGCCCCCAAAACTGCCCCAGCTTCTCAACACGTCCGCCGGATTATACCCGTCACCCAAAAAACAACCAACACACCCATTCGCCTGCGGGCGCCGGAAGAGGCCGCCGGCGTAACGTGGCTCCCAGCAAGCCCCCGCGCCCCCTCCCCCCACGCGCGCCGCGCAATCATTGTCAGGCCGACATGGGCCCACAGCATGCCTTGATCCAAACGGGCAACGACAAGGGACCTGGCGCTCGAGGGCGGGTCGGGGGGTGGTACGCGGCGCGGCTGGTGGGGAACTGACCCCCACGCATGCCGGATGAGCCCAAACAAAAAAAATGACCGGCCTCGCGCGAGTTAGCCCTCTCCTGCGGCCGCCCCGGGCCGCTGTAAGCAACAATACAGCCCGGACACTTGTCCGCGTTGGGGCTGGGTGGCTCCACGGCGGTACCCGGCTGATTCTCGCCACGTTTCCGGCACCCGTGCCTCATCAGCCCCATCGGGTCGCACGCGGGGAGGAGGGGAATGCACAACAGCGCTCGCAGCGTACCGGGCGCCACGGCACCTGCACCGCATGCTTTTCGTCAAGTATTGTCTTTTCGACCCGCGCCGTGCACATCCACCCCCCACCCCCGGGGAGGGGAAATGGGGCGAGCACGTGAGAACAGCCACGCCCGTGTTTGACTGTGCCTCCCCTGGCGCGATTGTCTTGGCTGTGGCTCCATTTTCCGGTAGTATTTCGTCACTGCTCGCCGCGGGAGTGGCAGGCATGGGGAGCCCACAGCCCTCCGCCACAGCACCCGCGAGCGCTCCGTTCGCAATTACGCACCACGGCCGCACCCTAGTTGGTGTATCTGTCGGTGTGTGTGCCAAACGACCCGCCCACGGTGAGGCTCCATGGCATAACACGGGGATCGGTGCCTGCATGCGGTGACCCTTTCTTCACCAGGAGAGTCCGCCAGAAAGAGATGTGTTGAAGCATGCCCGCCAACGCCGCACATGAGCGGAGGGGTCCGTGCAGATTTCCGCAAGGCTCGACGCCGGACACATACTCGCATAAATGCTGACCAAGCAGTCTCGCAACACAGCGGTCGAGCGAGGAACCCCCAACCCCCGCTCGGAGAAGGCAAAGCAGACTCCTCGTGTGGTGGGGAAATTGCGGATGGGTGCGGCACAGCAGTGCATTGGAGAAGAGGCTTGTTTTGTGAACGCGGCAACAGTGTTTCGAAAATTGGGCATATTAATGTGGAGCGGTCGCTTTCGATCCCGTTTAGCGCGGTCCAGATGGTTGCAGGTTCACGTTCGGGGGGGGGTGCAGAAAAAAAATTAATTCCGTTTTCCCTAAAGCTACGCTTAGAGATGCCGTTGAAATTCGAACTTGACTCCACTTTGAATCCCTAAGCACGAGAGCACGGTGAAGCGCCGCAACTTGAGTTCGTCGATTGCGCCGTACTGCATTTTAACCGTAGTGGCAACCGGGACCCATTCAGTTTCTCGGGAAAAAGAAGGAGAATTCTGCGCGCCCCGGTTTGGCACCTTGGCACATGCTGTGGAGAGGTCTCGCAAGCACTGCTTACTAATCTCCCCAGCGGGTATTCAACGCCCTAGGCGTGCAGAAAGGGGCGAGTAAGGCGTGCGTTGAGCAGGTCCTCGGAAAGAGACCCGGAAATGGCCTATGCGCAGAGGGGCGTGCACCAATACATGGGCCTTCTCTTTGAACGTCGTGTTTCCCCCATATGCTTACTTGGAGAACCTGGGGGTCGGCGTTCTTGTGATTCCTTCGGAAATGGCGACGTGGCGCTAATGCTGGCCTTGGGATTCCGCAGCGTGTGATAAGCTTATGCAGGGTTCTATGCCGAGTTGTGCTACGAGTCGGTTTTTTCTTCAAAATTAGGTCCAGTGCGCGGCTTTTTCTCAGACCCTATTGGAAATAAAGTTCAAGGTGCAGCAGATGAATGGTGAGGGTGTACGCGCTCGAAAAAAAAGTTTGCGAGTACGATCAACCACGAAGGATTTCCTAAAGAGTTTCGCTGATCCGCAAACCCAAAGGGCCAAAACCTTTTGCGGGTTGTATGATTTTCAATTGAGTAGCAGCTCCAGAGGATATGTTATTGGAAAGAAGTTTGCGGTGAATCGATTTATCGGTGAGCGCGGGGTGATTAGGGTGGAGGTGGTGTAAAAAAGACGATCCCGCGTGCAGAGGCCAGGGCGCCTCGGAGTTGAGGGAGTGGTGTCCATCTTTCTCTCTCTGATCTGAGGCCTGCCTGTGGGAAAAGCTGAGAAATTCAAAGCTACTGCTATGGGCGCCAATTTGAGCGGAGGTTCTTTAGGTTTCTTTCCGAGGCGGTCTGTACGAGTGTGCTCAGCGCGCATTTCCTTCGCCTTGGTGTCTGTCTGGGGGTGGGCCGCTCTCACGCCCTCTCACCAGCTATCCTGATTCTGGGGCAATACGTCATATTCCTCTGCTTAGTCAGTGTCATCTGCCCGGAGGGCGGCTGCTGGCTCGGTGGTCTTTTGGGGGTTCTGGCGGGGGTCCTGCTCTGCAGCGTGCGTCTGGGGTGGGGTGGGGGGGTTGTGGGCAGGCAGACCAGCTGTCCCTGGGGCGATGGTTGTGATTAGGCGCCGTGTAATGGGCATCCGCGCAGGGGGGAATGGTGTTTTTCGTGTGGGATGGGGCGGGGTATCATTTTCAGGGCAACCTCAAGTTTTCCGAGGTGTGGGGCCCAGAGCGGCGCGCATGGGGGCTTAATGGGCTGAGGGTGCTTTTTGGGGTTAATTGATGTTCGTGCGATTGAAAAAGATTTTCTATTCCAAGATTTATTGTCCCTGAAGTGCTTATTATTGTTCCATTGACTCCAAAGAGCTCAGTGCTTTCGTGTTTTGCTGCCAAAGTCTCAGTTGCTGCTGTTTTTTTTTCGTGCATCGGCAGGGGTCGCGGGAGGGGGGGGGGTGGAAAAGGTTTCAGGGCGAACGCTGTCGCATCGCGAGGGTCAGGGTGTGAATGGAAAAGCACAGTTTGTCGCTGTAAGGGCCAGCAGCCGGAGGTTTGCTTTGCCAACCCCCCCCCGGGGGGGGGGGGAGTGTGCCGATTTCCTGAATGGAGAGGTCGTGGGTTTGTTAAAACTTGTCTCAGGCAGGGGGGGGGCGTCCGGTTGATGTGGCTCGGTGGAGGGGATTTTTTTCTAGCACAGCCATAGTGTGGCAGAAAATTCTCTAAAGGTACTCAGGATGCTGCCGGCCTCATTCAACACTCCTGCCTCTTCTGGTTGGAAGAGATACTTGACCATAAACAGGAAGACAACAACAAAGCACCGGGGTTAGAGGCCAGTAATTTGGTTCCCCTGGTCAGCTTATAGAGGCGAAGGTACGCAATCTTTTGAATTAATCTTCTGCTACATGAAGAAAGGAGCGGCGGGAAATCCTATGTAGACTGCGGGAACGCTTTACGCCCACAGGAGGCGCACAGCCTGAATTTTTTGTTGCTGGTGGAGCACAAATCGCTGTTTTTCCTATCTCGCACTCCACTAGGTCTGGATGATTTGGAACAGCTCCCCACCCCAAGCACGAATTGCCCACTTAGATGGTTTCAAAGATTGACCTCAGACTGAATGCAGGGTACTCAATTCCTCGTCATCACCGATTCTTATAAATTGTACTTACTTTGACTTCAAATATGCCTGTAGTCCTCGTCGGTGGTTGTAAAGAGGCTAAGTTTTTTCATTATTGCCCGAGGACTTGGTGTAAACGAATATAAGATAATCGTGGGTTGTCAAAGCGGCTTGGAAGAAAACGAGGCGGAAAGTGCTAGCAAAGTAGGGTTCCATGACATTGTCCTGCACCCCACCAATACAAATACCTCTAATATTTCAACTGTTGGCCGTAAGACATTGGCTCTCGAGCGCAGTTTTTTCTCTGGCATAGGGTGGTCTTGTGAACAGGACTAAACATGAGCATCGACACAATTCCATCGCTCCATTTCACAAGAAAGCTCCAGGCTCGTTCTTCACTCGCTATAGCGGGTCCTGGATCATGTGCGAGTCATTTGTTTTCGTGGTGATAAAAGGAGGGAGTAATAATAAGTGTTGGCTTTTTTTCCGATCACTGGGAATTATAGCAGATAGTCATTTGAAGGAGTGATAAATGTCCGCTTTTCGCAGTTATCTTGACCGCTTTGTATCAGAGCTCATCTCTGAGGCGAGGTCAGACAATCTTCAGACACTCGGATGACCGCGGTGCCAGCGAAGTGGTTTTCACGACGCATCTAATGGTTCCTCTAAAGACACATTTGATCATCTGTGCTTACACCTGGTGCCCAAGGTGGTGGCGTTAAAGCATCTCCACAAAAGCGAGCTGCGGAAGCTGAGAAATGCCCGTGCTTTTCTGTTGCTTGTTTAGTTCTTTGAAAGCTTTGATATTGCGATCGCAAGGTAGCATTGCTTCCCATTGGAGTGGAGTCCAGCATTTTCCCATCTCTGTTAGTATTCTTTTTCCAGAAAATAAAAAACCTCCCTATTATCATTCCCCAAAAGAAAAAGTTTTCGAGTATGACAAAAACTTTTCGTTTTGCAAGGGACACGGATTAGGCTTCTCCATAAAGTCTTATTTCTTTCAACTGGTGCTTTCGTTTTCTCTTTTAGAGATCAAAGGTGAGGGCCTTCCTTCCAGGAAAGCAGATGACATGCTTTCGTTGCGGTAAAACAGTGCCGAATTGATTCTCTAGAAATGTGTCCATCGGGTCAGGTGCATCAAATGGTGCTGAAGAGTGCGTTGTGGGGACTATGCTGGTGTTGTCATCGAGAAAAAGCCCTCTACGAGCGATAGCTGCTTTTGCTGTCTTTCGGGTATAGCAGAGACGAAATGGGAGAAGCACTCTAATCGCATGAGTAAGTAAGCGAGAAAAAATTTTTAAGAGGGTGTCCCTGTAATTCCACCCCCTTAGGCAAAAGCGGCTGAGTCAGGTTACGTGAGAACCCTTCCAGTGGAATACTGAACTTCTCCGATACTTCGCTATTTTTCTGGTGACGAACGAGTGCGAGGCCGATTTTTTAGGGCGTGTCGTTCCAGGCTTGGATCGTGAGTAATTTTTGCCGCCTATGCCTTGGGGGATTTGAAATGATTTCAGACTTCTTCACTTCCAAAGTATTTCCCCTGGCCATGAAAGCATAAATACTTGGGCAAGCACTCGACGCATCCCTTTGGAATCTGCAGATCCAGGGTAAGAGGAAAACTATTTCATCTGGCTGTTTTCTATCGCTGATGAGCAGCGCAACGTAAAACGCACAAATCAACGGCTCTGCGCGTAGCGTTGTTGTAACCCCCCTCTTCCCCTAGCGCTTTTAACGTTTTTGTACCACTAATTTGGACAGCCCAGGTGGCATCGACCTTTTCCCGTGAGTTTCACGTTGTTGGAACTCAAAGACGAAGCAAATCAGTCTTCTTATCTCTCGCTGTTGGCAACGCACTGCTAATTGATTATCGAGTTGTACATTGTGTCCCGTTCAACGCAAAAATGGATACTCGTCTTTGCTACTATGTTAAATTTTCTCAGGGCGACTACAAGAGCACGTACAACTTCAGTGTGAGGCGCTACAGGAGTCATCTTGACATGAATTCCGATCTGTTGGCGAGCTGAGTGACGCGCATGGCAAGAAGAATCGATTTAGACAAGAGGGAAAGCAGAATTTTTCAACACTTTTTAAAACCCGAAGCATCATTGTCAGGGGAAAAAAGTAGATCCACATAATCATGGTCGAATCACTTCGTAATTTTTCGAGGTAAATTCCTCTTCTGATCTTTATTTATTTTCAACAAAAAATACAATGCTCGTGTCTTCTGTGAAGCTCAAAGCGATTTCTGCTGAACGCGAGCGACCGCAATGCGTCCATGAAAGTGTCTGGGATGGATTTCTTTTTTCTTTCTCTCGTGTAGTGCAATTCATTAGACGAGACTGATCTTTTGGCTCTTGGGTTATATCACGCGACTGACTTCTGCTAGTCTATATGATGTTCCGTGCAAGAAGCAAAAGTTTACCTTATCATTTCCCCTCTTTTCTCCGTACTTTTAAAGAAGAAACACATCCATTCTGTTCTCAAGATTCCTACATGTTATTTTGCCGCATCTCAGCAAATGGGTCTTCTCACACTCCTGCGCAAGCTCAAGAAGAGCGAGACAGAGCCGCGCATGCTGATTCTGGGTCTTGACAATGCTGGCAAAACTTCGATTCTCCGCAAGCTATCCGACGAAGATCCTACCACAACACAGGCAACTCAGGGGTTCAACATCAAATCCATCAACTGCGAGGGGTTTAAGCTGAACATGTGGGATATCGGTGGTCAAAAGGCCATCCGCGCGTATTGGCCCAACTACTACGATGAAGTGGATTGCTTGATCTATGTTGTTGATGCCGCGGATCGGCGCCGCTTACAGGAGACATCACAAGAGCTTGACACGCTTCTGCAGGAAGAAAAGCTCCGGGAGGCGCCGGTTCTTATTTTCTCTAACAAGTGTGACCTCGCCACTGCCCTGTCCCCGGAAGATGTGAGTACAGCGCTCAACCTGCACAGCTTGCGCGACCGCAAGTGGTCCATCCAGAAGTGCAGCGCAAAAACTGGCGAAGGTCTGCATGAAGGGCTGGAGTGGGCGGTGAAGAGCCTCAAGTCCAAGTAAAGAGTCGATGATGCGCTTTTTGCACCTTTTTTTTTGTTTTCCAGACGGTGACCCCGATTTTAACGACAAGCTTTAGGGGGAAAAGGAGTACTAACGATTGGTCGTGAAAAAAAGCATTAGAAGCAGCTTTTTGTTTATATCTATCTTCCCGCGCTATTTTTGCTCATGCACAAAGGACCCATACAACAACAGACGCCAGTAACAGACCTCACTCTACCAAAGCAACGCGTGTCTACTTTGAATAGTGGCTTACATGCGTGTTTTACATCTGTCTTGAAAAAGCATGCGTTTTCCTTCATCGTGAGTAAATGGTGTCGTGCCATTGACAGCGAACGAAATAGAGCGGCTTCTCGCCGTGGGTGTTTCGAGAATACCTTACAGGTTGCGAGCAAGAATAGTATGTTCGCCCTCCACTTTTTTTTTCGTACTTGATGGCTTTGGCTCCAAAAGATTCTCAGCTCAAACATCCCCTTTTATTTGCTTCGTCGCTCATGTTTAATGCTATATATATGCTCGAATATTTAGCTCTCAGCTCGCGTTCGACGCGAAAGTAAGAAACACGTATCTTTGCGCTTTGAAAGTCATCTACATACATCGAAATTAGGGGCTGAAATGTTCTGTGCCGTGAAACATCTGCGCGCGCCGCTTGCGGCTTTGAAACCTGTCCTCGCTGACTCGATTGCAACGCAAAACGCGATCCGTCGGATGATTGGTATAGCAACAGCCCGCAAGGTAAATGCGAGCGCCATCAATAGCGTTTCAGAAAAGACGAAAGGTGAAGGTCTAGCGGGCACAACGGCTGCTGTGGCAAGCGCATACCATTACCTGATGTCACGTAATCTCACTGATGCCATTGCAGAGGTCGATTCTGTGTTGTTGAAGGTGCAGGATGAGGCATTGAGGCGGTTCGCGATTGGCATCCGCCTGCGCGCGCGCAACGAGCTGCTGGACATTAAAGAGGCGGCATTGAACGTTTCAGGGGGGGCTACAGAGGCGGAGGTGTCGGACTTGCGCTCCAAGCTGCAGGGGGATTACAAAGAGCTAGTGGCAAGCTCTCCTGGGTGCTGGCTGGTGGAGCTGGCGGCAGCGGAGTATAGCCTTTACACCGGCGCGAACGAGGAGGCTTATAACCACTTCGTTTCCATCGAGAGGAAGATCCAGGAGTATATCAAAACCCCCATTCACGTCTCGGAGGTAGTAGCTACGACCGACAACACGAACGAATTCTCTCTGATTGGTTTTCAGGTGCGACGCGCTCGCCCTGGTGTGAAACCGGAGGGTGTCAACGCCATGGTGGCTGAGGGAATGACAAACGTGATGGCCGATCCCGCTGCCGCGAAGGCTCTTACACAGGCGAAAAAAGCCTTTGGTGGACAGCTTTCCGACGAAGAGGCACTAGAGCTCGCGATCACACTTCAAGAAGCTAATGTTCACCACCACTTTCACGATTTCTTCCCCACAACTCCAGAACACTATGAACAATGGACATCCGAGGCTGCGCAGTCGACCCAGCGGCTGATCCAGGAGGCGTTGACGCCCCACAATGCGGGTCTTAAGCAAGAGGCTGTAGAGCGTATCCGCGCTTCTGTGCCCAACAGGGCTTTCTACGACTCGGAGGAGAAGCTGCGCGCACTGCTGAAGTCCGCACCGAAAGATAAGAGTATTATCGCCTCTATACGCGAGACTTTTGGACCTGGGCCAAGTACTCCGATCAGTTCGTCGGATCAGGCGGTTGCTGACGCTGTGGAATCCGTGGACCTGGTGATTGTCTCTTCAGATACGGCTGGGGCGATAGACTATGCCAAACGCGGAAAGGAGATCACCAAGGCGCTAGCGACACAGCTCCTCTACCGCACACAGGTGCAGAAGTGTGTTGCACTGGTAGAGATGAACCGCTTCGCGGAGGCCGTGGATGCCGTCACTCCGGTGATTAATGCAAACGAGTACATTTACATGTGGCGCGCATTGTTAGCTCGCAGCCGCGCGTACAAGAATCTTGGCCTCATCACCAAATCAGACAAGGACCTGAAGGAGCTAAACCGCCTCAAACAGAGCCTCACAGAGCGGACGCCATATGAGAAGAAGTAGACATTCAGGTGAGGTTGCGTATGCGGTGCGTCTGCTGCCGCCCGCACAATTTAGCACTGTTAAAGCATTTTCGTTTCTTCCTTAGAAAAAAACGGACTTATTTCTTATCTTCACTTTTGTGTGTATGACCCATCTTTGTCCTGGTTTCGTTCTTCTGTGTTTTGCTGGTCTTTGTCGTTTATTAGTTTTCCGTTTGTCTTCGTGTAGGAATACCCCGTGGCAGAACGGAGTTGCTGGCATACATTTTATTTCCCATCAGTAGCATTTCGTCTCTATTCTCGAGCGTGGAAACTGCCTCCGCCCCATCAGTCTCTCTCTCTTTGACCTGCATGTAAAATCATGAAAGCAGTTCCCTTCCCCCTTTTCTTATGCTTTGGCAGCTTTGAGATAAGAGTTGGTGTCGGGTCCCTCAGTCTCCGGGAGAAAACTCCGTGTTTCTCCCTTCCTCTTTCGCTTTAGCATCCAGTTGTGAATGGTTTGTCAAGTTCCACACAACACCGTCGCCAGATGCTAAGTGGGTAATAAATACCCTGAGGGTGTGTGTGTGGGTGTGTACATGTGCCATACACTGCCAAGCACTGCATGTAATGGGAGACGTTTCCACAGCGCACATGCAGAGTTTGAAATGAGAGCAAATGTGTGCTACCATTGCCGGAGTGGCAGCGCATTTGAGCACCGATTTCTTTTTGTACCACCACTCGCTCTTGGTGAGGTTATTGTGGGTTTCATGGGTCGTTTCTTTCTCATGGCATCATTGCGGTTTCATATGCACACCACCCGACGTGTTGTGAGGGAGCTGACTCTGTATCCCTCACTTATGTCACCCAAGGACCAAGCTTCTCGCGGCCAGGTTCTGTTGCACCGCATTGTGTATCCGCTCTTCTTCTCCCCATTTCCTGTGTACATTCATTCATAACTAAGTCTCCCATCTGAGAGCTCGTCAGATTCACTATCCTGATTTTACCACCATTCTTTCGCGTCTTTTCAGACGCCATTCTCCATTCATTTCCCGCACATTTGTGCCCACGTTCACGATGCCATTCTCCAAATATGTGCTGATGCTCTCCCCGCCCGCCGTTCACAGCACATATCATGAGTTGTACTCCAAGTCCCTCCTCATTAGGGATGTTTCACTCCACTTTGGAGTCGATTGTATGCCTGATCGTATCTAGTCTTCCGCGTGCTACCCTGTTACTTCTGTCTCATCATTTTGATGGCAGTGGTCTCAGTGGTTGCGGACATTTTAAATCTCCACGCTGCTGGACTTCTCGATGGGCTTTGTGACCTCTTTCGGTATCCTGTATGTTTCGCATTACTACAGCGTTCGGATCTCAAGCAGCAATGTGACGCATATCGCAGGAAGTGGTCTATTTTGGTCTTTCCATCGCTGCCGCCACCGATACCCCTGATGTTGTATAGCATTTCCTCCCTTCTTATCCCTCCATGGGTCTCGATTGGCCATGTCGTGACGACGAGGCCCGAAGGCGTCTCGTTGGGTTGGCTCTCCCAAGTTGCTTGCTTAATATATTTTCTCCATAATTCCCCCTTCCCCCTTCCCCACACACACAGTGCTCGCTAATTACGTGAACACCGCGTAGCGGAAGGACGTCAGCACAAGGTGCTGATCTTCGCATTCCTGCGCGCGATGATATCTTCTGTCTTCTTTGCTTTTGTTTCCTGTCTGCTGATTCCAGGAGGACATGCATGGTGCGGTACAGCCTGCTCTTCTAGGCAAAAACAAAAGACTACCTGATTGATAGAGGCTGACACCCGCAGCAATCTCGGCTTTTTCCCTCAACTGTGTCCCATGACGCACCCCTGAAACAGGACGCTGTCCTTGTCACGCATGCCGTTCCCCAAAAGGGAGAGGGGCTGGTGTTAGCTCTCCCCTTTCCTATTCTCCTCTCGCTTCATCCTTCTCCCCCTTATCCGTGAGCAAACTATACGCAGTGAAAAAATTCAAGTGGCACGAGTGAGAGGTGCACTATTGAAGGTGGTGTGTGGATCGAATTCGCACTTCCCACTTCTTTCCCCTTCACATATTTGTTCTATCAGCACTCTTCACAGGGATTCGCACTCACCAAAGCATAGGAGCATACTTCGTGGTTGGAACAGCAGCAGTAGTCATACGTGTAGTTGTTCCCGCGCTTGGCCACGACACCTCCCGGTTGCTTTCGCGCCCGCGTTGGGACTTCCCTCTACGTTCTTGAGAAGGGGTCTTTGAGGTCAGACAGTAGCATGCTCACCCAGCTCCTGCAGTTGGCCGGGTTAGCTCAAAAGTGGCCCGTGTTTACACGGGAGGAGGTGGGGATGCACAGCACAAGTGAGTCGTTGTGGATTATCGTCGGGAATTCCGTGCTCGACATCACGTCGCTTCTAGAGCACCATCCCGGCGGCAAGGGCGCTTTGCTGAAGCGAGGTGGTGGCGTGAAGGACTGCACCGAGGACCTGATGTTTCATGGAAGAGCAGCACGCCGCGAAGCGCAGAAATACAAGATCGGAGAGTTGTCACCGTACGACCTCCAGAAAGCTCCCCCTAGTTCCTCTGCCGCCCTTCCGCAGGTTGTGCCGGCGCTGCAGACTTCACCTGAGACTCGCACAAAGGTATTTGTTCCAAGCAACCTTGATGAAAGGCATACGTTCGGCAGCGATTCAGAACAGTGGGGGGGCGATCCGGAGGATCATCCGTTATCATCGAGTGATACCGATATCGTTGCATCACTGGGCGTGAAAAGCGAGCAGCCGACTTCTCTAGAGTAATTATTAGTTTCTGTTTTCCTCTACTCACCTTGCACGTCCTAGAAGGATTAATGAATTGATGTATCACTGGGATCGGGTTCTGTTAAAGGTCTTCTCTTCACTCTCTTTTTTTTTTCCTGTGTTCCCTTGACCCAGGCCACGGGTCTATGCGCAGGAGGTCCACTGCTTTTGTTCTTATCTGTTTTTCACCCCGTTTCCATGATAATACGCTGATGGCGCTTGTCAGCATTACAACTTATGTGTTTTAAAATGATTTGGGTCTTTTTTCACTTTGCCTTGAACAAAAATGTGCTAGCCAACAACAACAAAATACACCTACACCTACACACCCACTCTTGTTGTAGATTTTCCTTCGGTGTTGACCAGGAAAAAACATGCATACGCACACACACACACACACAAAAGAAAGTAAGTGCCATAAGGCAAGGAAAGTATGCTAACCCCTTTCTTCCAAATCCACAGCGCGGGTGTGTAGTGGTCGTCACAACATTGGAAAAGATTCACCGGCAAACCGTTGCTGCTAATCTTTCCATGCCAACAGTGCAAAGCACAGAAGCAAACCGATGGAAGGAGAAAAAAAGATTGATCAAAGGGTGAAGAGGAGAACCTAGCGCGCACGCACACGCACCCCAGCCTTTCTTTCAAAGAGGTAACCCCCTAAAAAGCAAAGTCTTTTTTATCTTGTTTCTCTTGACGGGCATGTACAGACGAAAAAAAAAGGGTCCGTCGTCAGCGTTTTTTTTTTTTTGCCACGGTCTTCTTCACCAGAGTGGCACGATGTCTGCCTCTCTGCGTTCCGATGTCAATACTCTTCTTTCCCTGTCTTTCTTTCTCCCTTACATCACTTCTTTCTCGCTTGGTCTCCTGCTTGCTTTCCGTCTTAGTTTACGTTAATGTTTCTTCACAAATTCAGCGAGAGAGAGTGTGTGTGGTGCAACAGAGTTTGTGGGTACTGTTTCGTGTTGAACTGCAGTCATCGCATTGTACTTGGGTGACTGAAGTGTGTTTCCTTTTGGTCTGATGGGACCCGCGGATGGAAGAATCGGTGGTGAAGTTCCTGGTATCTCGGGAGTCGCTTCCCCGACTGCTTTTTTTTTTCTTTTGTGTGCGTGACACTGATTGCGATGCATCGCATTTCAGCTCAATGTCGAACTGGAGTGACGCCCTGGGCTGTGTTACGTGAATACGCACGCTGCTCAACTTTTCCTTGAGGTGGTGTGGAAGAAATGTAGAAATGAAGTTTGTGTTTTTCGGAGTATTCGTTGTTTTCCTCTTTCAGCGAGTTGCCCCAGAGACGGTGAACACAATCCAGCCTATGAAGCGGGTGTCCCTCTTGATTCTTCTTGATTCAGCTTTTTTCTTTTGTGTACCTTTACATCTCCAGTTTTGTTACGCTTGTAACTTTTGTTTTCCACCTTCCGCTTTTTCCGCTTCCCTATGTGTGTGTGTGTTCGGCTTTCGAAAGTGTCCCTCGAGCATAAAGAGTATCACCAGAGAGAGAGTACATTGCGGTTCATTACACTTCCCGGAACCATGATGATCAAAGATGAATCCAATACCAGGATTTGGCAAACAGGGCCTGATAAACGCGCATTACTGACGCAGTTCACTCCAAAGGGTTTACGATCATCACACTCAGGCGCCTACGCGAAGCTGCTCGGTGTACATGCTTCCATCAATGTGAGGCGAACCCAGACTACTACTGCCTTTCCGTATACCCTACCCCTTTCCCTTTCTTTGCTTTGAAATTTGTTTTTTGTTTCACCCCTCACGCCTGTTCACATCAGAGAGCTATCGGTGCAGCCACATCTAAGCCTGTTCAGTCTTACAGGTTCCCCTCTTCTTTCTTAGCAAAGCGGCGCAGTGTCTGACGCCGCCCCTGTAGCTCCCACTGCGGGATTGGAAGAAGCTAAGGGGAACAAGCAAAGACATTAGGGTTGCAGCTAATATTATTTTTTCTTCCGTCTTTCTGCTCGTAGTTTTTTTCTTTTTTGGACGAAAGCAACACAAAAGGCCGTGCTTTTGTTTTTCTTCCTGAAAGCCTCGCCAAGGGCTCTTTGTGCAGTAGTTGCGGTGTGCGAGGACCGGTCACTCATTCAATCATTCTGTAGTTCTCTTTTTCCCCTTCTGTTTCCGCGCCCCCTTTTTCTGGGTCTCGTCTGGTGATTTTTCCTTCCCTCCCTCTTTGATGTGTCACACAGCACGCACACTCAAGTGGTTATATCGAGAACAAGGCCTCTGCCTCAACAAGGAACTCAAGCGGCCACCTTCCTGTTGCCGTGAACACGTTCTTTTCATATCACATACCGTATACCTGCAGAGAAAGGGACCACACGGTTTTCTTCAATTGAATATGCTAAACGATTTGCTGTGTCTCAGTGGGCTCAAGAAGCGATGGCCTGTCCTTAGCGAGGAAGAGATCCGTATCCACAATACGCGGCGATCTTTGTGGATCGTCTCGGGGGGTTCCGTGTACGATGTTACAGGAATGCTGGGATCACACCCTGGTGGAGAGGCGGCTATCCTCCGGCGTGGTGGGGGGTCGAAGGACTGTGAAGTTGACTACAAGTTTCACAGTCGATACGCACGTCGAGAATGGGACAGTCGAAAAGTGGGGGAGATCACGCCCGAGGTAGCTTTGAGGCTGTTTCCGCCACGCGCCATGGTACCTGAGTCGAGCACCCGACCTCTTATCGCATCTGGGGCAGGATCCCCACCCGTAGGTATCTCGCGGGCTCACATGAAAAGCCGCGAGGAGAGTCATACGCGCACAGTGAGCGCATACACCAGCACTACATTGACACCCGACGAGCAATGCCACTGCTCCAATGTCTCGACCTGTCCACAGCGGGTACGGTGAGCGCTCTCTCTTGTTTGCACCACTGTCTGCGTACGTGCTCAGCGGTGACGCAGCATTTTGCCGAAATAGGAGCGAAGGCCTTGCTGACATTTCTTCTACCATCGACCAGGCCCCTCCCTGCCTCCCTCCCCCCTAGTGGCGACTTTGTCACCTTTCCGACAGGAAAGGGGAATCGCGAGAATGAAGAGGTACACTGGCCAAAATGTTTTGCTGCAGTGTAGCCCACAAGCAGTAATTCAGCCCAAGAAGAGCTCGAACGGCTTCTGCGTCTTCGTGTGTGTGTGTGTGTGTGTGCTCGCGGGAATCTTTCAACTCACTCGTGAACACCTTAAAGGAAGAAATTGTAATGTTGCACCTTGCGTTCTCCGTTTTGATGTCACTGTCGCTGTGCTGCGTTGAGGTCCTGGGGAAGGGAACAGTAAAAGATGAGTGTAGAGCATACGCGCATTGCCAACCCATGCGTGTTTTTTAATGGCACTCTAGCTCCCCTTTCTCCCCCCCCCTTCCCTCCCCCTGCTTGTTCTGAGCGTCAACCCTTTGATCTCTTTTTTTTTTGGTTCTGGGTTATACACAGTGCATGCTCGTTTTTTCTTCTTCCACACCATCACTTCTCTGCGTTTACTTACATAAGTACGTGTGTGTGTGTGTGTGCGCGCATCTGTGCGTGTGTTTTCAACTTCTGTTTCGGCTTACGCCTCGCTTCTCGATTTAGGACTTCACACACTCTCCCTTCCGTTGTGAGAAAGTATGTTTGTATGTTTGTATGTTTGTGTATATGTGTGTGTGTGTGTGTCCTCCCTTCATCTGGAATTGGATTGGGAGAAAAGAAGCAAAAGACCGACGGCGTCTTTTTCTTTCCCCATCACTGTTTCGAATGACACGCAGGAAAAAAAAGCGGAAACCAAAGCACGCGCACACAACAAGAAAACGGAAGGTGCATGACTTAACTTGAGCGCTACAATCCGACAACTAAATCCAACGTTTTTATTTCCTCTTTCATTTTCATGGTCTGAATGGCCTTTCCCGCCACTGTTTTTTTCTCCCTCCCCCAGCATCTCCAGTCTTGTTATCTTGTTCAAATTCGTTTCTGAGCTCCTCTCTCTTCATATCCCTTCATCTCCTTTTCCCTCTTCACCATGCGAGCGTGTGTGTATGCTTCTCTTCATATATCTTCTTTTCTAAGAGTAAGCCTCAACTTTCTCTTTTTTTTTCCGACTCCTCTTTTGTGTATTTCATCCAGGATTCACATTGACCAGGGATGCCTTGGCGTTGTTTGCTTTTTCCGGGAGGGGCTCCAGTGCTCACTCTGTAAGTCAAGCAGCACCAATCCCCCGCCAACTTCAGTACCACTTCTGGTAGTGATGGTGCCCAGGTAGCTATTGCGTGGAGGGTCATCTCTCTGTACGGATGTCGGTGGTGGTGTCCTGAATGTCGTTTGGCTAGAGTGGCTGGTTGTCGTGAACACGCTTGTACCAGCAATATGACAAGAAAAGTGCAAGCGTCACTCATACACATCTCACCTGGATCTCCTTCCTGATTGGTGGGTGAGCAAGAACCATCCCCGAGGGATGCACCACGTAGCGACCAGCATGATCGAGGCGGCCTGCGAGGCTGGCGTCGGGCAGGGATGGAGGTAGAGGCTGCACTGGGATGACTGAGCGAGCATTGCACCCCCGCAGGTTCTACCTCTCCTACGCACGACACGCGATTGGCCTGTTGACAGACGAGGTAAGGCTGAGCTGAACTGAGGTCATGTTCTATAGCTTAATGGACGCTCTGGGAAGAGATTGTTTTCTCAAGCCCTCATCTTTTTTTTTCGTTTGCTTTCGGAGCTTCAACAATTTCCCGTCAACTGTTTAAGATGCCATGGAGTTTCATGTCCTGGTTATGTGGTAGTGAACATACACACACACACACACACTCATCGATACACCCACCTGAAAACCTGACTCCATCACAAACTGAAAACCAAGGAATGAGCACGGGGAAGTGAGGGTCTTCTTCTTTTGCGTGTTCTTGCTCGGACTCGGCGTGCAATAAACGTTGCGAGGAATGCGCGATGCTTTGTGTATGACATTCTGGCGACACTGTTGTCGATCCACACAGCCCCGCGAATGTTTTTGCAGCAAGCCAGTACGGGGACCCCTTCTGTGCGTTTTTTTTTTTGACGCACGGCACTCGCAGAGGTCACAAATTTCAGCTATGGCTTCTATTGTTACTCTCCGACATCTCCGTTCCCCCCCCCCCCCTGCTTCACTTGTCGCCTCTACTGTCGTGCACGCCGTACCTGAATGATGTAAATATGAAGAGTTTGTTCGAATCTTCTGACGCTGTTATCGTCGCTCTCCCCCAGAGGCAGTACCGTGGTTAAAGGCTTTTTTTCCTAGCGCAGACCCCAATTATTTTCAGCAACCTTTTTCCAGGGGAAGTGAGGATGTGCATGAAAGCATTTCTGGGTACCGTCTTCGAGACGCCGAACCGACACGCACTCAATATTATCAAGGATGCTCTCGTTATAGTGCGTTGTGGGGTGATCGAGCAGGTGATCAATCCGGAGACCGATGCTGCGGCGTATGCAAGCGCGCTAAAGGAGGCCTCAGATGCTGGCTACCTCACTCGTCTGAAGAAAGGTCAATACCTAATTCCTGGGCTCATTGATTTGCACGTTCACGCGCCACAGTGGCCACAGCTCGGTATGGCACTCGATAAGCCTTTGGAGGTGTGGCTGCAACAGTACACGTTTCCATTGGAGGCGCGTTACAAGGACCTGGAGTTTGCGGAGAGGTCGTACACCGGGCTGGTCTCTGCGCTGCTGGCGAATGGCACGACGACTGTGGCCTACTATGCGTCAATTCACCTCGAGTCCAGTGTGCTCCTTGCACGCATCTGTTTGGAAAAGGGACAACGTGCAGTGGTGGGTCGTGTAGCAATGGACCTCGTTGATCAGTGCCCCGAGTACTACCGCGACGCCTCGCCACAGGAGTCAGTGGCGCTGTCGGAAGCCTTTGTGCAACAGGTGCGTGCGCTGCCAGGGAACGCAGAGGGCCTCGTGCTCCCGGCTGTGGTTCCTCGCTTCATTCCGAGTTGCACCGATGAGGCGCTACGTGGGCTCGGTGAACTGGCGAAGAAGTATGACTGCCACATACAGACACACTGCTCAGAGAGTGATTGGGAGCACAACTATGTTATTCAGCGGTACGGCAAGCATGACGCCTTTGCCCTCGACGACTTCGGACTTGTGACTCGACGCACCGTCCTGGCGCACTCTGTTTTTCTCTCCACCGATGACATGAAACTCATCAAGGAGCGCAAGGCTTGTGTGGCTCATTGTCCGCTGTCGAACATTTACTTTTCCGGTGCTGTCTTCCCACTGCGAAAGGCTTTGAACATGGGCGTGCACGTGGGAATGGGGACAGACATTTCTGGAGGTCCAAGCGCCTCGCTGTTTGACGCGTGCCGCTACTCACTCGCCGCGAGCCGCGCCCTGGAGAGCGGCACTGATCCTTCTCTGGTTCTCAAAGAGCGCAGTCAGTACCACGACGTCCGCGTGAGTACTGTTGAGGTGTTCTTCGTGGCTACCGCCAATGGCGGCATCTCCCTCGACCTCAAAATCGGTCGCATCGCTCCAGGTTACCTGTTCGACGCGTTGGTAATCGACACCACGATTCCTAACACCAGTCTCACGGTTTTCGACGGTGTCGACACACTGGAGGACGTCTTCCAGAAGATTGTGTACAATGCGGCTTCGCAAAACGTCGTGCAAACGTACGTGAACGGATCTCTCGTGTCGCAGCGGTGAAGGAACTGCGCGCGACCGTTAAAAAAAGGCGTAACTGGCACTAGCAGGGGGATGCGCAGACGCCCGGAAGAATGCAGTACCGTGAATGCAAGTATGAAAAGAAAATGTCGAAGAGACAGACATCTACGGACACCGATAGGTTGTTATATTCAATTTTTTTTTTCTGGAGACACAAGTTGTGTTTTTCAGTTATGCAGCGGGTGGGGGGGGGGAAGGAGGAGGGAAGGTAGGGGGAGGCAAAAGGGCATGTGTAGCCAATCTCGACCACGTGTCCGCTTTAATTGCTCCCCTTTTCGTATTATCTCGTATTTCTTTTTTTTTTTCGAATTTCAAAGCTCCCCAACTATTCAGCGAACTTATTGCTGTGTGCGTCCAGGTCGGAAGACATGAGCCAGTGGTTGGTGGAGAGGAATCCGCGTTCTTCTTTGTGCGTTCGTGTGAATGTCTAAGGATTCAACCTCACAGTATTTTCATCCGGCCCATGCTTCTCATAAAGGGTTGCGCCCACCAGCTCACCCAATGGGCTCGAACTCACTTGATTATGTTGTGTGGGGGTCGAGATGCTACAGAGTCTTGATCCGCGTGAGGGAAAGAAGGAAAAGTGGCTCAGCTCCAATATGCACGCACTGGACTGGGAGTACCAGAGGGTGTTTCTGCAGGGTCACGAAGGGTGCTTCAGTGTGATGGCCCCATCGTTTCGTGCATTATCCATGTACGTTTTTTTTTGTTTTTGTGGCTGCATTTAGCATCCACACCTCTGCTCCGGGAAAACAACCAACCGTTCACGCGGAAGTCTCGGTGACTGGAGCTGACTGAGAGCGTTGTTCGGTCGTCTAGCACAAGAGAAGAATTAGCATCTCTGGCAACTTCCCTTTCCCGATATTTGATTTGTTTCCTTTTACTCCTTCCTATCTTTTATTCTCCCCCCCTCCTCCCCCCTCCCCCAGCGCTTCACCACGCACGTGAGACGCACGTGCATGCAAACACAGATCACACAAACACCCACTGGTGCCATTATCCGCATTTAGTCATGGAGGAGCCAAAGCAGACGCTCTACATACGAGGATTGCCAGACAAGCCATCCGCCAATGAAGTGCGACGTGCACTGTATCTCTACTGCACCCAGTTTGGCCCAGTTCGGGCAGTTCTGTACAATAAATCGAAGGAGTTTCACGGTCAGGCATTTTTAGTCTTCACGGATGTAGGCACAGCCACGACGGCGCGTCGTTCGCTACACGATCGCGTGTTCTACGGCCGCCAAATCCAGGCGTTTTATGCACACACACAGGCATTCTGTGTTGCTCCCGGGGAGCGCCGCCGCCGCGATCTGACGCGCGACAAGAAACGTTTGTCTTTGTTGCAGAAGAAATAATAAGGGCGGGAGCGGGCACTTTGGGGAGCGCACGCGTTTCCACAAAATCAAGAGAGGGAGGTGTCGCACCGCATGGTTACAGAAGGCTTCTGCGTGAGTTCATTTTTTTTTTTGTATGCGACTCGTGAGGTAGAGACGTTTCTCGAGCTGATGGTGTGAACCCTCATCTACTGACATGGCGCTAATGGTCCGAAGTGTAGCTTGTGTCAACTGTTGTGTTTTCAGTGGCTCTCTGTGTCGTTGAGGCCACGAAATGGAAAAAAAAGCATAGCTGAATCACCGGTCTAGTCTATCCGTGCAAGGATTGTATGGGGCAATCATGGCATTTTTACGGTACATGAGGCTTTTTCCCACGCACCGAGATGCAGCGCACTCTACTTCGCAGCTTCTCCTGGTTTGATGCCTCCCTGTCATGCTCCTTGAAGACATGTGCCCGTCTGCTCGTCTTTTCGCCTCTCATCTTTAACACCTTTTCGTGTAACACGCTGCTTAAAAAAAAATTCTTCGCCTTCGACTCGTGCTTTCCAGAAAGGACTTTGTACCCCAGTTGTGCGTATCTCTTGCATCCCGTTTTTTTTCCTGAGAGTGCTGTGCGTTGGTGGTGGTCATTTGTTTTTTTTTTTTTGCGCTTTCGTGGCATGGGCTCTCGCGACTTTAGTGCGAATTCGCAGCGTGGCCGAGACCATGTTGGCTCTCTAGAAGATCCGGTGGAACGCTTCGCGCAGGTTCTCAAACAGTTTGTCCGGCAGGCGGCCACATCCTTATCCCCAAATACTGAAGCAGCCAATGTGCACCTCGGTGACCCTTTCGCTTCCAGCTCACCGACCCACCGCCACCGCCGAATGCCTCTGGACTCGGTGCTTATGGTACAGTCGCTGGAGAGTGCTTTGAGCGCGGCCGCGCCATGCGACTGCGGCCAGCGATGTGACAGCGTCACAGAGGCCGGGTTGTACCTCCTTCGCCTTACTCGCGTATTGGAGCAGCGGGTTTTGAAAGGCGTCCAGCAAGATACGGAGAACGCCGTGGACTACGAAGCAGGACTACCATTTTGTGAGGCTCGGGTAGAGGCGGCGACTAGCAGCACCATTGTAGGCGAATCGTGCTCGGACACCAGCACCATCCGTAGCCGAGGACGGCGTTTTACAGTTCCAGATACGCGTCTTTCTCAGCCGTCCTCTACACAGTTAGTCAACCTTCTCCAAACGAAGCTGACGGCGAGCCCCTCGCTCACGGAGGGCGAGACCGTGTGCAATCTTCTTCGCTACCATGCCCAGCTGACGTTGGAGCTCCAGCAGAGTATGCTTTGGTGCATATGTCGACTCAACGACATCATCGCGACTTTCTCCGAGGAGGATGGTGGGATCTTCGGAGTGTTGACCGATTCACGTGCTGCACAGGTGCAGTGGCTGTTTTTTGATGCCATCGTGCAGTCCGTCACGTATCTTCACCACCGGTGGGGCGAGGACCCAGCCTGCGCCGGATCTGCTGAAGCGATGGGTGAGGCGTCCGTTTTGTTGGATCGGCTAGCGCAGGCTGCTCAGACACTTCGGCAGACCCCACGTTTCCCACAACTGCGGGTGTTCGAGTCTTCTGGGAGCGGAACGGCCCGCCTGAGCTCGCCGCCATTTACATCGTGGCCTTCAAGCTCACATGCGATGCGTTCTAATGGTGACGCAAGCACACTGATGTCTCGCATCTCATCTCAAGCGGCGTCCACCGCAGCAAACTCAATCAGCGAGTGCCTCGGTGTTGGCGGGGCTGACTATCCTGAAAAGCTCATTGCCCAGCAGCTGTGGTGTGCGCAGCAGCTGCTGTCCCAGCGTTTTCCAGCGTACACTCCCGCGTGGGAGGTTCTTGAGCGCACGCGGTGTTCTATAGAGTCGCCTGGTAGCCCCACACCAACGACACCTCACAGCGACACTCCCCAGCATGTGGCCACACACTTACCTATATCATCACCGGTCCTTTCTGTCGAGCTCGAACGCAAGTGGCCTGGTTTGCATGACGGTAGCTCGCCGCCGCCGTGCGTCGTTGAAACGCAGCGAAAGGGTGGGCGGCCGTACGATTTGCTGCAGGAGCCGGCGCTCCCCTCCAGAGGCCTGACGTTCAGCGAGAATCGGCCGGCAATGGAGGAAAACGTTGTCTTGACGGGTAGGTCAGGCGCCACGTTTTCCGAGGGTGGCCTCTCTGCCAAGTCGCACGATACCCTTCCGACACTTCCGGCGCCATCTTTGTTGCTACCTGCTGCGGGGTGTGCTTTGTGGGACAAGTTCTTAGCGTCAAACAACCTCTCGCGGACTGCGACACTTCTTGCCATCCAGCATGTGTCCGCAGGCTCGATCTCGTCGCAGCCCCACTCCCTCCCAAAGACGTGATGCGGCACGTGCACTCAGGGCACTCCGGAGGCTACCGGGCTTCCCTTGAGGTTCCAGTGCACAAAGCAGACGTAAACACGTCAGAGCGGGATCGTTTTTGTGATTACAGTAATGAGATGGAGCTGTCTCGTAAGACGCTCGGCACGCTTGGATTTTTCTCATTCTGCAGTGACGCTCACGGTAGCTGACACTGAACACCCCGACTGATGGTACGCTTGGCGTCCGATCACGAAGAGAGCACAGTTTGATGCACGCCTCCCTGTCCAGTGGGGGTTGCAGAATTGTCAAGCTTGAAAACATCTGGCTTTGGCTCTATCAGGCATCAAAGAATTTGTTGACGCATCACTGTTTCGTAGATTTTTCTTCTCCAGGTTTGTATCCCCCCCCCCCCCGCGTAACTAGACACCTACTTGCTCTCATATATGTATTTTTCCCTTCTCTCTCGTTTTCCCTCGATCATATCCTACGCACGTTCAATCTCTCTCCTCACCCTCACACACCTTGAAGTGCATTATGTATGCGCGTGTGTGTGTGTGGGGGGGGGGGGAGGGGATGGCAGGAGCTCTGCAAAAAAACAAACAAACAAACAAACGTGAATGGTGGGCAGGGGGAGAACGAGGCCTTCGACTTGCGTACAATTTTTTATTTCGTTTTTTGTTCTTGCTGGGAGCTGCTTATGCTCTCTTGGCTTCACCTTCCACGTTCTCGCTCTTGCTTCGGTGGCACTGTGGTGACGGGCATTTTCATCTGGGGCAACACGGGGGAGGGAGAGGGGAGCGCGACTATTGCACCATGCTTTTCACCGGGACCCCATAATCTTCCGCGATACTACTTGTACAGGTGCCCAGTTCTTTTTTTTTTCACATTTGGGTTTCTTTATTCAATTCTCTGTTTATCCCATCCACTTCACGGCAGTAAAAGAGTCTAGAACTCACCTTGGAAAGGCGAGGAGCATGTAGCCCGCCCTCGACGTACAGTGGCTGTGGTCCCTTAGTTTCAGCGGAGAAGTCTGGCGGCGGTGCTGTGCAAAAGAGACTTGCGGTCGCGATGGACCCTTGCGCCAGGTCAGTATCAGCCGTGTCGGCGCTTCAAGAAACAAAGAAGATGCGCACACAGACTGTTTTTCTTCCCTTGCAGCAGTGAGGAGATGCTGAGCGTAATACTCCATCTAGGTTGTGTGCGGGACAAGGTGAATTCGCAGTGGGCTGAAGGACGAGACGCAATCTTTGCGTGACCTCTTCCTCAACGAGTCTCCGATGCGAATTGGTATTCTTCAAAGGACGCACTCCACTCACCGTGCCGATAAGCTCTTTGGGCTACCGAGTTGCCAGGACTGCAGTGTAGCACGCGAGGGGGGATGGTGATGACGTCTCTGTCTTCACACTAAGCCACATACATATGAGTTTAGCTCCTCCCCCCTCCCTCCCTCCCCCCCTCCCTCCCTCCCCCCTGGACTCCTGTGTTCGGCGACGAAGTTGAAACTGATGGTCTAGTTTTGGTGCGATGACTCTACCAGGTAGACACACTTCACCTCTGGCCGCATAACTAGGAGTAGCCTCGTGACACGGGAAATTCGTTGTCAGATACCAGGTGACGTCACACCCTGTCTTCATCTTGAAGATCGGCCGGCTGGGGCTGTGGGCGGAGGAGGGGGGGAGGGCGCCCCCGTCAGCACGGACTCGCAGAGGCGTCTTGCCTGTCCCGCACACACAAGGGCAGGGGCCACTCATAGAGGTCCTCGCCCTCCTTTCTCCCTTCACCATGGCTGCGGCAGCGCCCTTCTGAAAGGCCTTCCCGCCCGTAGGGGAAGGCAAGGCCTTATGAGAAGCGTGCAAGCTCTGCCAGCGCTGTCAGCCGCAGCTGGCACGGTGTATCGCACGGGAGTGGGGCACCCCAAGGCCAGAGGAGCAGGCGCGATGGACGAAAAGCGCGTGGGATCAACCCAAGTCGATCAGTCAGGGCGTGTGCGTGCGGCCTTTTTCAGCTAGTTTGTCTCTTTGGGTGGTACGTCGTAGAGAGAACATGTACTCGTGAGTCGCGTGTACGCCGTTGTCTTTTTGTCTGTAATGGCCGGTGCTTTTTTCTGCTGCTTTCTCGTGGAGAGAAGCTTTTCTTGGTCCTTCCTGGAGTCGCCATAAAACAGAAAAAAAAAGTAAACTTTCACTACCGAGCGTCTGCTGATGCTCTCTTCGTGTCCGCACGGGTTTGGTGAGATTGTCGCGCCGCTGTGCCCCGTATGAGGGGGGGGGAGGGAGGGAGGCTCGTGAGCGACTTTTGGTGGTCTTTTTGGCTTCCACCTGTTTACATCTTCGGCCCTCTGCCTTCTTTACCTCTTTCTCGAGTAAGGCGCTTTCCACCGCTTTTTTTTCCCGATGTCGACACTTCGTTTGTTCCCATTGTTCAGTGTCACTTGCCCACGTGTGCATGCCTCTTATCTCAACCTGTTCACTCATCCGTTTGCTCTACGCCCCCCCCCCCCGCCGCGCACACACACACGCACATACTTCACATGCGTGTGAGCACTTCCTCATCTACCCACCACCACAAAAAGGGGCTAGGCCATCACCTTTCCTTTTTTTCTGTTTGTGTCCCCTGTTTACCCTCTTGTGGCATTCACGTATATCGCTTTTTTTCTTTTTTCTTTTTGATGCGTGTGTGTGTGTGTGTGTGTGTGCTAAAGTTTCTCAGAAGGTTTGTCTGACTTTTAGAGTAGTCTAGGACGCGCTCACACACGAAAGGGGAGGAATCGCTGCTCGTTCTTTTCCGTTTCTCGACTGTGCTGTGTGACCTACCCCCCCTCCCTCTCCTCGCACTATACAAAGCATTAAAAAAAACAAGGAAAGGCACAATGCCCGATGTTTCCAATGCCTCCATTCCAGCTGACTTGGAAAAGTCCATGCTGGAGATCATGCACGATGTCGGTCTCGCCACACTGACCGAGAGCATGCTGCGCCAGCGGCTGGAGGCTAAGTACAAGATCGACTTTGTGCCGTTTGCAGCGGAACTGAAGCGATTGATAAAAAAGCTGATGAGTGCCCCTGGGATTCAGCGCGAGCTTGCCAAGGTTCAGAAGGAAAAAGAAGATGCCAGCGCCCGCCGCGTGAAACGTGAGCGCAGTTCCAACAGTCACAAGAAGACCAAGAATGAGAAAGAAAACAAGCGCGAGAAGAAAGAGAAAAAGCCAGATGACTACCCTAAGGGTGCCCTCTCTGCGTACATCATCTTTGTAAACGAGAATCGAGAGAAGTTGAAGAAGCAAAACCCTGACATGAAGAATACCGAGCTCCTTTCAGAGATGGGTAGCTTATGGAAGAAGGCTTCCGAGGAAGAAAAGAACCGCTATCAGAAGCTCGCAGAGGAGGACAAGCTGCGTTACGATCGAGAGATGGCAGCTTATGTCAGTCGCGGGGGTGCCGTCTTCAAGCGCGGCAGCAATAAGGTGAAAAAGGCTAAAAAGGAGAAGGACCCGAATGCACCGAAGCGTGCACTGACCGCCTACTTCTTCTTTGCGAGCGACTACCGCGCCAAGCACCCAGAGATTCCTGCAAAGCAGCAGATGAGCGAGGCCGGCGCGGCGTGGGGCAAGCTTTCTGCAGATGAGAAGAAGCCGTACGAGGAGCTGGCTGCCAAGGACAAAAAGCGATACGAGGCGCAATGCGCAGCTCGCGGCTCGAAGCAGTCCCAATCGAAGGACGCTGACTCCGCGTCGTCTTCCTCGGCGGACTCGAGCAGCAGCGACTCGGATGAGAGCGACTAAATAGGACAAGGTTCACGAGAGCGCGTGTGTTGATAACGGCTTCTTTTCACCTTTGTCCCCCTCTTTGCAGTCTTTTGGTTGTCTGCATTTAGCCTCAAATCGAGGGGGCTACCCCTTTTTTTTCAGACAATATTGCAGATGGCGATACTGACGCATAAACGGCATGTCCCGGGTGGGGTGGGGGGAGGGACTCTGTGGTTGGGAAGTACAGCGAGCAGAAAATCAATAGATGTTCCTTAGCCAACGTACCCACCGCTTCATTTTTCGTATCGATGCTGCTGTACGTGCACCCATCCACATATGCTCCCTTTCTGCATTCTGAAGACTCCCCAATCCCGCGTTTTACTTTTTTTTTTTTGGATTGTTGGGCGTGAAGGTAAATACGTGGTGGAGAGCGTGAGCGTCGCGGCTCAGTGCCCCTGCCCTGGTTGGAATGGTCGTAGCATATGCTGGGGCGAGGGGCCCTTTCATCTCCCACCTTACGTTTTTTTGTTTCCTCTTTTTCTTTGTGCTTTCCTTTTTTTTGCTTCTCCTTTTTCTTTTGTACTTGCTGCGTCGTCCAGGGATGACGCATCCACGGCACGGTAAACGTCTTTCATTCCTTCCTCGTTTAGGCGAAAGGCGTGCCCGTCGGCCCCGGCACAGGGCTGCCCCCCCCCTCGAAACTCACTCTTTTGTGGTGGCTCTTTTCGAAATTATTTCTCCGACATTCCTACCACTCTTTTCCTTTCAGCCATGGCTGTAGCCACACCACGATACATTTTTCGGCTCCGGCTCCCATAATCGCAGAGTATTCGGTTGAGAGGTTGGCAAGTGCTGAAACCGACCGTCTCGCAGATATATATGTCGCCAAACTTGTTTCCTCCCCTTCTCTTTCCCTTTCCCTTGTTTCCTGACGGGCCAGGGGAAACGGAGCGATTGCGTTGTCGTACCTCTCATGCTTGGTGGCACACGGGCGGGGCTCGCTTTTCTAACGGATCTCTGTAGCTTTGCAAGGTTTGCTGGTGAATCACGCCGTGCGGCGTTAGCCTCAGCGATGGGGGGGGGTGATAGAAGGTCATTGAGGAAAAAAAGAGAGGTGAATGGTATCGTAAAGGAGAGTGCGTTCCGTGCAGACACGCGGGTACAACCCCCCACGGAAATCGTTGGGAGGGGGCAGTGGTGGGTAGTCAGAGGGTGGAAAGAGGGGTTTCGCTATGGGAGACCAATGGAACGATTATCTTCTCCCTTCATTTTTTGCTCTATCTGTGCTTGTGGGGGGGGGGGCTTCCGCAGTCGAGGTGTGGAAGGTAGGTCCGCACAACGAGGGGGCAAAAAAAAGTAGAAAAAGTTGTTGCGGTTTGTTTAAGGGGGCACAGATAAGATCGAAAGCAAAACAAAATAAAACCAAACAAGAGCCTTATCACTTCACTGTGCGAGGTACAACTCACACAGCGCCTCCACTCCCTTTCTCTACCCCCCCCCCCCCTCCCCGGAAAAAAGAAGGGTGTCTGCGAGATGGTGGCAGAGGGAAAAGTGGTGCGATCACCTTCTACACGTCACAGGTCGTATCGATGAGGGCTAGGGGGTAGTACTGTTTACAGCTCTTACTTTCAAACAAAAGAAAAGAGACGCTATCGTGGCAAGATGACGTCGAGAGACGATGCTGCGAGGAGTAGGGCTTGAGGGTGGTGCGTACGGCGGGTGCAGGTGACCTCATTTCTTTGTCATCTTCTGCAATAATATCTCGTTGTGCTTTCGAGAGTTACTTGCTTAGCATGAAAAAACGGCACGGGGAGTGAGGGCTGGGGCGACGGGTGCGTAGCCTCATCACTCTTCCACCGGGAAGCAGAGAAAGTCGGTGTGTGCCACCAATGTCTCTTTCTCACACACATCAACTTTCTCATACGGTGCCTTTCTCCCTTTTTCCCTATTCGATGTGATGGCCGTTGTCTCAATATCGCTTGCAAGCACATCCTTTTTCTGTTGCCTCGTTTTTACAGCACAACCGCACGCTGCGCGGAAGTAGTTTCAGCGAGTATCATCGAGAGTGGGGTAGCCAACTCTGTTCCTCTTTTTTTTCACTGACTCGCATTCGGGAGGCGGTGGGGGGTAACGCTGCGCTTTGAGACACCAGCGCCTTTGTATACAGAGAGGAGCGAGTGGGGGGAGTCTGTGAGTGTATGTGAGCGATTCTCCGAGCAAAATACGCCTCGGTGATCACCTTAAGCGGTGTGTTCACTTCTAGACAAGGTCGACTGATCGTCTGGGTTTAGCGCGTTGCAGTCGTCTTGCTGTACACACGCGCGCGCCTCTTTCTCTCTTTCTGTGTACGACCGTTTTCGATAATTCACGTGTGCATAGGGAGTTTATACTCTTTTTTTTTTCTGGTATCTAGATTGCTTCTTTGGGGTCCGCCATGTCCTGCGAGCGCATCGATCCGAAGGACTTCCATAGTCCGGCCGCAAATGAGTACACGTTGAATTGCCTCGAGGAGCTGGCACACAGCCCAAAGTTCAAATCCTATGTTCGCCACATAGAGTACAATGAGCGGTTTTATCTCACATGGTTTCTGGCTCCGCTCACACTGTTCGGTATCCTCTACTATCACCTCGTGATGTTTGGCGAAGAGGGTATCGCCCTGTTCACAGATCCGTCGGCGCGGTCCGCTGTCTCTCTTTCAGCAACACCTGCTGGAATTGTGACTGCGACGATGCTCTTGCTACTCTTCGCCGTTCCGTGCATTGTAATTGCGCCTTTTGTGGGGTTTTTCGAGGAGCCACAACGCTGGCAATCCCTTACCACCCTCGCCTTCCTCACATCCGTGAACGTCGCTATTGTCTCCTTTGGTGGAGACCACTTGCATTATCCACCGTTCGTGACGACCATGCCTTCTTTGACGACGTTGATGGTTTCATGGAATCCAGTGGAGGTTGCGATCGTCCTTCTCCGTGACGTCTTTGTGCGCCGCGCATTGTGTTTGCAGGGATTTCTTGTAGCCGGCTACGCTGTCGCATTTTGGCGGAGCACCTTCTGGGGTCGCGTATGGCATCCACCGATGCCGTTGGTGACTATCCCGATTGCCGTTGGTCTTTATGGGATTGGGTGGTGGGTGGTAGTGCAGAAGGGTCTACTGCTCTTTTTCACAGCGGATGGTCGCCCCACTCCGGTGGCGGAGGCCCTGCGCTGGTCTGCGGTGCAGTCTGATCCTGCCAGCGCCGCAAGCCTCTGTCTCACGGTTGTCAAGGAAATTGCTCGGCAAGTCGTCAGGGACGCAGCCCCTCTCTGGCAGCAGCAGCAGCTTCCCATGGCGCTGCAAAACCCGTCCTTGTGCATGTCACTCTATCTTGCCACGTCGTCGATGGCTGTAATGCATGTTCTCATCCTTCTCTCGAAACCCGTACTGGACTTTTTGCTCGAGACCTTCTTCTTGATCCTTCCAACAGACCCTACACTGTGGGGACTCACACTGGTGGGAACGATCGGTGGCGCCGTCGCCTTGTGGCGCATGAATGAGGAGTCGATGTACGTGCCTCACATCGCCGGCCTTTGTGCACTCGCCCTTTCGCTATTGCTGAATGGGTTTATCGCCTAAAAGCTCGGCCGTCTAGGCAAAGCGTCTCTGCTGCTACTCATTAAAAAAGGGATGGAGGGAGAGTGGGGGAAGGAGGTGAGGGAAATACAAGGCGGTGGTGGCCACGCGAAGGACAGGCGGCAGAGGAGGACAGCAAGGCTGTGTCTCTCTCTCTGTCTGCATGGTTGTGCGTGGTTGTCCAACGTGATGCCGTGCGCCTGTGGCCACCCCTATCTTTCCCTAGCCTTTTTCACTTCCCTGGTGCGCCCCCTCTCAACAACACGCATGTTTTACACCCCCTCCTCTCGTCACCTGTTTGGCGATGCAAGAGAGGGGGGCGGATTGAATACAAACATGAATTATGTTAATGAGCATGTGCATGCGTCTCCGTGCTTCACATCGATGGATACCACCGCAGTAACAGTAGAGAAAAACGTTTTATGAAGAGCCGAGCATAAAAAAAATCTCTACAGACTCAGACTAGCCAATAATCAACAACCCTCAAGAAATGAACTGACTACCACAGAGCAGGCATACGTCTGTTAGGGGCCTCGCATTCACATAGCCTTCAGCGGGTAGAGGATGAACCGGGAGAACACATGAATTCAGCAGTCGAATAATCGTGGTTGCTCTTCTCTTTCCTATGGGTTTATTCGCGTCTTTGTGGGCATGTGTGTGTGTGTGTGGGGGGGGGGGGCAGTGTACCGTTTGACCATTCCATGCACCGTCGCGTGAGTCCATGGCGCATCTACTGTCTGAACTAGGGTTACTACAACGTTGCACCCCCCCCCCCCCAAAAAAAAAAAAACCTCCACATATTTCTCCCAGATGGTTTCAGCCTTGAGGCGAAAATAGCACGTGTCTTCCTTCGCAGCAAGTGAAGTCGCTTCCTCCTTCCTGATTTGTCTTCGCTACAACTCTCCTCCTCTCCGTTCTGTCTTTGAGGGCCAATGCCAAATGAAAAATTTCCCGACACATTCGAACTCGCACTCACCTATCCACGTATACTAACCACACACACACACACACACACACACACATACACAAACGTAGAAACCTTTACACCTGGAAAGCCACATCGCAACCGAGAAGGCAGACAGAGGGAAGAAGAGTGTCACCGCTGCAACCAGTCGCGGCCTAAAGCCGAAGTAAAGGGGGGGGTTCAGCTGAGACGACCATAAGCACGCAAGCAGCCCGGCAATTCGCGGGATTTTTTCCGCCTCCACTTTTTTTTTGCCCACTCAGCCTCAAATCTTTTTTTTTATATCGGAGACCTCGTAAATCTCTCCATCGTTCATTTACCACTACACTCGATGGATGTCACCGATGCAGGCGCCGTCCTTTCGGGTGCCAACAGCTCCACCAGTGCTGCGTATCCCTCTGAGGCACAGTCTTTGAAAGTGGCAGTCGACGACGAGGCCGCTCCAAGCGCTCCCTACTTGCCCCTGACGGCTGAGGAGCTGCGCCAGTCCGGGAGGGACGATGCTCCTCTTTCCGACATACGCGGGACACTGGGCAAGGGCTCAGGAGATGATGCAGTGGCCGCCAATAGAGAGATCGATACCGAAGCTGATGACGTCAAATCAGAAGAGGATGGGGAGGCACCCCAGGAGGAGGAGGACGAAGAAGAGGAAGACACCGAGTATGTGGAGGAAGATGCCAGTGACGCAGACGAGGAAGGGTATGAGTACGAGCCAGAGGAGGCCACTGCGGGTGCTTTGTCCACTTCCTCTTGTGCCTCAGCTAATCTCATGATCACCCTAGGCACTCGGCAGTACAAGACTTCTGCCTTTGTGAGGAATCGGGGCCTTTCTTACGTTCCAGGAAAGCTGAAGTCCAACCCGAAAGCCATTTTTGAGCCCTGCATGGTCAGCGCCCCGCATAGCATCCTGGACTGTCAGAAACTTCACCTCAGCAACCGTGGCATCCTCATAGGCGACCGCTTCATTCGGCTCAACATGCTTCTTGATAATCCGGGCAAGGAGGCACTGCTGCGCAATCCGGCAAGGTCTCTAAAGATGCGCATCTGCCGTCGGGATGCGGAGCCGCAGAAGGGAGAGACCCATGACCCGTCTACCTGCTCCAGCTTGCACCTTCTGCCTGCCATTGTGTTCATCGGCATTCCCGGACTGAGGACCGCCTATTTCGAGGCGGAGCTGCGGCACAACCTGGCCTTGACAAAACTGAAAGAGGAGCCCTGGGAGATTCAATGCGGGACGTGGTGTCGTGCGATGCGTTCACACGTTGTGATCACGTGCCGGTTCCTGCACTACAACCGAGGCGACAACTACACTGAGAAGCCGACTCCGCCACACCGACCGTTGGCTGCCATTCCCGATCTCACACCGAGCCGTCCTCCACAGGCAACCGATTCAGACCGCCGAGGCCACCGCCGTGGGCGTGGCGGTCGTGGTGGGCGAGGCGGCAGAGGCTGTGGTCGTGGGAGAGGGCGCGGTAGCAGCCGCAGCGGCGGCGGTGGGCGCGGCCGCGGAAGCTATCGTGGTCGCGGGGCGGCAGCGCTTCCGCTTCCGGCAGCTTTCCAACCCGGCTACGTTGCACCATCTCAGGGTGGTGTCCCACAGGCAGGTTCAGTGACAATCCAGGCGAGTTGTGGTACAGATGCTATGAAGGATTCTCGCTATGGCTCAGCCCAGGCGGACTGGCTGACGAACAACAAGGATGAGGGCAGTCGCATTGATCGCTGGATGCTCCATCTGCTTTTCGTTCTCCTAGGGATCTTCATTTTCCTATTCGTCGTAGCGCTGCGCCGAGACGAGTTGAGTCAACAGTAAAGGCGTCATCGTGCGCAAATGGTTTGTGTGTGTGTGTGTGTGTGGGGGCGGGGGAGGGGTTGGCCAGCGTGTCTCTCGCGTGTCTGTGTGGGTGGATGGTGTGTTATACTTATGGCACTCATACGAACGTTTAAGATTGTTTTCGTTTCTTTAATTATAAGATTGAAGGGAGAAGAAGTTAGCGGAAAGGGACACGGTGTTTGTACGCTCTGACATATTAATACACACACACACACCCACACCCACACACACGTTGACGCACTTGTGCCACCCGTGCGATTCAAGGCGTTTGTTTATTTCGTGTATCCTCTGGCTGAGGGCAGCACATTACTAGCGAGACGGTTTTCTCCTGCTATGACAATCCAAAAGGGCATTCTGTTGCTCTTGAGGGGTGGTGCGGTTGTGTGGCTGTAAATGTGGTGTGTCTGCGCCCCTCTGTGTGTGTGTGTCACTGGGGACTTAACGGCTCTTTTTTTTCCTCCTTCACGACACGACTTGTCTTTGAAAAAACTTCCTATATTTCTGCTGCGTGGCATGTGTGTTTGTGTGTGTCAGCGATTCGTCCTTGAGCCACTCAAGTGCAAAGGGAGGGAAGGTGTTTTTTCCTAGACTGGCTGCGAATGGCACACGTGCTCACAGCGTGGTGAAACGCAGTGCTGGTGGGGGGAACAAAGTGAAGAATAATCATATCGCTCCACTCCCACCCACTTCTGACCCCCCCCCTCCACATTTTTTTCTAACAAACAAGTAAAATTCATGCAGTGTGTTGGAAGCACCCACCACTCAGTATCGAGGTGACTTTGCAACGTGTGCGCTGGCACGTCGACCTTCACTCACCACTTGTGAGAAGTGCTCCTTGCAATGTGCATCCGCAAAGTCGATGGAAAGGCTCGAGCTACGCAGCTCCCCTCCTTGTCTTGCTTTTTTCCCCCGGTTTCTCCTCTCACTTGGCTGTATGAGTCACTGACGTCTTATGGAATGGTAGAAGTTATCTTGAACCCGCTCGCCTCGCTCACCTTACGCTCTCTCGCTCTTCTCCACATGCCGTCTTTCGCTTTCATTTCTCCTTTCACTTCTGTTATGTTTCACGAATGCTGAACACGCCGTGCATGGGTGTGGCACCAATCTACTTCAATGCCCACTCCCTTTCAAACTTTTTTTTTCGATTTGGCTTAATCGGTCTCCACTGCGTCTGCGGCTGCGGCGGCCATTCGTTTTTGCACTTCTCATTTGTCCACCTTCCCCCCCTCCTCCCCCCCCCACACACACACACACACGCGCAAAAAGTAGTCCTCCCAGCTCTTCTTCTGAACTCCTTCCAAACTCATTCCCTGTTATCAGTTCTTTGTATTCCTTTCCTTCCCTTTTGTTGCTTTATTTGTGTTTTGCGGTGCTTTCACCACGCTTCAGTGTTACCTCTCTTGACTGGGGTCCACGTCCGCATACTCACCACCTTCACTCCTTTTTTTTCTGCATTGGTATTGCTCTTGGTCGTGTAGGGTGAAGCACGATGGCTTCATGCACTAAGGTTCTGCTGTGCTTGCTGGTCGCGCTCGCCGTGTTGCTCGACACCACTGCGAGTGGCATCTACGTCGAGCCGAGCCACAAGCCGCTTCTCGACCATACGCTTGCAGCGGAGATCAACGCAAAGACAAATGGTCAGTGGACCGCCTCCGCTGACAATGGCCACTTGGTCAAAGGCAAGAGCCTCAGTGAGCTGCGCAGCCTGATGGGTGTGCTCAGCACAGAGACATCGGCCGTCTCTCCTCGCATCTTCTCTAATGAGGAGCTCCAGGAAGATCTTCCAGAGTCCTTTGACGCAGCCGAACACTGGCCTCAGTGTCCGACGATCGGCGAAATTCGCGACCAGTCAAGCTGCGGCTCGTGCTGGGCCATCGCCGCAGCGGAGGCCATCTCGGACCGCTATTGCACCATCGCCGGCATTCCAGATCGCCGCATCTCGACTGCTAACCTACTCTCTTGCTGCTTCGTGTGCGGCATGGGCTGCCAAGGCGGCATCCCAACGATGGCGTGGTTGTGGTGGGTGTGGGTGGGCTTAACGACGGAGTCCTGCCAGGCCTACCCCTTCGGTCCATGCAGCCACCACGGCAAGAGCGACAAGTATCCGCCCTGCCCGAGCACCATCTACTCGACCCCCACGTGTAACTCCACTTGTGACGACGACGGGACAGCGATGGTCAAGTTCAAGGGCTCCAAGTCCTACTCCCTCAGCGGCGAGGATGCCTACAAGCGCGAACTCATGACCAAAGGGCCTTTTGAGGTGGCTCTGGATGTTTATTCTGATTTTCTCCTCTACAAGAGTGGCGTGTACACCCACGTCTCTGGCGACCGTCTCGGTGGACACGCTGTGAAGCTGGTCGGCTGGGGCAACGAGAACGGCGTTCCGTACTGGAGGATCGCGAACAGCTGGAACGTCGACTGGGGTGACAACGGCTACTTCTTGATCAAGCGCGGCACCAACGAGTGCGGCATCGAGGCAAGCGGAGTTGCGGGCGTGCCCGCAACGGATTAGCCATCGGTACCATCTAGCCCCCCCTTTCTTGTTTCTTTGTGCCGGCATGCATGTCTGCCTTTGGTTCTTGATTGAAAACTTTGGTGGTCTCCCTCTTTTTTTTTTTCGCCCCCTTTTTTTTCTTCCGGAATACTTGACTGATTTCTCCGTCTTTCACTTCTCTTTTCATCTCTCGTATTTCTCAGCAGCAGCGGTGTTCGCCTCCCATCCTCCTCTTTCTATGGATGGTGGTGGTGGAGGAAAAACGCGGTCTCCTCCCCTTGTTGCGTGCTTGTGTATAGGCCTCTCCCCGCACTATGGGAGGGGGAGGGAAAGACGGAAACAAAGCGAAGGATACAGGGTGATTGATGGGCAACACTTGGGCGTGTCTCTCTCTTTGTTTTTGGTTGAGGACCCGCAGCAGAATGTGCGAAGAGGAGTCTCAATAAAGATACGTATTGATTGCTCTATTTACTCAGAGCACCCCTGCCTCTACTTTTCACCCCCCCCTGCCGCCGCCGTGGTTGACCCCTGGCTCCCCATTACTTCTACACACTGGGATTTGCGCGTGCACCTACACCTATATTGCACACACACACACATATATATTATATGTATACGTATATATGCATATGTGCGCCTATGTATGTGTGTGTGTGTGTGTTTTGTTGCTCTCATTCCGCTGACTGTTTTATATTTGAATTTGAGAAAATATTTTTCAGCTATTTTCGGATCTCATCTCGTCAACGCCTCTCCCTTCACTTTTTTTTTCAGCATTCTTTTCTTTTTTTCTAGTCTCTCTCTCTCTCTCTCTCGTGTTCTTCGTTACGTGATAATCGAAGGATGAATGGTCCTGGGGGTCATTCGTTTCTGTCTGGTCCATCATCGTGCATATTTGTGTTGAACAAAAACGAAAAGGGGCGTATCCCCTGGATGTACATTTGTCTGTTTGGGACCATGACGCGTCGAGAGATGCGGGACTGCTGAAACAAAAAAGAAAAGGGAGGGGGAAAAGAAATGCACGACTCGCGAGGTGATGCTTAGACTTTGACCGTGTACACGCGCACACACACAGATGCACGGATGACAATCGGAGCACACCATATAACGTTGCCTTGCCGATGCTTTATGTGTTTTGAGTGTTCTTGTTCTTTTTTCCCCTGCGACGTGCTGTGTATTGTGCGCTCATTTCTACGTAGCACAACGTTGTTGGATATCAACAAAGTAAAGACTGGATAGTATGTCATAGCCTGGACGACGATAGAGCCCAATTCCCCAGGCTCACTGAACTCTCGCGTTTCTCTCGCCCCGCCCCCCTTTTCTCTCCACTCATACTGATTACTTGAACCGAGAACAAACATATTCAATTGTTGCTTCAGGCTTCTAGCCCTTTCCATTTTTATTGTTCTGTTTTTCTCCAGGTCTCTCCTTTGGAGTATTTCTGTAAAACATTGCTCAGAACCATGCTATATGGTTCTCGTAAAGGGGGTGGGTGGGCGACGGCAGTGGCAGCGGCGGCACTCAGGCTTCGGCATCTCTGTTCCCCCCTTTTTTTTCTCAACGCGCCAGCGCTGGTAAGATGGCCATCGTTTCAGGGTCCTCGGCAGGGCCACGAAGTGCAGTCGCACGATGCAGACAAATGCTTCGTGAACCCACACGACACCTCACTTTGGGCTTGCCCTCTTCTTTAGGCGCACAACTCTTTGCCCAGAGGCTTTTTGTCCCCTGTGCACATGACGCACGAGGGAAGCCAAAGAACGGGCTCGACGCATCTCTTCATCGGTCTTTACCCCCCCCCCCCTCCACCCTCCCCCCCGCCTCGTCTATCTTCCTCAATAAAGACTATCACAACCAAAGGTGTCGAGCACAGAGTCAGGCTCAGACGAATTCATAGGCTGTACCCCACTCCTGGAGCACAGGTGGTCCACACAGCAGAGTAACTCAATGCAACAACGAATTTACTGAAGGGACCCTCTCAGCGGTGAGGCAGCCAGACGAAGGCCCAGGCAAACGTGACGCCGCACGTTGTGGCACCTCGTTATGCCATCAGACGAATTTCAAGTCTTTTCGCGGGTTGAGGGCCACATCACGGACCCGTGCACGTCTCCCGAACGTGAGCAGCAGCGCCGCAAAGTCTACAGCTCGTGACGATGGTGCGGTTTTAGTCCGTGTGCCTTGTCCGACAAGGCCGTTCGTCTCCGGTAATGGTGATACCGACCCAGCGCTTACTCAAGCGCCAATGGACGATGGGAACTACGCGCCTGACGTCCATGGCTCTCACTCCTTTCCCAACAGCACTCGTGACACCGTGGAATATCAACGAGAAGACACAGCACCGCTCCGTAGCCCCGCTTGTGGGACAAAAGTGGGGGAGGGAAGAGGGAGGGGGGGGGGAGGGGAAGCACTGCAGTCTCCCAGGGTGAGCAAACTGTCAAACTCGAGTGCCTTCTTCCAGGCCGCGATGGTGGGGCTGAGGGCATCCCTTCTAGAAGGGCCAGTCTCCGGAAATACGCGTCGGTGTGGGATAGCTGCGCGCGAGGATACCACAGCAGAGTTATAAAAGAAACTCGAGGCCGTGTCCAAGGCAGCACGCGATCTGGTGGTTCTTCACCATGAGACTACTGTAGCGATACAGCTGATTCACAAGAAAACTGAAAAGGAGGCGCTGGAAGGCGTCGACCGCGGTGTCCAGACACGAGACGATTTCGTGGCGCGTTGAATGCGCTCGAAATATCGCACCGATGAAATTCAGCGGCGGCAGCGTACGGCTCATGGCGTCCAGCCGAAGAGCGGAGGGATTCCGAAAACTGCTCTCGCACGTGGCGAAGGCACAGCTCGGGGACACGGCCAGACACGACTGGGACAACTCGGGAGCACCGTTGTTTCTGAGGATGATGCCCCCCCCCCCCCAACTAAACCCGTGTCACCGTGTCACCCAGGCTACCACGCACCGAGGTGTGATTTTGTGTGAGGTTCGAGGCAGCAGTACCCTGAGGAGAAAGCAACATGGCTCGTAGGGGAAGTGAATACACGAAAATCCCCGAGTGGGCCGGAGAGCGAATCGCAAGACGGTGTACGCGACCAGCAGAGAAAGTGCACGTATCGTTTTTTTTTTTGCATCTCCACGGGTTTTTCACGTGTAGCCGAGGGGAAGCGAACTCGGTGAGAAGAGGCGCACGCACGACTTTCTGTCGCTGGAGCACTCTCTTCAAAAATTCCAAGGATGACTAACAGTAAAAAAAAAAGAAAAATGTCTCACACACACAAGGCACGTGTGTGGGTGGGATGCTTATATACCTCTATATATATATAGAGAGAGTGAGGCTTATCATGCATATATACATATACATACTCGCAAGCACTCTTACATGCACACACATATACAGACAAATATATACACATACATACGTACGTACACACGCTGAGCTTTGTTGGCTCCCCCTCCCCCCTCCCCTCCCCCAACGAAGAAAGAAAAGAGTAGAAGCAAAACAGCAGCCGATTATGAGTGCATTTCATGTGCAAGACGGTAGTGTGGCTTTGTAGAGAGAGCACACACACGCACACATACACAAGCCGATTGATAGCTGTGCCCTTTTTGTACCTTCGGTTGCACGCACTTGTGTTGAAGGCAGAATGAAGGGTGACAACACGGAGATTTCAGTCCAATAAAAGCGCTGCGGTCGATGAGTCGCTTTGCCGCGATTTTGGCGTTTATCGATGGCATCACTATTACCTTCACTCACTGGACAGACTTCAACCCTCCCCTTCGAACAACCCTCATCAATTTTGTTTTGTTCATGAATATCAATCTTATCGACACATTCTTCATTTCGATCGGCCACAATGGCTGTGAACATTGACCACCCCAGAACGCACAGAACGGGGCAGCATAGCGACGTTTCGGAGTGCACTTGTCTACCCGGGGCCTCGGCGCTTTCCCCCCTTTCTTTCCCTTCGAATTCGTTTTTTCGTCTCCCGCTTTTCCTTCGATGGGTCTTGTCAATACGGAACACGTTCATAGGGACATCTCTCTCTCTCTCTTCCACGCTATCCCTCCATCCTCCATTGCGTACATCTGCGCAGACTTGTCGACGCTGCGTTTTCGTTCTCCCTCAGCACCGCTCATTTGTTTTCCTCTCTACAGTGATAATAAATAGAGGGAGACTCATATTCCGTGCTCTTTGGCAGAGTACATTCTCAGACGCGTGCAGGACAAACGTGTCGTCGGATACGTCGTTTGACCCCCCCCCCCTCCCCCCCCAAATACACACGCGCACACGTAAGGAAAAAAGGAGAGAGAAGTCCACTAAAAGAACGCAATCTGAAGCGAGGCAGCGGGAAACGCGCTTCTCATCAGGGTACATAGACCAGGCACTTTCATTTGATTGAGAGATTCTTCAGTGTTATTGGGACTCCACGCGGCCCCATCGAGCGTATTTCTGTGTGTGGAGGCAGCAGGAGGGAGGGAGGGGAGAGGGACTCGGTATAGTGAATATCGCCAACGAGTCAGAATAAGCCGATCATTGATTCATCTTGGGTTTTCGTGTTTCTCGATCGTGATGTTTAGCACTTCTCCTCCGCCCCCTCCACTGATCTTGGGGCGCCCCTACACTGCTGCGGTGCGGCAGACCCCCACCGTCAGTCTATCAGGCCCCTTGATCAGCCGTACCCTTCTTATCGGAGCCGCTGCCGTAGCACTTGGTGTGTCTGCAGTCGTTGGTCGTTCTCTTTATGCATCTATGTGGTGTTCAGAAAATGCAGCATCCAGGACGAGTGCCAGTGGTTCATGGTGGTCGCGTGTTGCGCAACGCCTACGAATCAGGAATTGTGACGATGATGAAGATGACGATGCCTTTGCCACTGGCAAAGGTGCCGCAAGCTTATTCGATGAAGAGAAGATGAAGGCACGGCAGCAGTTGTCGCGGGGCAAGACCAAACGTATTGCACGTACTCATAACGCCATCACCACCACCACTAGCACCACTGCTACTGCTACTGCTGCTGGTCCTGGTGACGCCTCTGGAAGGGTTTCAGAGGCACTACCAAATCCTGTAGGGTTAGGGCAATCGATGGAGCAAGCGAAGAAGGCGCTCACCGTGCTGGCCAGCGCTGGAAGCATGGAAGAGCGAGAGCAGCACATAAAACTGGTGCGCGCCTTTCTGCAGCGTGAGGGGGGGATTTCATACGATGACGACGATGGCAGCTCCACCTCCTCCGATTCCACAGATGTTTCGTTGAACTATCACTTGGCCACCACGATGGAGGGGAACGCGCGGGATGAGCTGATGATGATCGTTTCCAACTTCGCGTATTCCGAATTCAAAGCCCGTGGCAACAACTCTTCCTCGGTTGACAACCACAAGAACACGGATGACATGCAGATCAACGTCATGATCAAGATCCTGGAATACCTGGACATGGCGAATGAGCGTGAGAAGCTTCGATGTCGCCGCATTGCCATGTACCGCGAGTCTGGCCGCTCTACGCCGGTGTCCTCGATTGATGCCTCTGAGGGGGAGGAGGATGATGGCTCTGAGGAGGACGGAGACGGAGATGACGTTGTGAGCTCCAAGTTCCAGCAATTCGCGCTGCATTGTGCCGCTGCCCTTTACGGAAAGAAGTCTATCATAGTAGGGCGAGACGAGGATGGAGCCTATGGGGGAGACTCCCCGAGCGCCATGGCGCGGCAGGCACTCGATTTCCGCTCCGAGGTGATGCCGGTCAATTACGGAATGATTGCCGGAGGCTCCGTCCTCGATCGCATTCTCAGCGAGGGCTCCACAATACGGGGGGATCCTGCCCTTACTGACACTTTACGCGACTGTTATGCAGCGATGCGCGCTGATCATGCCGACATGATGGAAGACGGATGGGATGCCGAGGACGACGACGAGGAGGTGGAACTAATGGCATACCTCCAGCAGGCGGACAATTCCCCACATTTCCACTCGCGTGAGGAAATGCGGCGCGCTAGGCAGGACCCAGCAAACGACGTCCGCATTGTCGGGATGGATTCCCTTGCTTTCGGTGAAGAGGACGCAGGAGGCGAGTGGGAGGACGAGATGGACCATGAGGGCGTGACCGGCACAGAGGAAGTTGATACCGAGATGGATGAGGAAGACGACTTTGCCGCTGCCGCACCGTGGTCCCTCCGCCACAAGGAAATTTTCGAGAAGAGGCTGTTTGCGTATATTCGCGAGTTAGCAGGGAGCATTGCTCTCACGGATGCTATGGCAGAGCAGGTGGTGTCGCAGGAGGACGCTCGGAGACAGATGGCCCGGGGGCCGAGTCATCATCAAGGTCCACAGCCTAGTTCAAAGCCCGTGGTTGGTGTTACCCCTGCCGCCGCAGTGGACGATTTTGTGGGTGGGGATGAGGAATGGGAAGACGAAGGAGACTGGGAAGACGCGTAGCGGGTAGGATTTCTCCCGCGTCGTCTTCCCACGCGATAGAGAGACTGCCGCTTCATTGCGCAACGCTCTCCCCCCTTTCCATGTCGCGCTCCTCGCAGACAATGACTAACGGAAATTTGGGGGGGGGTGGCGGTGGCGGGGGGGTGGTGGTGGCGCATTCACATTTTTTTTTCCATAACACACTCCCCTATCTGCCCGCTCGAGAAAGTAACCACACAAAGGTATGATAGAATGAGACGCAGGCTTCATGCGTAGCGTAGCAGGAAGGCCTGCTTTCGGATACAGTCCAAAGCGGCGTAGCGGCAGCTTTGTCGCACGTCGACGCGTGCGCCAACTGTGTCTATCACCGACTTCGCTTCCCCCTTCCTATTCTCCGTGAGGGTTTGGAGTGGTGGTGGAAAGAGAGGGCGAGTCTGTCGTCGGGGAAGGCAGTGCTGTTCATGATGCGTTACATCGACACACGAATCCATTCGGCGTCACTGTGCACTCTTTTGGTTTGCCTGGTTTGTGGCATTCCTGTCGCATGTTGGCCTTGACGCTTTCACCCACGTCCACTCTTTGCAGCCGTGTCGTACCCCCCCTCCCCTCTCCCCCTCCCCCTCCCCTTCAACGTCAACACACTCTGGGGACATTGCACTTACACCGCGACCAAGCGCGCCGCCAACGACGACGCTGACACACAAGGTCGGTAGCACATCACAACTTCCACCACCCCCCTGTATCTACAAGGAGGACTGTGCATCTTTCGCCTCATCGCGCACGAGCTGCATTCTTTGAAGAGGTTTCAACTGGTCATTTATAGAGCCTTTTCACCACGGACACAGAATATTCTCATATACTAACGTTCACCACCATTCCTTTTGTTCTCCATGTGTTGCGAGTGCGTCCACATATCATTTCGCGCATGAAGCACACACACATACACCGCCGTATTCATTTTTTCACTCACGTAATACCTCTACATCTCTGCTGAGTTTCCTTTTTACAATGCTGACGTCGACAGAAGAAGTCTATTCCGACTACCTGAAGCAGCGGGTGGTGGCAGATGGCGTGGATGCCACCATCGTGCATGCGGCACTGAGGCAGATGGGCTTTGATCAGACAACAATCGCAGTCATGATGGGGGAGATTCACGTTTACTCTTCGCCCTTCACCACCACCAGCAGTGCGTCCTCCTCCACATTTGCGTCGATTTCCTCAGTGAAGAGACCGAGTCTTGAATCTGGTCTCTCCGTCGTCTCCCATCCCTCTGATCCATCAGCGATGGCGGATGCGGCACAGTTCCAATGCGTCATCTCTGTCTCCGATCAGTGCGCCGGCGATGCACCCAGGGTTGCTCCTGCTACCGCCACTGACTCTGCCCCCGTTCTGTTTTCAGTCGATTATGGGATTGAGCGCAACACCGGCATCGTTCGCGATGCATACGTGTCGGCTCCTTCTACCACTGCTACTGCCGTTTCTTTCATCCCGCCGGCTGCCTCCACCACGGAGCCGGCGCCGGCGCCGTCGCGGACCGTGGTTGCCGGCGCCATGGTGGGAGCAGCCGGCGGTTTTGGTGTCGACTCTCCGACCGGGGCGGCGCTCTCTTCGCCTACTCGTGTCGAATTATCTGTGTCTAGGGCAGACGCCAAGGAGGTCAGTGAGGCGGCTCTTGTCGCTCCTCAATCATCGCCCACACCGTCCGAGGATACAAGAGCGTCAGCTGCATGGCATGAAAAGCTCTCGGCTGCTGACCGCGACATTCTAGTGCAGTGGATGCGCGAGTACCAGATGCTTACGCTGTCTTCAGCATTGTCGCAGCAGGTGTCATGCTCGGGCCTTGATCTGCTACCTTCTTCAACAGCGTTGTTGCTGACGCAGGGGGCGCCGCTCGATGAATTTCGCGGTATTCCGTCTGCAGCCCCCTCGCGAGCGCGCGATGATGATGTCACGTACGATGAAGTTGGCGTCAATTTGGGGGATGAGATCGCTGCGAAGTCACCTGCACGGAGAAGTGTCAGCACCGCTCCCGTGTCTGGAAAGGCGGAAGACAGTGAGTCTTTGGTGGCCAGCAGCGATGGTGCAACACCCTCGAACTGCTCTGTTTTTATCCGTGCAGATGCGGTATACCACCCCTTCAGGGAGCCGCTTTCCAAGGACGGCGCCGATGTAGCAGAGAAGGCTCAGGGCGAAGGCGCACACATGTTTTCCGAGGGCCGTTGTGGCTCAGCAGCTCGACCGCTTTGCCAGTCTGCTTACACTGCCGCACCGGGGCGAATGCGACGCTCTGCCCTCAAAACAAAGTCTTCCACGTTGGTGCCGACGTGTGGCATGTCCGTCTCTCGTGGCGCAACGGGGTGCCTCCGGTGCAACTTCGACGTGGCGCAGTGCCGGCACCCGTATCGCGAGGCACAGGATGTGCGCATTGTACGCGTGTCTCACGTTGCCGTTATGGGCAATGGGGAGTACGACCACTGTGCGATTCCTCTGTCGTGCTCTCGAGCCCGAGAGCTTGATCGGGCTCGGCAAGCCCAGCAGACGGCGCGTGCGGAGACCATGTGCGGTCGCTGTGTTCCTGTCATGCACCCCCCTATCGGGACTTCGGTGCAACCGAAAGCCGGGTTGGCAAATGGGAGGCAGACGAGTACGCTACCGGACAAGGCCAAGACAGACCGTGTGCGGTTGGCGCAGTATTATCTGCGTCAGTGGGAGAGGCAAGAGCGGCGCTCTAGCACTGCAGCGAGGGGCGCCGCATGGGATGCCCGATATGCGCTGCTAAGCTGTGCGGGGCGAACTGGGTAGACATGCTTGGTGTTAGCGCTCCTCTTGTTGCCTTTGCTTGACTCGGTACCATCAAAAATCGAAATCTGCAAGGAAGGAGGGGGAGCGAGCTATCATGCGCCATCCTCTCATCTAATTCATGGGCATACGCATACGCACACATATATAAATATATATATAGACAATCAATAGAAACGAATCCCCTTTCGCTTTTTATTTTCATCACTTTGTCGCACACATGCATACAAACCATTCTAGGAGGAAGTGGTGTGTGTGTGTGTGTGTACACGGGCGCGACTTGGATAACCTTCGCGAATCTCACCTTTTTTGCGCGATTCTTTGCCCCCACTGCGCCGTCCCTCTTCGAAATCCCACAGCAGAGATCGTGAAGAGTATGTGCGCAAGCACTCGGGGGACCACAAAGCGCATTCCCTCCTCCCCCTCCCCCCCGTAGCGCTATTCCGGGGTGTTTCCCTGTTGAAACGTGTCACCTGTTTCCCACCTCACAGCTCACTGCGCTGTTCTTCGTAACACACGAGGCCCTTTTAGGTGTTTACTTTCGGGACGTCGTGCGGGTAGATGTATTGCGTGCGCACCGACACGCCAGGGTGCGGAAGGTCTCTCACCCCCCGCTCCCCCTCCCGGCTCTGTCACTTACTTGTACCTCGTTCGATCAATGCATTCTGCTCATCATCTCTTCATCCTCTTGTGCTTTTATGTTTGCGGTGTTTTTACCTGCTCTCTGTGCATCGTCATAACTGCGGGATGGTAGCCCAACTCGAAACACGTCAATTGCTTTGCTTCGGCCTCTCGCCTGGCGCAGTATTCACGGAAGATCACGTGCGCTTGGTGTCTCTTTGAATTCAACAGGTCGAAAGTAAACCGACGTCGGTCAACAATCGAAAGGAAAGTATTTGAGGCTGGGTGTGTGACCCTGGTGCGCTCTGCCCGCGCAAAAGCCTTCTTATTTTCTCTGTTGATAGACAACCGCGCATCCACCGCAGCATCACGCCAGCGCCACTCATATACCTACAGAGGCACGGACACACCAGTTCTCTCTAGCAAGGCGACCCGAGGCAGCAGCAGTGGTTTTCGCAAAGAGCTGAAAAACTTAAAGCCGATTTTGATTTGGGCATTTGATAGAATTTTGAACGGAGGCTTCCTTTGTCTCTCTCCGTGTGTGTGTGTGTGTGTGTGCGTTACCTCAAACAGAGGTGGCATTCATGAGTCGTTCTAGCGGAGGAGAGCATCTACTTAGCTTCAACTCTCCGTGTGCCTCGAGGCATCACACTGAGCTGCAACCGAACTGACGAGTTCACTACGTCGAGCTGCCTTTCCTCCTCTACGACAGATTTTCGTGATGTCCTTTGGCGGCTTTGGGGTCGGGGCGAGCGCTGGTGGATTCGGGGTGAAATCGGAAACAGTGACTGGATTCGGCGCGACCTCATCTATCGGGTCCGGAGCTAACACCGCAGCTCCTGCGAGCGGCGTCTCTGGATTTGGAGGTGTTGGCACCAACACTGCAGCTGCCGCAACCACCACAGTGGCTGGCGGCTTCGGCACTGCGCCCGCTGCTGGCGGCTTTGGTGCCCCAACCGCTCCTGCTGCTGGGGGCTTCGGTACTGCGCCCGCTGCTGGCGGCTTTGGTGCCCCAACCGCGCCTGCTGCTGGGGGCTTCGGTACTGCGCCCGCTGCTGGCGGCTTTGGTGCCACACCCGCGCCTGCTGCTGGGGGCTTCGGTACTGCGCCCGCTGCTGGCGGCTTTGGTGCCACACCCGCGCCTGCTGCTGGCGGTTTCGGTGCAAAGCCCGGCTTCGGTACTGCGCCCGCTGCTGGCGGCTTCGGTGCTACACCCGCGCCTGCTGCTGGCGGTTTCGGTGCAAAGCCCGGCTTCGGTACTGCGCCCACTGCTGGCGGCTTCGGTGCCACAGGAGGTTTTGGGACTAGTCTTACGGCAGGAAGCACTGGTGGTTTCGGTTCGACGACCGTCTCTGGCTTTGGCGTCGGTCGCGGTCCTGGCTTTGGCATAACGGGCGGACTTGGGGGTACGGCCGCATCTGCCGTACCGACAGCTCAGCAATACCCATACACAGGTATAAAGGGTCCCGGCAATGCCACCAGCTGGGCACGTGACATTGACTTCTCCCAGGTGACGGAGCAGGTTCGCTTCGAGGCGCTACCACAAACGCTACAGCAGCACCTGATCGAACTGCGCAGTTTCATGCACGCTGAGCGCGACGCAGCCAAGAAGGTATACTTGTACTTCAATGAGTCCGATGGTGCCGGTTCAGCAGCCGGCGCGACCGTCACTAGTGCCATCGGGAGCTCTTCCACCACGGCGTCTTCCTCAAGCTATCGCCAACTGGTTGCCCAGATGGCAGCTCTTAAGGGTGGTGGCAACCGCGCTGTCGATCTTGTTGCGGTGCACTGCAATCAGCATGAAGGGCAGGCGCGTCGTCAGCTACAGCGCCTTGAGAAATTTGAAGCCAACATCCGGGACTACGAACGGAATGTCTGGGAGCCGTTGCTGGAGCAAGGATTGCCATCGTCGCTCAGTGGAAGTGCGGTGGGGGTCCGCGGTGGCGCGTATCGTCCTGCGGTGAGCAATGGTGCCGCGTCACCTTTTGTGGCCTTGGTTGAGGAGCTGAGCCATCGCATGGACCACGTCAGCAGCGCCCTCGCTGAGCTGGAGGCAACACTGGTGCCTCCAGGACGTCCGTTGCGTGGCGTCGCTGTGAGTGGTCGTCACAGTCACCATAACGGCAGTGTCATCCCGAACGACGCAATTGCACAGATTAACGCGGCCCTTGTGTACGAGCTGAGCCAGCTGCGGGATTCCTCCTGTGTGGCCGCGCACTTGCACAGTCGCGCTGATATCGCCCGCGGACTCTTCACGCGCCAATTTGGACAGGCTGAGGCGGACGTGCTATTTGCCGATACTGAGCAGCAGCGCAATAGCACGTCGACGTTCCGCCGGGCATCACTCTCTACGTACTTTGACATCCCTCCGCTTCCACTGCAGGCGCAGCTGCCTGCCGCAACACCGGCTGGGAACAACACCATGGGCAGCGCTGCTCCGACCACCGGGTTTGGAGCAGGCGCCGTCTCTGCGCAAGGCAGGGGCTTTGGCGCGACTTCCAGTGGCGGTGCCGTTGGTTCAGCTCTTACCGCTGGTACAAGTGGTGCGGCAACCAGTGGTGGATTCGGTGCCCCTGCGACGGCTGCGGCCGCACCGGCGGCGGGGGTGGCTTAGGCTCTGGTGCGACTGCAGTAGCCCCCCCAGGTGCTCCAGGCTTCAGCCCTGCAGAGGAGGGGGGGGCGGTGTCACGTCGACTCCGGGGACGGGTGTGTTTGTCACCACTGGAGGGGGGGGGGGGCAGGCTTAGCCGCGGCAACGGGCGGTTTCGGTGCTGCTTGGCCACCCGTGACAGCTGCTTCCGCTGCTACTGGGGCACCTCCCTCCGGGCCATCTATGGATCCTGCAGCCCCCGCGGTTGCGCCTACTGCCTTCAGTCTGGGTGGTAGTGCACCAGTCACCGGCACTGCCTCTGGAGGTGACGCCAGGCAAGGCTAAGGCTGTCGACAGCAACGTTCGTCCATCTCGGCGAACCCGTTGGAGACAAACTACACGTGTAATCGCCTGTGATCAAGCATTGTCCCTCCTTTGAGTGTGTGTGCGCGTAGCAAAACCGGGGAAAAAGGGTGGAGATGAGAATCCAATAAATACAACATGTCCATCGAGAGATGGCGACAGAGATAAGCAAGACGGGAAGAACAGGAGGGGATGGCGTTACACGGGGTGGTGGTGCATCACGCTCTCGTGTCGTCTACGTTAGGTTGCCCGGTGTCTATTAGCGCAACCCTGTTGATGTGTGGTGGAGACGCGACGCGCATATGAAGCGGAGCCCCTCCACCCACAAAAGAAAACGCTTGCCCAAGCGAGTTGGTCCACCGTCTGGAATCTTCACAAGGACACATAAGCGATGCCATGCACTGCTATAGCGACATAATGCGTTACCCACTGTTGGTGTTGTTGCTCTCCGGTGTGTGCGTCCACGTAGCCGCTACTTCTCTGCATCGCATCTCTTTTTTTCATCCTGGTGTTTTCCATCACTCTTTCCCTTTCCATTTCTCGCCTTCGGACGTGTCTTGTCCCCCATCACCTGCGCAGGTACGAGCACACCTTCGTTTGTGGAGCGTACTAAAAAAAAGGGCAGACTCGGGGGACCGTCTAGCGGTAGACCCAAACTCGCAAAAAACTTGCCACTACTGTGTGTCCGCGGTGGTTGCGTGCGAGCGTTTTTTTTTGTTGGGGGAGGGAGTTTCCCTTAGACACACACACTTTCACTGACACACACTGACCCATGCGCACGTGTGGGGCTTTGTCTTTTTTTCTCTCTTGCCCCCCCCCCCCCCGTGTTTCTTCATGGTTCACATGTACACATCCGCACATTTATTTTGTCCAAGCGATTACCCCGTAACACTCAGGCGCACGGACAGAGTCTCTGGGTAGTGCCTGGCTGACACGCACCCACACACCACAGTATACGTCAGCAGCATCTAGAGGGGCACATGCTTCAGCACTGCCGACTTTCACTGGGACCTGCCGTTACCGCCGGGGCGTCTATTTGCGTGAATTTCAAGTCTTTGGGGCCGCAGGATTTTCCTTCTTCGTTCATATGGCCTCCACCGCAAGAGGCTGTGGCGGAAGACCGAGCGCATGGAGCTTCACGCTCGCTGACAGGGTCTTCAGAGGCTCTACCAAGTACGGCGAGCTGCTCTGAGTACTACAGTCATCGTCGCTCGCCGTTTTCGGTGCTGCGCAGCAGGCAGCGTTGCGTGGGTCGGTGCGCCTCAGGGGTGTTGCCCATGTCCTACGATACCGTGGTGACGCCGCGCGCCGGCAGTGGCAGTCGCAGGCTGGCCGTCTGCGGGCACCAGCTGTGCTGCTGCAGTGCACTTTTCTACACAGCAGCACCCCCTTACTCATCCCCGTTCCCTGCGCCGCACTCGAAGTCGGCCGCGTCGTCGTCGTCCGCAGAGGAGCGCGTGGTGCGTGTGCGAGATGATTTTCTGTGGGCGCTGAAGCTTGCAAGCGTTGAGCGACTGCTGAACACCACCGTCGGTGAGGGGCTCTATCGACAATTGCTGGGCGGCATGGAAACAACGGCAACAGTGGTGCTGACCTGCAACGATCTTCTGGCGGCAGCAGGGCGGCATCCGGAGGACTCCACTGCGGAGGCGTCTTCGGCTGCGTCACAGGTGTCACCCCCGGCCACGAGTACGTACGTGGCGCGCCTGTTACTGAGTGCCGATGAAGACAACCGGATCAAGTGGTTACAGGAGGAGTCGGCCGCAATGAGTTATCACGACTACTACTCGCGTGCACCGTCTCTGCGTGCGCTCTTCGTGATGTGGTCGATACACCAGCAGCAGCAGCAACACGTACATGCCACCGCTATGGGCTTTGGTGCAGAATACGAATTGTCCCGCAGTGACGTGATGGGTCCAGGTCCACGCCTCAGCACGCCGGTCACAGCACAGGCGCCCAAGTCTCATGTCCCTCCACCGACAATGGAGGACATCCAGCACATTCTCCTGCGTATGAAGAAAGGAAAAGTAGAAATGACGATGTCCGACATTGCTGCTATTGCTGCCATGGGTGCGGCGTCAGCTGTCCCAGGTACGTCGATGCCCTCTGATGAGTTTTTTGATGTGATCGTGCGCGATCTGCAGCCTCGACAGCTCGCTGAGGCTCTGAAGCCGCAGTCATCAACGCCGCCCTCGTCTGTTCATGGCAGCGGTGCGTCATGCGATGAAGCGCTTGTTTTGCAACATGTGCTTCTTCTTTTGCTCCTACTGCGCTACTTTTCACCTGAAAATGCAGAAGTGATGCCTGGTTTTACGGCAACGTCCCCGCCACCGTGTGGCTCGTCCTTCACGAAGCCTTCCACCCAAGACTCTGACCACTCAAAACTACCACCATCTACAGCGGCTTTCAAAGCAGCAAGCGAGGTGATTCAGCTGCGCAGGTGCCTCACAGCGCCACAAGAGGGCGATGATAAGGCATCCCGTGGATTGCCTTGCTCACCGACGCCTCCCTCCGCCGCTCGCGAAGCCCTTCTCACGTTGTGCAACGAGGTGCTGAAGCACGCGTACAGGCTGGCTGAGCGGTTGCAGATCGAGGCGACGAGTCCGAATCTGCCAGAGTTCACGACGTGGCTGCTGCGAGAGATGACGACGAGTGCGGTGTGCGAGCACCACTTCAAGCGTCTTGTCGACCGCAGCATGACAGAGGCGCTGGTCGCACTGGAGAAGAGCGGTCTCGTGAACAAGTACTCAATAGATCTCAGGGTGCTGGTTTGCCAGGTGCTTCCATTGCTAGAGAGTTGCGGTAACGAAGACTTGTACACAGCCGTACTTCGAGACGTTATGTCAGCCCTTGAGGAGAAGGTTCGGCGGGACAGGCACGCCTTCGATCAGGAGGACATGCTGTACTTGGCAGAGCTGGGAACAAAGCTCTTCGCCAGCGGCTCAACTGGCGGCACGGCTCGCGGCTACGGCCTCTTTGACCAAACAGCGCGAGGGCAGATGGAGGAGCTGTACGTGATGGACGGGAGCCCGTGGGCGCTGTGCGTTTCTTCGTACCGCTCTCTAAAGGAGATGGTTCAGGGTATTATCGGTGACCAGCGGCGTCTGAAGCAGCAGGTGCGGGAGCAGCTCCGGCAGCTATCCAGCTCTAGCACCATCTCCGCTGTGATGACAGGAGGTGCCGACGCTGAAGGCTGTCGCCCCGCGTGCTCAGATGGAAACGACACTCCAGTCTTATCCTCTTGCTTTCCTTCAGGCTCTAAAGACAGTAGTGTCGCTCGCGGAGAGGCTGCCGCTGACACCAGCCCCGGCAGTGCCGTCTCTGAGACCACAAACGAGAAAGACCCCGGTAAACCAAACACCGCTGCTCCTTCCAATGTCGCATCCGCCCCAGCAGCAAGCTCACCGCGGATTCTCGTGTCAGCAACGCTGCGGCAGCGCTTCCTAATACTTGTTGAAGAGTTGGTCAAGGCGCAGGTGGATGAGAGTTCGCACCACTCGGAGAGGCCGATTGTGGTGAGCACTGAGCTGTTTGCCTTTGTGACGCAGCACGTGCCGGTGCCGAACATACAAGATGAGTACCGCCGCAAGATCTTTCTCCTGGTGAACGTGGCCGAGGCCCCAGAGACGACACACCGGCGACTCGCGGAGCGCAGGGAGGAGCGCTCGGCTTCTGAGGATGGAAAGGTCTATAGGAACCGCCGTCGTCGGCGTGTCAGAGGTGATACAGCCGCCAGTGGCATCACGGAGGAGGAGGGCGTGGAGGACACGCATGCTGGGCCAGACTCAGAGACGGCAAACGTGGGGAGCGACCCACACGGCGGCGCGAACGAGATTCCCGCGGAGCTGCGCTTTCTGGTCAGCTCTCTTCCCCTCACGCTATCACCGTGGGCGAGCGTCATGATCTTGCGTGAGGTGCTCGCTGAGTCTGCCGGTCGAAACCCTCGGTACACGTACGTGCTCAACGCAGCTATTGATCTGCAGCTACCTATGTCCACCACGCGGTCTCGCATTGCCACTACGCTGAACATGTGGCGCTTCCTCAACACACAGGCGCACAAACTGAGTCTGAAAGAGAGCGTCATGATGAAGCAGAGGTGTGCGTGGAATTTGCCAATGGCGTATGTGCTGTCCTCATACTGGTCTCTCCTCACGTGGCTAATTCTGGCCAGCATCCTCACGCTCAACGTTGTCGGGATCGACTTTGAATCGCAGATAGTCGCCAACTCTCTTTTCAGAATGTTCGCTCCATGGGAGGAGATGTGCGTGCCACCGACTTCCGAGGCCAACGGGGAAACGTGGAGCACGCAGGCGGCGGTTGACTTGGCGTCAGACTACTTTGAGCACGCTGAGATTGCCGATCGGCGCCGCGAAGAGCACCAGCTCATAAGCACTGACGTGCTCCTCTCCTCGGCCTCCTACTTGATTCTCGGACACGACGACCAACGGCGGCCGTTGACTGTAATCCCCATCGGTAGTGATTGTACCGCAACAGGTGAGGAGCGCATCGCTGAGGAGTACGCCGCAGCAACGTCAGTACTACGGGAGCTGTCTCTGCACGCGCCGTTCCCGTTCTTTGTCGATATCGAGCGGTCGCTGCCGATTGAGTACGTGGAAACGCGCATTGCGGAGCGCATTCGGCGTGTTTCCTTTAACAATACCTGGTTCCTGCCGCGCATGATCATTCGAACCTTCCCCCTTGGCCGCCGGTACACGGAGCACAAGCTCGTCCACCACACCTGCACACAGGCAAACCTCACGCGGCGCCGAATCACGTTTCTGCTGTACATTCACGACGGCGTTCCCGTCACCCCACAGTTTATTCAGGGGTTAAATGACAGTCACCTTTCCCGACACGCGAACTTGGTGCTGGTGGTGCACGAGTCCAGCCTTCTCAAGGGTGGCACTACGCCTGCAATTCTCACCAAGATCAGCCTGTCCGGCACAGCTAGTGGCACCTCATCAACAATCGCCTCTGCAGCCGCTGGGATGATTGATTCCGTGCTACCCAGCGATCTCAGGGACCTGTCGCTGTCTCCTATCGCTGCGTCGAAGGCTTTACACATGCGCGTACTGCCGTATTGTCGGCAATACTACACCAGTGATGGCAACGTGATCCCGAGTCTTCAGGGGGATGAGGGCACAGGGTATTTGGAGGGCGGTAACAGCAGCACACACCGCCCTCGGTGGGAGCGTGCTCTGGGATTGGTGCGTCGACTGTGTCAAAGGCTGGAGACGGATTCAAGCGCAGCACCCTTGTCGGCTCGCCTGCCGCTCTTTGCGTCCGCTTTCAGCAGCTGCCGCGTCTCTCTTCTCCGCAGACGAGAGCGGCAGTGTAGGGAGGCCGAGGAGAAGGCTGCCGCCAACCAGCAGAGTCAGCGCGGCGGGTACCGCATGTCTGCAGCGGAGACATGGGTGAAGTGGTGGCGGCACGCGGTGTCTAGCGTGACATCTGTCAAAACGCGAATGATACGCCTCTGCTGCGATGGCGTACTGGACGAGGAGGAAAAGGACAATTGTGTGAGGCCTCGAAAGAGCCACCACGTGAGTCGGGAATGAGCAGACACCACGAGGGGGGGGGGTGCAGGCGAGTGTGTTGTTGGTCGCTTCCACTACCCTGCGCTACTTTATGTCCAAAGTGTGATGGTCCGCGCCCGTCACGAGGGTGTAAGTCGAGCAGCCGCACCTTTGTTGGCATCAGCACGTCTTCCGCGACAAGCAGCACCGTGCCGATACCCTTCCCTCTTTCCGAAGCGGTTTGCCGGCGCGTGTGTGCGCTGTCTTGAGGGGCGATGACTTTCCCTCTGCGCACCTTTTGGAGGTGACTTGGAGCCCATTGGGCAGTGCCACCGCCGCCGGCAGTGGACCGCCTGACTTAACCATCCCGACGGTAGCTCAAAGGCACTTTTTCACCTTCACTGCGTTGAACAAGGGCATCACATTGCCGCCGTCGTTGTTACAACCTGCGTGGTCCCTGAGGCCTTCACCTCTGGCCGCACCTAGCACCTCGGCATCGCCGTGCTTGTCAAGTGGTTCACAGGCTGCTGCTGCTGCGGCGGCGAGCTTTTCCCACAGGCTTCGCTATTTCTGATGAGGGCACATGAAAGAGGGGGGCGAGTACATGTAAGAAGTCGGTCGAGATGCTGGCAAAGCTTCGCCTCACTTCTCGCTCCCCTTCGTGGACTACTTTGCGAGGAAGGGCGGCGACGGTGGAGTTTTGTTCGCGTGCCCGGACACATTTGCCTGTCTGCGTGTGCTTTGGGGATAGTGGGAAGGAGGGTATGTGTGTAGAGGTGCGGAGTGCGAGTGGAGTGGCGCCCACTTCCTCTTCGTGTGGACATCACTGCGACAAAGGGGGGGGGTTGTGCGCAGTTCACGCACGGTTTCTTCTTTATTCCCCCCCTGTTATTTCTCGACCGCGCGGCGCAATTTTTAGTGTGTCATGGCGACAGTTGCCAACGAGTGAGAGCGAATAAATAGGGAGGAGGATGGGCGAGAGGAAGAATCGGAGTCATGTGTGCGTATATGTGGTGTGAGGTGAGCAACAAAGTTCGATGTGTGGGAAATACTCATCCACCCCCTATACATGTAAGCACGCACATACATACACCCACTCTGTACACACACAAGATGTATACCAGTGTGCATCGAACCTTTACTGCTCTTTTTTCTCGTTCCCTTATTCCCCCCCCCGCCCCCCCCGGGGGGGGGGGACGACAGCACCACCACACCCCGATGTTGAGCACACCCATACGCCCAGACGCAAACGACCAAAAAAAAAGAAGTGAACTGACGGAAGGGAAGGAGTTTGCCTTCCCATCAAGCGTCACGCATTGGACAAAGCAATGAAAAAAATGCTACTTTCCCTTTCTCGGCTTTCAGTCTTCATACAAACCCGCACCTCTTTTGTTTCGTATTTCCTTTCTTACGGACTGTGTGTACGTGTTGACTAACTCCTATTTGCCGGCACCTTCCTCCCCCTCCCCCACTTGGTGTCGACGTTGATGTTGTTTTTACCCCGTCCACACCTCAACACTCACTCACACACACACACACACACACACACACACACACACGTGTGCGCAACCCCGCATGTGTGATACTACGTACATTCTCAGTCCACTCTCATATCCCCACTTTCTTCTCCATTTGTATGTGTTCTTTTCTGCTAGCCATACATACATCGACACACATTTTATAGTCACTCTCTTCTCAGTCATCCTCTTCTTCAGTGAGCGTGTGTGGACTAGCTAGCTTGGATCAGCCCTCCTATCCTCTCTTCCGCGTATCACGGCGATAATCAAACAAAAAAAACGGGGATAGAGCTGGAGCGGCAGCAGTGGATAGCCGTAAAGAAGGAAAAAAGGCGTCGCATCCGTGCTATTGAATAAACACATACACACACACACACATATATACACATAGACAGACGCGCATCGGCTTCCTACGCAGACATCACACGGCAAACGAGGAAGCGGTCCACTTTTGCCACCAAGCTGTTTTTGTCGTATTGGCGCTCTGGAGATCTCCAAACCAGCGGCTGCGCAGAGTGCGATCCTCTGCTCTTTTATTGTCTTTTCGTATCTTGGCCGTGCACATACACCTGTCCCCTTTCGCCCCCCCCCTCCCCTCCCCCCCAAAAAAAAATTGATTTTTCAACAATGGCGACTATTGGTGCACTAGACGCGTTTATCCACAGCGGCGCCGCGATCGCTGATGGGATGCTTGAAGAATGGATTCAGATGAGTGACATCTCTGAAGCCAGCAAGTACTACTGCGGTGACAGTGCAGCCGTCAGCGAGGCGGTGCGCCGTGTGTCTCGCGTCATCGTGAAGAAGTACTTGAACGATGATTGCGCGGATGTTGTGCCGCTGCGCCAAAAGACAAAGTTTTGTCTGTTGTTAAACAATTTTGCCCTCTACACACCGGTGCGGCCAGTCGTCTTCGAGTGCTTGGAGAGCATGACAAGTATCTTTGAGAAATCCATCAAAGACGAGAGCAAGATGCCTTTTGACTCAGAGCTAGGCCGCATGTCGGAGCACGTGCTTGTGCTGCTGATGCGTGTGACGGACTACAAGTTGAAAGCGGCAGCAGTGCACGAGTTTGCGGAGCAGAACACGCAGTTTGCTATTCAGCTTCTGTTGGCGATATTGCTGAAGGAACCGCCATACGAGTTCGTGCTGCGCTGCAATTGCATTAGCGGCCTGCTTGGTTTCACCCAGCCTCAGGCCTTCTTTGGTCCTGGGGAAAAGATCGAGGAGCACAGCTGCACCAACTTCACAGATAAGGTGAACTTTATGCTGAAACTCATGCTGCATTTGCAGGCAGTTCAGGTGGTGAGCGATGTGCTCGGCGAAGCCATTGCAGGGTCGGAGACAGTGTCGTTGTCGCTCCAGTGCGCCGTGAATAACACGATGCAGACCATCATGAACATTTTCAAGTTCGCCTCAGTGGAGGCGAGGCAGTGGCGCCAGCACATTTTGCTCTCCACGACCTTCTTCGACGGGACGGTAATGATGTATGCACAATCGCTGGTTGCAACGCTGCACGAGATGATGACCGCACCGGCGCCGCAGGTCGCTAGCGAGGTGTTGCACTCTCTCAACCTCTCTTTCCTATTCGGCTCCTTTGCGACCTATCACATGGGGGAGGCAAATCAGGAGGTGCGAATTTTCTGCACGTTTTTTCACGACCTCTTCCAGCTGTCTATCCGCCCGATCGTCACGGATGCTCGTGTGTCGGGGCAGGTCATGGTCATGTACGTGAATCTCCTCCACTTCATGTGCAACGTCGACGCAATGGGCGGAGAGATCGGCTACTCATTTGACGGTCTGTTACCCGAGTTGTCGAGTGAGGCGCTGCTGGCCACCGTTGATGCCTTCTTGACGAAGGAGGTGGGGGGCTGCGGGCTGTCTTTCGCGAACGCTTGGTATCGGCAGTTCCGCCGTATCACCACCGACACCTTAGTAGCGCGCGACTCAACTACGTTTCAGTACATTGACCACCGCTTCCTTGGCATAATTATCAATCTGTCCGCCCAGCAGGCCCCACTTGTCGCACCGACTGCCTCGGCTGGTAGCACTCGTCTGCTGGGCGAGATGCCGGCGCTAAAGCCGGAGAAAAAGAACAAAATTTCTATCGACAAGGCCGCCGTGACGATCCGGCACAAAGTAAAGCCTTGTGGGCAGCAGGACTGCATTGAGGGCGTCGACGCCGACCTGCTGTGCGCGCTGACTGGCTCAGTCATGAAGAATCCTGTTTCCTCACCCTACGGACAGACATACGAAAAGGAGGCCATCATGAACTGGTTGGAGCAGAACGGATCCGTCTGCCCCATCACAGGTCGTCCTTTGACGGCGACCGAACTGCAGCCGAACGAGGCTGTGGCGACAAAGATCATGCAGCAGATAGTGCATCAGACCATGGCGACGCAGTCGGTGACAAAAGACGACATGTACAACTTCTGAGGAGGAAATAAAGGAGGTATGGCTTGTGATCAGGACATGTTTCCGTGCTCAAATCGATCTCCTCAACGGCTTCTTTTCTGCGCTCGCTACCTCCCTGACCAGGCATATGTTCATGCCTGAGCCATGCATTGATGTATGCTCCGACTTTAGGTATCTGCACTGCTGCAGGGCTTCTCGCCTAACACATGCGCTCCACGTTACAGGCGAGCTTTTTTTCTTGTTGACGATGCACGAATTCTCTCTCCCCTACCCTGCGAGGTGGGTGGAGTCCCCGCAATCAATTAATCACCCCTTTTATTTACTTGTTTATGGTTGTGCATTCTGTGTGTGTGTGTGTGTGTGTGTGTGATAGTTCATTCTCTCTCTGTGTCTGTCTGTCAGCCAGAGAAAAGGGTAGGCGTGGTGGGATGGAGTAAGAAACGTTTTTTTTTGTTTTGCACACGGTGCCCCTTTGCCGTACAATTTTGTAGCTGAACCCCTCACCTCCTCCTGCCCTGTCTGCCGGCTCATTGCGCGCTGCGAAGCAGCGGTGGGATTCATGCTTACACCAATGCCAGTTTTCTTGCCTCAGTACGGCTCATTCCTCAAACTCTGTCCGCCCCTCGCCTCGCAGGTCGCTTCACAGCATCTCCCACGATCGCGAATCGTCAGGTGGCGCATCCCTCAGGGTAGATCAGGTTTCCCACAGCCGCGGGCCCTAGAGGGGGGGGGGAGGGGGAGGGTGGTGGGCCGCACGATGTAAGTTTGAGTGACGTCGATATGTTGCTCAGGGTATGGATGATGCGGACGTGTTTGCCGTTGCAGGCGGCTTCGCCTTCACGCCATCCAGGACCTGTTCGCTGATACTCGCAGCGATCAACTGCTCTGACCTCCCTGTGTTTGTCAGTGCTTGTGGGAGTCTCAGGGCCAAGTGGATTACGCGTTGACAGTGTGGACTAGGCGCTTCCTGGTTCCTCTCCAGGAGGGAGCACTGAGCTTCACCCCTACGCCTTGGGGGTCCCCCGATTATCAATGAAGGGTGAGGGGGGGGGGAGAGGGAGTAGGGTGGGGTGGGTAGGTGGGGGGTGGGGTAAGTAAAAAACGAATAGCCAAAAGGATGTCGGAGGCGGCCCCTTCCGTTTTGTGGCCTTTTCTTCCTTATTTTATTCATTCACCCCACCCCCGCCGTCTTGGCCCGTGCTGCTTCGTTTTCACCCGTCTGTCATCTCGCTATCGTATCTCTCTGTGTGTGTGTGTATGCTTCTGCCTCCCCATATGCGTGTAAATATATATATATATATACATATACATATATATGCGTGTGTGTGTGTGCCTCGCTGCCAACCTCCTCTGTTTGATGAGAAGACACATCCTTTTCCATCTTTTTTTTTCGTGTCCCTCGATTACATTTGCGTATGCACAAAGCGAAGGCGTGTAGGTCGACTACTCAACTATAAGACGTGAAAAAGGTCACCGAGTGCGAACACACGCACATCTATTTTTGACTGTATACAACCCACACTTCACGTGCGAGAGTGGAGGCGGGGGTGTGTGGAAATTGGGATGATGATAGTGAAATAGAGACTTGACTGGAGAGAGAGGATAAGGCAAAGGAGGGGGGAGGGTATGGCTAGGGCGCGGGAGGGGAAGAGGGAGGGGGGGGGGCGCACGTGGGTTTCTCTTGGCATCGCACATCTTTCCCAAGCTCGTTCTTTTCGTTCTTTTCGCTCTTTTCTTGCTTAGTTTTAGTCAAAGGGGGTGAATTCTGGGTGTAGGGTTTATGCAATGCACATGATGGCACATACCACGTTCTTGTTGAGCGAAGGAGTCGGGGGAAGGTTGCTTGCGCACTTGTTCGCGAAGGGCTATGGCCCTATTAGTATCCTTACGTGCGCCTTGATGCGCGCTCTTGGGTGGTGCTACATCAAGGAATTTGTAGAAGAGTGGAACCAGCAGCGAAAAGAAAAAATCACTGAATTTATGTGTGCTCGCGCTTTTCTTGTGCGCAACGAATGCGAATAGACTTGCACTACTCGGACTTTGTCTTGGTTGAACGTTGTAGTTTAGCTTTCTGTAGGTTTGGGAGCTGCGGCTCTTCTCTTTGTGCCGTTACCGATGTGGCACTTACGGCTTGCGCCGGGGTGTGGCACAGGCAGAGTGAAGAGGAGGAGGGCAGGAATCGCTGCTTCATTTTTGACTTACACATGTGCGGTCATGCCTCAAAATCCTTTACTTCTGTCCTCCTTTTCCTTTTTTTTTCAATGTGTTACCCCTCCCCCCTCCCCCTCCCCCCTCCCTCTTCCCCACTCGCGTTATCAACGGCGTGCATACAATCCTCCTCCTCCTCCTCTTCCTCCTCCTCCTCCTCAGCTTTTCTCTAGTGGGCGTGGATTTACGTGTTTGCTGCTCCCTAAACACCCTCTCCTCTCCTCTCCTCTGCGCTGTCGTGTTTGTGGGTGGTTCTTACTTTGGAAATACATCGCACTCGTACACAGATGCAATAGAAGCACGAAGTGGTTTGCAGCACTAGCACCGCGGAAAGGGTTTGGATACGAGTACACACTATCTGCAGTGTCTGTATGTATAGACACACACACGCACACACACATATATATAAACATATATTGATAATCTGTGCCTGCGCGAGTGAAAAATAGCACGTCGAGTTTCTCTCTCCCCCCCCCGCCCCACCGGCGCTGGTGCCCACCGTCCATTTCCCTTTAACCTCCATCTTGCCTATTTTTATTTTTATACTGCTCTATTCATCCTTGCCCGACTTTCTTCTCCCCCCCTCCCCTGTTTCCCGAGGATGTCTAGTAGCAACAGAAGTGGCGGCTTCAGCTCTTCGTCGTCTGCCGGCGATGTGAGGTCAGCCCGAGCTGCCACTGACAGCGTTCAGGAGCGGTTTAGCGCTGCACGCAAAAACCCGGAGAAGGAGCTTGGCATCCCACTCGACGAGCTGGAGAGGCGGCAGCGCGAGGCGCGCAAGCAGCGCCAGTTTGTGAGCGATGCTACCAGCCGGACGTTTGACGTGAGAAGCTCGGCGCGAGCGCAGCAGATTATGAACCAGGGCGTTGACAAGTACCAGCGAGAAAAACGAAAGAGAGACCTGAAGAGCAATCTCTCAATATTGCGCAAGATGCAGGTGGTGCTGTGTGTATTTAGCGCCGGCTTCTTTGGCTGGTTGCTGACGACGTACCTGCTTCCGCAGTACTGTGCTGTACAGGACCGCAATCGTCGTATGCAGCTACGCTACGAACGCGCGCAGCGCAGTCTCGGGGGCAGCAGCGACAGTGTTACGGCCGCTGCAGGGGGTGCAAACTCTCCTGGGGCAGCAGTGCCGCCTGCTGGTCCGGTGGTGCGCGTTTTTCGAGTTGGTGAAGGTGGTGGTGGCGGCATAACGCACACCATTCAGTGAAGGGAGGCCTCTCCTCTGCGTCTTTGTGTGTGTGTGTGTGTGTGATTTCACTGAACTCTCCTACTTATCGCCCCTCCCTCCCCCCCCCCGCTCCGCTTGTCGCTCGAGGCACGTCGTGCAGGGAGGCATACATCTACGGCAAAACATGATACATTAAAAGAGGGGAATAATCTCAACGCAATAGCGCACCGTGCGCGCGCTTGGCATCACTTCACGCATCACGCACGTGTCTCAGCGTGGCAACCGTACATACAGACTCGCTTCTTGGCTGAGGGGGTTTGAAAAGGGATGACCCTTTTTTGGCCTCTGCCTCCTTCGAGTTCAGTCGCACACAGCGCGGGGGCACGTGCTTTTCCCTGGTTTCTGCTGTTCAGGGCATCGCTGGGCCGCTGTGTGCTGTCAGTTATTCCCCCGATACTCCCCTTTCTAACCCTGCCCTGTTGCTCACATTTCACTTTATGTGTCTGACTTAACCCACCACTGTGCCGGCCTGCCCTTTGCGCCATATCGCCTCACCCTTCACGGGAAATGCCCGCGTGACGGCTCTGCACTGTTTTACTCCGCTGTCGCTTTCTATTGGCTGAGACGAAAAGAAAATTGCCAGAGATATGTGTGGCAGCATCTTTTTTTTTCTGTTCATTGCTTCCTTTGCCCTTTCACATGTACATGCCTCCTCAGTTGCTGACACCTGTCCACCCCTCCCCTCCTTTCCCTCCTCCGTCTCTCTCTCTACCTCCCTCTCCTCCCCCCACTATTCCCCCTTTACCACCGAAAAAAAAGAAAAGTGAGATTCCGCTTCTCGAATTTCGTTCGCATTCTTTCTTTCTTTTTTGATCTGTTGCTCTGCGCTACACCTGTGTACATCGAGCTGCTTCTCGTAGCGGAGACCCGTGTATACCGTCTGCGTGTGTGCGTGAGCGGATTTTCTTGTCGCTTCGCGACAATCTCCAGAATACATACACACACACGCGCGGGTGTGTGTGTGGAAGTCACGATATTGACAAAAGCAAAACAGCTAAAAAAACACCAAGAAAACTCCCATAACATAGCGTCGAAGGCAAAGTAAAAGAAGAAAGCCCTACAGACCAGTCATTTTTCAGAAAATATAGTAGCTGTCTCCGTGGTGTGTTCACAGTGGCCAGACATACATTGTGTCTTCTTCTCCTCCCCCTCCTCTCTATCTTTAGCCCTGTTGAGCATTGTCGCTTCATTCCTTTAAACAGCTCCTTGCCTCTTGTCGGCACAACGGTGTAAGCATGGCGGACTACAGATTTTTCCGTTTGGCACTGGTGGCGCTGTTGCTGCTGAGCTCGGTCACGGTATCGGCTGATAATGACCGCGGTAGCCCCATCGCATTCCAGGCAGAAGTGTCCAAAATGCTCGACATTTTGGTCAACTCTCTTTACACTAACCGCGCCGTTTTCTTGCGTGAGCTGATCTCAAACGGTAGCGATGCACTCGACAAGATTCGCGTGCTCTATCTCACCTCTCCCAAGGAGCCCCTTACGAAGGATGGCGAGGCCCCGACGATGGACCTCCGCATCTCTTTCGACAGGGAGAAAAGCGAACTCATTTTGCGTGACGGCGGTGTCGGCATGACGAAGGACGAACTCGCGAAGCACCTGGGGTCTCTCGGTACATCCGGCACCAAACACTTCCTCGAAAAGCTACAGGAGAACAGCGGCACTCTCGGTGGCGATCAGAATAACCTCATTGGTCAGTTTGGCGTCGGTTTTTACTCCGTCTTCCTCGTCGGCGACCGTGTGCGTGTTGCGTCTAAAAGCGACGACGGCGATGGGCAGTATGTCTGGGAGTCTAAGGGAGATGGTCAATACTTTTTGTATCCCGACCCGCGCGGTAACACGCTCGGCCGTGGAACGGAGATAACCATCGAGTTGAAGCCGGACGCTGAGCAGTTCCTGTCCGCTGAGACGATAAAGAAGACGATACACCAGTACAGCGAGTTCATCAACTTTCCCATTTACGTCCAGGAGGAGGTGGAAGTGAAGAGTACGGTGGAGACGCCGGCGCCAGACGAGGCGGAGGGCAGCCTCGATGAGAATTCGGTAGAGGAGGAGGACGCGGACAAGGCTACCAAGGTGCCGGAAGTCAAGAAAGAGATGCGCTGGACTCTGGTCAACGAGAACCGTCCGATCTGGACCCGCCCGATCGGCAACGTGACCGAGGATGAGTACAACAAGTTCTACAAGACCTTCTCTGGCGATTACCGCGACCCCTTGTACTTCAATCACTTCAAGGTGGAGGGTGAGGTAGAGTTTGACTCGATCCTTTTCGTCCCCACCACCGTGGACCCAGCAGCGTTCTCTGACGACAACTCGGTCCCCAACACGAACATCAAGCTCTACGTGCGCCGTGTCTTTATCACGGATGAGTTCCGCGACTTGCTGCCACGGTACCTGAACTTTGTCAAGGGTATTGTGGACAGCAACGACTTGCCGCTAAACGTGTCGCGTGAGGTCCTACAGGAGAGCCGTATTCTGCGCGTGATCAAGAAGAAGCTCGTGCGAAAAGCGCTGAACATGTTCGCCGACATCGCGGCGCAAGACGAGGCCATCGCCAAGGGGAAGCAGGTGGAAAAACCGGCTCCGTCTGGACACACGCACCTCAAGAACCTAACCTACACCAAGTTTTGGGAGCTGTATGGCAAGCATATCCGCCTCGGCGTCTTGGTCGACAGCAACAACCGCAATCGTCTCACGAAGCTGTGCCGCTACAAGTCCAGTAAAAGCGAAGAAGAGTACATCGGCCTCAGTACTTACGTGGACCGGATGAAGACGGGGCAGAAGGGCATCTACTACCTCTCCGGCGACTCGGTGGAGCGAATCAAGAAGTCTCCAATGCTGGAGGACGCCATCAACCACGATGTTGAGGTGATTTTCATGACGGACGCTATTGATGAGTACGTTGTGTCGCAAGTCACCGATTTTGCTGGCAAGAAGCTCATCAACCTCGCCAAGGAAGGGGTGCAGTTCGAGGAGAGTGACGCGCGGCAGCGAGTGATTGACAAGAAACGCAAGGAGAAATACGATGCCTTCCTCAACCGTCTGCGCACGCTCTTTGGGTACTGGGAGGTCCGAAAAGTTGTCTTGACGAAGCGCATCACGAAGGAGGCGTTCATAGTGTCCTCCGGCGAGAACCAAATCACGGCGCGCCTGGCAAACATCATGCGTGGCCAGTCCATGGCCCTTGCGGATGATCATACGAGTGCCGAGCGTGTGTTGGAGGTGAACTATCGCCATCCACTGGTGGATGAGATGTTCAAGCGCTTCACCGTGGACGAGAAGGACCAGGTGGCGAAGGACATTGCATGGGTGCTGTACGATACTGCGAACTTGCAGGCCGAGTTCCCGGTAGCGGATGTGGCAGCTTACTCGAAGCGCATTAGCCGTCTGCTTCGCAGCAGCGTCGACCTCAACGCAGACGACTCCCTGTTGCCGCCAGACGACGCTGAATACATTGTTTCAAACGCGGAGGCTGCAGAGGAGGGGGAGAATGGGGAGGAGATGCAAGAGGGGGAGGAGAAGCCGAAGGAGGAGATGCAAGAGGGGGAGGAGAAACCGAAGGATCCAGATACCAACAGTGAGGCTAGCAACGAGGGCGAGGGTGATTTGTAGGAAGGCAGTCATCCGTCATTGCTCCCCTCCTCCCCCCTGGCACCTTTCTCTCTTGGACACATTACTACCTCCATCGTCGCTCTTGTGTCTTCCAGGATGAACACTCGTCACCACTTCCTCTCAGTGCATCCAACGACGACGGCGACAGGTCATGGAGGAATGTTTGTGCTACCTCCGCGAGTTTCTCCCCTCCCCTTTACACACACACTCACGACATACTTTTCTTCCCTATTCTATGCAATAGCAGATATGACTTTAAACTTTTTTTTTGATTCAGATGAACGGAAGGGGGAAAAAGAGGGAGAACATCACAATTACACACAATTGCAAAACGTTATTTTTGGGCTTCTACACACACTCACATACGAACACATGCACGTACACTCCCCTTATATATCTGTTCGCCTCTCGGTCTTTATCTCTCTACCGCGCGATCTATTTTTTTCGCGCTCTTTTTTCTTTTTTTGCAGTTTGATCCCCCTTCCCCCTTCCCTCCCCAGTTCGGTATGCTCAAAAAAGGGGTTGTTTTATTGTGGGAATGTGTCGACCACCAGTGTGTGTGTGTGTGTGTGTGTGTATGTGTGAGCGCGTTCTCCGCCCTCCCGCCTACGTGGGGCGGTGCCGTTGCAGTGTGAACACACGCGTCGTCGCTCCCCTGTTACGCCCTTCTGCCATGGAGTTCCTCTTCTTTTGTTTCTCCCAGCTGACTTTCATAGGAGTCCCTATGTTTTGAGCGACTCCCTTTCCTTTCGTCTTCTGTTGCTAACTCTCGTCATCTCGCCACTCGATCTCGCGTGAGTGGGCGTGCAGCCATGTCTCTACTCCGCTGTCAAGAAAGGGGCGAAGCGGGGGAGGGCAGGCGACCCTTACGTCTTCACATGTTTGTGGTGTCGGCCACACAACTGGGAAAAATCGAGTGGAGTCGTATGTGACGCATAGGCGTAGCAGAGCTAGCGAGAGAGGTCACCCTGAGGAGGTGAAAGGTGTGTGTGGAAGGAGAGGGGGAGGGCTGTAGGATAAAAGAGAATACTGGAGAGCGTGGATTCTGGTTTGCGCATGTATGCGTCTCAGATGGAACTTGTTCTTCTTTTTCTCCCTCTTCTCCCTTCCTCCGCACCCTCAAACATTGGACACTGGAACAGGGGGCAGGGCAGGTGAAAAGAGGGGGGGGGCGAAGGTTGGGTGGTTCCCAGGGGCAGACACATCATCTAAATCACAGGTGAAACTGAAAAGGAGATTAGACCAAGGAAGTGACAGACACAGACACAGAGGCATAGACAGACACTCACTCACTCTCGACCCCCTTGTCGTGTACGACGCGTGTGTGCTCCTAACATACTCTTTGCACACACATACACGCACACGCACGCATGTACGGAAACAGAAAGATTGCAGTGCGCAAGCAGGAACACGTAGAGAAGGGAGCGGGGTCCAGCGAAGAGCAATGAATACCCCAGGTGTTATTAAGCACTCGAGGTACGAGGCCCCGCACCTTTACTCTCTTTTCGTTGGTTGGTTGACTGCCATGGGAATGCGACCAGTGAGCTCCAGCCAAGTCTCTCATGGCATATCGCCCAACACAGAGGGGGGAGGACGTACCACCACCACATGCTTTACTGTATTCCTACACTAACCGTTATTCCTCCTCCCCCCCCTCCCCCGTCGTCGTCATGATGTGCGCTCATATCAAATTGTTTCACACTGCGGTCCACTTTGCTTTTTTTTTTCCGTGGCTACCTCCCTTACTGGGCTCAGAGTTTACCAGCACGCAGACGCAGATTGAGTGCGAAGCATCTCTCACAAGAGCGTGTGTGGTCATTGTTTTTCTACTCACCCAAACCCACAAGCGCGCACACACATATATATATATACAAGAGCAGCTGGTGGTCCTCACCTTTGCTACCCGTCGCCCCCCTCCGAATCCCCGTGTTTTGATTCCCTTTAGCTTTTCCTGCCCACCCTGGTTAATTGTTTACTTGCGTGCCCGTGTGTGCCTGGGGAAGTGGCCGATATCGCTTGGCCCCCCTCCCCGCCACCGGACACATCAGTGCGCTGCGAGAGGAGGCACCAAAGGTGGAGGGTGAAAAGAGCGGTAAGCAGGCTATCGTGTGCGCTTCTGCGCTTCTGCGTGTGTCAGTGGCCGTGCTAGTGCTTTAAACACACAGACACACACACACACACACCAGTGTTTGCAGTTTCCCTGTCGACCCGTTCCCAAAAGAATGCCCTCTCCTAGTACTTCTGCCACCTTGTCTGGCAAGGCGGTGGTGGTACCGAGGCTTGGCGGCCAGCTCCGGTCGTCGGAGCGTGTACTGGATCAACTGACAAGCAGTCACCTAGACCATATCGTTGCGTCACGTCGAAGCGGCGATGTCGTGTCACGGGACTCCCTTGCCGCCCTATACTCACTCGCGACAAAACTCCACTCTCCTGCTTTGCGCTTCACCTCGAACGCCATCGAGACGCGTAAAGAACGCCACATTACGACGGAGCAGGTGTGGGGTCAGCTGAACATGCTGATGAGGCCGGTGCTTCGGCAGCTGGAGAATAATGTTCGCCGCGCAGAGAAGCTTTACGGCGGTAGCGGCGCAGGTGTTTCAGCGAGGAAGGTGCGCCAGAAGAAGGCCCCTGAGATGAAGGTGCCCTCAAGCGAGGATGTGGGTGACGCTAGCGCAGACGACAACCTGGGCGGCGACGCCACGCGGAAGGACATTGCGTCTACCCGAACTTCGGAGCTAGATGAGAGTGACTTGGATGAGGAGATCGAAGCTCTGCTGGCAAATCAGGCGGCTAAGCGAAAGTCTCGGAAGGGGGCGAGAGAGGGGGGTGGTGACGGTGCCGGTGATACGTGGCGCTACGCCTTCGGCAAAGATACGGTCGGCGAGGAGGACGAGGACGACTGGGACGGCGAGGACTCTGACCAGGGCACGTCGCGCCGCCGCCGCCGTCAGGAGGCTGAAGAGGAGGCCGAAGACAACGAGGGCTACATGGATTTTGAGGAGGAGGGGGGGCCGGTTTTGCCGCACGGGCGCGCACGGGATCGCAGCATGCGGGTCATGGCGGACACCGAGGATGAGGAAGACGGCGACGCCGAGGATGGCGCAGAGGTCGAGGAGGAGCTGGTCGCGCTACGTGAGCTGTACGGTGACGACTTTGAGGACGACGGGCACGGCTTGTTTGGGGGGGAAGAAGAGGACCCCGATTTGCTGGCAGACACCGAACTCGACGATCCAGCCAACGGAGCGGCCGGCGATGCGTACAACGAGCGGGACGGGACGTACTTTGGCAAGGGTGACATCCTCCATGACGAGGCCGGCGACTTCGAAGACGATTACAACCGCCACAGCGGCCTTGCCGGGTACGGTAGCGCTGAGGGCGACGGCGACACCGGTGCTGTCCCGCAGGGTGAAGAGGGGATGGATGAGGAGCTGCTCGCTGCCCTGGAGGACCCAAATTTATCTGAGCTGCAGAAGGAGCGCCTACGTGAGCGGCATATGGTGCGCAACTTGGAGGAGAAGCGTCTTTTTTCCACAGACTGGAGCATGGTGGGAGAGACGGCCGCCAGCAAGCGCCCGCGTGACGCACTGTTGGAGGTGGACAACCTGGAGTTCGAGTACGGCATGAAGGCGACACCGGTTATCACAGAGGCGTTTACGGCCAAACTGGAGGACCGCATCAGGCAGCGCATCCAGGATGAGAACTATGACGATGTGAAACGCAAGGCGACCCTGTCGACGGAGGCTGATATTGCCCACCTGAAGTTCGACCCTGCGCTCGATGCACAGAAGTCGAAGATGTCGCTGATGGATCTTTACGAAAAAGATTTTCTGGAGAAGCAGCGGCTTGCAGAGGAGGCGGCGGGTGGCCCTGACGCGCCAAGCGCCGAGCCCCTCACGGAGATCGAGAAGGACGAGCTGCGGGCGGTTCAGATGTGGCAGCGCTTGGCGCAGCACCTCGATGCCCTGAGCAACTTCCACTACACACCGAAGCCCGTGCAGCAAGACCTCGAGGCACGCGTGCGCGCGGTGGAGCACCAGGCACCTGCCGTGGTGATGGAGAATGTGGGCAATTTTGCCACAACGCGTGAGAATGCGCTGGCCCCGCAAGACCTTTACCGCGGATCCTCACACCGCTTCGCTGACGTGGGCACTGATGAGCTGACGCCGAAGGAGCGCCACGCCTTGCGGCGCTCAAAAAAGGAGGCCGGAGGAAAGGACAAGAAGCGCAAGGGGGCCCGAGAAAAGCAGCGTGCGGACGCACGCAAGCAAAAGCAGCAGTCGACGGTGCAGGCGGCTGGAGAGAAGTAGTGGTGGTAAGCCACTGGGCGGAGGGGCGACGTTTGACCCGCGTGACCGCCGTAGGGTTGATGCACTTTCGCAGTGGTTTCTTCGATTCCCATGGTGCCGGGATAGGGGAGGGGGGGAGGGAGCGCATATCTCTCGAGATGTATGCGCTTATTTCACACACACACACACATATATTTATATATATATATGTGCGCTAACTACTTTGACCATTAAGCTGCTGTCCCCCCTCGCGCCTGGTCGCACGTGCCCCTCACACGGGTCCATACTGGAGAAAGGGAGATACTGAACTCCCTTGTCTATTCTGTATGTGCATACGTGTCCGTGCGTGCGTCTGTGTACGAGTGGGCATCACTCGAGCGTATAATGATCTGTTAATGGACCTTGACCTCATTCTCTCTCCCCTTTTCACACACACACACACACGCTGACGTACATGACGTACATGACGCATCCTGTCACATTTCTCCGCCTCTGTGTATTCCTGCTTGCGTTCCTGGCGGCGTGTATGCATGAACAGGGTGACTTTTTTGAGTTGCCCCCCCCTAACACTCCTCACTGTGGTCAGCGTTCGGAAGCCACGCGTGGATGAGTGACGGCGAGGATGGTAACCGCTGTGCGGATACTCTCTTCCCCCAGCACAGACAGGCGTTTACACATCCGCACTGCCAGCAGTTTCTTTGCACTTCCCTTCGTGTGTGTGTGTGTGTTTTTTTTGCCTGGACGGTGCTATCTCGAACTGGATCAACGACCTGCGAGGTGTCCTCGCCCCACCTCGCCCCCCTCTTGTTGTTATTGGTGTTTTCTTCTCCTCCCCCTTCTTTCCTATCAAAAGACTGCGCTCTTGAAATTCTCTGCGCTCTCCTACACCCTCCGCACTTCTTTCCAACGAAGATGCCGTCCTTTCAGATGCACCCCGGTTTTGCGGGGCAGAGCATCCGCACGAATCCCTGGAAACCGACACAGCTCATCATCTCTGCCTCTCAGCACTTTGGCATTGTGGGCTCTGGCAAGGTTTACATTGTCGATGCCACCCCAGCATTTCAAGCCGGCTCACCTGTCCCTCTCATTGGGTGCTGGGGAACCCCCGACGGCGTCTTTGACGCATGCTTCAGTGAGATCGATCAGAACATCGTAGTGACCGCCTGCGGTGATGGCGTGAGGGTGTACAACTTAGCGACGAGTCTCAATCGGGATGGCGCCATGCCGCTTGTGCACAATACTGAGCACCAGGGAGAGGTCTCGTGCGTCGCTTGGAACTCAGGCCGCCGCGACAGTTTCTACTCCGCCAGCTGGGACACCACCATCAAGATGTACAGCGCTGTGAAACCGGAGGTCTCGATGGTGACGATGCAGGAGCACTTCAAAGAGGTGTACGAGGTCGCCACGACGGCGCACAGTCCGTCTTCGATCTTATCCTGCTCCGGCGACGGCTCATGGAAGCTGTGGGACACCCGATCCCCGCAACGGTCAGTCTTGACGCAAATGGCACATCAAAATCAAATTGTCCTCTCCATCGACTTTTGCAAACGTGATCCGAACATATTCGCCAGTGGCGGCGTGGACCGCACCGTCCGCGTTTGGGACGCTCGCCGGCCAAACCAGCCGCTGGCATCCTTCCCCGGCCATGATCAAGCGTGCCGCCGCGTTCGGTTCTCAACCCACAACCCGTCTATGCTCGCTTCCAGTGGCTACGACATGCGTGTCTGCGTGTGGGATCTCTCGAAGCCACAGCAGCCCTTGACGGCCCGTTATCAGCACCACCGGGAGTTTGTTGTGGGCCTTGAATGGTCGCAGGTCGCGCCGAACGCCCTCATTTCTACCTCATACGATGGCTCGGCCCTCTTCTGGTCTCTGGGCCAGGCGCCGACGCCATCACCTCCAGCACAGCAGTTGCCACCAGCCATGCCACCGCCGCGCGTGCCCCGACCGCGCACAAAGGTGCTGCCTGGTTTGCCACAGCCTGGTATGCCGATGCCGGTCACAACAACCTCCCCGCCGCGCTCCCCTCGGTAGGCCTCGAGAGTCTGCCGAAAAGACGGAGCAGACACGCGTGCCGCTCTTATCCCACGACTTTGGCAGGGTTCAAAGCGGCTGTGCACGTATTACGACACCCGTGTGCACGCGGCAGAGAGGGGGAGAGAGAAGAAACCAAATGGGGAGAGGGACAATAAAACAGCTAAAAGGCGCTTGCCCACACTCCTTGATTCACAACGCAAGCGTCACCGTCTGCAAGAAGCTTAACATCGAACGCCATCTCCCTTTTTTTTTCATCTCTCTGTGTGTGTGTGTGTGTGTGTGTTTGCCTGTGCAGCGCCAGCTCTGTTCTCTCGCTTTCGCTCTGTTGGTGCGGAAGGGATCAAACTCAAATCGGCCGGCACCCACCGAATGGTGGGAAAAAGCCATGGCGCAGCTTCATAGGGGGGGGGGCTCTATGCTCTCTTCCTCTTCCTCTTCCTCTCCTCCACTGTCGACGGCTAAGTAGCTATGGCGGGTGGGCTCACGAGCTTGCGTTTCACATCAAGAGTCGTGCTTCTGCAGCTGCATTGCCACTCACTCCTGCGCGACGCCTTTTCTCCCCGCTTTTTGTTTTTTTCCTTCTTTCCAGTGATTCTCTGCCTTGGTCCCCCCTTCCATTGGCATACCCAAACAAAAAACGCTGAAGAGCCGTTGCTGTCCCCACTTGGGCAGTTGAGGTGTGTGTGTGTGTGTGTGTCTCGCTGATCATCTTTTTCCTGCACTTGTTGCTTTCCTTCGAGCCCCTGTCCACACTCTCTACACGGGCGCTTCTTCACGGCTGCCCCGCTCGACCTGCTGAGTTTCGCTTCACCTATTTGCCACGTCTATCTTTCCGATAGGATTGTATCGTGGGTTGCCCCCCCCCCCCTCCCCTCTCCGCCCACGAAGTGTGTTCTCTATGCCTGCGCCAGCACTTTCGTCTGGACGCGCGCGTTCCACCGGACTCAAACGCAACAATGCGGGAAACTCCGGTTTCGCTGGCATTAATTTTGATGTGCAAGACCGCCGGTTGAATACACGGCTTTTGAACGAAGCACAACGACGCAAGGCGCAGCTGCTCGGACTGGCAACGCGCGCTGTCGCACATCAGCTGCACCGCTACACTGTGCCGCCGTCTTTTATCATGGATGAGGGGTGCAGAGGTGTGCGCCGCACTCGCAGGAGCGCAATGCATTCCAGCACAAATGCCGACGACGGGAAGGGAAAGTCTGGGACTGCCATGAACATATTGGGGGAAACCGACACTTCTTCAGGCATTGACTCACCCACAGAGTCTTCCCCGTCTCCTGACACAAACGCCTACTCGCGCTGGCTGCAGCACTGCGCCCAAGACACAACAAAGGAGGATGGTGCCAGACGATCTTCGCTGCTCCCGCCTCTCTCGCCTAGAAGACGCAGCGAGCTCACTGACTCAGGGCTATCGCTACCGCTGTCGGCATCGTACGAGGAATGGCTCTCAGCTGGCTGTCCCGTCGGACCGTGGTCTGCGCTATTGGAGGAAGAGTTGTACGCGCCAGCGGAGGCGGAGCAGGCCTTCCTCTGCGCCAAGTACGATACCCATGTGAGCCCTCGGTCATAAAAGTATATATTTTTTATCCCTTTGGCTCTCAACATTCCCCACCTTCATTTTTTTTTCTCTCTCTCTGCTGCACTCACGCATTCTTTTCTGTTTTGACCACAAGGTCAAAACAGGCGTTCGACGACATGCATCTATGCTTCAAAATGTACTGAACAATCGCTCCGCGGCACCGCTTCCAACTCCAACTTCTCGTGTATCTTTAAAAAAAAGGCCCCCCCCCCCTCCTCCTCCTCCGGAATCAACAAAGCAGAGCAACTGACATGACTCTTTTAGGACACGCACACACACACACGCAAGAATTCATTGACGAGAGAAGAAAAATATCGAGATAGAGCCCATGAAAAGGCGTCAGGTGTGACTTGGGGTGTGGGGTAGTCTTCTGTGTGACACCACACACTCTTTTAGTTTTTCTTCTACACAGTTGTGTCTTCACAGCTCTGTTGTTTCGAGAGGCGTATGTGCATACACATGTGTGTGTATACATACATCTCCTCCACATTCGCTTTCTTCATCCCTTGCACTACAACTGGTTGCTGTACGGTTCCTGGGGTGCGTGCACGTGCGTGGAAGTCTCCCTTTCTGCTGTCTGTATATATATATATATATATATGCGCGCGCACGTGTGTGTGCGTGATCCTCTGTGGGTCCTTTTTTCTGTCTTATCGCTGTGTTTTCTCGGTGTGTGTGTGTGTGTGTGTGTGGGGGGTCTTATTGATTCGCGCTGCCGGTGTTGTTGTTCGCGTCGCCGCCGCCGTCGCCGCCACACATGCACGTGGATGTACAAGTGTATATGTCCTTTGTGTTCTGCGAAGCGCCATTGCACCTCTCCCAACTGCTGTGCAGAGAAAGAAAAGGGGGTTGTGTTCGCGTCGCTGCGCTATTTGATAAGAAACAGACGAGGACACTAACGGTGTTGCCAGAAACCGTGCGGAGTGAGTCCACAGACGTAGCAACTGATCTATCGTGCTGGTCTCTGTAATGCTTCTTTCGCTTGACTGGTGTTCCTATTCCCAAGTGCATGAGGACATCCTCGAAAAAACAACAACTACTCTACACCTGCACCCCGATAGACAGATGCATTCTCTCCTTTGCTTTTAGGGGAACACACACGAACAAACACGAACCGCAGCACCGCCATCGTAGTCACCCCTTCCATTTCTTCACATACACGTCATAACTAACGGATAAAGCAGAAACACACACACACCCCACACACACGCGCGCATCGTTTGGGCACTCAATCATGTTGCGTTTCTCTCACCTTCGCCTTGCTGTGTTTTCGGACAAGAAAGCGTTCATGGAGAGCGTCAAGACCCTTCGATACCGCACCGAGGCACCTATATCAGACTGCAGTGCTGCTCTGAAGGAAACAGAGGGGGACATGGATGCGGCTATGGAAGTGCTGCGCAAGCGGGGAGCGGCCCAGGCGATGAAGAAGGGCGATCGCGTGACGGAGCACGGCTTCGTTGTAAGCTGTGTCGGATCGACCCCAGCGAGCGGTGCTGCCATCATAACCATGTGTAGCGAAACCGACTTCGCAGCCCGTAATGAGCACTTCCAGAAGACATGTATGCAGGCGCGTTATCAACTGTGCCAACTCATGGACGCAACAGGCGGTGCTATTCTTGAAAGCCCCGAGGTGGCTGTCCAGCAGTTGAGCGACGTTATGGCAAATGACCTGCGTGCAGCCATTGCAGTACTCGGTGAAAACATGCGAGTGCGCAGCATCACACCACTCGTACCGGCACCGCATGTGTCCGAGCGTCTTCTCATTGGGAGTTACACGCATGGTACCTTGAGCTTCGACAACGTCGGTCGCATTGCGGGGCTCGTGGCTGTGAGTCAAGTGCGTGAAGGAGAGGTAATTCCCATGGATGTGCTGACCTCTGTCGGTCGCCATTTCGTGGCGACCTCGGGCGCTGAGGGTAACTACGCACACCAGAACTTCTTCGGTAGTGAGACGGAGACAGTGGGTAAGTGGCTGAAGCAGCACGGCCTCAAGTTTAGCTGCAGCCTCGTGCTGGAGTTTGGGAAAGAGCCGGTGGTGCACACCGCACCTGAGCCGCACAAGTAAGAAGAAACGCGAAACGCAAGGAGGGAGGAGATGCCAGAGCGAGATGTGACGCCTCGGCTGTTGTGTTTTTAGCGCTGATATCCTCCTTGATTTTTTATCCCGGTGGTCCCCCTGCAGCCACTCACTCTTGCTTCCCATATCCACCACCTGTTGGACTTTTTTTCTCACACATTTTTTTCTATTGCTCACGCGCCTGCATCAGAGTTTCGCTACTATTGTTGCTCTACTGTTGATCCGCCGCACGCACCACGGGCTTTCGCGGTTTATCGGATCACGTTGTTCTCGACGTGGGGATGTCTGTCATCGCTGTGGTTGCAGGAACGCAGAAAACGTGGAGATGGGGAGGGGGGTACCCCCTTCCCGTTCTCGGTTCGTGGGCGAGGTCAGGGAGACCGCAGAGGCGCCTAAAGAGGGTGACTGGAATAAACGGTGAGCAGGGGAGTGGACTCCTCTTTTCTTTCGTGATGGCCCCTCCCCCTCCCCCTTCCCCATGCACTGCTTACGTAACCCTGTCGCGGGCTGTCCGGCAATGCTGCTTCTGTCAAGGTGGTGGCGGCTTTGTCACCCACAGCATCTCTTCCCCCCCTTTTTTTGTGCGTACTGCCAATGGGGGGGGGAGGAGGAGGGGGAGGCATTGCGTTTGAATCATGGGATTAGAGAGTGAGAGTGTGTGTGTGTGTCTGTCTGTGTGTGCCTTTTTTCCTCATGATCTCCACCTTCCTCAACACCCCCCCGCCCATTTTCACTACTCGGAAACCATGTTGGTTCCTCACCTCTCCTTTAACACACTCGTTGGCATGGTACAGTGGCGGCGGGCCCCGTAATTAGCGCTGGGTTACACACCAACACACGTACTCGGCCATCACCGAGAGGTTATCTGATGCGAGTCTGTTTTGACTCTCAATTTCTTGACTCCCATTTTTGTTGTAGCGTAGAGGAAGCACAGGCAAGTGGACTTATCGATAAACTTGCTGGCGAAGCTGTGCGAGCAACTCTTCCACCCCCGGTATGTTTGAGTGCAGGTGCGCCTGCACAACGCTGAGGGAGCACGTTCACAAAGCAACACCATCGCTCTGTGGCGCCACTTTAGTGTATCAAACAGAGGATCCTGTGCGTGCACACTTGGTCTGTTCATAGAGTGGGAGGGCACGGGAGGGAGGGGGGGGATCGGAAAGAAAGACAGCGTCAGTAAAAGGGGACCCCTCCTCGCACACACACACACACACACACACACACGTTGTTGGGACGTTACACGCCATGACGTCTGTAATTGCACCTGCTGTTCTCTCCTTCAAGCGCAAGATCGTCACCAAAACTGCTTCTGCCGCACATGGATGTCTTCTCGTCTATCCGGTAGGCAAGAAGTCGAAGCAGCGTGTTGCCGTCGGGGACAGCACAGGTCTCTTCAAGGTCTTCTCTGTCGGCAAGCGTCTGGAGCCGGTGGTCTCTTTCGAGACGTCGGAGACGGTCCTGCAAACGGGCGATGGCGGCGCCGAGAGGAAGAGGGCCATAACTGCCGCCACGCTTTTTTCGGACCAGCTTTTCTACGTTCAGGGCAGCGTCCTCCACGCGTACTCGCGCAAGGGAAAACCATTCTTCACCGTAGACACGAATGTAACCGAGAGGGTGCACTCGCTGGCCATTGACACCCCCTTCATCTTCTTAGCGGGCGACTTCACGGTCACTATGATGTGCGAGACGACGGAGGTCGGCTTTTTCTTGTCCCCCGATCGCGTGAACGACATGTGCGTATACGTGGTTCCCAGCGCCATGGTGCGCGACGGCGAGCGCCTCTTGGGCGACTACGTGAGTTGCCTGGCCTGCAATGATCGCGTGCTGCGGCTGGTGCAGGCGAACAAACTAGTTGAGGAGGTTAGCTGCGAGGCCGCCCTCACCGCCGTCATCTACCACAGCGCACCGCGGCTAATCTTTTACGGCACTCAGTCGGGCTCCATTGGTGTCATGGCCGTGGTGGAGACTGGGGGTCTGCACAAGGTCGGTGCCCACATGCCAGGCCGCCCCGAGGGCACGGTCACCTGCCTTGGTTTGGCTGATGTGAACGCGGATGGACAGGATGAGCTTCTTGTTGGGTACGACGATGGCACGGTTCGTGTGTTTATCGTGAGCTTGAGTCACTCCATCGGGTTTACCGGCATCGACGCCGTGCAGCTCACCCCGGCCTGGGCAGGCACTGCCGAAGAGCGGGTGATGAGTGTCGCTGGCGGCATCATCACACATACGGCAGCGCAGCCAGACGTTCTCGTGCACACGTTCAGTGGGCAAGTGATTGCCTTCACTCTGGATACAGATGGTGTCAAGGAGGATGCTCAGACCGCTGCTGCCGAGGGAGCAGCCAAACGGGACGCACTGAGTGGGAAACAGCAGGACACCCAAGGCGAAATCGAGCAACTGCGGGCACTCATTGCGCAACGCACCAGAGAACTACGCGAGGCCCCGGCACCGCATGCGGTGGTGGAGGCGCGGGGGCTGACAGTGAGCCCTAGTTTTAGCATGTCCATTACCCTCACTCCAGTGGAGGGGATGCCGATGCTGTCGCTAGTCGTCTCTGCCGATGCACCGCTGGATGGAATGCTGATCCAGTTCAATGCAGAGCTGATTTTCGTGTCGACCGACTACGCGACTGTAAACACACGGTTTCTGGGACGCTGTGAGGGCACCTCGACGTCTCCGTCTTTGCAGAGCACCACTCTAGTGATAGGGTCATCGGCCGCTATTGCCACCGTCACACCTGCGCAGCGAGGCAGCAGGCGCCTCGAGATACGCATGTGGGTGGACGAGGGCGTGGCCGACACACTCTGCGCCACCGTTTACAGCGCTCAGCCACCGCGGACAGCGCAGATCAAGTACATCCCCATATGCGCTCTTCCTCTGTACGAGCGCGTTGCGAATGGGGATACTTCGCTGCTCTCAAGCGATGTGACGCAGCCCATGTCACGCATGATCGTGCTGGGGGATTTCCAGGGCCACGATGCTCTCGTGTGGCTGGGGCAGCTCGTGCCCGGCATGGCGGACATCCCGCGCCGCGCAGAGGAGCACCAGCGCTTTGTCTTCACGACCCGCTTCTTGAGCTCCGTGCTAATTGTCGACATTGAGAACGCCCAAGACGGTGCCAGTGGCAGTCGCGTCATCTTCAGCTGTAATTCTCTCGTCACGCTTGCTACTGTTAAGCGGCACATTGTGCAGGCTTGTGCGGAGCGAGGCCTTAACGTCAGCACACGTGAGAACATTCTTTGCCAAACAGTTCTCCACCAACTGCAGCAGCTGTACCCGCTCATGTCACGTCTGTCGAGCAGCCAGCGACGTTTGCAGCTGCTACAAGGGCTGCGTGAGTTGCAAGGGGTCGAGACCGATCTCGGTTTCCTTCCTCACCGCTTCCAGGAGGTCCTGGCCTCCGCAGAGGAGGTGGAGACGGAAGCGGAGGCAGAGGTACATCAAGCGGGATACCTGAAGCGGGCCGTTGCCGCCTTGTACCGCAGTTTTGTGTATTTCAAGGGCCACGCCCCTCCCTTCAACGAGGCTATCCGAGTGCGACTCGAGGCAGCATCGTGCGGCCTGAGTTTTAACCCAGCCGAGCTCGAGAAGGTCATGTATCCGGGTGACACACCGCTCCAGGAGGCAGCCGCTGTGGAGATGGCGGCCACATCCACGACTGCGCCTACAGCCATAAAACCAGCTGCACCTGCAGCACCGCCGACTCTTTTGAATGATGATGGCATGGGAGGTTCTAGCGCTGTGGGGCCGACGGTGAAGAGTTCCTACTAGGCGTCTCAATTATATCATATCTTCGCTCTCCATGCACGCCCGGGGGCTCGGAGGACATCACACTGCCGGGCATGATCACCCCGTATCCTTGGTTGCCTAAATCCACCCTCAAAGCGCGGAGCGCCGGTTTCTTATCACATGGGGGGGGTGTGGGTGTGTGGGTGGGTGAGAATAAGGGGGTCTGCGAGGGAGAATACAATGGTGCAATAAAAATTCAGTTTGTATGGTGTGTGTGCGCGCCGGAGCACATTTTTCGTGTGGGCTCACAACGCGTTGCCCTCCCCTCTCTCTTTTTTTTCCTTGCGTCCTGCTCTCCATGTTGCATCTGATTGCGCTTCCTGCAAGTGTGTCTGCGATTACAGGTGCCTCCAGTGCCCCCCCATGTTTTTCCCTCCATTTTTTTTCCGCACAACACTAGCGAAACACAACAGAGCACACAACTATGACATATTGCGCATCATGCGGCATGCGCTGTCTTGTGCTCATCGATGTGAGTAAAGGGAACATACCGAGGCCAGCCTATCGACAGCTTGGAGTGCATATGTGCTCTTTCTTGGACAGCTCTCAGGAGGTCTACACTGATGCGCGACTGAGGAGAAAGGGGGGGGTGATATCACCGGGATGTGCTGATGTTCCTTTATCCCATCCCTCGATTCCCTTTACCCTAAAGTGTAATCCAACGCATATGCACACTCGCGGTTCCCTGAGGCCGTGCTAGCTCAACGGTTTATATGTGTATTTGTGTACCCCCCCCCCCCCCCCCCCCACACACACACACACACACACTCATATATATATATATATATTCCATGTGTTCTGTCTGCTCTTCTTCCTCCCCCTCTTGAGGCGCATCTCCGCACTTTCTCCTCCCGATCGCTGTCTTTGACGTTTCTATGCGGTCTTTGTTGAACGTTCTCAGCACGTCTCTCTCTTGTGCTCCTCACCGAAACACAAACTTCACGTGGACGTCTGCAACGTCGAATTTCCTCTGAGTCCCCCCCCCCCCCCACACACACACACACATATATACATGTATATACATACACACACGAATTCAGCCTCCCCTGTCACTTGCGCATTTTTATGATCGTCTCGAAATGACATCTTCGCTCGCCACCATATCCACCCTCATCCAGAGGGCTTCTCCAGAAGAAGCCTCTTTTTACTCTCTCGCCTACGTCTCGGCCTTGCAGCAATGCGCTGCCTCAGCGTATGGCCCCACGCTCAAAAGTGTGGTATCTTCAACCGCTTCGACGAGCTTCTACGGTGACGGCCTCGCCGAGTGTGTCGTGCGCTGTCGACTAGAGACGGAGCGTGAGGCGACGGAGCGTCTCACAGCCATCCTTTTGGAAGAGTCGCCGCCCACACCAATGCGTGGGCGGCAGAATAGAGACTCGTTCCCTATCCTGCTCATGACGGGCACCGACCGAGAGGGCGAGGGTTTCCGGAAGCCTTTTGGTGGGGGCCAGGGGTCTCGAGCTTCGTCTGCTGCAAGTCGGTCTAGCGGCAGGGCTTCCTCCTCAAAGGCCTCCCGTTCTCTGGGCAGGAAAGTACTCAATGGTTCCTCAGGCCATGCGATCTCGTCATCTGAGGCGTTTTCGAAAGACGGCGTGGCGGTGAGGTCATCGCCTGTTTCCGGCGCTTCTCCGTCGTTTCCTGCATTGTCATCTGCGCAGGTTTCTCAGAGAGACATGGCGGTGCTACACTTTCGCATCGGCTTGTGTCGTGCGCTCGGGTGGCCTACTCCCGTCGAGCTTCAGCTGAAGGGCGACAGAGGAGCTTCAGCAGGCAGCCGCACTAACGTGCTGGCAGAAGAGGGTGGCGGGGCGAGCGAGCTGCTGACGCAACTGGTAGACTCGCTGCATTCTCGGTACAGCTACGCAAACGCCCTCAGAGGCGAGCGTACGACAGATCCGGGTGCCGCTTTGACAACCAGCATTGCCCCAGCGGACGGCGACGTTCACATGTTCATGCACTTGCCAGACACGGAGCTCCGCCAGAGTATCATCTTAGATTGGGTGGAGGATATTTTCGTCTTTGCCCACTATCAAGGGTTCACGACGGAGCAGACGCAGTGCGTGCTGCTCGACAGCCTCCTCCTCCTCGACTTGGTCGACCGGCATCCGGTAGACACGGCCGACGCAGGTGACCACGTGGCATGGGAGGATCAAGTGATAAACGTGCTTCAGGAGGTTCTGTCTGCGCAAACGTGCCTGACGGCGGCACGCGCGATCGAAACGGTACATCGCAGAGAGCCTGTCACCGTCGAGGTGCCAGACCCGGTTCAGTTAAATGAAATCATGGAGAAACAGCAAAAAACCACATCGCCGAAGGTGTTAGCGGCCCTTGAGGTGGCAAGGCAGGGCCTCCCTTGCATCTCGCAGACAGTGCTGCAGGTTGTCGAGGTGGAGGTGGAGAAGGATGTCACGCTCCGCCCCGTCTTTTCGATGTCAGAGGCAGCGATAATCGCCGAGTACATCACTCGTTCCGTCGTTATGCACAGGAGGCTGTGGGGGGTGTTGCTGGCCCCGGTGGCAGAGGAGCAGCTGTCGTCGATCTCCACCGCGGCGACAGCGGCAGCGGCAGCCCATGGGCTAGGACGTCCTTCTGTTCACCGACCCATCTGTGTTGCAATTGAAGACATCTCCCCCGTTTTCATACCGCCACTCTCAACGTTTCGCACCGATGTACTGCAAACCGCGGTGGATGCGCAGCGGCGTCTTTTCGAGGCCTTCGAGGCTGAGCGTGAACAGTTCTTCGCAGAAGACTGGCAAGCGCCCCTTCTGGCCATAGCTGCAGAGGAGCTCAGCGAGTTGCGGGTTCTGCAAGAGGCCGCAGCGCAGGCAGATGCAATGGACAAGGCTGCGGCGCTGACGGAGCAGCAGTGCGCCCGCGTCGAGCGTGCCTACGGGCTTCGACTAGAGGATGTGCTGAAGCACAACACCCGCGTTGTGCGTGGCACGCCGCCCACTGCGCTCGACCCACCTGCCGCATCCAAAGCCCCCGAGGTCACCACCGTGTCTTCGCCTGTGCGTTCCAACGCCGGCAAAACGAGGAAGAAAAACGCCTCGGGGCCGGCGATGGCGGCAGCTGCTGCTGCGCCCGCTCTCTCTGCTGACGCCGCGGCCTCGATTGTGCTTCCAACTGATGCGGCTTTCGGCCTCGCTGAAGTGGAGGCGCGTGTCGATCGTATTGCTGCCGCTGTTGAGGAGATGAACGGTGCCGGCTCCTCACAGCGTACAGGAAGCAGCAGGCACACTAGTGCTACGTGAGGAGAGGTGATCGACTGATGAGGAGGACGAGAAAGGACGCAGATTGGGCGTGGCGGGTATTTTTTTTTTTATACAAAGAAAGGCCGCCAGGGGGTTTTCCTTCTAATCGCCCAGTGCGTCTCTCTGAGTGTGCGTCTTCCCCCTCCTCTTTCTCGATATGTGCTCAGCTGTGTGTTTGTTTGCTCCACATGACGCTGGTGAAGCGGCGGGGGTGCGGGGGAAGAGAGAAAGCGAGTCCAGCTTCAGGGGGTGAGGGAGGGGGGGATAGGGCGGTGGTGGTGGTGCTGGAGTAAGACGTGGGAGCGACTGGAAGTGGGGGAGGGCTGAGACACGCGCTTCCCACAAATTAGCGTTTTCCCTCCACCGCTGGTCTTCCGCGACTATTTTTTTCCCCCTCACTTCTGTCGCATCAAAGTTTTTGGTGGTTGTTTTACCTTCACCATTTTGCACAGAAACCCATGAACACGCATGCAACTGGGGAAAAGGGAAGGAGAGTTAACGTGCGCTTCTGAGAGTAGCTCCAGAGGGAGATCTTCATTGATGTACAGTAGTCCTGCTCTGCAACTATTCTTTTTTTTAATTTTCGTACGTCTCCCTGTGTGGTGGGGAGGGACCATGTTAGGCTGCATCGCAAACTGCTGTGCCCCCACCCTCCTCTACTTGTTTTGCTGTGCCGCTCCACTGCCGCTGGGTATGAGGGAGGGGTAAGTCTGTACATGAACACGCACACATACACGTAGAGACTGGAGGTTCTATTGCACATCATTTCCCGCGACGCGCACGCCGACTTTGGGCACATGAGAGCACACGATGAACGCGCACAACTGGTGGATCTCAACTCTCCTCTGGTGCCCACGGCAGAAGGGGAGCCCGACAGGAGTGAGTGACAGAACGACGTGTACGTTGATGTAGCACTCTATACCCCCCCCCCCCTTGCAAGCTCTCATGCGCGCGCGGATGCTCGCCTTCCTGCAGTGGGGGCTGATCATCAGTTGCTCTCCGGTCTCACATGAGGCTTATCTGCGCTGTCATCTCTTTCCCACCGCCGATACTTTCTCTTCTTTCTTCACTGTCTCCGCCGTCCTCTCCAGCGGTTGCACTCATCAAACATCACTTTCACTCTCTCCGCCTCCCCCCATCGTGCCCCACTACCTTTTTTTCACAAAACGTTGGCCTCGTGTCCTCGCACAATTCGTAAAACGAAGAGGAAAGGAGTGTGACACCACCGGACTCGCATCAAGTTCTCTTCGTGTCTGTTTCTCAAGAGCGCATCGGCATCTGTTACTCTGCACCCATTCGAACATGCACAGGGTACACAACCTTCCCTCATTTTGACCTTGCTAGTCGTAGGAGGCTTTGGAAAGCCCCTCGACACCATTAGCTGTTAGTTTGTAGTATGCGCAGTAGTTGTATTAGTCATAACAGTCGTAGTAGTCTTTGCTCATCTCTCCCTCATCTGCTCGTTTGTACGTACATATATACATATACGCGTGTGTGTGTATAATCTGTATGACTAGATTTCAACAAGGCAAGGGTCTTCTTTTTGAAGTCGTCCCCCTCCCCTCTCCCCTCTCCCCTGCTTTTCTTCTGCCCATCGTGCGTGGGGGTCTCTGAGAAGTGCACAGCGCCTTATCGGCTTACGTACACGGGTTCCTCTATCCCACTAAACGTCTCCCCCCCCCGCCCCCCACCCCCTCCCTTCCCCCCATCGCGCGACCCCTTGCCATTTTCTGCTTTCTTCATGCTGCTTAGAGCGAGTGCCTCCAGCGCTTTGCGCCCCCGCGGCGCCAACCACTGTGGTGGGGCATGCATTAGTCTCTGCGGCCTCGGCTGCCCAAGGATCCAGAAGCGTTTTCTCGAGTACTGGGGCTCGGGTGTGACGGGCCGTACGCAGCCCTACGCGCAGGGTGACATGCTTCCGCGCCTTGACAACATGCGCAATGCGGTCAAAAAGGCCTCTAGCGCAGGGGCGAGTCTCACTGGCAACCCGGCCGGCATCGCCTACGATGCGTCGAACATCTTCCATGTTGAGGGTTTCAGTGCACTAGAAAAGGAGCACTACCAGTCACTACGCGGCGCTACAACACACAAGGTGGAGCCACTGCCGCCTCACATCGGCAAGGATGTGATGGCGGTGTTGAGGGACATGTCTGAGGATGCCACGTTGGAAGAGCACTGGTGGGCTCGTGTAGTGAGGGACTTCCCGTCGATGAAGAAGCCGTGCACGGCTGAGTTTAAAAGCGCTTGGGAGAAGTTCTACGCACAGGCGACCGGCGTGGCGCACGACGATGGGGCTGTCAAGGCGATAGGCAGGCCCTTCCTGCAGACGCAGATGCAGAGCAATTTTATTTCGTACGCGATGGTGTGGCGCTTGGCTGAGCGATTATGCGATGCCTTTGACACAGCACCGGGCTTGACAGTGCACGAGAGACGTGGGGGCCGTTTGGCAGTGGAGCGGGTGACGAAGCTGATGCTCGACACGATAGCTGACGAGCCGTGGGCACACCAGGAGACTACAAGTCCGCTGAACGTCGATATCTCTAACTTCCGTGCCTGGCATGAGGCCGGCAACTGGTAGGTGGAGTGTGCAGTGGTGGTTGCCCGAGGAGGAGGAGGAGGTGTAGGGGCCACCAACGATCTTAAACCAAAAGGCAGAGGGAGAAACAGTTGCGCCCCCCTCCCCCTTCCTCCATTATGTGCTGGTGCACGGGGTATTCCCGTAATACATTTATTTTCGTCCGCTTTTTTTTTCCCGTCTGTGACTGCGTGTTTGTACGTGATGTGAGCGCCACGGTGTACGTCTTTTCTGGTGAGCATCGGATTTAACCGATGCACGCTTCGTGATGGATACGGATGTGCGCGCGTATCCTCGCGAGTGGACGTGCCCGAGATCCACGATGTCTTGTTTTTCATGGCCTCTCCTCACTCGTTTGCCGCCAGGCACCGTGTTTGCAAAGGTGTGTGCATGTGTGTGTGTCAGCATCTTCGCTGCTATTTCTATGCCGTATCGAACAACAACAACAAACTTTGAACAGTATATCGACACACACACACACAGTATAGCCTCGTGCACGGGGATGGGTCTCTTCCCCTTGTTTTGTTTTTGCACTCGTTGCACGATTTCTATGCCATGCCATTTTCTTTTATACGTCTCCACCCACACTTCTCCCTCTGCATCTACCTCTGTCCGTTGTTTTCGCACCGCTACATACCACAGAATTTAGTTCGTGAGCGAGCACCAAACCAGACATGGTGCTTGGCAGAGGCCAGGGTATCTCTCAAAACCGTGGTGGCGGTCGCGGTGGTGCTGGTGGCCACAAGCCGCGCGGCGGTGCGGTAGCGGCAACCCACAAATCCACTCTCGCGCCAGTGAAGCGCTCGCTAGTGCCCGCGTTTCCAGTCATCTCTCGTGGTGGTGCCCCTGCTGCGCCGACGGCGTCGTCTGGACGTCTTTCTCACCAACAAAGGCCGCAACGCAGCCGAAGCGGACACGACGATGGTGACGATGCTCCACCTGTGGCAGTGAGTGCGCGTCGCGAACAGGCAGTAGCTCTCGAGGAAGGGAGCTGTGGGTTTATTCCACCTAGTTTGCATCAAGAGAAGCGCGGCCGCGGCTTGGATCGTGGCGGCCATGGTCGAGGCAATGGGCGCGGCGGTGGTGGCGGGCCTCGTGGGCGTGGGCGTGGGCGTGGTGACTGCTCGCACCCCCCGCGCCGCGGTGGGCATATCAAGGGTGTCTCACACGAGGACGAGAAGACGCACGCCAGCCCTGCCGAGGCCGATGTCGATTCGAACGCTGCTAAAGGCGGCAACCACACCCGTGTCATCACGACGGTCACTGCCAACGGCACGGAGCTCCCCAAAAAGCTCAACACAAAGGTCTTCATTGATGGTCTGCCGTACACGTACGCCAACGAGCCTGGCAAGCCCACGCTGGAGGATGAGGTGTTACAGTTCGCTTCGGCGTGGAAGGTTGGCAAGCCGCTGCGCCTCATTAAGAAGCCCGGGCAGGGCTTTGGCTTCCTTGTCTTTCAATCCCCCAATAGTGTGTCCACCGCCGTGCGGGTGTTGAACGGCCGAAAGTTTCTCGGCCGCGCCCTCCGCGTCGAGGAGCCAAAGCCGAAAGATTTTGAGAAGATGAACGACATTGGCGGGATGAAGGATATGGGCAAGGACAGCTTCATGCGACAGGTGCTGCTCACAGACTTGGCCAAGGTGGCACAGCCAGAGATCATCCGCGAGGTGCTGCGTGACGTGGCCCCGCAGTTGGAGAAGAAGCTGGAGGCGATTAAGATGACCTCTCAGAACCGAAAGGCCTTTCTGACCTTCGAGACGGAGGCGGAGGTGGCGCCGGCTATTACGTTTCTCGACGGCTTCCACCTTCTTGGGCGGCGAATCAGCGCCACCAAGGCTGCGGCGCCAGGCTCGCTGCCCTACTCACATGGCGGCACCGGACCCTCACGCACAGCTGGTGGCCTTGCTAGCCAGAGGACGCCTGCTGCTTCGTCCGCAGCTGGCGGGTCTGCGACTTCAGAGGCCGACAACGACGACGAGGTCATCGTTATGCCGCTGGGCTTGGAGCTGGCCAAAGCGGGTTCTGCTGCGCTTTCATCTTCCACGACTCGTCGGCGCGCACCGGCTGAGAATGCGCCGCCTGTTCCTGCCACCGGCGCCGGCAGTAACGTCACGGGGCGGACGGAGAAGTACAACCTTCTCGACGACGGCCCCAATGATATCTACGTGGGGAATGTCGGCGAGGATGTCACGGAGGCCCAACTGCGGCAGCATTTCGCACCATGTGGAGCTATTCGCAAGTGTGAAATACTCGTGCATCCGGAGACGCATCTCTCCACCGGTATCGCCCACGTCCAGTTTGCGTTGCCCGCTTACGCGGCGTACGCGCAGGAGCGCTATCACGGATCTCGCCTGCGCGGCTGTGTCCTGCGCGTAGACCGCGGTGAGACGGCGAGTGTGCCTCTTGTCGCGGAGTTACCTCCCGCGGAAGTGGAAGATGACTATGACGAGGACGCCTACATGGAGCGCTACGGGGTGAAGGACAAGGGGAGGTACTTCAAGGGCACGTCGTTGGCGGCCGAGATGGGGGCCTGCCCCGAAGCCGATGACACGGATGACACGGATGATGACATCGAGGGCGCGTTGGAGGGACGCGTCAAGGACGCCCCGAAGAGGAGCGGCAAGCGCAAGCGTGGGGACTCGAAGGCGGCGGCAGTGGAGCAGGCAGCAACCAAGCGCACGCGCGCTGAGATGCGGGCGTCAAAGGCCAAGCCAGTCACAGCCGCGGTAGCTGCCCAGGACAGCGAGGACGACGAGGAGCACTTCTTTGATGCCGACACCGTCACAGTTGCAGCTGCTGGGGCCTCCGTCAGAGGCTCGTCTCATGCTTCAGGCAAGAAGACGGCAAAAAAGGCTGTTGCTGCGGCGGCCCAAGGGCGGCTTGTTAAGGAGAAACGAAAACAAGCGAAGAAGCACTGAGCGATGCACACAGCGGGTATCTGCTCGCATTCTTGTTTATTTGTGAAAGACGAGGGGGATTGTAGCTAATCTACTTTCGCAGCGAGTAATTCGATGACATAATCGGCAATTCCGAGGAACAAGCCCGCACTCCTTCAGGAGAAAGAAAAAAACAAGGGTAGACAATGAGCGTTGAGCTCCGAAGATAAAAAAAATATATCCTGTTCACCATCAACTTTAGGAAAGTATTCCTGTCACCAGGCAATTGTGGTGACATCATCTCTCCCCGCTCACCTGTGCACACAGAGTGCTCCAGTTTCGGTTTTTGTATAGGCGGTAAGTGTGCAGGCGTGTGGGTGTGCATGTCCGGCAATCTGTGGTGCCTCCAGCTGGTCGTTTCTGCAGGGTGTGCTTCAACAGAGAGGCCACAGCACGCGTTGACGGCAGTTTTCCAAGCGCGCCACTTCGTCGCCCCCCCCCCCCTCCCCCCGTCTCTCTGCTGTATTTTTTTGCTGGTGTATGTGATTGTTCCCTCTTTAGCATCTCGAGTTCTTCTTCCCTCCAACTTCAACTTTTATCCGCTCGCTCAGCGCACATCGTTCTCTCCCCCCCCCCCTCCCTCCCTCCCCCTCGCGTTGCTCTGCGATTTGACGGCGAAGGGGTCGAGAACAGAACCAGCAACGCCGCCTCTCTGTAGAAGCCGCCACCCTTTTGCCAACTCAAGCGGTGGGAGGGGGAGGGGGGGGGGGCGCGCAGAGGGTGGGGGAGGCAAGGGCATCTCTTAGTAAGGAGATTTCCCACGTCATACACACACCGACAGATATTGAGGCACACTCGTGCCTACACTAGCGCAACCAGATCCATGTCTGGCTACTCTGTCTTTTCTCGGCGGAGGGAGCTCCCTCGCAAACCGATCATTCGACGTACTCGCAGCTGGCGCGGTATCATGCAAGTTCGCTTCAATGACAGCCGTGCAGACCGCAACAAGATCGGCAGACAGGCTTTCTTTTGGGCACCAGTGCGCATTTTCGGTTTGGGTGTGATCGCCACCTGCAGCCTCTATTACCTGATGGGACACGACAGTTTCTTACACACGCTGCTCGGCTACGAGTCGGAGATGCAGTATGAGGCACGTGTGAACCCTGTGGCGGAGGGACACTCGCAAAATTTTATGATTTTGGACAAAGACCGCGCATGGAAGTCGCCTGTGCGAAATTTGGAAAGACCGCTGCATCCCGTGCGCGAGTTTGACGTGCTGCGCGATCCCAAGTCGATTTGAGGAGTGGTCGGGGGAGAGAGAACAGATGAAGGACCCAAGGATGATTAGGTGTGTGTGTGTGTGCCCGTGTGTTCACCTCTCTGAGCTGAGGACCGAAATGGGTAACGTGATGGCACTGCACCTGTGTTGTTTTTGTTGCTCTTTGCGGGGGTGGGCTGGGGACGTCAGCGAGCTTTCGAGGACACATACACAAAAGTAGAACAACTGTGCCTGTCTGGTTTTGCGGAAGGTTACACACTTCACATGCGTTGTAACTACCCAAGCTGTGGCTTTGCGTGCGTGCGTTGCTGTTGTATGTCACCCCCTGCTGCACGCAGAGCCTCTGCCTTTGGCACTTTTCGCCATCTCCTTACTTCTTTTGTTTCTCACCGTTACTTCTCTCTTTTTTTCTCCCCTTTCTCCCTCCTCCCTCCCTTTTGATTTGCTTGTCCTCGGACGCGTATATATATATGTATACACACGTATATATTTTTGGCGATGCTCCCCCAGTGAAACACCACCGCCAATCGTGACGCTCCCCCCAAACGCTTTGTGACACTTGTCTTTGTCGCTGCCAGGCTGGTGAGGTGCACGCCACAACACATACACCTGCACAGACGTACACCCCGTTTGTGCCTTTACCGTGTCTTGCTCTTCATCTTGCCGAGCATTGACAGGAGACCTGCCGCTAGTCCATCGAAGGCCACTCCCTCTCCCCTTCCCCCCCCCCATTTGATTGACTCTCACACGAGGCTTCCGCTCAAGAGTGTGCAGGTCGCAGTTTCGATAGCGGGATCTCTGTTGTGCCAGCGTTTCTGTGCACAGAACAATGGCAGGTGTAGACGAGCATCAAATCCGCCAATCGGCCCTCTGGGGCCACATGACACAGGTGCTCTCGCAAGTGATCCGCGAGAGGCCTGTCAACGTGATGGAGGCGCTCGGGGCGGCTTCCAACCACTTCTTGTTTGGCAGCGCTGTGCCATCTAAGAGGGATAAGGTGTACGCTGATCCGAACCCTACCGCTCGCCCTGCGGCCCCAGCGGACTCGTTCACGAACACCCGCTGGGCTGCCAACACGAATATCGCCTTGGCACCACCACGACCGCCACGCCGCCCACGCCGCGTCGACGGCGAAATGGACGAGGAAGAGGAGGAAGTCGAGGGCGCCACCGATGCGGATGGCCAGCAGCGCGTTGACCTTGCGGATCATCCCGGCACCCTTAGTGACGTCGTGACAGAACAGCAATATTTCAACAGGGTTGGACTCGGTTTGCCGCAGGTGGATGCGTACCGCCTTTTCATTGGCCTGCGCCAGCTGATCCGCTCTGAGCCGCTGTCCTCTGTGCGCTTCTGGGGTGTGGTCATCGGAAGCTCATATGACTACTACATTGCAGAGTGCAAGGTGGATTTGGATCGCGTGCAGGAGAATGCTGAGATGGCTGGTCTGGACGACGGAGAAGGCGAAATGGAGGAGGAGGAGGAGCACGCTCCCGTCTCGGCAATCGCGGACGTGCTCTGTACGGTGATGGGGAACCGTTGTGTCCGCCGCGGGCCGCGTCCGTCAACACCTGCGGAGGAGGCCGGCACAGGTCTCAATGCCATGTGCTACTACGCTTCGACGAGTGAGGACCCCATGACCTGGACTCGTCTGCCGGACGTCAGCCCGCACCACATCACAGTCGCTCGTGCCATTCGCTGCCGCTTCTCTGGTAACCTCGATGCTCCAGTTCACGGGCACCCGCGCTTCCTGGGGAAAGAAAAGCACTACCTGCGTGCTCAAATCGCCCGCATCACCAGTGCGTGCTCTATCGCCCCAATGCAGACCTTCACCACCGAGGGCGCGGTGCCGGACGTTGAGGAGGACGAAGAAGGTGCCGCGGCACGCCCGCCGCCGACAACGGTTCCGGCCTACGCCGTGGTGCCGCCACTGGTGCCGCAAGAAACCCCAGATGAGGATGACACAGAGGCCATTGCAGCTGTGGAGGCGTGGTTTAGGGGGTACGCAAAGGAGGAGCTGATGCAGGCGAAGGGGTGGTCGCACGTTGCGCCGTCAATTCTGAACTGCGGCCGCGTCACGACGGCATCGCTAGAGGACGAGGAGGAGCCGGAGACGGCGGACGTCGACGACGACGAGGCGCTGGGCAACGGTATGGCTGCATCTGCGCCGCCACCGCCACCGGCGCCTGAGATGATCGCGCCATTCCTGTCAGACTTGAGCCTTGACGCGCCACTCTCTTACCCCGGACACAGCCGCGCCAACCTCACTGCCTGGACCTTCCGCAAGGCCTACGAAGGTGAGGGAAGCCTGACGGCCGTGTACGTGGCCAAGTCTCTTCGCTGGCCTGGTGCAGCCACCTACGCAGTGACGACCACCGGACGTCCTGGCGCCTCTTGCCAGATGATGTACTATGGCACGGGTCTCAAGGACATACAGGGCGCCTACTACGCCCCACCCTTGCCGCCCCCTTGCTTCCACGAGTACGCCGAGGCTCCTGGTGAGTTCGACGGCCAGCGGGACTGCACTTTAGACGAAGAGATGCGCTACGCACCGCCTCCCCCGCGCCCCTCAGCCGAGGAGGATGAGGATGAGGAGGAGGGCAACGAGGAGTACTACGCATAGCTGAATCAAGGCTTCGTCGGCAGGGGCGAGTCGCGGCCACTTGAGGCGAGCAGAGGGGAGGGGTAGGTGTGTGTGCGCGCGCCAGACGCCTGGAAACAAGACGTTTCCAAATCGATTCCCTCAGGTGTGCGTGCTGTTACACCTCTCGTTGATTTGACTCGACCCTTCTCCTCTTTTTCTCGATGAGTACGCAGGCGTGTGCTGCCGTTCCGTAGGCATCCGGCCTCCTCTGCTGCACTGTTCATGTTGACCTGCACGCACACCTGTGGAGGGTGTGGGTGCGGTGCGGGGGGGGGAGGGACGAGGAAGCGAATGCCGCAAAAGAAACACAGCCACCCACCCACAGACAAAGTCGGCAAACATGTACACTAGTTTATCTTTAGGATTTTCTTGTTTGCTCGCATTTATGATGTATATAGGGAAGAGGGGGAAAAGGGAGTGCATCTCGAGTGAAGCTGCTCTTTCGCCCCCCCCCCCACACGGGTAGGTGAGAGGGGGGGGGGGGGGATCTCGGTTGTGGGGTCGCGTCTGCTCAAGTGTGAATGAGATGATTGGCGTGGAGTCTGATGACTGCCTCTCACGCCGCCTCCACGCACCTCATCAAACCGACGCAGATACGCATCCGTCTCTCTTCCAGCCGAACAACTTTTCGCTGTGCTGGATCGTGTATTGCGATGGACATTTATACACAGATAAACGTGAGCGCGTTCCGTGCACACGCACTCGTCGCCCTTGTGTGCGTGCGTATATAGGGCCTCCTGTTAAACACTTTGTATTAGATGCCGCGTGCACGTGTACACAATGGTCGGGTGGTGATCAATGTTGATGGACTAAAGCCAAACAAACGCTTCGAGAAACAGCAGTGTAGCTCCGCGATGCAAAGGTTCATGGCTAGGCGAGGCAAGACGGTGCGGCGGTCAATCGCCACAGCATCTGCCAGCACTCACGACGCCGATGTCTATATACGCTGGCAACACGCATGTGAGAGGCACACAGCCATAGACTGCGTTGATGTGTGACTATGTGAACACAAGGCAGGGGTCCAAACTACTCGATCAGGTGTCGTGCAACTTGTGCAAGCTCTTCCGCACAAATTACTTGTCCACTTTATCTATGCGGTGTGTCGGCCTCAGTCTCTGTCTTTTGTTTTACTTTCTTTTCGCTGACCATCCCACCTTTTCTTCAACTGCGCGTGACATGGTTTACTGCCTCGTGCGCACACACCAACCTCTCCTCTCTCCTCCCTCCCTCTCTCCCTCCCTCCCTCCCTCCCCCCTCCTCCAACACTCACACGCACAAAAAAACACACCATCGTCTAATTTCCAATACTCCGCCTATATATATATATATATATATATATATGTGTGTAGCATCGACCACTCTCCACATGCCAACACATTGTATATATTTGTTTGTATCGATCTTTTTACGTTCTTGCATATTAGCGACTGAGGGGGGGCGCAGCATACATCGGTTGGCCACAGCAACGACACATACACGCATACGTACACACACTCCCCAATTGAAGCGTATCGTTCTTCTTTGGTATTTATTTCCTTTTTTTGTTTCTTCGCCCATTCGTTATTTGTTGCTGTTTAGCCTAGGTGACACGTTACGAAACTCAAATTTATTTTCCCTTGCGCGATTGCGTGCATGCGTGTGCGCGTCTGACCACATCCCCCTCCCCCTCCTCCCCCTCGTCCTCCTCTTTTTTTTTGCTACTTTCTAATACTGGCTCCTTTCCTCTGTTGCGTTTACTGCAGTCGTGTGTGTGTGTGTGTGTGGGGTGGGGTGGTGGAGGGGGGGGGGGAGAAGCCTCATGAAAGACATCGCCACCTGCAAAGTGGATGTAGAAGCCACTCTGCCGCTGGTGTGCATTGGCACACTGCTTTCTTTTCTCTGCGGCGTTGGTATTGGCGCCAATGACCTCTCCGCCAATTTTGCCATGGTGGTGGGCAGCGGCTCTCTCAACATGAAGCAGGCGATCATCTACTGCACTGTCTTCGAGCTGCTGGGTGCTGCCTTCATGGGCGGTCACGTGAGCAACACCATTCGTGGCGGCATCGTCGACCCTGTGCTTTTCTCCCAAAACAGGGATGTTGTTGTGATTGGCATGACGTGCGCCAGTTTCGCTGCTGCACTGTGGCTTTACCTCTCCACAGTCTTGGGTTTACCAGTGTCTATCACTCACACAGTTGTTGGGTCGATTCTCGGCTTCGCGCTTTTTGTCACGGGCGGGTTCGCCTACGTCAAATCGAGTGGGCTGGTTGTGGTGGTCATCTCGTGGGTCGCCGCACCGATAGCGGCTTGCGGCGTTACAGCGCTCCTTTTCTTTCTTGTGCGGCGCGACATATTTAACGTGAAGGGGCGCTCGTTTGAAGTTGCAGTGTCGTGGCTGCCGCACTGTCTGCTCGCGTCTCTGCTCATAGATTTTTTTTTCATCGTCATTGAGCAGCCACCGATCATGTCGCAGACCTTTGCCCAGTACATCCCGCTTCAGGCCCAGTATATCGTTCTGTTGGCTTTCATCTTCCTCTTCTGCTGGGCCGCGAAAGCGTGGGTGTTCCCGGAGGTGGTCACGGCTGCGAAGAGCGCGCAGTCATTCGTCTGGGAGAGCGATGCGCTGCGAACGGAGCCCGTAGACGTGTGGGACGTCTCTCCACGGGATGAAGTGAAGATTTCTTCGTGCTTAAACTCCAGAGAGCTCCCGAGTCCAATGGCGGCCATTACATCGGGAAGGCAGCCCTCCCAAAGGCACCACCATCACCATCGCCAGCTGCAGCAGGTACCAGCAGACGCAACAGCCACGGAGTCCATGGCCGCGCCCGCAGCACCTCAGTGGCCGCAGACCACACAGTCTGATAAGGTTACCCTTGTGCCCACACTGAGTTCTCTGCCGCTTAGCCCCCTCGACAGCGGTTTGGCCGACCACGACCGTTCGGAGTGCAACTCTTCTGACTGCCAAACCGTCTCCCGCCCTGGTACGCCCGCTCCGCTGCACCAAAACTGCTCGCTTGTGCTTTCTTCCATCTCCCCTTCGGGTAATTCCTTTGTATGCACGGGATGCAAGGTGCGTCTCACGCCCGTGCACACCCGCTCACACCCGCCCGCGCTCCCGTTAAACCCGCCGCCATTCTCCACCTCCACAGCGCTCGGATCTCATAACGCCAAATGCGCACGTTGCCTTCCCGGACGCAACCTCGCTTCGTGCGATCCAACAGACAACGAAAGACAGCAACTGCAGTCTGTTGGTGTAGCGATGTACGGGAGCACACAGCCGGCAGTGGTTTCTGCTAACACTGAGCAGGGCCCAGTCGTGGTGTCGCTCTCAACCCCTTCGGTTCACAGCGAGGACGAGTTTGGTGAGGAGGACTGGGCAATGGATCACGCCATGCACCCCATTCGCTTTGGAGGCATTCTTATCAAACCTTTCAACCCGCGCGCTGAGTACCTCTTCACTGGTCTGCAAGTGGTAGCCGGAAGCATATCGAGTTTTGTTCACGGTGCAGTGGCTGGTGCCAATGCCACAGCGGCCTTTGTCATCCTCTACGATGCCTTCACGAACCACGAGCTGCAGGAGCCTGGGCTCAGCTCGCGGTGGGCGATGCTGCCGGCAATGTTGGGCATTGCGATCGGCATGTTCGGCCTCGGCGCGAGTCTCATGAAGACGGTGGGAATGGAGCTGGTAACCGTGACACCGGCGCGAGGATGGTGCATCCAGGTTGGCGGCACCCTGGTCACGATGGTACTGACGGGTGTCGGCATTCCCGTCTCGCTTTCGCAGTCGCAGATCGGCGCCGCAATTGGCTGTGGCGTGCTGGACGCCAAGTTGAGCGGTGTCTCATGGGGCGTTGTTACGAAGGTGGCGACAGGATGGGTTGTAACCGTTATCATTAGTGCCGCGACTACGGCCTTGTCGACGTGGCTCTTAGCGTCGTTGCTCTGCCCGTAAGAGACCACACGCGACATACGCATATATCCATCATACATGCCTGTGCACAAGTGTTGGTGAATGCACGACATAAAAACAAAACTTGTCTTTCCCCTGTCAAGTGTTTAATCACGCGCATCCCCTCTGCTAAAGTCTCCTCCTCTCTTCCCCCCCCTCCAATGAGTCATGTATGCATACACAGACGCACTCCTGTTCTCACCACCACTTCCACTGTGATGACCCTTTGTCTTGATATTGTTTTGTTTTAGGGCATCGGATGCAGCGGAGTCACTCTCTCCAAAGGGGGAGGGGGGGGAGTCGATGGCAACGAGCTGCAACGGGCAGGAGTCGGCAACCTGCCGAGAAACGAACGAATACTCTTCACTCTTTTGAGATGGCTTTCGCAGGTTGGCTTGTATGTAGACCTGCTTAGTACAGTGAAGGAGGACACCAAATACAGCCTTCAGATGTGTATGTATGTGTGTGTCCGCGCCGTTTTTTTTCTGGTGCGTCAACCGAAGATCAAATATGCACAGGCCGCCTCTTTCTCTCTCTCACACCTGCCTAGAACGAGAGAGAGAGGTCTCTGTGTGCGGGGTGGTGGTGAAGTCTTTTCCTTTTGACTCGCCTCTTTGAAGTCCTGGAGTTTGCCACGAGGCACCTGCCCCCCCATTTTTTTTTGTTTTATGCGACTGCTGGATATGTCGATGTCTTGTTCCCTCTCTCCTTCAAATCTCCTCTCCTTGTGATTCTCCCATTGGCGAGACGAACACGCGATTTGCTTTTGATCACATAGCCTTCCCCCCTAGTCGTGCACTACTCTCGATTCATTGGCATCAGAGTAGCACTGACACATACACACACACACACACACATTGCACACACACACACATATATATATGTATATATATATAGATCTCTCCTCCCCCACTGCATAGATTCAACGAAGACTCTGGAGGATAGGGGAAGGGGGGGGGGGGCATCCGCCATCACAGAGAACCACCCAGACGTAATCGATTAGCGTACGTTGTTTTTGACATGGTGCATCACGTGCGCGCTTAGTCGTCGGCCCCACACAGTCAAAATGAAGACTTCACAGATGCTAACCGGTGCAGCGGTGCGCCGCACTCCAGCGACGTCTGTGGGAAGTGGGCCTCGAACCAAGCTACCCTTTCTGATCAATGTGGTCAGGAAAGCGCAGAAGTCCGCCAGCACAACGACTAGAGTGCCGCTAGTTCTCTCTTCAGCAGCGCCTTCGTCGGCGGAGCCGCCCATCCCTGTCATCGCCTTCAAACCATACCCACTCCTGCGCCATGGAGAAACCAAGGTAGTCGCCGGTAGCTCCATTCTCTACAAGGACGATGCCTGCGTGCTTGTGAACGATGCCTTTCCCAAATCGATGGTCCACTGCCTGGTCATGCCACTCGACCTCCGCATACAGTCTCTCAACTCTCTCACCAAGGAGGATGTGCCGCTCCTGCGCCACATGATGCATGTGGGGGATGAGTATGTCCGCTACTTGAAGTCGGCTGTTCCTCGCACCTACGAGGGACGCCGGTTCATCGCCGGTTTTCACTCCCTCCCCTCATTGCCTATGCTGCACCTGCACGTGCTGTCAATGGATCTGGACAGCCCTTATCTCAAGACTAAGAAGCATTACAACAGCTTCGCTACTTTTTTCTTCCTCACAGCCGCCCGTGTTTTGGAGGACTTGGAGCGTCACGGCTGCGTGACGCTGAACCAGGACGTTGCCCGCCTTCTGCAGATGGAGACGCAGGAGATGAAGTGCATGTGGTGCGGCACCGCTTTGGCGAACGTGCCCACCATGAAGTCTCACATCCAGAGTTGCCCGCAGAACAAAGCCGTGGAAAAGTAGCCCTCGACAGAGGTGGTTTAGTGGGCGACTAAAAAAGCCTTTGGGGGTGGTGGAGAGGGGCTACGCAGTGTCGTATCCGCGTTAGGTGTCTCTTCACAGTGCGGCACATCTCCCCCACCTTCCACTTTCGCACACACACACACACACAGCATCCAACTGCGACACTAAAAGATGTGGCTTTGCCACCAGGCGTACTCACAGGAGGACAAAAGCTCGTTTTCTTTTTTTTTTGTGTGGCGCGTCATATCGACGTGACCGCCTGCAACACACATGCTTGAATTCGTCTCCAGGTCTAAGGGAAGTGTGTATACGCGTAGTTTGTGCACCGATCCAGAATCATCTACCCCCCTTCCGTATCTCAACCTGTTCTCTTCCACCGCTACTCCCCCTCCATCTGCCATTACTATATCTGCGCGAGTGTCGAAAAAAATGCAGCAGGCGGCATACACTGGCTCTTAGGACGTTCGTCGAGCTTCGCTCACATATCTGTACGTGTGGTGCACCCCCATACAATAGAAGCGCTCCGACACGCGCGCACGCTCAAGAGCAGGCACACACGGCATACAGCATTTGGGATTTCTTTCTTGCCATCATTTTCTCTGTCACCACGGCTCCCTGTTGACACCGCTGGTGCAGCTGCTACGACGCTTTATAGCGCCACAGGACTTGGACCGCCCTGACGTCCATCTAGTTCACCCGTCTCTTGTCAGGGAGGCGTGCGTTTATGTCGTCTTGAGTTACTGGCGTTAATCGCGGTCACCATTATCAATTCCTGTTGAGTCCTGTCGCTTGATTCCCACACAGCGCCTCTCTCCCACCCCCTCTCAATACACACACACACATACAGGCATATATATCTATATATATCTATATATGTATATGTATATATCTATATGATCCAGCCTCAGAGCACCCTTTTCCGCCGTCGTGAGGGCGGCGTCGGTGACGATGGTCCCTTTAGTACGTTATCTTCTTCCCCTGCTCCCGGCCAGGCCTGCTCGAGGGTAGCAGGTGTCACTCCAGTGCATATGAACGCTTCCCAAGAGCAGGAGAACGACGTCCTCATGCAGGCTCTGTTGTCCGACATGCGCAGGGCCAAGGTGAGTTTTACCAAGATGGGCGATGAAGTGCGAGAGCAGAACGCCCTGCTAGGGAGACTGCGCGACTCCTTTCTGAACGCGCAGGGGTCCATTCGAAAAACGATGCACAACTTGGACAAAATTGGGTGGGGGAGCTTCAGACACATGTGGGTGCTGGCCCTCTTCGTCATTGTTTTTTTCATGCTACTCTACCTGATGCTTCGCTTTCGGTAGGCCTCCTTCCCAAACACCCTCTTCACACTTCTACCCTACTCAGCAAAACGCATGCTTCGCGGAACGTGCGTGCTGCACAGCCGCGGTGTGTGTGTGTGTGTGTGTGTGTGTGCGTGTGTGGAAGGGTTTGTGTGGGGAGATGCTGTGCGCCTACGCGTGACTGTGGAAGCGAGGTGACTCTTATTTTGGTCCCAAGTGTGCTTGTTCTCCTTCGCTTATTTGTTTTTGTATCACGGCGCAAAAGACTGTCTTGAGGTGAAGCGAGCAGCCGCTCTGCAGATGCGACACCAATGCGGGGGGAAGAGATACAATCACACCGACACGATCTGGTACAGGTGTGTGTGTGTGTGTGTGGGGGGGGGGAGGGAGCACTCGCGCACGCAGGAAAAAAATCGAGTGTAGAGGATTACGTGTCTTTTGTGGCCGAAGAATGCATATGGGCCATAAAGGCAATTACCATAAGCCATACACCCCCCCTTTTTCTCTTTAATGGGACAGTGAGGGGATGCGTATAAGTGCGCTTCTGGCGAGCAAGTGAGTATGTTGGCTCGTTTGCCGGACGCGCAGATTAGTGGCGATTCCGTGAGCGCTGATGCCCTCCCCCCCCACCCACGACGATCACCACCACCACCAAAAAAAAACTTCTCTTTCGAGTCTGCGTGCACACTGACACCTGCATTGTGGCGCACCTTCTCGGTATATTCGCGTCTAGTGCCCCCCACCCCCTCCTCCCCCTCAACCGCCATGCATTCTCTGTCTCATTTTTCTTGCATACAAACTCTCTTCCCGTCTTTCCCACCCTCCCTCTCCGTTGCTCTATCACATCGCCGTTCTCTTGTTATTGTGTATGTGTGTGTGTGTATACGTTCGCCATCACCGCACACCGGCCTTCTCACCCACCCTCCAACACACGCACACGCGACTTCGACATGTGCCATAATGAACTCGCCTCTCTCTCTCTATATACGCACTTTGGCGCATGGCATTTTTTTCTCCCTGCCTCACACGGACTTGTGTGCATCTGCGTTTGCTTTGGGCACTTTCTGTCGATCAACAGAATTCGTCGTGCTCCGGCATTTTCTTTTAAACCCCCTTTTCTTTGTTTCCACAAGTCTTTTATACCGTCTGTCGCTGTTGTCTTTTTTTTTTCGTACGTGTATGCGTGAGTGTTGAAAGAAATCTGTATGTGCATCACACCTTTATTCCCATCAACGCATACCCCTGCCGCCCCTCCTCCCATTTTCTCCGCTTTTCATTCTTGGCTTTGTTTGGTTCATGTGCAGGTGATAGCAGCGAAGTAGCTAAGCAGGAGCTAAAAGGTAACGACATATTCATTTACAGCGTTGTCGCACTGCCCCCCCTACATACACATACACTTCTCTCTCTCTCTTTCTCATCCTCTCATTGACTAACGCTACGCACTCGTTGAAGTACAACACTTGAGAGGTGAACGTGAAGACAAAAAGGGGGAACAGTGTACGCCCGGTCCCTTCGACCCACAAGTACAAAAGCGTGTGCAAATCTAAACGGAAAAAAGCAAAACATTCGCGGAGGGGACGCCCGATTCCATATTTTTTTTTTTCTTCGTGGCTGGTTCCCCGCTGTCGCGTCTCCCATAAATCCCCTCCCCCTCCTCCTTTTTTTTTCTTTTTGTTTTGTTCATCTTTTCGTCCGTTATAAATTTGATTTGATCGGATTCGCCAACTATTTCAAACTTTTTCTCACAAATATCTCCGTAACAGACAAAAAACAAAAAAGGGGGTATCACTACCATCACCCCTTTCCTCCACACTCATCATCAAGCACACAAACACTCAACTCCTCCATATTCCCCCCTCCCTCCTCCCATTCCTCCTTTTACCCCTTTCGATTGTTTCATTTTTGATCCCTCCCCATCCCTCCCTCCCTCCCCCTCCCTCCCCCTCCCTCTCCCTCCCCATCCCTCCCTCTCTGTTTGTGTGCCTTTGCAAAGCAAAAGGAAGGAAAAGGAAACCATCCGACAGGAAGAACAGCAACATCTGAATCCACATTTTTACACTGGTATAGTCTCGAGGTTCGGTGCTTTTCTGTCAATCCTTTTTTCCCCTTCCCTCCCTTTATATATATATATTTTTTTTTTTTTAAAGCGTCCCGACGTACAACAGTGCGTAGAGGATCCGGGTTCAGCACACACCTGACACACGCACCCGATCATTGTCGTTCTCGTTTCCTTTTCCTTTATCTCTTTGAACTCTTCTATTCCTTGTCGCTGCCACGCCAGAAAACAAGGGGAAGCACACCATCCAACAAAAAACAACCAAAAGTGAGCTGGCCGGAACACACACTATCACAGAACGCATTGGAATAGTACTAAAAAGGGTAAAAGGAGGGCTACATACACACATATATATACATATACATATATATACATATATATGTATGTAGCTGCAGTTCAAAGTCCGTGCAACGTACTCAAACGATAACACTGACCAACTAACCAACAAACCCACAAACAAACAGGGATTCATTCCTTTCCAACCCGTGCACATATATATATATATTTATATATTTATTTATATTTCCTTTTCGCCCTTCGCTTTGCTACTTTTATTTTTCGTACACACTGTGTAAATCTCGACACCAAACGGCATTTGAAACAACCCCCAACACGCAGAAAATTCCAACCAATCATTCAAAACAACAATTCTTCCGGTTTCCCTTTATATATATTTTATTTTTTTGTTTGTTCGCGCTCCTCTCTAAAAATCTCTTTCTCGCTTTTCTCTCTTTTTTTTTCGTTTTTGGCCGCATTTTCCTTTCACAATTGCTTTTTTTTTCTGTGTGTATGTGTGTGTGTCTCCTCAGTTGAGTTTGTTCTCTTTCATTTGAAGACCTTTGTTGCTTTTTATTTTGGCAGCTCTTCCCCCTCTTCCCCCTCTTCCCCAAACTACAATAAACCAAAAAAAAAGACGGAACAGCTCCTTTCGCGCTTTTCCATCGTCTGTCGCTTTTACGTGGCGCCGTCTTCGATAGGCTTCAAAGATACTTTTTTTCCCATTTGTTTTCTGGTCCCCGTTTTTTTTGTCTTCTTTTTTTTTGTTCTGGCATCTACTTTGCTGGTGCATATTTTTAGTGACGGTGTCACGATTGTCTGTCTGTCTGCCCTCTCTTCCCCCCTCCTCCCTCCCCTATTTATTTCTCTGTTTGGTTAACTGTTCAACTCAATCGTAACAACTAAGTCGGCAACACCAACGGAACAGATAAACGTGAAGGAGGAGAAAAGTAAAAAGGGCAGAGGCAGCGGAAAGCCAAGTTACGACCCCCTCCCCCCCTCCCCCCCACAAACAAAAAAAAGCATACAAGTGGTGGGCTGCATCCTGAAAACAAATCCCCAGCAGGTTTTCCTCTCTACACGCATCTATATTTTATACACATATACACATATATGTATATAGGTACAGGGGGACTCAGGAAATAGTCGAATCTCTTGTGAGCGCGTGTGATACCCAGTTTAGCTGTGGCTCATCCCATTCCGTTTTTGTGTTTTTCCCAGAGCCGCTTGACTCCCCCTCCTCCTCCTCCTCGATACAGTTGCTGTTGCCTACACAGGCACTCAGTACAGACTCCTCAGGACGCCTCTTTGAGTTTTTTTTTGTATTTTGACGGTTCCTGCGTTCGGGTTGTGCTGCCATTCGCCGTGTTCCCCAGCTTTTTTTGTGTGTTTCTCCCCTCTTTGTGTTTGACTTGCTTCCCCCCCCCCTCCCTCTCCCCTCCCTCCTCTCCCCTTTACGCTCGCCCCCTTTTTCCTTTTTTTGTTTCTGTCGTTTTGACCACGTGCCATTTCTTGGTTGTGGTCTGCAAGGGTTGGGGAGAGACCACTACGAAGGCACACCGTACACGTCTAAGGCCCACCACCTCAAACGAGGCACTCCCTTCCCCACAACATTTGTGGGTGGTCTCTCTCTTTTTTTTTTCGCTCGTCTTTCTCGTTTCTCTCCGCCTTTGTGCTGAGAGGTGAGATTACGCCCGTCTCTGAAAGTGCGGGTTGTTCCTGGTTAGAGACGAACCACAAAGGTATCTCCCCCCCCCCTCCACCCCTCCACCCCGTTACGAGGGCGGCCGTCGCAATGTCAGACTCCTGGCGGCGGTACCGTACCCAGCTGTACGGGTTTCTGGTCAAGACGTTCCTGCAGCGATGGCGTACACCTGTTTCCACCGTACTGGAGGTCTTTCTCCCTTGCCTCTTCACTATACTGTTGTCAATCACCTTTTGGCTGTCAGACGAATCATCCACGCCGGCCATGATATATGACGGCCGCACCGGTGTGTTGGACGTGTCGGCCATCCTGTCGTTTTCTCTGTGCAAACCGCCAGGATCGAGTCTAGGTTTGACTCGGATACCGTGCTCGCCTGGGGAGGACCCACACAGCTTGAAGTGCTTGTCGCTTATCGGTAACGGCAGGGAGGTTTGCATGACGCCAAAGGCATACGAGAGTGTCTCTGGTATTTTGTACGCGATGTACTACGGCACTGAGTCATTCCGCCTCAACACGATGGACGGCCACCTCATCCTCTCAGCTTTGGTGACGGAGGAGTCGCGCAGGGACAACCCAACATTTTTTGGTCGCGGTGGTAAGGCCAGCCTGGCGCACTATGGCCTCCTGCTGGTGTCGAGCGACTCGCGTGATGTCGCGCAGGAATTCATGACGTTTTGCCGCACCAAGAGCACCATGTGCGGTGAGGTACTTTACAAGGAGCCCTTTTCTTCGCTGGATGATGCCCAGAACTACGCAGCTGCCAACGAGAACACCGTTTGGGCTATTGTGCACATTCCGGAGGCCTCCTTGACTTCCAGCGGCGTGACTGAGTTCACCATCAGCATGAACTTCTCAGCCACTGCATCGACGTCGAATGGGTCGCCAAGGAGCCTCTTCACGCGTGGCCCCGCCACCAGGGGCCACATGCACGGCTCTACGCTTTACTGGGCTAGCGGCTTCATGACGTTGCAGACCTTTGTGCAGGAGTTTTACTTGGGGCAGTTGATGGCAAACAACCCGCTTGATGGCCGGGCCATCTACGCAACCGATCCAGAGACCGGTAGGAGGGGTATCAGCGAGTACCTTTCACAGTACGGCTCCGTCATAGTCCCAATGCCGACACCGCAGACCTACAAAAACTCGTTCCTGGAACAGTGGGCCTACTACATGCCGCTGCTTGCTGTGATGGCTGTGCTTTATCCAGCGTCGCGCCTTGTGCTGCTGATCGTCGATGAGAAGCACAACGGCATTCGTGAGGCGATGCTGATCATGGGCCTGCACCCGTCCTGCATGTTTTTTGGGTGGTACTCCTCCGCATTCATCATGGACGTTGTTGCCTCGATACTCGCTGCTATAGTTCTCAGGTTCGGATTCCTGTATAGGGTGAACTACGGCCTCCTCCTCCTCCTGTACTTCTCCTTTATGCAGCAGAACACAGCCCTTTGCTTCTTCATCAGCTCCCTATCCCGCAACCCGCGCGTGGCGAGTTGGTTCATTGCGTTTGTGCTTTTCGTGTGCGCCATCCCGTCATTCTCTTTCCCAGATGGCATGAGGGACGTCCAAAAGATTTGCTGCTGCTTGGTCCCCTGTGTCGGCTACTCGGAGGCCTTCAAAATGATGCTGAACTACGTCTCCTTCGGGATGCACTTTGGGTGGAAGGAGGCGAACACTGGGTACTTCAACTTCGCCACGGTGATTGGCATGATGTGGGCCTCGTTCGGTACACTGATGCTCATCGCCTACTATTTGGACCGCGTCTCCTTCGGCGCTGTCGGCCGGAGTGCCCACCCACTCTTCTTCCTCATGCCGCTGGTGAGACTCTTCCGCAAGCGCAAGGCTCCAATGATAAAGATGTCGGATATGGGCAGGCCAATTCGCCCCGGCTCTATGGTCAAGGGCCACAACAGCGACGATGCCGAGGTGAGCAGCGGATCGTCAATATTGAACCCACTGAAGAGCGGCGAGAAGGACTCATTGCAGGTCAATGCCCAACTTATCGAGCACTACCACGACGTCGTCAACCCACTGGAGCCCGAGAACGCTGTCGTCTTTCACCGTCTGCGCAAGGTCTACGTTTCTGGCGGCATCCTTGGCTTCTTTTACACGTACTTCACCGGCCTGTTCCGCAAAGGAGACCGCGTTGCCGCGCTGGACGGCGTGACGTTCACAATGCGCAGCGGGGAGGTGAGCGTGCTTCTCGGCCCCAACGGTGCCGGCAAGTCGACAATCATGGGCTTGGCTACCGGCATGGTGCGCCCGACGAGCGGCGATGTTTATGTGCGCGGCTATAACGGAGCCACACACATGGACGAGTGCCGACAGAACATCGGCTATTGCCCTCAACGCGATATTGTGTGGCCTTTGCTGACCGTGGAAGAACACATTACCTTCTACGCGCGCATGAAGGGCTCTGATTCTGTGGATGTACAGAAGAAGGTAGAGTACGCGCTGGACCTTGTTGACCTTCACGAGAAGCGCAAGTGCAAGGCAAGTAACCTGTCGGCCGGCCAGCGCCGACGTCTGTGCGTCGCGATCGCTATGGTTGGTGACTCCTCCGTGCTGCTTCTCGATGAGCCCACTGCCGGTATGGACATCAAGAACCGCAAGAAAGTTTATGATGCCCTTAACCGCTCCCGCGCCAATCGTAGCGTGCTCATCTCCACTCACCTTCTCGACGAGGCGGACCGTATTGCTGACCGTGTGTTCATCCTGGACAAAGGGGTTCTATGCGCGGAGGGCTCAACGCTGTTTCTCAAGTCACAGATGGAGGTCGGGTATGTGGTGACGTGTCTGTTGAAGGGCTCAATGCCTGTGGAGGAGGAAGACACCGCAGCTGAGGAACTGATGAGCTTCGTGCGCGCCGAGAGCTCCGCGGCGCAGCGGATTGCCAGCAACAGCAATGAGGAGTGCGCGCTGCTCGGTGTGCAGCGGCGCGGGCGAGAGGTGTGCTTCCGCTTCCCGATCACCCTCCTTGGCTCTGTCGGCGTTGCCCTTATTTCAACGATTCAGCGAAACAGCGAGCGGCTACACCTGCAGAATATCTCGTTGGACTTGACGACTCTCGAAGATGTGTTTGTCAGCCTAACTCACACCATGCCGCTAATGTCAAACATCACGGATGGCGAATTGATTGGCGGTCGGGAGGACGGCGGTGACCTCTTGTTGGATCCGAAAACACATTCGACTATCACCGACCTCTACGAAAAGAAATTCTGTTTCTTGGTGTTTTTCTCTCACTTCCGCGCGCTCTTTCTGAAGCGCTGGCACTATGCCCAGCGCGACGTCAGGCTGCTCATTTACCAGGTGGTGCTGCCGATCATGTTCTTGCTTCTGTCGCTCTTGATCAACCTCGTGCGGGATCCTAGTCAGCCCGCGCTGCGGCTCGACATGACCATGTACGATGACTACGCCTCTAACCCATCGCAAGTGTTGACGGGGTACTCTGCCTTCGGCCGCCCGGGGCGAGGAGGGGGGCCACCGCCTCGGCAGGCTGCCACAAATGCCTATGCACTCGATGAAAAACTGCCGGATGGCGCCTGGGGTCCGCACTACCTCACTGACTTCCGTAAGCTGAAAAATGGCCCTCCCAACGCGTCCTATGAGCTGAGCCATTTACTCAGTGCGGAGTTGGGGAGTCACTCATCTCCCCGGTACATCGCAGTAAGTCCAATGAATCTTGTCTTCGGGCCGGGCGGTCCTAGAGGAACCCCGATCGTGTTGCACAACACATCGAACCCCCACGCCGCTCCACAGGGTGTGGATGCGCTTTACCACCTTGCCGGGCATCAGTTATTCGGCTCCAAGGTGCCGCAGCCGACCGTCGTCAACTCTCCCATGAAGCTTGGGAAGTTTGAGACAGGGCTCGTGTCGGTAAAAAAACAGGTCATGATCGGCATCTTCATCATCCTGCCCTTCATCTTCATCCCGTCGAACACGATTGCCTACATCGTTGAGGAAAAGGAGTCCGGCTCCCGCCATATGCAGTGGCTCTCCGGCGCCGGTGTCGCGGCGTACTGGCTTAGCAGTTTTGTCTTTGACTGCCTGAGTTACATCGCCACACAGATCTTGGCTTTCATTGTCTTAGCTCTATTTGGCCGCACCGAGTATGTGAGTAAGGATATGGTCGGCCCCGCCATGGCGCTATTCTTTTTTTTCGGTGTTTCATCGATCCCATTCAGCTACTTCCTGAGCTTCTTCTTCCGCTCTGGCTTCGCGGCGCAGTCGGTGGTCTTCTGCATCAACTTCACGTGTGGTTTCCTTTGGGTGATAGCAGAGTCGATGATCGCTCCGCATGCGCTGCGGTTTGTCAAGGTGACAGCGAGCATCCTTCGCATTTTCCCATCCACGTGCTTCGGCGAGGGGATGTTCGTGCTCTCTGGCACACAGATGGCCAACATGATGTTCCCCAACCGAGAAAAGACAAGTTTGTTCGCGCCGACTTACTTTAGAGCGGATGGGAGTCCCAGCGGCGGCATCGGAACAGGTCTTATCTATATGTCTGTTGTTGGGGTGTCCTGCAGTCTGGTACTCTTGGTTCTAGAGTACCTGCGGCTGCACCGGCTCAGCTTCATCTTCACGCGATGCTGCGTGAGGCGAAACCCCGAGGATGAAGAGGAGCACCTCCGCCTTGTGAACGCAGATCCATCTGTGAAACAGGAAGAGGATCACGTATGCTCAGTCAAGACAGGGCCAGATTATACCGGCATTGCTGTGCAGCATCTTCACAAGCGTTACTTTGGGTCCCAGCACGCCGCTGTCCAGGATATTTCGTTTGGGGTGAGAGAGGGTGAGGTGATGGGTATGCTGGGGCTCAACGGCGCCGGAAAGTCGACGGTGATGAGCGTTCTTGCAGGTGAGACTGTCGCCACATCCGGCCAGGCGTTTGTGAACCACTATGCGGCGCAGTCGATGATGAGCCGCTTCTTCATCGGCTACTGTCCTCAATATGACGCACTGCTGAGCAATCTCAGCGCCGAGGAGCACCTCTGGCTGTATGCTCGCCTGCGTGGCATCAAGGAGAAGTACATCGGTGGGGAAGTGCAGCTGCTTCTGAAGGAGTTGGGGCTGTACCCGTTCCGAAGCCAGTCTGCCGCTTCCCTGAGCGGCGGCAATAAGCGCCGCCTGTCGCTTGCCATCGCGATGGTCGGTCACACAACAGGCGTGCTTTTGGACGAGCCGACGGCGGGCATGGATCCCGTAGCGCGTGCACAGACGTGCAGTGTGGTGCGTAGCCTCGCAGCTGGAAAATCCGTGCTGTTGTCGACACACATTCTGGACGAGGTGGAGGCGCTGGCCGACCGTGTCGCCGTTGTCGTGCAGGGGAACCTTCGTTGCATTGGCACCCCACAGGAGCTGAAGGGGACGTATAACACGACCGCTGCCTACACACTTCACGTGCTCTTCTCCACTGAAGTCCATTTACAGGGTGCGGACGCGAAGTTGGTGGAGGAGGTGCGCAGATACGTGCTCGACACCATCACTGCTTCTACTGCCGTGGATATGCAGAAGGGTGATCGGTGCGTTGTCTTGGAGGTGTTCCCCTATTCGATGCAGCTGAGCGTGAGCGGCGACCTTGCCTCCATCTGTAAGGTTGCGTCTGAGATGCAGGCGGGCAAGGCCAAGGAAATCCCTCCAGCGAAGTACGTCAGCGTTAGCCAGCCAACACTGGAGGACATCCTGCTTCTCCAGTAGTGGGGTGGTGCTCTGGGAGGGGAGAACGCACGACGCCACACGCACTTTTCTTCTTATTTACGTCTCTTTTGTTTTTTTTCCCCCGAATATATATCAAATGTTTCTTCACCGATCACGTTTCTCAACCATCGCCCCTCCCCCCCCCCCGATTCTTCTGTCACGCCATCCCCGTGCACCACTCCACGACCTCTTTGTTTCGACGCCTTCCGCGAACATGTGGAGTACCACCACTGCAGGAAAGCATCGGACGAGGCAGGCGAAAAGGGTGCCGCCGTCACCATCACAGGGCATAAAAAAAATGAAGAGGGCAGACTCATTGGGCTCACTTGTGGTGATGTGCATGTGCATGTGCGTTAGCGGCGTTTCAAAAGTTGTGTCTTTGGAAGAAACACCCACAGCGCTCCCCGCTTCCTTTTACGTCATTCCTTGTCTATTTACGTGTCTCTCTCTTTATATATATTTGTATATATTTTGTTTACCTGGCCTTTTTTCTCTTTGCACCAACGCACACAAACTGTCGACATGATTCGAGCCTGGCCATGGAGACAACGGCGACCTTGCGTTGCATACTGTTGTTTCCCTGCGAAAGGGGGGGAGGAGGAAGAGGAAAGAGAGAGAGAGCAGCAAGCGGCAACTACTTTCCAAGATACCACGATGCGGCTTTTGATATAACTCTTTCTCTCTGTATTTGTCCATCTGGGTGCCTCCCTCCCCCCTTGCACCTCAGACACAAATATATGTGCTTATATAATGTAAGTGCATATATATTTATATATATATTTTATTTTTGATCTTCGCACATGTGCATGATCCTCTTCTCCCCGTGGCAAAGTAAATCACCACTCTCGATAAATTCAGCCAAACACGATTGAATGGGGAGGGGAAAACGTCAGAGACCCCTCCAAAAATAACAACAAAATACACAAAAAAAATGAGACATCGAAACGAACTGTTCCGGGGACGCTCGTTATCCCCCCCTCCCTCCCCCCCCCTCTCCCCCTCCCCCGGCGCCCTACTTCCCACTCACGTCTGTATGCATTGGAAGCAACTCCATTGAGGAAGCACTTGCTCTGCGCACAGGCGGTGGGCTCCTACTATACCTTGCCACCCCCTTTCCTCCCCAGGATTCACAGAGAGACGTATACGACTGAGTGTGCTCGCCTCTTCGTCTTTCTTCAGTGTCAATGAAAACGAGCACCTCTTTTTCTGTTGCTGTTCTCTCCCCTGCCTCTCCCCTGGTTTACTTGCCTTCTTCCTACAAATGTCTTTGACACGGACCCTCAGCCCACATAAAAGAAGTAAAGTGTCAGGCATAGCCCTCCCCCCCCCCACACACATATATATATATATATATATTCATATATATATATATATAGGCCTCTGCATTTTTATGGTCCTTTGTATCCATACAGTTACCCCACAGGATTGCTAAGGTACTCTTCGCGCACGCGTAGCGGGTGCCACACCGGCACTGATAGTATCATAGTGTCGCACTTGTGGAGCATCGTCCTCGCAGTGGTGTGTGCACGCAGAGAGGTCAAAGCCCATCCAGAACAAGTGAAGCCTCTGCTCCCTTGTTCATTAGAGTGTCTGTGCCTCTACGTCCCCCCCTTTTTTCTCTTGATAACGTTTAAGCCGATAATAGCAGGGGGTTAACACTATCCAATTGGCCTTTTATTAAAGACTCAACGAGGCACCCAGTCCGGCGTCCCCCCGTACTCACAGATGCCACCCCGTTTCGCACTGCCTCGTCCGTCTCCTCGTGAGCTGGAGAATGCCATTCATCCTTTTGACAAGCTTGTGATTGGCCTCCCCACAGCCATGGAGGAGTGGCGGCGCATGTACGGGCCTCTCAGGGAGTGGTGCAAGCTGCCACCAAACCCACTCCTCGTCAACCCTGTTAGCGAGGGTGGCGAGGAGAGCAGCGCCAGTCGAAATTGCCGTCTGGCAGCTTCTTCGCGCGCCACCACATCGGGGCCTCCTAGCAGCGCCGCCCTTCACCCTCCTCCTTCAACCGCCCCGCGCACAAATGAGCCACATTTTCAAAAATCGAGCGCCGCTCCAGCACCCAAGAGGAATGATGCCTTGTACTGCGACGCCTGCCAGCGAGACTTCGCCACACAGGAGAAGTATGCCGCGCACATGGAGACACACATATACTGCACTGTGGCTGGGTGTCGTTTTACTTGCCGCAAGGGAAAGCCTTGGCGGATGGAGGAGCACATGGAGCTGCTGCACAACCGCCCTGATGCGCCGAATCTCGTCGACACGCACGCCTACCTCGAGCAACGCAAGCGCCGCTTCCCCACGCAAGATGCGGTGAAGATCAAGGTAGAGGAGTTGTACTACAAGGCGGCGCGCGGCGTCATACTCCCCGATGAACGGCGACGGTGGATGCAGCAGCACGGTATTGTGATTCGAAAGCGGCCTCGGACTGAATCGTCTTTTATTGTACGCGGGGAGCTGCCAACAGGGTCACGCTCCCCGTCAGCAGAGTCGTCTGCGTGTTCGTCGTCGTCGCCGTCGCGGCGCTCATCGCGCTCGTCGTCCACGCGCCGCCAGCGGCGCTCTCCGCGGAAAGGACCGCATGAGCCGCCGCAGCGGCCTCAACAATCCCCACCGAACAACAACGATGGTGGGCCCGCTCGCTTCATTCAGCCACTGTCTGTTCCATCCTATCAGGAGTTCGATCCTACTGCTGTGCCGACACAACCCTCTACCAAATCTCCGCGGCTGTCACCAGCAGAGAACCAGGGGGCTGATGCTGATGCCAGCTCTTCGGCAACGGCCGGCTTTAGTTCGATGAAGTCGTCGTGTCACTCACAGGCTTCGCCTGCTGGTGTCCGCGCCGCACCTGCTCACCCCACAAAAATAATTCCTCTCGGGCCCAACGGTACCCTTACCCCGAGGCAACGTGTGCAGCTTGTACGGGAACGATACGCCGCTGCGAAGGAGGTCCCGCAGTTTTATGTGTGCCACCGCTGCGGTATCAAGGGGGAGCACTGGGTAGCCGATTGTCCTACCAAGGGCGATGGCACGTATGATCGGCATGTCGTCTGGGGTGAGGCGAAGTTGTCCCCAGCAGTGGGGAGGGGAGCCAAACCGCGCCGCGAGCACGCCGAGAAGGGCAGCGATGTGGCAGAGGATCGAGGATTCTGTGATCCCCCACCGCAAGGGACCACTGAGACTGCGGCACCAAGCGACAGTTGCGCCGAGCAAGCCGTGAATACGCAGTCACAAGTCGATGCCCCAACCTCGTCGTCCCCGGGGGTGCCGTCCAAGGCTTTGCCTGTTGCACCACAGGAGGAAGTACGTGCGAATGCCACGCCGTTATCAGAGGGATGCGCGACAGCAGTTGCGGTCGCTCCAACCGATGACAGCGATGACGACGCACCACCGCCACTACACTCAGCTGCACCGCCTCCTGACGCACCGAAGGAGGTCACTCGCATGATGGCACCCGTTGCGGCGGCGAAGCGCGTGCAGCCGCACCGCCGCGAACCCGTCCGCCGCCCGCCTCCGCCGCCGACGCTATATGAGCGACTTACGGAGGAGGCGAGGATGGATGAGCAGGGAGTACTCCTGCAGGCGTTGCGTTTCTTTGTTGCCCGAGACTTCTTTCAAGACGCTCCACAGCCCTGAGAATTTGGCAATGAGACTTCCAAGGCGGCCATTTCACGAAGAAGAGAGGAGTGGGGGGGGGCGCTGCCACGTCGGTGTTCGCCGCTTGTGGCCGAGCGTGTGTTTCGCTTCAGAGAGGCAGATGAGGCAGGAATTCAAGTTTTTTTTTGGGGTGGGTGGGTGGGTGGTGGCGGCTCTTCTGCAACGTTGCGTTGTAACCCTGATAGTTACTCTGCCGGCAGAGTACGAGGCGGGTGTGGGTAGGAGGGCGGGTGAAGGAGAGTGTGTGTGTGTGTGCGCCCGACCCCTGATTGGAAGCTTTGCGCCATAGGGTGGATGGTGTGCCTTCATATGGCTGGACAGGTGTGATGTGCTGGTGCCTTCGCTGCCCCTTTTCCCTTTCTTTTTCACTCTGCATGCCACCAGAGAGGATTTCTTTGACCTAAGGCACCTCGCTGACTGGCTGCAAGAGATGTGGGCAGGGGGGGGGAGGGGGCAGGAGAAGGGGGCAATGCGACGGCCTCTTCAACAAGCATCCGCCCGCGTATAACGGAGTCGTTAACATGCATGCGTGTGCATCGTGAGGTGCAAAGGAGGACGCACAAGACATGTGCACACACGACATATATATAAATATATATATTTACATATACACACACACACACACAATGTGCACACTCCATGCTTGCGTGTATGTATGCGTACGTCTACATATTGTGTGTATGGGCAGTAGGTGACACAGAGTGGGGTCAAGAAACGAGGAAGAAAACAACAGACAATCGCGGTATGGAAAAAAACACGCCAAGTGACGGGAGTTCTCAATCGCGACACACATCCATATCCTCATCATCGTTTGGCTGCGTTGTTTTGTGTGTTAAATGAGAGCATCCGTACAGTCTGTGTGCATGTGTGTATGTGTGTGTGTGTGTACGTGTGTGTCTTCCTGAGCAACTGTCGCTGTGTCAGGCCTCTTGCCGTTCATTTAGAACACATGGCAGGGGGGGGGGTTCACTACATGCCCCCCGCTCTTCATCTTAATCAAGCCTTTTATCGTTTAAACGAGGGAATTACAAAGGACTTCTGCCTGCTGTGGTCTTCTTCACACGGATTCTCACATCTGATATCCCCCCTCTCTCCCTCTCCCCCCGAGGCTTATGCACGCAACTGGGCGAGCTCAATGAGGCGCCGCCGAGTCTCTCCGCCTTCATTATTCTTTCGGCTTCCTCTTTATCACACTCATCGTTTCGCTCCATCTTCATCCGCACGACTCCAGTGATTCCGCGACTCTCTCCCTCGCTCCCACAGATACGCGGGCCTTTACTGTTCTCTCTCATCACGTCTTGCTGCCGCCGCGGACGCCTATATATATATATATATATAACAACTTTCATTGTCTGTGTGAGTGTGTGTGCACGAGCTCCCCTTTCTTCATCCTTCTCCAGTCCTTCTCTTTCACTGCGCACGTGAAGGCTTTTGACTTCGACGTCAGGGCAGGCGACACGAAGGAGTGGTTATTCGTGTCTATCCCCAGCCCCCCACGTCAACCTGATACAGGGGTGTACACACCTTTCATTCATCCCCCTCCCCTCCCCTCCCCCTCCCCCTCTCTTTATCTTTCTTTCTACTCACTTTCGGTCCACTCCATGTCCGCCTCCCCACTGCTCACGCAGGAGCTCTCCGAGGATCTCCGCAGCAGCCGGCACGAGTGCATTATTTGCTCTGAGGTGGTCGGTTACCGACAGGAAATTTGGTCTTGTTCATGTTGCTATGGAGTTTTTCATCTGCCATGCATCCGCTTTTGGGCGGACAGCCAAACGAAAGAGCGCGAGAGAGTGCGCCAGTCCACTTCTGGCGTCGCAACTCAAGAGGAGCTGAACAGCTTCCGCTGTCCTCTGTGCCAGTCCTTCAACAAGAAGAGTAGTCTGACTGTATACCAGTGTTATTGCGGAAAGACGACGAAGCCACCAGTGGACGCGATGCTCGTGCCGGGCAGTTGCGGTCAACCGTGCGAGCGGCACCAGGCGGACTTCTCTTGTCCCCACAGGTGCATGCTTCTGTGTCATCCTGGGCCGTGCCCACCTTGTACGAGGGCTCGCGAACAGACATGTTGGTGTGGAAAACACTCCAAGACGGTGGGTTGCTCGAGCAACGTTCACGGGTACGAGTGTGACGAGACATGCGAGAAGCAGCTCGACTGCGGGCAGCACCGCTGCAAGGCACCGTGCCACGAAGGGCCCTGTCCATTGTGCACGGTGATGGTAAAAGAGAAGTGCTTTTGTGGGGCTACCCAGCGCACACGAAGGTGTGGGGACTCTTCGCTTATCTGTGCAGGTGTTGCTGCGCCAACAACTGCGAGCGACGGCTCTGTCGGTGACGCGGTTGCCTCCGCAGGTGCTAGTGGCTTCCGCTGCGCACGCCTCTGCGAGAAAAGGCGAGATTGCGATAACCACGTGTGCAGCGTTCTGTGCCACCCCGGTGAGTGTGAGAAGTGTTATCGCACACCACAGCGCCAAAAGTTTTGTCCGTGTGGAAAAACACGAGTGCAGGTGCAGCGAACGTCATGTACTGACCCGGTGCCGTCGTGTGGACTCGTCTGTGAGCTGCCACTGCCGTGTGGTCACCTATGCTGGCTGCAATGCCACGACGAGACACCGTGTGCGCCGTGCAAGCTGACTTTGACGATGCCGTGCGTGTGTGGCAGCCGCCAAATATCTTTTCCTTGCTTTTGCCAATACCTGCCGGAGTCGGAGTGGGAGGCAGCGCGCGTGAAGTGTGGACTGCCAGCTAGCTCACTGCCTGTGTCAATGCCTCCCAAGTGCAACCAGGCGTGTCGTTGCATGCTGTCTTGCCACAAGCATCGCTGCATCAACACGTGCTGTACGGACCAGGAACACACCTGTCTGCAGATATGCATTCGAAAACTTGCGTGTGGCGAGCATCAGTGCGGGCAGCTGTGCCATCAAGGTCATTGCCCCCCATGTACTCATGTCTCGTATGAGCCCCTCTATTGCCGGTGCCGGAAGACGCGAGTGGACCCGCCGGTGCCGTGCGGGACGCGGCCGCCGCAGTGCAATCATCCCTGCAGCATCCCACGTCCATGTGGGCATCCGCCGAACCACCCCTGCCACGTGGAGCCCGAGTGTCCCAAGTGTGTTGTGCTGGAGGAGAAGCTGTGTGCTTCTCACGAGAGGTCGCTGCCGTTTCACATGCCGTGCCACATGACAAAAATCTCGTGTGGGCGGAAGTGCGGCAAGAATTTGCCCTGCTGTGGCAGGTTTTGTGACCTCGTGTGCCACACTGGGCCATGCGAGCACAAGTGCACCCAAAGCTTCCCTACGCTGGCGGATGTTGTGAAGCGTGGGAAGGGCGAGGCAGCGTGATGCAGGGCGTAGCATCTTTTTTTTTCTTTCCCTTCTCCCTTTGTTCTCCACTCTTTGTAGTGGTGGTCGGTTTCAATTTGTAGGCGCGCTCATGTGTGCGCTTGTCCAATCGTGCCCGCACGGCTGCACGATTGGACAACCATGCAGAGGCCAGCAAAAGGAATGTGATGCTCAACGGAGGCCGAGAGCACCTTCGGGAGGAGGATGTGCCAATTAGGTTGGTTCGCGACACCCTCTCTTCTCCCCTTCTTCCTCGCTCACTCTTGGTAGCCACTGTGTGTTTAGGAGGATGTGTGTGCGTCTCTTAATGTGGGTTAAAGGGGGGGGAGGAGGAGGAAGGACTTGATCCACCATTGGTCATCGGTTGTTCTAACCTACACTTCTTCGCATTTTCTCTCTCTCCTCTCTCACTACGTGCTTCATCGCGATGTGGCTACAGCAGTGTGTGCTCCTAAGAGGGGGGGGGGGCGGGGGAGGGATCCTTCACAATGCCAAGGCAAACATAGATGCGTGTACATGCCTTAGTGTGCTCTTCGACTGTAATGGTTTCATTGACCTCCATCTCTACTCTCGCTCTGCTCTTGACAGATTGTTAACAACATTCACGCGCCCGCTTCACTGTGTCGCGCCACATGGGGCGTGTCGACGTGTGTTCCTAATTAGTTATGCCCCCCCTTGAAGAGATTTGGCGATATATATATATTTATGTATATATATGGCAACTCGATCCTCTCCTTTCGTCTTGGATGCTTGCGTGGGTACTCCAGCGTGCACTTCACTCGTGTCTTCACACTTTGCGCATTCCTCGTGAAAAAAAAACGTTTGAGAGGCGTACCGATCTGCGGTCCTGCCGCTCCTTCTGGACGTCCACATTTTTGTTTGTATCTCTCGCCCCCCTCCCCCTCTTTTTTTTTTCCTTCTCTTGGTGTTGCTCATCTCGAGTCGGGTCTTGTGCCGAAGCGTGACGGGGAGGTAGCCTGGCCAGAGCGTGACCGTGGAATCTGCGCTGATCACGCGACCCCCTTTTCACTCGGGCACCGACACCGACACCCAGACCCACACGTGCACTCGCGCCTAGACATAGCCTCTCCTTCAACCGCCATGAACATCAGCGACTCGGGCAACATCTTCGTGGAGAAGGCGCACCCGGCTTACGCCCACATTATCGACTTCCTCATTTCGTGCTGCCAGCCCGTCAGCAGGACTCAGCATGTGGAGCAGTACCGAATGGACAGCTCTTCCTTATCCGCCGCCACTGCCGAAGGCACGTACTCGCTTGCTATGATTGAGACTATTCTCCGTCACTTCCGGCTGAACGCGGCGCAGGAACTGCCGGTTGATCTGGAGCGATGCGCTGCTCTGGAAAAGCTGGCGACAGAGCTGGACGAGTCAAATGAGGGTACCGAGGTGGATTGCTTCCGTGTTTCGCCCAAAATGTCGGCGACTGCCACCAGGTCTTCATCGATGACTCTTCGCTCACCACTGCCGCGCTGCCTCCACGGCGTCGACCTCAGAGACACCCTTTTGGCCTCGCTCAGTCGTGCAGGTGCAGACGACGCTGCGTTCTCTGCCTCATGCTCCGCTTACAACCCCCACACGAGAAGCGCCAGCGTGATGGCGCGTGTAAAAGTAGAAAAAATGCAAGTGGATTGGGACGCCACTGAGCCCGTTCCCGGTGTGTGCTCCCCAGCGCCGGAACGAGTCTCGTCTCACACCGCGACACCGCTCCCCACCTGCAGCAGCCCCACCAGCCGTGTCTTGCATCTTTTCCGTCCATCATCATCATCATCGACACCGGCATCTGCTCCTGCCACCGCGCATTCGCCTATCGCCGACTCGCCTTTGAAACAAGGGAAGTCGAACGCAGCACGGCCGCTCATATCTCTTGCTGTGGTGCGACCTGCTGACGTCCAGCGACAACTTCCAGAGTCCCTAGCGCGGATATTAGAGGAGGAGGAGAGCGCTTCTCGCATGCAGATCGTGCTGCAGCCGCGTCTGCGGCGTTTCCATCAGTTCGAGGCAAGCCAGGAGGCATCCCTCACCTCTGTCTCTGCAACGTCTAGGGCGACGGCTCACAACGGGCGAAGCGGTATGGTCGCCGGTGCTGCTGCTGCTGCTACCGACCGAGACGATCAGCAGCTCTTCTACTTTCTTCAGTCGCGTCAGCGTGCGCACTTGGAAGTTGTACTACCGGCCCTGAAGGAGTTTCTCACCCCAGTGATGCTCTACGGTGCTGAGCGCTGGATCTTATCCGACGTCGATCGAAGCTCGCTGGGGAATGCATGCCACACCAGGGTCGCTGGGCAGCTTGCACAAGACGCTGGGCGACCTGCCGTTCTGCGTTTACTGTATGAGCCCCCACATGTCGGCATTCCAGCGGAGAAGACGACAGTGGCGTCGACTGCCAGCCGTTTTGTGTACAAGTGCCAGGTGCGCGACGGAAAGCTTCGGGAGGTCAAGGAGCGCCTCTTCTCAAAGTTTGACATCCGTGCGGACTGCTACTACGACTACATGCAGGACCGAGCCCTCCATGTGCCGAACCTCAGCCTTGCAAGCCACGCTCGTTTGCGACCCTACCAGGTTGCATCGCTTGAGAGGTTTCGTCGAGGGCAGAAGGCGCATCAAGGCGTCATCGTCCTCCCGTGCGGTGCTGGGAAGACGCTGACTGGCATTGGTGCCGCCGCCACGATGCAAGTAACGACTATAGTGATGTGCATCAATAACATGTCTGTCTTCCAATGGCAGCGTGAGTTTCTGCGCTGGACGGACTTGACTGAGGACGAGGTGACTGTGTGCACGGCGAAGGTGAAGCAGCGGCCGGGCAAGGTCTTCATCACAACCTACAGCATGGTCATCGCAAGACGAGGCAACGCCGACGGCGTTGCTGCGGAGGAGTCGCGGGCGATTCTGCAAGCCATGACTGCGCAGCCATGGGGTCTGCTCCTGCTAGACGAGGTGCATGCTGCCCTCGCGCACCACTTTCAAGATGTACTGAACACAATCAAGTACAAGTGCGTGCTGGGGCTCAGCGCGACACTGCTGCGTGAGGACGACAAGATCGGCGACCTACGCCACCTTGTGGGGCCGAAGCTGTATGAGGCCAACTGGCTTGATCTCACCCGCGCCGGCTTCTTGGCGAACGTGGAGTGTGCCGAGGTGCAGTGCCCGATGCCTGCTTTGTTCCTGCAGGAATACCGCGATATCCAGCGCGCTCGTGCCATTCTCGGCACGCGCGCCCGTGGGAATACTCGAAGGGGTCGTGCCGGCAACGGAAAGCGTCGTCGCGAGAGTGTCTTTCACGACGATAAGGACACCGGGGAGGGCGAGGACAGTGAACACGACGACGACGACGGAACCTACGGAGGTCGAGGCCGGAGGCATGGAGCACCGGCTCACCTCATCTCACGCCCTCTACGTCTCGCCTCGTGCAACCCGTACAAACTGTGGTGCACCCAGGCGCTTTTGGCTTTTCATCAGCAGCGCTCTCCACCCGACAAGGTAATTATTTTCTGCGACTACCTCGTCGACGTGCGCTTCTTCGCGCACCACCTTCACCTGCCTTTCATGGATCAGCGAACGAACGAGGCGGAGCGGGCCAATCTCTTGCAGTACTTCCAGCACTCCAGCGATGTGAACGCCATTATCTTGACACGTGTCGGTGATGTTGCACTAGATCTTCCCTGCGCATCCGTGGTTATCCAGGTCTCCGGCCTCGGGGCCTCACGTCGGCAGGAGGCGCAACGCCTTGGCCGCATTCTGCGTCCCAAGCCGCCATCTCTCGACAACACGTGTGCTTACTTCTACACCCTCGTTTCACAGGATACAGCAGACATCAGCACAAGCTACAGGCGGCAGAGCTGGCTGCGGGATCAGGGATTCGCATACCGCATTTTGCACTGCGACCGCGTTCTCAGCGAGTTTGTACGTGTGGGCGGGCAACCCTGTTGTGTGGGGCCACCTCAGTGGTGGTATCAGACGAACACCACCGCTTCCGTTGCATCGTTTTCCGAGACGGAGGGGGTGGCGAATTCTGGTCTGGCGCACCGCGATGACCTCTACTGGGCTCCGTTTTCGAGCGATGCTGCAGCCCTCATCGAGGCGGCGTTTCAGCACGGACGAGCAACTTGCACCATACGTGGCAGCGACTTGGGCAAAGGCACGCCCAAGCCCTCACCCGAGGAGCTCGGGGGATACCCTTTGCTCAACTCCGAGTCGTGGACGGTCACGTTCAGCAGCGTTGATGCACCGCGAACCTTCGGCACTGTGCTCATTGGCGAGGGTCCACCTTCTTCACCACTTCGTGAGCGCCGCGTGCGTCGCGGATGTCTTGATCGTAGCCATCGATGTGTCTCTGCGGCGGTCGATGTGGAGAGTGATTGTATCAGTTTTGCCAGGAGCGCTGTGTTGCGTTGGGGGGGTGGACCTGGCAGCGACACCATCGCTGAGACGGAGTAGGCTATTGTCTGCTCGCGCTTGATGCGGCTAACGCCGTTGTGGCTCTGAAGGTGAAGGGCGTCGTTGTGTGTGCGCACGGGGGCACTACCATGCACCTAATCCCCCCCTTTGCCGGCGAATTTCTGTGTGGAGGCGTCTGTCTGTGATGCCACTCTGACGTCTCTGATAAGGCTGCACTAATCTTAGAGGATCCAGTGTTACGCAGACAACATGGCGCTGTTGTCTCCCTCTCTCTCTTGGAAGGTTGCGATAGGGAGAAGCTCCTTTTCCTTTGTTCTCCTGCGTCCGCTCCGCTGTTTTTTTTTTTTTCAGAGCGCTGAGGGACACCAGCACCATGGTGTCATGTTTTGATGTTCTCGGTCTGTCTGTTTTTCTCTCCTCCTTTGAGTACGGTCTCCAGCTACCATCTGCCTTCATTATGCTTTCTCCCTTTCTTGTGGATAACTTTCTCTCACGCACACACACACGCACACACGCACACACGCACACACACACACACACACACACACACACACACACACGCACACCTCCCTCCTCCTCTGTCCCTCTTCGACATAACGCGTGGTCTTTGCGGCACGAGGCAGTCTGAAAACCCCCTCGCGAGTGTACATGAAGGCCCGAAAACGGGTCCTTGTACTTTACTCCCTTTCCCCGAATACGCCACCCCAGCCACGCGCCGCCTGTACAAGCCCAAACTTGAGACCGCTTCCACCTTCAACTGCGAGACGGTAAGTGTCAAGCATGCCGACCACATCAGCACCATCTCCGTCGTTGCCGGCCCTTCTACCCACCTCCGGCACCGTCGAGACCCCCCGGTTCGCGGTGGCAGCGGCTGTGGAACCCACCCCTTCAAGCGATCGGGAGGGGAACGAGAAGATGATGGAGTTCCAAGAGGAATGGCATCGACTACCCAGTGAGCTCAGCTACCTCCAGACTCTGATAGCTTCTCTGGAGGCGAAGCAGCAGCAGCAGCAGCAGCCAGGTCCCGCCGCTTCCTCTCTCGCCGCTCCCACTGGTGGTCCTTCTTACACTTCACAGAGAGGCAAGGCGGACCAGGAGCGTGATGATGAGGAACGGCGTGTTCGCGAACTGCAGCTGGCCGTCATCGAGCGGCGGCGTCGTAGATCGCGGCGTAGGTGCGACGCTGTCGATGAAGCCTTTCACAAAGTGATGGAGCGGCGAATGCGCGCGATGCAGCACCTTGCTGCCGACCCCCCCGCTGAGCGTCTAGTTGGGCAGGGTATGTCGCAGTACGTCCCGGCGGCGCTGCTGCCGGATTACGTCGTGGATATTCATGGACGTCGCCAGCCAGGCCCCCTTCCACTCGTCCTGCAGTCGGCTGTGGAGTCGCGGATGCACCCCAAGTGTGCTGCGCCGGCCGTCATGGGCGTGGCTCTTGCTTCGCCTGCGGGGGTGAGGGCCCTCATGGGTTGCCCGTCTGGCCCGGCCCCGGAGCAAGACGCCACCGTCTTCCTGACCCAACTCGACGCCGAAGGGAAACCTGTGGCAAAGGATGCAGCAGCGAGGCACAGCAGCAACACGAATCCGTCTCACCCCGAGTCGCAGACGGAAACCCCAGCTGACGCTGAAGGGAAGAGAGAGAACGAACGGGCTTCACGATCATCAGCCCCTGCGCACGCCACGTTCACGCTTCACACTGATGTGTCGACAGACGAGGACGACGATGGCGGCGACCAGGAGGCTTATATGCGCCCAGCGACGCTTACAGAGGAGAACAGGGCACGCTGGCGCGAACTGGGCTACCACGTCATTGTGGTCGGGGGGAAGGGGCATGGCGGCGGCGCCGATGCGGATGAAGCAGACGCCGTGCGTCGTGTGATTCAGTCTGCTGCCGCCTCGTCAAATCAGGGAGTGGGCCAGTGGGCAGCTGAGCCGTGTGCCTCTATTTCCTTGTCATCCTCTCGGTGCAAAAATCCCCTGAACGCCCAGGAAGCAAAGCGCACCGGCGTCCCAAGATGGGATTGGATGCAGCTTGCACCGTTACCCCCGTTGTGCCTCGTGCAACGGCGCCTTCCGGAGGAAGACATGTCCGTCGCTCAACTGCGGAGGCGGCATCATCATCATTGTCATCAGCAGTCCTCCTCTGATGTATCCTCCAGCATTTCCACGTCCCGTTGGCGACAGGACCGTCGCGGTCGAGTCTGGAGGCTGAGTAGTAAGTCTGCACCTCACTAGAGGGCGCCGGGGTGGGCGTGATTGTCAAGACACAGATGCGTCTATTCCCCCTCCCCCCCTCTCTCTCCCTCTCTCTCCCCCTCTCTCCCTCTCTTTCCCTGCGTACTGCTCGCTGCTTTTCACGTCGCTCATCCCTTTCGACCCTCTTGTTTCGCTTCGATTTGGCGTCGTTTCTCTTTGATGGGTCGGCGGTTGACCTTCAAGACGCGCAAGACAGAGACGGTAACCGAGGGGTGCAGAGCCAAGTGCATACCTTATGCTCACTCGTAAAATCCATTAGGAGTAAGGCACATGTCTCTCTCGTGGTTGCACCCGCCTTCATGTGCGCGCGCGGGGGTCTAGTCCTCTTGTACCGCTCTGTTGAGACGTGTATATATATTTATATATATTTATATTCCTGTACCGCTCAAGGCTAGGTAGCGGCATAAAGCCCATAGGAGGGGTGTGGTGTGGTGTGGTGTGGCGGCACCCCTGTAGCGACGATTGTTCACGGCGTTTCGGGCACGCTCGGTTTCTTTGGTACAGAAAAGAGTGCACTCAACCATCTACGCAAAAACATCCCCCCCCCCCCCACGCCTACCCTCAAGTGTATGTATGTGTGTGTGTGTTTCGAATATTTTTATCTGCTGTTGTGTCTGTGGAACACATGTAAATAGCGATATGTGGCGCTCTTCCTTCACCTTCGCCTCTCTGGTGACAAGGCAAAACTGGAGTTTCTCAACGTATGGCCCGTTGTGGGGGTCTTCTATTATGCACACGGAAAGTGAGGTGTCGCCTTTGAAGGGAAAAAGAAAAGTGTTTTTTTTTCTCGAGTAGTCACATGCCCGTGTAGGCTTTAAAAGACTTTTGTATTGATGTGCGCGTGGTGGGGGATGTCGAGGTTTCGTCTCTCCCTCCCCCCCGCTTACCACCTGCCAACTTGCCTCATCGCCTGTCATCGCGCGAAGTCAATTTCGTCGTGTGCACACGCGCTCATGTTCGAGGGGACAGTCATCACTGATGTGTCGCCCTGTGGTGTCGGTGTGTGCTGCCATACACTTGTCTCTCTCCGACTGAGCTGCCTCAAACTGGCTTGCCTCATACATTTGGCTGTATTGCTGGCTCCTCTTTCAGTATTGTCCTTTGCTCTTGATGTTTTCTTCCTCCGCCTATCTCCCCCCTCCCTACACACAAACACAAAGTGTGCCACAACAGTCACCCTGCCGCACTCTGTGCTTGTACACCTCCGTGTGTGTGTGTGTACGTTCCTTTCCACGCTCCGCTCCTCTGCCGTACAAACAAGAGCGCTCATAAAGGAGAAAGTGCCGCCTTCTTCCTTTTTTCCAAACGTATCCCCCTCTCCCTCCAGACGCTAATATGCGCTGGCACCGACGGAGAAACATCCCACCTGAACTGCGTGCAGTTGCTCGTGTCGTTGCGGATGCCAACATCCACCAGTTCCCGGACCTCGCACCCGTGCCAGGGCGCACCGGTCCTCCAGTGAGCGCGCTGCGCTCCATCACAGCGGAGTTGAACGACGAGAAGCCGCTCGATACCCAGGAGTTCCGGCTTTTCCGTGCAGCCTATGAGGAGTGTCGTCAACATCTTCACAGAGTCACAAACGGTGTTATTGCGTCAGGGACACCGATTGCTGATGTGCTGATGCTGGCGATCCGCATGGACACCCTCTCCACTGACCTCGGCGTCTCTCTCCTGTCTCTGTTTCCTGTGCTGGGGAGGGTACACGCGTTCCTACTCGATCTTAGTGACCGGCCGGGACTCGGCGACAGCGAGCTGCAGCGTCAGAGCCTCCTGTTGGACCGCTTGACACAATTTCTCTACCGAATTGTGGAGCGAGGCGAGCAGGTTTTGCATGACTACGAGGAGTGGGAGGCCCAGCGCTCCACCCTTGGCTCAGATCATGGTGCATTCGACACGGAGAGTAGCACGGCTTCCTCGAGGACACCTGCTGACCCCCCACGCAAAGTCTCCGGCTCGTTCAGGTCAGAAGCTAATTGTCTGACGACTGCGCCAATCCGCCATGGCGAGGTGGCTTTATGCCGTAGCTCTTCAGGTGAGTTGTTTCCACAGGAGTTTCCTCCGGCGGCGGCGTTCTGGCGCCCCGAGTCACGTCTAGCGACGACCAACAGAGCTGCTGCACGCAAGGCATCGGATCCCGTTCCACTAAGCGGAGAGCATCGCCTTCCCGCCCACCTCACTGACGCTGTTGTGAGCGTGAACGCTGATCTTGCTGTCCACTTCGCGCACTTCCAGTGGTATGTAGAGGTGACAGGTGAGGGCTCCAAGTGCTTTGATGCACACATGTACCTGGAGGATCACGTGCTGCAGTCCGCTTGGGACTTTCATGTGGGGCGCAGTCATGCAGCGTGCACAGCAGAGGAGTTCCGTCCCTTCCTGCCGCTGTTTCCCATGTGGTCACACGAGGCTGTCATGTCTGTGGTGAACTTCAAAGACTGCGGCGTCATATCGCTTCACTCGCTGCAACGGCTTCTACGTGTGTGGGGTCCACTGAAGTTCCTAGACAGAAACCTGCACCGCGAGCTGGAGAGGGGTGCGTTGGTCCTCTCGGAGCCGTTTGATTACCTAGCGTTTTCGTTGGCAGCTCGACCTGACGCGATGGTTGGTGACTACGTTGTGGGCCTCTCCGATGTTGTTGGCGAGCTACGTATCGCCGTGCTGCGTCGAGCTCGCAGGCATCGTTTACACCTGTGGGCGTCCACGGACGCCCTTCCCAGTTCCATTCCCGAAAGGGCTCAGGGTGGGGATGCTCCCACCATCGTCATGGCATCGCCAGGCAACGAGGCCGCCAATTTGCACCACAGGTTGGCCACTGTCTCCTACACCCTCTCCTGTGCCACCGGCGCGTGGATGGTGAAGGGGTTGGCGCGCGAGGAGTTCGAGTCGGCGGTGGATGCGTATGCTGCTTTCCCGGAGGTCTTCAAGCGCCCATGTGGTCTGCTGATGTGCTCTATAGGCGATGCGCCGCTGAGGCCGACGCTGCCGTCTGCATCACCACCGCAGAGTTTGTCAGACGGGGAAGAAAACACCGCTGCACCTCCCCCTCTGCAACCCGTTACCCCCACCAACCCTGGGGAGGTGGGTGAGGGCACCACTTCTGCCTTGCATCGCGCCTGTTACCGAAACAATGCCCGATACGTCCGCACGCTGCTGGACCGCGGCGGCGGCACTGTTGTCAACACCGCCTTGGTGGACCCGCTGGTGTGCGACAGTTTCTGCTGGACGCCGTTGTTGTGTGCCGTGAACAATCCACACAATGACCCAGCCGAGTTGGTGGCGCAGCTGCTAGAGGCGGGTGCCGAGGTGGATTACATGGATGATGCCGAATGCACTGCGCTCTACTACGCCATCGCCAACGGGTATGCCGAGACGACGCGTCTGCTGCTTGAGCACTCTCCGACTCTGCCGACCTCGCCCTACACGGTGCCGCTGCTTATGGCAATTGGTGCCCACGGCTGCCATCTGCGTGGGTGCGATGTGCAGCGGCTGATGGAGGTGGTGCCAGCGGCGGCGGTGGTGCGAGTGGTGGTGGCCCACGAACATAGCCTTGCACTCGTAGCACTTGCTACCACCATCCTTGAGGAGAAGCTGAGTGGCAGAGATCACCGTGTCTCATCATCGGATCGACACCTGGTAGCACAGCACTGCTCTGCGGGCTCCGCTGGCGCGGAGCGTTACACCTCCACAGAGGCAGAGCAGCTAAAGCGGTGGGTGCATCACCATACTCATCGTTGTCTCGAGGCGCGTCAGGATGTACAGGAGGCGGTTCGGGTGCTGTACGCGCGACAGTATGCGCTGTCATGGCGTGTGTGGCTCGACTCCCTGGATGCGTCGAGCAAGGGTGGTGCCGCCCCATGGAGGCGATCTCAGGGCGCAGAGGTATTGTTGGAATCTCACTCACCAGCCCCACCTTCGCGAACTGCGGGGTTCAGCTCGCTCTACAGACGCACTGCATTCGCAGTGACTAACCTTCCTCAACTTGACCATAACTGCGTTCCAGATAGTGATAAGGATATATGCCCACTATCAGCGCAGCAGTTGGCCACCATTAGGGCTATCGAGTATGTGATCTAGACGACAGTATCTTGGCGTCTCGGATGGTAGCGTCTTTTATGGTTGTTTTCTCTGCATGTACATAAAGCTTTCACCAGATGTTGCAATTCCATTTGTTTTCTTTTGTGTACGTGCGCGCGCGTGATTCATTCCCTTCCCCCCTCCCCCCTTCCCCCCTCCCCGTGTGGCTCAGGTGCTCTCATCTTGCACCAGGAATGCTGCTGTTGCTTCTGTGGCTCTCTCGTTGCCGTTGTAATGACTCAGTTGTGACAGGTGCTCGTTTGGGGTGGGGTGTGGAGCCGCCCCGCCCCCCATTTTTTTATCTTGTTCGTTTCCTCCTCCCCCTTTTCTCCCTCCCCCCTCCTCGCGGCTTGATATCTCGTTGCCGGCGCAGAGTACCATGACTAGCAGGCGCGCACACAGGCATACAGACACACAAACGATTCCGCTCCCTTCCTACCTCACACCGCTCCCCTCCCTTCACCACTCGACATGTCAAGCCGCTGCTTTCACGTCTCGATGTCCCTCATTTATCCAGCCATCGTCACCAGCATCGTGGGGGAGGAGGAGGAGCAGGGGAACACGGCGGCGGCGGCGGCGACGAGAGAAGAGTGGACCTGCAGTTGAGCCACTCCCCCCCTCCCCTCCCTCCCTCCCAAAAGACAGGAGTGTGGCGCTTTTTTTTTGCGTGGTTCATTTCGTTACGGTGCATCCTTGCACAGTGCCCCCTTCTCATCTTCCCACTTGCTCTCCTTCACTGCGGATATGGAGTGGCATGGTGTTGTGGACTCTACCTGTTCCGTGACGACGACGCCACCTGCGATTAATTGCGCAGTCTCTCTCATTATTTGCTTCTCCCTTCTCTCTTTTTTCTCTTTTTTTTTTCTTTCTCCCCGTGTGTTTGTGTGTCTATGCGGAGGCTCTCACATCACTTTTCCCCTTGCCCTAATCTTTTTCTCCAGACGTACGCACATATCCAATCTAGACTGCTCGGCCTTGCCGTTCTCGCTGTTATCGCAGGACCATGTCCTCTCATAACAAGCGTGGGAAGGCCAAGGAGGCGGCGAACAAGCAGAAAAGGGCAGACCTGCATCAACACAAGAGCACTCAAAAGGGACGAGACAACAAACGCACCAACAACCGAGGCGGCGGGGGCTCCTATCTCTCTGACCACACCTCAGCTAGGCAGAACCAGGTGAAGCATACTTACGACGACACGGACCCGCTTAGCCAGCAGCTTTTCGACTACATTATCGTTGTAGACGTTGAAGCGACATGTGAGGAGCACCATCGCCACTACCCCCACGAAGTCATCGAGATTCCCGGGGTCCTTATCGACGTTCGTATCGGTCAGGTTGATCGAGCCCGTTCCTTTCACACGTATGTGAAGCCGTGGCGCAACCCCACACTGACACCCTTCTGCACCCAGCTCACCGGCATCACACAGGAGACAGTGGACGCGGCCCCCAGTATAACCGAGGCGATTAAACTTTTCGAAAAGTGGTACCAGGAGACCATCCCTAAAGGCGCCAAGACCATCTTCGCCGCGGACGGCCCGTGGGACTTCAAAAACTTCTTCTACGAGCACCACATTCTGCGCGACCATGTAGGCTTTCCAAGCATCTTCTACGAGTACCTCGACATCCGCACTACCTTCGCCCACCGCCTGAACCACGGTGTTCCGATCAAACTGGACGCCATGCTGCGTAAGATGAACCTTCGTTTCGAAGGCAGACCGCACAATGGCTTTGATGACGCGTACAACATTGCACGGCTCGCTGTCGCGATGATGAGGTCTGGCTGCGTGTTTGACTTTGTAATATCTATTCCGTTAGATGACGAGTACCACTACCACCTGGACGGTGTACCGCTTTACCGACGTGAGGAGGGTAGTGGCCACGTTGACCGTGACGTCGTGGAGGACATCGCAAAGCAGTGCTACGGTGCAGAATACTTCAAGTTTGGCCAACGTCAACGCGAAGCTGTTCGCACTTATCGCCTCGAGCACCCTAAGGACTTTAGCCATGGCAACGTGGTGGCACTGAAGCGGCGCCACGATCGTGTGTTAGCCCGGCAACGGCGACGTCGGTGGCGTCTCACGCTGCTCTTTCTTCTCTCACTTCTACTGGTCGGAATCGCATACGTGCTGCAACTACACCGCACAGCTGGCGCGTTGCTGATGTCTGCCTTTGCAAACCACAATCTGATCACCACTGACGCGCCAGCCTAAAAAGCGCGTAGTGAGAGAGGAGGGAGGGGGTGAGGGCACTTTTGTTTTTTATAATCCTACAGCGCAATGGATGGCGGCATGTGCTTGTGTGACGATGCAACGACTTCGGCGGGTATTTGCCGGTTTCTTCTCCCTCCCTCCTCCATCTCCTCTTTTTTTTATTCTTAATATAACTCTCGGCTAATCTTCCGCGCCGCTAACTCAAATGAAGCTCCTGCACTGCTGCCTCAGTCTTGTTATCCCCTTCTTCCCCCCCTCCCCCCCTCCCACCCACGCTGGCGCTATTTTTTTTTTCGATGTGCACGCGCCTTGTGTCTGTACGGAGGATGAGGGGGGAGGGGCTTCAAACTCTGCGTGTACTCGTCGTGAGACGTGGAACTTTGAAGACAAGGCGCACACGACAACAAGATTGCTCAGTTCAGAGAAGCACACGCCAGCTGCACACCGCACGGGCTTGGCTATTTGGTCCTAGATCGCAGGCCAGCATCTCCCGGCGCGAGGATGAGCGACGCGAACTGCTACGGCGGGGGTCGCCCGGCTTCAGCCGTCTCATCCCCCCCCCCCCCCCCCCAAAAAAAAAAAAAACAGGAGTCTATAGTTGACGAGGCGGCAGGGAGGTCATGTTCGTCATCGTCTACACTGGTGCCCCTCCGTTTTCCGCCTTCTTGCAGCTGGTCGAGTGCATGCCGGAGAGTACTCCGATTCGCACCATTGATTCCTAGAGACTCTCCAGTGTGGCAAGGCCCCATGCCGCCGTGTTGAATGCAGAGACCTGAAGCGGCGGCGGCGAGGAGGGGGGGGGGTGTTGCGTACAGGTCGAGTCCAGGGTCTCGGAGGGCCCTGTCCTTGAGATTAGCTGAGCATGTGCTGGAGTTTACTCGCCATGGACGTAGACTACCCTCTACCACCGGCGTCACGGTCAGGGGCTGACTCCGCCTCCGAGGAGAACCCTGGTCTCGGCACGCTCGGGTCAAGGCATGTCGTGCATCCATCTCCGCCTGGCACCGACCGTGCTGTGTGAATAGGTGAGGGGGGGGGTAGAGATGTGAAGGCTCACGAAGAGCCCGTTGGTCACATAACCCGACTCGACGGAGGACGTCGGCTCGTGCTGGAGCGACGAGGATGTTGGCCATAGAGTGCCACAGGGGGAATAGGTGGGTGGGTGCGATGTGCGGCTGTAAATGTGCGTCCGCGCTTTCCGGGCTATTCGTGCGGCAGTGGCACATTGAGGGCAAAAAGAAGAGGTTGAGCCTCACTTGTTGGATGTGAGAGGGATGAGGTGAGGTGAGTAGAGTGGCAGATGTGGGCTTGTACAGTACTGATTTTGTTTATCCTATCGCTCCTATCTTGCTGTTTCCTCCTTTCCAGTACTTCTCGAGGTGTATTCATGGCGTGTATGTATTCCTAACCTGCTAGCACCCAGGCCCGTGGCCCCGGTGGTGTCTCGCACGCTTGCCACGATCCCTCTTCCCCCCCTCCCCTCCGCCCCCTCCGGTTCCGTCTCCGTTGCGTATCTGTAATCTCCTCAAGCTATTTTCGGGGTGACGCTGCACGCGCCAAGTAAACCGCCAGCCCCATCAAACAAGGTATACAAACACTTTGTATGTGCGGGTTCGTTGACTGAGGGGGTGAATAAAGGGAGAAGAAAGTGATGACGCGCGCACAACGGAGCAAGGGCGATATTCCCCTCCCCCCTTCCCCCTTCTCCGGCTGCCGCTATTTCCTTCTACCGTCACTGCATATACCGTCTGCTGCTCTCACACCATTTGTTTTTGTGTTTTGCGCTTTGCTCACCCCCACTTCACAACACGCATCAGCGCCTGGGGGAGTTTTCTTTCTCTTCACCTGCTAGCTCCTGGCTGCTTTGTTTCTGTGTGCAAGTTTCTCTGGCCCATCCTGACAAACGTGTTGTGGTGTCCTGGCTGAGCCTCCCGGGGGGTGTTCCCAAGGCGCACACCGACACATCTACACGTGCGTACAAGCGAAGAGACGCTCTCTCTCTCTCTCCCACACACACACACACACACACACACACAGATACAGACCAGAGGTCATCACTCCCCCCTCGTATCATTTCGTTTCCCTTTCCACTCCAGCATTATACACCTTACGTTCCCGAGCAGACCTCGTGTGCGTGGTTGGAAGGAGCGCCAATCCCACATCAGCTGTACAAAAAAACTCACAGTTCATGAGTGGCCCACTCAAAATCCCCGTACCACATCAAACTTATCTGCACCGGGAGCCAAAGGACACAGGCGACAGGCAGGGAAGCAAACACGCATGTCTAACGAGTTTATCTGAAGCCCTGCGATTCTCTTCGTCTTGGTCCGTGTGTTCGTTGTGAACGCTTTGTCTCTCTCCCCCCCCCCTTTACGCCTTCTCCCTTGTTTATTCCGTGGATTTGGTAGATTCTCCCACTCTTTCTTATATATATATATACCCCAGAAGGTGGACCGCGTTGTTGTACACCGCACTCTCTCTCACACACAGTTTTGATTGTCTCTAAACTGCTGTGGGGGTGCACGACTCTGCTTTTCTCAGACCCCCTCAACCCCCTCAACCCCCACCACCACCACCACCACTCATACACACACACACACGCAGAGAGAGTTTGCGTCTTGACTTATACAATTCTTTCTTTTTTTCTGTGCTGTTGTTTTTGTTGCTTTGCAGCTTCTCTCATTCCCCTTGCTCGTCTGCGTTAGCCTGCCTGTGTGCGTGTGTGTGCGTGTGTGTGTGCGCTAGCGAAGTCGCTTACTGGCGGTTTCCGTTCCTGCCGCCGGCCCTCTATTTCCCTTTTTGTCTACCAGTGTGGGGCTCCCTCCGCCTCCCTCGCCCCCCCCCCCCCAAACATACTATTGACATCTTCGTATCACCATCTTCGAGCTCCGCCGCTTTTGTACCTTTCTTTTTTTTTCCTTTCCCGATCACAATTTGTTTGCTTTGCTGTGGCGTAGGGGTGTTGGCACCTTGCATAGGTTGTCCGGTGTGCTGGGACCTAGGCGCGCGTGTTTGTGGCGACTGCATGAGCGGGGAAGTCGCGGATTTCTTTTGAACACGTCACATGTGCAGGCGTCAGTGTGTCTCCATGCAGGTCTTCTTTTAAGGTGCCAATATCTGAGCAGCAGCCTCTAGTTTATTTTTTTTTGGAGATGTCTGATGGCCACAGTGTTGTCCCACCGTGCTCGGCGTCGCCGCCGTCTCTGACGGCACACTACGAAGGCGAGTCGCTCATGGCAACAACAGAAAGAGGAGCAGATGTCCGTCAACCTGAGATGTCGGATCATCACACAAACTCAGTTTACTCTTCTTCGTCTGGTGGGGTGGCCAACGCGCCGTCGATGCGGCATCTGATACCGCCACATGCCACATCCATATCGCACTCGACAAAACTCGCTGAGGAGCAGGCGTCGTCGTCGTCGTCACAAGTTTCAGGGCTAGAGACAGCATCGTCTGCTCTCTCTATCGCCGCCTCCGGGCCTACCACCTTGAGTAGCAGCGGTGGCGCTATCTTTCAAAATAGAAACGGCACTTCTGTGACAACCAGTGCCAGCGGCTCCATCTCCTCTTTTCTGGGCACATCCAAGGCAGCGAAGAGGCACTACAAAGTTGGCAGCGCACCCTACGCACACCGTCGCACTGGTGCCACGGGCTCCTCGGCAGATTGCAGGTCCCTCTCGGAGCGCTGCAAGGCCGCCAGCACCTTGGCCGCGGAACTCATGTCTGCGCTCATGGAGCATCCCCCGGAGGCCACAGAAATTGCACAGTACCGCGCGTCGATGAAGACTGTAACGTCGTCAATGTTGTCTACGCCTTCATCTGCGGCACAGCTACAGCAGCACCCCGTGTGCGCTGGTACTGTGAGGCCGGAGGGGTCAATGCATCCTGACGCCAGCACCATATCTCCACCAACAGAGAGGGGAGGCCCGGGGACACCCTCGCACTCCTTTCTGGGGGCTGTTCTGAAGGGAGGTGCGAAAAGAACGAGTCTGACATCGCTTGGCGCGCAGCTTGCAGCCTCTCAAGCGAGGCCTGGTACGGCAGCCTCTCTCCTAAGACTAATGGCGGACACAGCCAGCCCAGACGACGGCGTTGATGCTGGTCAACGCAGCACATCCCCCGCCGCAGCAACGGCTTCCAAAGCGACAGAGACGGTCTCAGCGCAGCCGTCTGCGCGTAAGCTACTGGAGCTGGTTCCGGGTGACACAACTGCCATACCTCAACTATTGAGTGTGCTGCGCGAGATTGCGCTGTCTTGCGCGTCCCCGGGGACGCTTGGAAAGGCAGCGGGCGGGTCGGTGTCGGTGTTGGCAGGTTCAACCGATGTTGCACACGGCGCAGGTGGTGGGGTGGTTGGCGCCACCCCGGGCAGCTGCTCTGAAGCAGCGCCCGCGGCGGCTCCCACCGCGCCTTCTTCACACGACCTGAGCGCTGTGGATGAGGAGCACTGGCATCGCGTACGCGCCCACTTTGAAGTGGTGCGCGGTCTGGTGCTCAATGAGCACGAGTTGGTCCACGCACTAGACGAGACGCTCGGCGCGGAGTGGCGTGGCGAGTCAGCATCACTGAAAGAACGAACATATGGGGACGCTCTAGTGGCGCCGAGTGCGTCGTCGGCAATGTCGGCGAATGGGTTATGCAATCCTCCCACGGCGGCCCCATCGAGCGCACCCGGCCCTTTGACTGCCAGCTCGGTCGTTCCTGCCACGCCAACGCCACTGGATAGCGAGGCGCCACCTCTTCCATCCTCCACTTCTCGTGTGCTTGGTGGAGCTGGCCCGTCGAATGCATCCGCCACTGACTCTTCTAGTGCCATTACCCTCCTGCCCACCGCCACCAGCTCGCGCAACGGCACGAATCACGCTGCTCCGGTTGGCGTGACGTCCCCGGCATCGCCAGGGACGGCTGAAGGCCACAGTGCGCACTTGCTTCCTAGCCGCGCGATGCTCAGTGTGGAGCAGCGGCAGCCGGAGCGTGGCGTCTCTTCTTCCTCTGAAGCACCGAGCCCTGTTGCACACCACCGGTCTGCTAGCGTCAACAGGGCAGCCACCGCCTCAATGAAGCAGTTGTCTGAGAACAGCTCCAGCTACTCGCCCTCGCAACACGTTGCCATGATGCTGGATCGCAGCACAACACCACCGTCGGTGTTGCGCACCCAAGTTGATGGCGACGGTGGTCTCTCGAACTTGCCCTCAACACCACTGTCGGAGGCAGCGGCGCCGTATCAGCCGTCAGCGTCGGTCATGGGCACTAGTCCACAAGGTGGTAACACTTGCGCGTCTATCAGTGCGCCTTTTCGCCTAGAGACGCGCGAGGAGATGCTGCGGCGTCGGAGTGCAGCGCCAAACGCCTTTTATGCGTCCATATCACATAGCGGTGCTACACACTTTCGCTGCGGTTCTCTTAGCGCGTCAACGACTCCAGGCGCCTTCGCGCCGTCCTCGCTGCCACCAGGCGTGCCACCGTTTGCACTCAACGGTGGTACTAGTGGGGCGCGCAGCATGCCTGTGTCGCCGGTGATGTCATACACTTCTCCACTCAGCTCTTTGCCGTGCCCGTACGAGTACCTGCTGGTCCTGGATTTCGAGGCCACCTGCGAGGAACACCCCCCACCCAACTACCTGTACGAGATCATTGAGTTCCCCGTGGTAGTCGTGGATGTACGGCTGCAGCGCGTCGTGGCAGAGTTCCACCGGTTCGTTCGCCCACGATACAAGAGAGAACTCAGTCCATTTTGCAAGGAGTTGACTGGCATCCGACAGGAGGATGTGGACTCGGCGGCGCCGCTGGAGGAGGTCATTCTGCAGTTCGAGCGCTGGTTTTCCCACACGCTGCCACCAAACGCCCGCTGCATGTTCGTGACGGACGGGCCAATGGATTTGCGCGAGTTCATGTACATTCACAGTGTCTCTAGACAGGGCATCCGCTTCCCCCCGCTCTTCTATCAGTTCATCGACGTAAAGCAAATCTTCTCGTGCTTCTTCCAGTGTTCACCGGGGAAGATCAAGGCAATGCTGGAGGTTCTGCATTTGCCCTTTGAGGGGCGGCTGCACAGCGGACTGCACGACTCGCGCAACATTGCGTCCATCGTCATTGGTCTTCTCAACTATGGATGTAGCTTCTGTGAGGTGTCACTGAATCGCCTACCGATGAATGGACTATTGCTGACGGGGGGAAACGCCAAGAACGGATCAGGGTCTCTCCTCCTCTCGCCTTCGATTGCTCCTGCCACGTCCGGCCGCACACGATCCTCTGGCGCGCCTCTAGCGTCCTTCTCTGCTCACCACTCTGCGAAATAGAACGGTTACTCGCGCTGAACTTCCTGAATTCTTTGGACGACTGGGGAGTGAGGACTCTCACCGTCTGTGTGCGCGAGAGTAGAGTGAGGGAAGGAGAAGCCTGAATGACGGACATCACTTATTGTTTTTTTTCTCAGGGCTATGCGACTGCCCATCTTTGATATTCAAAGTGTCTCCCGCTTTTTTTTTGGTGCGGTTGCTGCTGTTCCTGCTGCTGGGCTCCCTCCGGTCGTTGGTGGTTTGTGTGTGTGTGTGTGTGTTTTGTTTTGGTCCCAGATGTCGTTGGATGCCATTGACGTTGCTGTTTTTTTTTGTTGATATAGAGCCTCAAGTGCGCACGCGTGCGTCCCACTTCTCATTCTATTTCTGTGTTCTCCTCTTTTTATCTGTACGCGTTTGATCGCGCATCTCTGTTGCGACAACACACCGCATGTCTGCACAATTCACTATCGCTTCTCTGTTGGTCGATTCACTTCCCCTGACTGTGTTTCGAATCCAACACTCCCCCCCCTCCCTCCCTCCCTCCCTGCTGAAAGGAAAGAGAGAGGGGGAGAGAGAGCCATGCAACCGCAATGCGTAGAGATGTCTTCTTGGCACTCGTCTCCGTCACGGGCATTCCTGGCAACAATATTATCGGGGAGAAGGGGAGGGGTGATACATACGGATAGGCACTGACATTGTTTATCGACAGCATCTCTGTCTTCGCCTTTTGTTTTCTGGTGGGGGTGTGTCACCACCGCGGCGTGTACGCATCTCATGCGCCCTCCCTCCCACCCGATTATACACCGGCTGCAGTCGCTGTTGCAGGTGACTTTTCCGTGCCGGACTTTCGACTGGGAAGGCCTCCCCCCCCAAAAAAAGAGGCTGGTCTTTTTATCTGTGTGGATTCGTCCTGAGGAGATCCGTCAGCGGACATCTCGTGGATGAATGCACACACGAACACACACACACACACACTACACGTTCAAACCGTGCTCCACCTCCCTATCTTTGTTGCCTTTCCGTTGCCTTCCTGGTCTTACTGCGCTATTTTGTTGCCCATTTCCTAATCGCCTGTCTGCTGCGACGTCATTCCCATTCCCCTGTATCACACACAGGGCATGGTCATCCTGGACGACCCACTTCATCGGGCCACCCTGCTACAGTAGTCTCTCGGCCTCCTTCCGATTTCATTGCTTTACTGGCGTGTTTTGTGAATGGTGCGCATCCGCTCTCTCGCCAAGGAGCTGCTCCAATTGGAGCGTCAAAAGCAAACTGCTTCCGCCGTCTCGCCTGTCAACAGCGGCACGGCGTCGCCTCCTCTTCCACCTGCGGACTCCAGCGATGACGTGTTGGACGACACAAAGCGCGGTGCGACACCTCGAAAGGGATTCGAGGCCCCTTCCGGCATCTGCAGCTCTTCTGGAGATGATGCTGCAACGAGTGCAGCATGTGCCTCACCGGCTGCTGAGGCGCCAGGGGAGCAACTCCCCTCACCACGCTCCCCAACCTCTAGCTGCGGGGTGGCGGCTGGGCGGCAACCGGTCGCTACGTCTTCTCACTCACAGCTTACTCCCTCCTCTCGGGACGGTGCGCATAACGGCAGCCGAAGCGGCCTCTTCACACTCGGCAGAAGTCGCTTTGATATTCTTATGGGGGGTGCATCCCACGGTGACGGCGGTGCCTGTCCGAAGTCGCAGGTGCGAAGGGCCACAAAAGCGTGCGCGAGTGGCGGGCTAAGAAGCGGAACCGCGAGGCCAGCGGTGTCCGAGTCGCTGCACCATCATGGGGAGGCGGAGGGCGTATGTCTTCTTGAGGGCTGCGAGGACAGCGAAGAGGCAAGTAACCCCGCGCCGCCTCTTGGTGCGCCCAGCGGCATTCCCTCTCGTCCGCCATTCAAGCGACTTCTGCCTCAGGCGTTCAGTCACGTGCTCGTGTGTGACTTCGAAGCCACCTGCGCAAGTGGCAGTGTCCACTACCCGCACGAGATCATCGAGTTTCCTGTTGTGGTGCTGGATACTGCCACGCTACGCATCGTCGCGGGGTTCCATCGGTATGTGCGGCCGCTGCGAAATCCAAGGTTGACCGCGTTTTGCACGGAGCTGACGGGCATCACGCAGGAGATGGTGGATCTGGCGGATCCGCTGCCCACTGTTGTCGCTCAGTTCCAGGACTGGTTGAGGACAGAAGTGTACCCGCTCTGTCGCATGTGGGCGAGGCACTACGGTCCCAACCGCCTCTCCAACAACCTCAAGTCGGAGCAGCGTCGCTTCGTATACGACGAGGCCACCGACTTGGGGAGGGCCAACGTGCCTGCCGAGGCGATGATATGCATGGCTACAGACGGTCCGTGGGACATGCGCCGCTTCATGCACGAGTGCAGCGTTCTGCGCGACGGGGTCGAGTTTCCACCTCTGTTCTACCGCTACATTAATGTCCGGCACGTCTACAGCAACCACTTCAAGTGCCGACAAGTAAAATTGACACATATGCTGAGAAAAATGGGCATGTCGTTTGAGGGGCGGAGACACAGCGGCATCGACGACACGCGCAACATCGCACGCGTATTGGCAGAGCTCCTTGCGCGGGGCTACCGTGTCCATCACGTTAGCACCATCAAATACGCTCACCGCGGCGACGCTTTTTTGGACAGCAATCAGGCCGCTCAGGAGCTACTGTCCGAGTACGGCGAGACTGACAAGACTCACACGAACAAACGGGCACATTCACGCAAGGGCAGCGGCAGCAAGCGAAGTGGGAAGAGAGCGTAGCAGCAACAAGTCTCGCGTTTGTCTGTCCGTGTGCGTGTGTGTATCCGTGTAGGGCTTGCTTGTGCTAGTGATCACACGATAACTAAAGTACATTCATGGAGAGATTGAAACTGTTTGGACAAAGACGTTGATAGGTCCTGCGCCGGGCTGTGTGTGCTCGTGTGCTTGATGTACTGGCGCGAAAGGCTGCCCTATAATGTGCCTCGCTCTTGTGCCACATGCAATAGCGCCAGAGCGCAGGTGATTTAGGCGGTGAATGCGGGAGGTGGTGTGCCTGTTTGATTCTACCCTCTTTGAGAATATATGACCACGGAGGCGCTGAGAAGCACATCAACTCATCGCAGATACTTTGACAGCTGATCAAGAGGCACGCTCTCCCTCCCTCCCTCTCTCCCCACCGTATTCCTCATGTTCAAACGTCTTCACTGTGCAGCTGCTGCTGTTTTCCTTCTCCGTCTTACGGTTCAAACGTAACATACACCCACGCGCGCGCCCAACAGGGCCGTCAAGTACAGCACCCAACAGCAACACACATACACACATACACACATACATACATACACATACACCCGCCATAAACATCTGCGGTGGCAGCAAAAGATCTTGCACTGCTCCCCCCCCCCCCGCCCCGCCTGTCCTCCCTTTCTTCTGCCCATTGCTTCGTTGCATTCATTTGTGCATGAAGGTGTACCCGCACAGTCCCACATGCATGTGAGAGTGGTGTGCATTTCCATGAGAGTGTTTCATCTGCCCAGGGGAAAGCGCCTTGGTTTCAACACATTTTATGTCTTTGTCGTTGTTTCTCCCTTTTGTATCATTACACGCGCCCCTTGCCCCCCTCCCCTCCCCTCCCCCTTCACACACACGCACACACACACACACACACACACACACACCTCGACCTCGAGTCCCAAGTTGCAGCACGTGCCACCACCCTTGTCGCACCGCGTGGACACAGGGATCAACACTCAACGGTCTTGTGTACAAAACCTTTCGCTTTCATATAGGCCGGACTGCCACGCAAGGCTTTTTCTCACGCTCCTGCCCTCCCCCTTTTTCCCTTTTTCCCTTTTTTCCACCTTTTCCTGCCCTGCAGATAGGTGGACTGGGCACCGCTGTCGCGGCGAACTACCCTGCGCGCGCACACGAATCGGACCACAGTCTCGAAGGGGTTTCGTGTGGCGTGTTCGTGTGTGCATGAGTTTGTCGTGCCCCGTTTGTCTCCGCTCCCCCCCCCCCCCCATAAAAAATTTTTTTCCCCGCCGCTTATAGATTTTCGTCGTGTTCACAGCGCGCATACACGTCTTTGGGTGGGGGTTTCCCGCACCAACGCTGTATTTTGTAGCTCAACTCCGCCTTCACTCCTACCTTGTCTTCACTCTCTGTGAACGTGTGGCTGGTCGGCTCTCTGCCACGAATGTCCCACATAGAAGGCAGCGAGGAGTTGCACCGCACATCCTATGCCTCACGCGCAGCATCTTCCCCTTGCACGGATGCATCGTTCTCACATCAGATAGACATCGATACCAGCGCTTCGCACGAGGGCCGCGGCCGCGGTCAGGTGCATCGTGAAGAGGCGTTCAATATGCAGCGTAGGGGAGAAGAACGCACGTTTCTGCCTGCTCCAGGGCAGGGATGCGAAGAGCGCTCCTCAGTGCCCACAGAGGTCCTCGCTCGTGCTGGCAATACTGTAGCCGTTTACTCGCAGGCAGGGGCACTTGTGCACACCCCACATCGCACTTTCCCATGTGTATCCGCGGCGTCGCCTTCCAGGGCTGACCCCTCCATCTCCTTCCAAGGCTCCCCGGCTGCCTACACGCGATCTTCCTCTCCAATCGCGAAAGGCATTGCTTCCAATATAGCGGCGGCGGCGGGAAGCGCGCTTGCGGCGGATTCTTCCCCTCCGTTGGGGCCTCACACCGATAGTGCCAGGAAGGCTGGCGCGGTTGGCTCTCAGTGCTTCGGCAAGATCCACTGCAGTGTTTGTGGGATCGCCGTTCCTCCCAGTGACTGGAGGGTGCACCAGCTTGCAGCGTTACATCAGCGACGACTGCGCGAGCACGCGATTGCCTTTGACGGCCGTAGCCGCAGCACCCCCCCCACTTGCATGTGGACCGTGAAGGTGCCGCCTAGTCACAGAAGCCTCTCCACTGCCGCCGCGGGCTTCAGGCCTTTGCAGAGGCCAGCAGTTTGTGGAAGCATCCAGCAGCCTACACTCGCGACGAGGCTTTCTGCACATGTGCCAGCGCAAACTAGGGGCAGGCACCACGGAAGCAGCAACGTTTCCACAGCGGTAAAAGAACAACCATCTTCTTGCCAGCGTCGATATCGACGCGAGGACGACTCCGCGAACTCAAACACATCCGCTGGCATGTACAGTACTAGTGGCAGCAGCAGCAGCAGCGCTTCGGGAGGTGCCCCCAGCATGGGGAGTGCGGAGAGTAGCCGCAGCAGTAGTTCAGAGACCGAGGGCAGCGCTGCTTGTGACCATCCTAATGTCAGCGGTACCGCCCATGCCACTCTTCCTCGGCCAGCTGTCCTGACAGGTGCCCCTGTTGCGTCCTGCACTCCCGCGTCGTCTTTTGAGTTGCCGCCCGTCTCTCCCCCGTGCCTCTCCGAGGCATCGTTCACGTCTTCTCGCGCTCGCACAGCCTTTCCACCTGAGAACGTGTTTGGCTTGACAGAGCCGGGGACCTCTGTGCACTACGTGGAGCTCACGGCAGAGCAGCGAGAGCGTCGGCGCGTTCGAGAACTAGAGAAGCTGCTCCACACATATCTCTACTACCACGAGCAGAGGCTCTTGTCAGTCTGCATGCGGCGATGGTACGGGGCAATGTTCTCCAAGGCTACTGCATTCATTGCCGACCCAGACCCCCCGAAATGTGGAGGTGACGCAGAAGCTAGGTCTGATGCTTTGTGTTCCCCAGAGGACCACACTGTTGCGTTGCTGTCCCCTGCAAAAGATAGTGTCACCCGCATCCCAGCCACTTCTGTGTCGCCGTCACCCATCTTGGAAGTGCCGCCAAGTAGCTTCGGGGATACATCATATGAGTCTGGCGCACCGTCTGTCCCGCGCGACTCCACGAGTCCTGTCGCCTTGGTGGCAGTGACAGCTGCAGTGCTCCCAGACAAAGGAACCAACAGTCATGCGCACGGTACAACTGCTGAGATTTTTGAGGACAACGGACAAGACCTCGCACGGCGCAGCAGCACCCAACAGCCCGAGTCACCGAGCGCTTCTGTGCCATGCTGTGACGAGAGCGCACACAACAAGTGCCCAGCAAGTTGCAGTGCGAAGTGCACCACTTCTGCTGAGGTTGTAGGCGCGCATGCCACCCATACGGCGCAGGCCGGCGTGCAAACGACTTACGGAGAGGCCGAATCCACTCCCATCGCCTTTCTCACCACCCACATCAAATCGTACGCGCGCGTCCACGTGGCTTCGGACGGCCGCGCCTCACCAGCGGAGGTTCGGTGCGCCAAGGACGACGGCAGCGCACAGAGCGAGGCGCAGGATCTGGAAGTGATGCGCACAGATGTGAGGTGGGTGGTAGCTCGACCGGCAAGTCTACCGGTTTCTGCGTGCAGCTCTAGCTCTGAATCTTCTGGGGGCGTTACGGACGGAAGAGACTGGTGGAGCACTCTCGGTCGTGGTGACGCCGCGAGGGGTTCTGTTGCCGCTGGCGCTGGCGCTGCGCCTACTCCATGCAGTTCCACAAATCGCCCATCGCAATTTCCTCTTGTCAAGCCAGGTGGGAAGGTTGAGTGGAGGCAAGTGGGAGGCGGGGCGGCGGGGCGAGGATGCCGCAAGAGTCTCCAGCCCCAGCACGCCATCGATGGCAGCCATAACACCGGGTCTATTGAGCTGATCTCTCGACAGCAACCGTACGTGTCTGCCCCTGACCATCTCGTTGGACACCACGCCGCCACTCACGAAGGCGACGGTGAGGGGGGCGTTTGTGAAGACGATTTCGACCAGGCACCGCTCTCAGAGAAGCTGCCAGAGCAGGTGCTCGACGAGCCAACACCTCCCAAGAGGCACTCCCAGAGTTGCAGCACTCATGCGGAGGTGTTTAGGTCCAGGTCAAAGAAGGCGCGTCGCTCTAGCAGCGGCCTCCAGAGAGCCGAGCCCAGCGGACCGGCATGGCGTACTCAGACACCACGCGAGGAGGAGGAGGGGGAGGAAGAAAAAGACTGTGTTCCTGAAGTGCACCAGCCTTTGTGCCCAGCCGTTGCTTCACGGAAAGATATGGCTCGTCTTGCTCACGCTGTACTTGACACTCAGGCCGATGCTTTCGACTGTGACCGCGTGGGCAGGATTGATGAGGAGTGTCGCCACCACATGCGCATCCGAGGCAAAGGAGGAGAGGAGGAGTCCTTTGGGCGGCCTGACTCCGTCGGCTTTGCAGCTGCGGTGACGGCTTCCACTTCATTTGGTGAGACGGCCGGGGAGAGGTTGTGCGAGCTGTCGCTGCCGGCTTCCGGGGCCCCTGGAGGAGAGCAGACAACCCCCACGTGGCCAGCAGAGCCATCATGCCATCAGTCAAAACTTTACGAATTACCTTCGCACCCGTCACCGAAGACACTGTCGCTGACGAGAGGCCTGTCAGTTCCTCCTGGGCCTCTGAAGTGCGGCCTCGCGAAGGCCCCCTTGTCACCATCCTCCATCACACTCACACATGCATCGAAAGAGTCTTCCTCTTCCTCTTCCTCTTACTCGTCGTCGTCGTCGTCGCGCAGCACCAGTATTGGAAAAGGCAGCGACATTTCCGAACCCATCGCTCGCTTGTCGCCCAGGTCACAACAACGTGTGTGGCAGGTGCCCTGTCCACAAAATACAGCATCGTTGCCCGCAACCTCCACGGATGTCCCAACGTTGACGGAGGACACGTCAGAAACTCACCAGCTCCACAGCCTCGACCTGCGGGCAGCAATCGCGTCTGCGACGCCGAGGGTGACGAGCACCAGCATTACCGAGGGGGGCGGAGCAGCCGCTCAAGCCAAGGAGGAGGAGGAGAAGACTACGCTCGGGACCTCATCGGTTTATCTACCCTCTTCTTTAGCGCCTCTGATGCCGCAGAATACACATGAGCTCGTCGCAGCAACAACGCCGCTCTCCTTGGCTGATATTTTGTCCAATGTCCTGGCCAGGACACCCGGTGGAGGCGGCAGGCAAATGGCTGCCTCGGGGACAAGTGAACGCAGCGACGCAGACCGCCTTGGTCATTGTCGCCATCGTAGGCACACGCGCGGTATGGACACAATCGTGCGCCTCCCAAAGACGTTGCTGGCGTTGCACATGCTGAGCGCACGCGCGGCTTGCGGCGCAGTAGCGCCCCTGCATGTGGACGTAATTGGTGAGTGCGCCTCCGATCGTGACAACAGCGACGCAGCGCCACCGCCACTGGGGTCATCCATGTCCTTTGGGGTGGGGGAGGAGAAGGATGAGGTGCCGCGGCTGTCATCGCCGTCTGACCACCCGTACAATATTATCATCGACCCGGCGCGCCACGGCAACGGCAGGGGCGGCAGTGAGGGTGTTGGCTTTTACTCCTCCATGAGTGCCCGACTCCTTGTGAGGGAAGGCGGTAATGGAAGCGATGGTGGCAGCGCGGCCGAGTTGCGGTCAATGGAACGCCACGACAGGGTGTTGCCTGCGTACACAAATGAGTTGGCAACCACGCTGACGAACAATACTGACGAGGGTTGCGAGAAACGGGGCACCGATGCATCCGGAGAGACGACGACTGTGAGGAGGAAGGGCAGCACGGGTGAAGCGCTGTTACCGTCCGCGCCACCGCCAAATGAAATGAGCACTCTTCAAAGCTCGGCGCTACCATCTTTCCCTTCGTCCACCGCCCTGAGCGCACACGACATACGTGCTGCCCTTGGTGCGCCTTCAGGAGTGCAGACTCCACGGCAATCGCCACCGCCATCATCATCATCGTTCGCCCTGAAAGCCAGAGGTGAAGCAGGCGCTTTGCAGTCTCCTCGTGGGGAGCCTCGCGATCACGCAGGGGTGAAGGCGCAGCGACGTTCGGTCGATGTTCCTGCGTCCGCCGTCCTGGCGCACAACCTGGTCGGTGAGTGCCAGAAAGATGCCGTGGAAGAGGGATGGTGCTTGCTTGGTTCTGGTGGGGCTGCGAGTAGTGACGCCAATCGAGCGCGTGGTGTAGATGATGCTACACGAACAGCCGCCCTTTCACATGTTGATGTGGCATCGGTAATGAACTCCCCACCCAGGGCAGCGTCTGGTGGGGCAGTGACGATGTCGATCAGTACCAAAGAACGGGTTACTTCGTCCAACACTCGTCGCTTCCACAAGACCATCTCCGACGGCCCTGTTGCAGTGTTGCCAAGCACGAACCGGATCTCCGCAGCGTCCTTTTCTTTATCCGACAAGGGTGTGACGTCAGCCGCTGAACGAACAGAGGCGACGATGCCAATCTTAGCGCAAGCGCCTCAGCACCTGGATCCCTCACGAGGGGCGACACGATGCATCGATCAGGCAGCTGATGGGCAACCTGTGTCCCTGGATCAGCAAATCACTGTCACTCTCACCTCAAGTGCGACCATCAACTTCAGCGGTAATGCATCTCCGCGGCATCGAATCCCTGCAGATGTCAGCTCCGCTGAGAGGCCTGTCAGCGATGCCCCTCAAGATCGCCACTCCTCCACACTGGCTGCCGAACCAGCGGACTCAAGCACCATACGTCACCGCGGTGGTGGTCAATTGGACACCGCGCAGCCCCGCGCTCCTGGTGCGTCCGGTGTCTTTGTGGGTGGTTCCCATGCGGCTCTCAAGGACATCCCTTCTGTGGAGTTGCGAGAGCTAAGCGCCCGAGGTGGCGGGACTGACTTGGTCCAAGAGCCGTCACCACTCGCTTGCAGTTGGCAGGTGGGGGAAAAACCCCTCATGAGGGGCGACGTTGCCAAGGCCCCAGTCGGGGTGTGCTCTGACCCTGTTAACTTGTCAGAGCGAAAAGCTTTGCTACACTCAGCCCAATCTCTTGAATCCCCTCCAGACCCCTTCGCAGGGCCTCAGCGGACTGCGCTGAACATTGGCTCTTCTCGCCTTGACAAGGACACCTTCCATGAAGGGGTGGCAGGGCTGTCTGAGGCGCCAGAAGTGGGGGCACTTGCACGCAAGTCGGACCCAGCCGCAGTCGGCGCTGCGCGCCCGGTGAACTCTGGTTCCCCTGTCGTGGTGCCAACCACACATCCGTATTGCTACACGGCCATGAAGGCGGATGGTGCTGGGCTCATCGGATCCAAGCACGGCGATCGCACTAAGGGTAGCGTGTCGGCTACAAACGCTCCGCGATTTCCCTTGGGCACAGCTCCGTCTCTCCTGGCAGGCCCACCAGACCGCGCACTCAACCACGCCGCTGTTCTTTATTATTCACCGACAGCGTCGACTGCAACGGCAGCGGCACGACGTGGCGCAACGGGCAAGCTCCGTAGGCGGTCTTCGTCCGCGTCCGCGTCTGCGTCATTGCACACGCATTCTGCAGACGTGCACCCGCATAGACGTAAGTCGCACCATCATCGTCACGGTCGCCGGTCAGCCGCGTCTCTGGGGAGGCGGCGTGCAGAGAAAAAAGCAGAAAGATCAGGACATGGCAGTCGCCCAGATGGCGACGCCTCACTCAAACACCAATGGCAAGATCGCTACAGTGAGGGCAATCACCAACGTGGGGAGGACAGGGGCTACCGGACTCCCCGATCGCGTCAACAATGTCGCCGCTGTCTTCGTGAGGAGCGCTTCACCTCGCGACACAGACATGGAAGACCACAGCCGGAGGACGCGGACGCAGCGGCAGCACCACGGGCGCACTCTTCTTTGCGACATGCGCACGAAGAGGTCATGGTGCGGGGTCTTGACGACGCGGTCGGCCGGGAACCGCGCTACGTGGCGCAGAAGGCTAGCAGGCAGCTGCTGCCCGGAGGTCACCCGCCGCACTCATATCGTGTGGCACTGCCACTTGCACCGACTGGGTTGAGGACTTTTGGGCAGGAGGTGCCCAGGAAAGGCGAAGCTTATTTCGATGACCCAACGGCTCCTCATAGCGGAGACCTGGCACAGGGGGCGGGGCGCCGCAGCTTCCATCGACCGCGCAGAAGCGGCAGCGTTCTCTGCATCGAAGGCCGTGTGAGAGGTGACAACGTCGCGCGGAGCAGACATAAGCATCGGCAGCCCAGCGAGCGTTATCGCACTCGGGACCACCGACACAGCCTTCAGCGGATGTCAAGCACCTCGGTCTCGTCAACGACGACATGGGCGTCGAGGAGCTCCAGCGGGAGGAGCAGCGTCCACAGTGGAGATCGTCGCAACACCGACAGAGCTGGTCTCACTCACCGCGGCTACGCTGCCGCGCAGATAGGTGCTCCACCCGGGGCGGATAAAGCCGTTGCACGGGGTTGCGGGAGAGAGGACGCTTTGGAGGCAGGGAAAGAGATCGGCGAATCTGTGCATGCCCGGGGCGACGGTACTGAGCACAATCTCAGGGTGCCGCTCCAGCAGTCGATGTTATCCATTGAGCCATGTTGGGGAGAGCGCGGCGTGCAGCCACCCCTTGCCCATGAGCGAGGCTCAGCAGGTGGCGGGGATAGTTACGCGAGAGCGGATGCACGTGTGCATGAGACCCGCGGGTCACCTGAAAAAGCAGGCACAGGCCGCGGCGCAGGGGGCTCCTCTCCCGTGCGCGGGGAAGATGTGGACGGCAGAGATGTCCATAGCGTCGACGCTCAACCACCTCCAGGGCGTGTCGGCGGTGCATGTGCCACAATGCAGGAACGCCCCGCAGGGGACAAATATGGGATCCTTCCCTCAGGTGCGTCGCTCCCAAGCCAGGGTGCTTCACTGGCTACCTCAGTGCCTGTGAGGTCGGCGTTAGCGGGAGACGAGTCTGCCTTGCAGGTCCCACGCGGTGGAGCACACCAGTCGGCATGTGTGTTTTCCGCGGAGCTGGGACGTCCTCGCCAACATGACACGGTCACCGCCATGGCTGGCACAGAGAAGCGGCAAGGCTCAGCAGGCGGGCAGCCGGTGCTTCCACAGCACGGTGATCTCTTTTACCGTGACGACGCGGGTCGCTTCCACCGCGTCAACGATCAGGATCTGCCAAGCGTGATGGCTGACGAGGTGGGGAGGCGCTCCTCACTGCAACATATCCCAGGCCCATCAAGCAGTTCGCGCCGCCCGCTGTACATTGTTCACAGCCCCACGCCACCTTTTTCAGCAACCACAGGAAGGCCGCCGTGCTTGGCGTCGCTGCCGCTTTCGCGTCGTTGTTGGACCATCACGAATCCCACTAAATCCCTCGGATGTGGCCGTCTCAACCCTTACTGCTCCTCGTGCCGCGCCAAGTACAACCTCATTTTTGTCGACCCTCAGATGCGACCAGTTCAGTGGACGTCGACACAGTGCACGGAGTTGGATCAAATGGGGGACTGTCGCACTCACAGCGGGTATGTTTTCGGTGGCGGCGACACGGAGTCTACGCGAGACGCAATGCTCGTCCAGCAGCGACTTCGATCGACAAGGATGTCGGCATGGCCGGAGCTGCCACGCCTCGGCAAAAAACATCTCCTTGTGCAGCAGGAGGATCTCGATGGCCCGCTGCGCCACTTGACGCCCCCGCCTGAGGGGCGTTTTGTTTCGGTTACGTTCGAAGAGGACGAGCGAATATCCGTCACTCCGGCGCCTCGCCATCGAGCGCCGTTGGTCTCTGCGTCGGTCCGCCGCGCCTTCACTCTTCCGCCGCCATCGGCAGCGCTCTCTCAACCGCCACGGCGCTCCTCGCCACGTAATGCGTCCAGCGGTGCGCTGCGGCTCCCCGGCCTCTCTGGGAGGGACAAAACTGGCCGACGCTCGCCAGCCTTGAGCGTGCCGCTGTACCCCAGCACTATACAAAGCTGCACGGACAGTCACGGCCGTCATTCTCTAAATCCGCAGAGTGGTCGAAATCTCTCTCGACACCAGCGCAGACTTATCGATTCGTGCAACACGGAGAGCGTTGTCGGTGTCTCCAGCCCCCAGCCAGGTGTGCAAACGGAGATGACGGTCGCGAATAGCGGTCAGCCATCGCTGCGGAGTCATCCAGTGATGGAGTCGGTGGCGGTCGTCAAAGGAGTGACCGGCACCGAGGCCGCGGTTGGCGCGAGCGCTTCGGCCAGTGCATCGGGGATGCCTGTCGGGGCTCCTGACGTTCTCGCTTTGTGCCAGGAGGAGCGCCGGATCAAGAGGGCGCTAAAGCAGCTTCTCTGGCGTGACTTACCACAGCAGCGAGGAACCGCAGAGTGGGAGCACTACGTGCGCTCGCTTAGCGATGGGCTCCGGCACCAGCTCCACCTTGCACCATCGCCACCCTCTGTGCCTCCAGTGCCGACAGAAGTGAAGCAACCGTCTTTTAGCGGTGACGTCGAGAGGTCGTGACGCTGGTGCACACCAAGCGTCGCGTAGAGGTGCTGAGATGGCTGTGTGTCTGTGTGTTTGTGTGTTTGTGGGGGGGGCGTGGGCCTGTGGGTGTGGTGAAGTGAGAGGCGACATGCTGCAACTTATTGGTAGCTTTGTTGCACTTGCGACTTCGCTTGTAGCCAGATCCTCGTGCGTGTGTGTCTGTCGCTGGCTGCTACCCGCTGCCCATGCCCCTTTATATATCTGTGTGGGGTATCATGCCTGTCTATCAACAGTCGCAGGGGCTCACCTATGCGGGTGCCGATGGGCGGTGTCTCTCTGGTAGCCACGTGTGAAGGAGGGAGAGGGCGCACGACCGCTGATGCGGACTTCTCTTTTGTCTCCGTTATCCTTTGCCGTATTGGGCCGCGTTTACTTTCAATTTGGTTCTTCACGTGCATCGCGCTCCCTTCCCTTCCCTCCCCCCTTTTTTTCGTGGGCGCTGCTTTGATGCAATGGGCGACTGTGTCCCTGACGGGGTGTAGTACCAGAGTGTTTTGTCTCACGTCGTTCATTCGACGCCTTCCCTCCGCTCTTTGGTCCGTCTTAGAATGTTCACTAATTTTATTCACCCAGGCAGATTGCGAATGGGAATGGGGGAGGGGGGATGTCATGCATAGACGGTCAGTGTAGCAAACCCATAGCATCTTGAACACAGATGGGCAACACAAGAGGTCAGGGCACACCTGAGTCTGTTTTTTTTTTCATGTCGCCATGGTTGGCAGTAGTAGCCAGGAACGAGTCAGCTCTATCGCTGCTTCTTTACCTTCTCGTTGGGACCCCCCTTTTCTGTGGCCTTGGATGCACTCCTCCCCCTTTTTTTTCCCGTGTCCCACGGGTCTGCCTGCCGCAACCGCGAGTATAACCCACTTCGCATTTGCCGCATACGCTTTCTCACACATGGTCGCGTGTCTTTGGCTTTTCTCAGTGCCCCAATTGTCACCAAGTTGCTGACGTCTTCTCATCTGTCCCTCCCTCGCCTCGTTGTATTAGATTTTTACACGCGCCGCTTACTCGCGCGTACACACACACACACACACACACACACATACACGGGCGTGCGTTAGTGTGCCCTCGTGGCGACGCAGTTTACCGCGCAGTCCGGCCGCAGTGTTTATATGGAACAAAAGAGAAACAGGCGCTGGAGAGCTGCGTCCCGTTTCTGTGCATTCCTATCTCAGCAGCAGCAACAGCAGCGGCGGCAGTGGGGAGGTACCCATGGTCGAGTCTCAAAGTTCAGGTGCCATCTCCACTCGGCAGCTCTCTCTCTTCTCTGTACTCGGAGGCGCCATCACACGGGCGACGTTGCAGCAGGTACAGCGTGACGTTGACGTTCTTTGCAGCGTTTCTTCTTCGCTGCGTGCCTCCCCGTCGTCTGGGGCGACCCGCCCTGTGCGGGTGCCAGCATCGGAACCGCCGCCTGGTGCTTCGGATAGTCATCCACTGCGGCGCGTGCTCGATGCTCTTCGCGCTGCCCATGTGGGTGGCTTGACAGGGGGTGGCAACGATGGGGCACCTCCGCAGTCGGACTCCACACTCATCTCTGTCCGTGACGTTCTTATCCACGCCTTCGGTGTCTCAGCTGGCTCCTCTCTTTACCGTGAGTGGGTGCAGGCTCCGCGCCGACGCATTCAGCGCGTTGTCCATCAACTAGCCATGGCGGTGCGAGAGCGCTACCTGCCCGTGCTAACAGAATGCTGTGCGCTTTCCAAGGAGGAGTCGATTGATGTGCACGTACAGCTGTACCCATCTGCTGCTATACCGCAGACGGCTGTGCCAGTGGCTCTGAGGGAGTCACAGGGATTTTTCGCTGCCGTCACGGTACGGCGCCTATCGGCGCTGGAGGAAGAGGTCCTCGCGACACGGCGGTTGCGTCAGCGTTACATGGAGGTGGCAGCGCAGGGGCAGACGCTCTCCAGTGCTCTCAGCTTTTGGGCCGATGTTTCTTATGGCGATGTGCCGCCTGCCCTACTGGTCGACCACCCGCCGCTGGGGTTCGAGGAGGAGGGCCGCAGGCTCACCGCTGAGGCAGTTCAAACCGCCGCTACGAACGCCGCCGCCCCCGACAGAGACCGGCAACGAGGGCGCAAGACTCAACGCGCTACAGACGAAGAGGATGACCCGAGACAGCCGGCGCTCTTGCTGGGCGTCCGGGAGGACTCGGAAACACTAGCTGTTGCTCCCGGAGAGCTGGAGAGGGAAGGTGCACTGGATTGGCTGCAGCCTCTGCCGCTCCTCTGGACTGGTGATGAAGCCTGTTATGGACAGTGTGCAGGGGCTACCACTGCCAGTGACGCTGCACCTGCTCATCATATTCGCTACGAGGGTGTAGGTCTACTGGCAATGGTGTACGTGCATAGTTCGGGAATGGCCTATGTTGGCTATCCACAGTCTTCGGAGACGGCATCAGGCGGCACATGTACTGACAGCTTTTTGCAACCGCATCGCGACGTTCCGCCTGCCGGTCCTTTGACGGCTACACCACCGCTGCTGTCGTCGCAGCAACCGCCGCTAGCGCCTACCTGCTCGCTTTCTATGAGTTCCTCTACCGGCTTCGTGCGCAGTCTTCTAGGTTTAAGCTGAGGACGCGTGCTCATTAACAACGACGACAAGACACATCCGCTGCGCTGTGGTTTACACAGCGCCACAGGGGAAGCAACGTACTTCAAAGAGTCAGAGGGCAACGCTCCAAATGCACTCGAATGCTAGAGAAACGAAAAAAAAACAGAGGGATACCTGTGGTTGTTTTCATCCTCACCAGGGCGGGCTTTGCGTGCCCCTCCCCCCTCCTCTCCTCTCCTCTCCTCTCTTTCCGCTCCCTCCCCTCCATATCCCCTCCATCCCCTCCATCCCTTGCCTGTGATCCCACTTCTCTCTTTCCCTCTCACCCCCTCACTGCGCCTCCCCGTTGCAGTTGATTATTTTTAGTGATATCGCCCTATTTCCCCCCTCCATCTCCCAAGCCTTCGTCTCTTTCTGTTTTTTTCTCCACTTTCTCCTCCATTTTACCTTTTTTTCAAGTCTGAATACTCGCGCTCACTTTTTTTTTAGTTGTTCTCTTTCTTTCCCACCTTCGTTTATCGCTCTTTTCGCCACAGTATCTGTGCTACTTTTTTTTTTCATCCTCCTCCACCACTCCATCACCACTCCATTACCTTTTCCCCCCGCCCCTTCCCCCCCACATACGCAGCAACCATGGCGATGTCTGGCGTCACGCTGAAGGACGAGGTCCGCACTGCGATCGACAATTTGCGGCTGAAGAAGACTCGTTACGTGATGATGGTTATCGGTGAGGACGGGAAGCAGATTGAGGTGATGGAGATCGGCAAGCGAAATGTGACGTACGCCGATTTCAAGGACAGGCTTTCATCCAGCAAGCCGTGCTACGTGGCCTTCGACTTTGAGCATGAGGGAGCGGACTTGGGGCGCGAGAAGCTCATTCTTATCCAGTGGATCCCCGACGGTTCGAAGCCACGGGAAAAGATGTTGTACAGTGCGAGTCGCGATGCGCTGAGCTCTGTGTCTGAGGGTTACCTCCCAATCCAGGCGAATGACGTATCGGCCCTGGATGTTGATGAGATTGTTCGCAAGGTGAAGTCCCATCGCTCCGCGTAAGTCGGCGCGTGTCAACGTGCGTGCTGTGGGGAGACGTCCAGAGATTCGTTGTGAACAAAGGAGAAGCGACACAGTGTTAGCGGCAGACGCTAACGGGTGCTGACATGAATGCGCATACACACACACATCAACACACACGCACAGGGGTCGATGCTTGTGCTATGCCTTTGCTTTTGCCGGCTTTTTTTCCCCTCCACCCCTCCCCTACCACCACCGAGGCTAACATCTCGGCTTTAGCGGAGGTGTTGGGGGGATGAGGATGCAGAAAACTTGGCGCGCTGGATCAAGTCTATATGTGCAGTTCACAGTCCGTGTCTGTCTGCTGGCGCCCCCCCCCCTCCCTCCCTCCCCCCTTGTCGGGGTGAAGGGTCGGTGCGGTCAGGGTCCGCCACCTGGACAGATTCCCAGATGTCTTGCGGGACGAAATCGCACGAGGCAACTCATTAATCATCAGCGTAATGAAGAAAAGAAGAGAGATGTGAGAAGATAGGAAGAGAAACAGGGGCTAGGTGAGTGCAACTGCGGAGGTCTCGAAAGGGAGAGGGCAAACCGATGAGAGTTGAAGCAGCGCCTTGCCAAGGATCAACGTTATTAGAGCAGGTTCCAGACACCATCTTCCCAGCGACGACGTGAAGCAACATTATTGGTGGAAGCACGAACGATGTTCGTCAGGCGTGCGCCTCGGCCAAAGACATTAGCCATCTCTCTCTCTCCCCCCGAAGTCTCATCACCGCTGTATCCGCAACTGCACGCGAGGCAAGAGCGAGAGGGGGAGGGGGGAAAGATGGGGCATGGGGAGCGGGCATGATGACTGACCCGATGGCGCGCCGGCATGCTTTCCGCACCACAGCCGTCGTCTTCGGATGCGTGTACTTTCAGATACGCATTTGCTGACTAGTTAGAGCTCAGCTTGGTATTCGCATTGAAACACCCAGCGTGTGAGTCTGTGTGTGTGTGAGCTATATTGGGGCTTTCTTATGTACATCCTCGCTACACGTTGAGCTCTGCTCGAAACTTGGCTGCACGTGGTCTGTTTTTGGGCCTGGCCGCATATTCACACACACCCCCTTTGCCGCATTGATTTCCTTTTCCCTCTACCGTCTTGCGCCTTTGCTTGTCATTACCATGCTTACATTTTCTGTTCTCCATCTTCTCGATCTATGGCGCTGCCAGTACACGTGGACTCGCGCTTGTGTGCGTGCGTGTGTGTATGCATGGGCACCTCGTCTCCAAGGCGGTGAAGGTGCTCTCCCCCTTCCTCTTTCCATTCATGTCATCACCCCTGTTTCACTGCCGTTTCTCTTGAGCACTTCTTTTTTTTTTGCATTGTTGATCTCTTTTCCCATCTTTCCTGCGTGAGTGTACGTGTGTGCGTTTGTGTGTTCCCTTCCCTCGACGTGTTCCCGTCGTTTCTCTTTTCTTTCATGGTTTCGTGTGTGTCACCACATCTGCCTCCGTCACTTCTGTCGCCCCCCCCTTCCCCCTCCCCCATATCCCTCGAGCTGGACGACTTCCCTTCTCATTTCTTTATAATCTATCTCCAGCGTGGATAGTCTTTTTCTTCCGAAAGAGCAACTTGAAACTGAGTAACTCCTCCCCCCTCCCTCCTCCCCCCTCCTGCACCCCCTTTCCCCCCTCAAAGATGAGCACCAAAACCGGGCCCAAGGAGGACGAGGCCGGGAGGATGACGGGTACAACAGAAGGGGCATATGTGAGCTCGTGTGTGTGTGTGTGTGTGTGTGTGTATGTGGGTGATCTTGGAACATGTCTTTCGCTGCTGCCCCTCCCTCCCTCCCCCTCTCCCTTCCCGAGATGACACCTCTGAAGACAGTGTCTCATGTGTTACCTTTTCTGTTGGTGAATGCGGAGTAAGCGGTAGGGGGTGGTGTGTGTTGTTCGTTTGTTTGAGAGGAGAACTACAGCGCGAATGTGTGATACCACATTTTTTTTCACTTAAAGTGGACACACATACGGTTTTTTTCACTGACGTGTGCCGCTTTGACGCGCACGACTGCCTTCCCTCCTTCTCCATGTTTGACATCTATCGTAAGGAGAACGGTTAGGTGGCCCATTGCTTCCTTGTCTTTTGCGCGCGCGCGCGTGTGTGATGCCTCATCATATTCGTTTCTTGCCCCCTCTCCCGAAGTTGGTTTGGATCTCATTTGTGTGCGCGTGCGTGCTTCGGGAGGTGGGAGTGAGGACAACAGAATTGTATGTGTGGGTGTGTGTCCCCATTGTCTGTCTGTCTACCAGTGACCAATGTTGTATGCTAACAAGCTCTGCATCAAACAACAGCTGAAGGGAAGTGCGCTACCCCCCTCCCCCCACCCGGCTGTCGTGTGCGCACTCGGCCGCTGACCATCGAGCGAGCACATCCGTTCTTGGGGGAGGGAGGGGCATCTTTGCACTGAAGACATAGTTTGTGCATCTCAAGTTCCTCTTCCTCTGAGCACACTGTCCCGTTTCTGTCTATGGACGCAACGGTGGGCGCCGTGCCACCCCATCGTATCGATGTCTGATGATGATGCGCTCCCCCCTTTTTTTTCCCTGCTAATCCATTCTTTCCCGCGTTTTCACTTACCCACACACACACACCCTCGTTTCTCGCTGCCGCTGCACTGCGTAATCGACGTTTGCCCTCCTCCTCTGCATATCACTATCAGATCCCCCATCGATAAAGCAACCTCCTCTCCCCCTTTGGTGTGAGGCCCACTACTTACACCATCCTCTGGCAGCAGAACACCTCGTAAGCGAGATATCGTGCGTTGGTGCCCCCTGCCTCATCTTTTGTCGCCGCCCTCCCATTCTTTTTCTCCGAGTGCACTCTTTGCACCCCCCCTCCCTCTCTCCCCCCTCCCCCTCCCCCAGCCACACAAAAACGAACCGGAGGAAAAAAACACAACACACACATAAAAAGGGGACGCTGAAGGAACCACCGCCAGAGAAGAGAAAGGCGGTGACAATCCCTACGTCGCTTCTCTATTAATTTCTCTTCGTGCGTGGGATTTCTTTTTCTGGTCTTTGTGTGTGTGTGTGTGTGTGTGTGTGTTTTGTGCGAGCGACTGGTTCATTTTATTGGCTCGTCGTAGGTTCATTTGCTATTCTGCCCAACAATAGTTTTCCTGTATCTGTGACATCCCTTTTCCCTCTCCCTCCCCCTCCCTCCCCCTCCCTGTGTGCACCAATTTGTGTGTGTGTGTGTTCCTTTCTTTTTGTTCTCTGTTACTGTCCCCTCTTTTCCTCCCTTCTTCCTGCTGCACTGACGTTTTTTTCTTGTTTTTTTTTCAAGTTTGTCCCTCCCTCTTTTCCGATTCTGTTAATTGCGCTCCGCCCCCTTCCCTCCCCGCCCGTATCACGCAATAATACGCTCGCACTGCGTCGCTTTGTTTTGTGACCCCGGAGAGCGCACTCACCATAATTCTCCCCTCGCCATTTGGCGGGTTTGTGCGTGCGCCGCCTCTCTTTTGTTTCCTAGAGAATCTTCGACACACACACACACACATACAGGCGTGTAGTTTCTTTCATTCCCTTCGCGTCTTACGTGAGCTCAGCGGAGTCGATCATTTTATCTATTTTTTTCTTCACGAGCGGAGGAGCGACACCCCCGTGCCTACCTGACTGTCTCCATTCGTGTCGTGGTGACGTGTCGTGTCGGCAGTGACATACCCCTCACTCTAGCTTCCCACCCACTTATATGGAAACCGTGCAAAGGTGATTTACTTGTACCTCTTTTTTTTCCTTCGTCAGAGAAGCTTTTTTTTTCCAGTAAACTCTTATTTACAGGTTGGACAGGACACTTCGCTTCGCCCACCTGCGTGAGGATCATTCTCTACGTCTTGGGCTTTTTATCACCAACACACCACACCACCACCCCTATCGCAGCTCGCGTTTCGTAGCCCCCCCAAAGCGGGAGAGAATACGTGTAGGCCGCTGCAGCGGTGTAACTCGACGTGGATTTATGGGGGCATCTCTCTTTCTTTTTTCCCTGTTTGCCCTCAGTGCGTACACACTGTGATTTTTATTGAGTGCTGCAACATATTTGTGTGTGTGTGTGTTTACTTTTTAGTTTTGTGTTTTTCTTGTACTGTCGATCTGGATCCTGGGGGTGTGCGCCACAAGGGAGACACGCTGACGTTGCATCTCCATCTGGCCTTCATTCATATTTATCTAGTCTATTTTTTCCGGTTGGGCTTCGTTCTTGGACTTTTGTGGCGTCTGCGTCCCTTTCGCTTGTGTGCTGTTCAACTCCGCCCTCGTGTGCTCCTGTTGCATATCACGTCGTGCACAAGTGTGTGTCCTTTTCGTTTTTGACTTACACGGCCTTTGTCTTGGTTCTCGCCGGTTCTCTGTCTTTTACACACACACACACACACACGCCATTTTCTTCTGTGAACACTGCACTGCAGCGCTTTTCTCTTTCTTTCTTTCTTTGTCCGTGTCTGTGTTTTGCGTTGTACGTGTCGTTATCCCGTTTGGCATCTGTACATATTTTTATAATCTCCCCTCTTTTCCCGATTTCTTTTTTTTTTTGGAGGGCCGAATTTCTTTGCTCAAAATTTCTCACATTTGCACTTCTGCGTTTGTCTTTGCCCCTTACGACGTAATTACGGAGTGCTGCCAGACCTGCTACATATGGGGTGCCGTTGCTCTGTTGGCGCATCCTAGTTGTGGCATTTGTTATTGATTCTTCTCTCCCTTTTTCCTTTTCTTTTGGGGGACCCGTGAAGTATCCCCCCCCCCCCGCCGCACCACCACCCTCTCTCTCTTCTGCCTTCGAATCGAATCGACTGCTTTCTGCTGGTGTTCACTCGCTTGTGTGACTGTCTTGGTGCGTCATACCTCTCGGCGGCGGTGGTGGTGGTGCAAACAGCGGATTTGTGGAACACATTCGTTGTACGCTTCGAAGGGCTTCCCCCTTTCAAAACACACACACACAAAAAAACAAAATAATATTCTCCCTCCTCCACATTTTCTCTGCGTATTGTTTGTGCGCGACATTTTGATTCCCGTCTGTCTGCGTGCTATCATAAAAGGGTCAAGTATATATATATATATATATATATATATATATACACTCCTATATATATACAGTACCACTTGCGCTCGCGTCTGCGTCGGCGCAGCCTGCACGCGCATCGCAGCCTGCACGCGCATCGCAGCCTGCACGCGCATCGCAGCCTGCACGCGCATCGCATTGTTCGTTGTGTGGAACGCACAAGCACATCCTTCTAGTGCATTTCCCTTTTAGTTGGTTCTCTACTGTGTACTGGGGCTTTCAACGGCCGACATTGCGCCCCCCCTCCCCCTCCCTCTTCCCCGCGCGCTCCCGTTCCCACCTAACGGCCGTTTCTCTCATTCCTATTTTTTATTTTTGGGATTACCGGAGAGTTTTTGCTGTTTGTTTGTTTTTTTAATTATTGTGCGTGTACGGCTGCTGTACTTCTCAAACAACAAGGAAAGGGGGGGAGAGGCGGCGGTGAAGAAACAAATTTGAAGGAGTCTTAGTTTTGTTCTTCTCCCGATTTGCACCATCTGTGTTTTTTTTTGTTTTTTTCGTCGTCGTTTGCCTCTCCGTTTCCACAGAACCGCGTCTTTTATTCCTCCCTCCCTGAGATTAAGACAGAACAACAACTGCGACAAGGACCGGAGAGACAACTCCCCCCTTTTCTCAACCTCTTTGGTGTGTTCGCCTCTTCACTACGCATCTCATTATTCCCCCGATTCTTTGCCCATTGAGACTCTCATTTTTTTGTTGGTTTGCTTTGGTTGTTGTGCGCTCTTTTCGTGTTTTTCGTAGTCTTCACCTGCTTGAATCCCCCCTTCCCTCCCCCCCCGTATCGCTTTGTCCTTCCCCCTCTCCCCTCCTCTTTCTCCACAGATTTGTGTGTGTGTGTGTGTGTGTCCGTTTTCCTCCCCCCCCTTTCCGGTCATTTTTTTTCTGCTGTATTGTAGTGTGTTTTCTGTGCACATCTTCTTCTCGCTTCAAAAAATAAAAATATAAATATATATGTATGCATATATATGTATATTGATGTATGTATAATATCATATATATATTTCCTGTTGGTCTTTCGCCTTTTCATTCTTCCCCCCCCTTCGTTCTCTGATTCTTGGTTGATGGGCGGCTGCTTATATATCATCTCTTCCGCCCCCTCCCCCACGAATTCGAGTTCTCTTTCCCCTCCTCCCAAAAAGCACACGCAGAGACCAGCAGGGCAGCTGTGTACCTCGAGTGTAGTAAAGCTCTCAGAAGGTGTAGATAAACTCTTTCGCTAATCCAGTGTTCTCTAGACGCGACTGCGCTGCGCCCCTCCCCCCTTTTTTTTGAGAAAAGTTTGTATACGGTAACCCACCCGAGCCGTATTTGCGTGGTGACGGTGGCGGGAGGGAGAGAGGGAGGGATATAAAACACAGACGTGGTGAGGCAACGCCACTAGAGGCAAAGACACCACACAGAAGAGAGCTAAATCCTGGGGCTTGCCCATCGATGCTCCCTCGAACAGACAAAGTCATCGGGGACAGCGGGAGCGCGTCCACTCCATCCTCGCAGCAATACCTAGACGAGCTAGCCTCTTCAACTGGTACGGATATCACGTTTGTAGCGGATAGCCGCGGCTTGGTCTCCGCATCGTCACCAGCGCCGGTCGTGTGCGTGTCGCTGACGTTCCCCCCTCCGGCGCGCCGGCCCTTGTCACCCTGTTCACCGCTGCGCGTCAGCGCTGAGGTGCCCGTGCAAAGTCACGCCACGGGAAAAGAGTCTGCATGTTCTCCCACATGCGTTGATGTGTGTACTTGTGGAAGAAGGGTTGGCCGGCACATATCGCCCCAGGGCCCCATAGGCATTACGACAGCAGCAGAACAGGATGCCACTTCAACCGCTCCCGACAGAATCGAAGATATGTGGCGCTGCTTCAAGTGCTCTTCTGCTTACGGGGGGCTCTCAGAAACTCATGTCACTGACAATGACCATTCCTACGGCTCTTATAGCCGTTCCGGCAGCTCCACGAGCCGCGGGCGCGGGCGTGGTGTTTCCCACTCTGCGGAGGGCTGGGGTATTTTATGGTCGCAAGTGTTTCCACTCTGCATCGCTGGCTACCTCTGTCTGCGAGACGTAATGACTGTCTCGCAGGTGTGTCGGATGGCAAATAAAGCAGCCCAGCACCCGTGGGTGTGGCGGTCTCTCGCTGCCCACCACCACTGCGTCCAGCCAGTCGCGCTCGAGCGGACCTTCTTGGCTGCTGCGCGGCAGTGGTGTGAGGAGAGACCAACTGACGTGACGCATCGCTTGGCTGCATATAACTTGCTACCTGTGTTGACTGAGTATAGCTGCAATACCGCTCAGCGTTGCTGGAGTCTTGTCCCCGAGTCGACTGCGCGCGCAGTCGCTACCGATGACGACGGTGCAGCCAGTCATGTGGTAGAACCGGAGGAGTCGGATTCTTTCCCAACCGTTGAGGTCTCTGAGAGCTTCCACACAGTGCAGTCACCACCCTGCGCGAGCGCTGTGATATTGTCTCCGGCGGCGGTGGCAGTCGCCGCCACAACGGCTGCTTCCTCTTCCTCCACTTTGGTGGCGGCAGCGGTTGATGCGATGCCTCGAGCTGGTCGACCAGAGCTGCCGCATGGCGTCTCCGCCCGATATCTCTGGCAGACAACCGCCGCTGCAATGCCGTCGCCGTCCAGTCCAGTGTCGTCCCCTCCATCTGAGGATGAGGAGCCTGCAAGTCTCCCCGTAGTGACTGGCGTCGAAGCGCTACCGCGAGAGGCCCCGGTACGGGATCCTGTGTCTTCATCCACACTCGCCACTGCAGCGTCCGCCGCCGGGCGTGAGGCGGTGCGGCCAAATGTGTGCGCCTCACCTCTCTCGGCTGTGCTGACGTCTATCACGGAAGGCCAGAACAGCAGCACCCCCATGGGCACCAGCAACGGTACAGGGTGTCCATCGGGTGAAAACTGGCGTGCGCTATGGTGGGCCACTGCACAAGAGTGCTTGCCTCCGCCCTCACCGGCGCAGCTGGATGGCGCAGCGACACGCGTCGAGGCAACGGCCAAGCAGGATGCGTCTCTGGTGGCCCCAATCTCTCACCGGTCGTTACGCTGCCACCCCTCCTGTGTTATGGAGATGTCCGCGGGGGCTACAGTGGATGAGGTGGCCTTGGCGGCGGTGCCGCTGGCGGCCCTCAGCGGGGCGGCTGGCCGTAGTCGCTCTCCCCAACAGCAGGCGGTTTCATCCCCAACCGTCTACTCGTTTACGGTCTGTAGGGCCACTGCCGAGCGGACACTGCTGCGCAGCGCGCCTGAGTTCCCGTGGAGGGCATTCACACAATATGTCCATGTTAACCGCGTCCAGCGCAGCCTCTCGCAGCTGGCAGCGTTGTCAAACATTGCGCGCGCAGAACTGTGCCGGGGCGGTGCCTGGTATGCCGCATACGGCGCTTTGAGTCGTGCCATCCACGTCCTTTTCCAGACCGGCAGCTGTCGCAGCGTCGAACACCTCAGGCTTCTCGCCGAGACGCTTGTGCGACGGGCCTCGCTCTGTCGCCACCGTGGCCATCTTTACATCCTGGCTGCTTTTACCGACTTATCAGTGGCATGGATGCTGTGCCCAGACAGCACATCTTCCGCAGATCTTGCCGAGCTGTGCACTCGTGAGGAGCTAGTGCATGAGTCGCCTGCAACATGGCTCCAGCGGTGCAACGATGCCGCGCACGTCGCGTCGCCGGTGGTGCTTCTCAGTATTTTTGGACAGGTGCCTACGCTGTTTCCTCAGAACAGAGCTCTGTGTTTTTGTGGCGTGCTCACCTTCTACCTGTATGCGAAAAGGGCGCTGAGGCATTCGCTGACGCACCTCTTGTGTCGCGCCACGGAGTTTGCGACCCCTGGTACAGAGGAGGAGTTGCTTGTCACGGCGCTCCGTGAGGTGATCGTCGCACAAGAAAGCAAGGATATGGCTCGTGCACAAAAAGCTTGCGCTACCGCCGACTACACTCTTTCGCTGCTCCCCCTGCACGTGCGCAATGCCGCCGATACACTGACAGCGGCGTGGGTGAGGGACTGCTTCCCTCCTGGTAGTCTAGCGACCACTGCAACCATCGTGAATTGGGCCAACACGGCCCCAGAGTCGATTGCATACATGGAATCCACGCCGTTGGAAGTTCGTTGGCTGGCTTGGCTAGTGTATGAGGTACAGTGGTTCACCTACGAGGAGCTAATGGGTCAGCTTCCGGGCCATACCGCACTGCTGAGCATCGTGCTCGGTCCTACTACTCACAGCCGTGCTGACGGGCTCGTGCGACTTTCGATGCAATACGCCAACGCTAATGTCCACAGCGAGGACTTGGAACCGGAGCTGCCGCACGGAACGAGTCGAGGCCAACTCGCTCAGAATCTTCTGGAAAGCGCACTTCAGCTGCGCCCGCTACATCCGACCGCCGCTCTCCTCCTTTCGCGCATGCACGCACGCAGCCCAGAAACTGTGGCCAGGGCAAATGCCGTACTGACCGACACTATTCACGCCTGGGCCCAACGCTTCAGCATGTTGGGGATGCGTGGCGCGGCGGGGTTGAAGCGCTACACCGTGCCGAATACCTCTCAGAGTCGTTCTGGTGGTGAAAGCCCTGTTGAGCCCCATTACCTCCACCGACGTGACCGTCGCCCTGAGTTTTGCTTTATACCCTCGGAGCTGCTTGTCGAGCGTAGTCGGTGCTTGTGTACAATTGCCGACATGGCGGAGGCGACGGAGCAGCACCCGAGCTTGTCCTACCCATACCAAATGCGTGCGGCTATGGCCATGGACCGCGGGTATCACCTCGCTGCCATCATGGAGCTAAATAGGATAATGTCTCTCTCCATGGATGCGAACGACATCGCGCTGCAGGTACGATTCCTGCAAGATGCCATCGCCATGGCGATGAGCTCGACCGAGGAGGCGGCATCCGCGGCAGCGACTGAGGTAATAGTGAACCTCACCCCCGAGGAGACCTCTCTAGGTTACAGTGACCACAACACTGGCGATGGAGAACAGGTGCTACCGTCGAGCGCGAGCACGTTGACACCTTTGCCGTACCAGCTTCTTTCACACTACCGCTCCTGGATGGCGAAGGCTTCTGGTCTTCTTGCCTTGCTGCGCTCCTCAGATTCGGTGAGCGCTGGCATCCAGCAGCTGCGCACCCGCTTCGATGGGCGCGAGCGGCGGACAGCTGCAGGTGGTGGGGGGGCTCCGAGATCTTCTGACGGGCAGGTGTCGCGTGTTGCGAGTATTGCATTCAGCGATATCGACGAGGAGGAGACACTAATGAGTGCATCGACGGAAGAGCCCAACGCCACACATCTGAGAGCATTTCTTGAAGATTTGCTTTCACCGATTGCAGACCCTCTCACAGTGACGGCCATCAGCAGTCGCGTTCGGTCATCCGCACTCACTCCGTGAGCTTCTCCCTCAGGGTCAATATAAAAGCCTTTCTAGGAGACTATACACCGGTGCTGGTTTCCCTCAGCTGCGTCAATGTATTCCCCCCCTCCCATTAGGCGTGTGAAGTTTGTGCTTTATTACAGTTTTGAGCTTCTTTTCTGCTTTTTTTTTCCCGTTGTCTCCGCAGACAATTACACGCATGCATGCGTGCATGTACACGTGCAGATAAATGTGTATATGCACCGTAAGGCGTTCCCTAAACTTTGAAAAAAAAACACTGCATGATGAAGGGTTCGCTTGGGATGGATCGGAAAGAAAGGGATGCGAAACTTTGCAAGATTGGGCAAAAATGGAGGGAGGGAGAGAGGTCTATCAAAAAATCGTCGCCCCCCCAACACATACACCGCTTTCACCACGAATACACCACAGGGTGCAGAAATGGAAAAAAAAGGGGAGGCGTTTTTTTTTTGATTTTGTGTATGTCTGTGTGTCTGCGGAAGCACCAGCGTGAAACATACTTCAAATACTTTGTTGTTTTGACACTTTACGATTTCCATCATGTCCTGTTTTAATGATTGTACCCGCTTATTGTTATTATTATTATTTATTTTTGGCCAGCATCTTTTTTTTTTCTCCGAGTGCGCGCCGCCTTTGTGCTCTGCTCGTTCCCAATTTAGCGTTTACTCCCTCCCCTTTCGTCATCTTCACTTTCGCTCAATGTCCTTTGTTCGACATACCGCCCTTCCTGTCTCTCTCTTTTTTTTTTGTAAATTATAAATCCCCACCACTCTTTGTTTCGTTTTTTTTCCTCTCCTGCTTTGTTTCAGTTTCACGCTGCTGTTTATTGTTGTCGCCTCCTCCCCTCCCCTCCCCTCCCCCCCCCTCCCCCCAGTGCTTTTCAGCGCCTGAATTCTTTGGGGGTTGCTTCGCTGATGTTCCCGGGGTTAAAAATCCCTTCCCTTGTCTCCCCCGCCCCCTCCCTTTCAACACATGGTTGCCGTGCTTGTGTGAATTCGGCGAACCTTTTTCCCTCTCCTCCCTCTCGTCATTGCGCACTTACAGATTGGCGGGCACAGGTGGTCATACACGCATATACACACACGCATACAAGAGATGGGGAGGGACAAAACAAAATATATTTTCAATTCGTATGCGAAGGCTTTTTTTTGTTCACCTTTCACATTCCCATTCGCTTTGTGGCGGTCTCGTTTTTTCCTCTCTCTCTCTCGCTCTCTCTCTCTCTCTATATATATGTGTGTGTGTGTGTGTGTGTAGCGCTGTGCGGGGGCTCTTGTTGAGCAGTGTTTGTATTTGTATAGTTGCTCTCGTGGGCTCTTTGCTCTCCTCACTTCATGGATTCTTCACCGATGCTACACGCGGAGAAGTATTGGGTGGGGGCAAGAGGAGAAGCTGGGTCTGAAGGGGGTTTGTGTCCTGTTGAGCCTGGACGGTAGTCTCTCGAGTGCACTCGTTGGCCGTCTATCATTTCTACTTGTTTTTTCTCTCTTTGGCGCTTTTGATGCTCATCCTCGAAAGCCGGAAGACCAGTTGGGCATTTTCAGGGTGTATCTCCGACCTTTATCCTTCGCTGGCTGTTTGATTTTTTACTGATTCGTTTTCTTCACCCTTAACAAAAAAAAAACAAACCCATTCGCTGCCAAGGGAGGGTGCAGAATATGCGGAAGCGTCGCTATTCTCCTCCCCCTTCCCCCTCCCCCTCCCCCTTCCCCTCCCTCCCCCTTCCAGCCTCATCTACACATCTCGACATTTCTCACGTGATGCACATGACAGACTGCCATCGCAAAGGCACGTATGAGGGAGAGGAGGTAATATGTGGTCACGCGTTAGAAGGAGTCTTGGGGCGTGCCTTCGCCGCCCGTTGGGACCGACCGGTGTGGAGGGGAGAGAGGAAGGGGTATGTGGAATGACGAAGCACGGCGGGTTTACAGAGTAGGGCCCCCCCCTCATCCCCAACAGACACACATGACGGCACTCCTCTTGTCGTTGCTCGTCGGTTTGTCTCTCTTTCATGAAGGAATCGCTCCCACTTTGCGAGTCCTTGCCTACGTTGTCGTCGTCTTTAGCTGAAGACTTTGCCGTTTGGCGCGGAGAGGCGCTCTTTTATTTCCCCCGCTGTCGCTTCCACTTTTTATCCTTTGGTGCATTCCAATGTTTCTTTTTTTTTTATTGCTCTTGGTGCGCCGTTGCGCTAACACACATATATCCCCTGAGTCCAACACACTCGCAAACCTCGCTTCACTGCGTGGAGCATGGGCGGCATGTCCAGGTTTCTATCTCTTCGTGAGCCTCCGTGGGCGCGCATGTATGTGTGTACCAGATAACTCTCAACTGTTTGAAGAAATTGGTGGCATGTACGTTTATATAAGCAACACCAGCTTATATATATATATATATGAACGAGTACGAGGGGGATGGGGTCATCATTAGGCGCTCTATCGCCGACACACAGTCCTGCGCGATATTGTCGCGCTGAGTCCCCAGGTGTGCATCCGTCATGTCAATCTTGCTTTGAGCCACTATGTCCCCCTCCGCCCCGGCTGTCTTTTGCGTGCTAAACGCATCATATTGCGATGCGTGAAGCCGCGCATAGTGAGGCTCAGCGCCAGAGCCAGTAAAAGGGGAGGAAGGGTGACCCTCCTCACAACCCCCCCTCCGGCTCAACGGCAGTGTACTGGACATTTCTGTGGTTCTGTCCTGCTCTCTCCTCCTCTCATCATTTGCCATGCCTTCTCTTTTTTGGCGATTCCCTTGGTTCCCTCTCTCTTTCTCTGCTGTCTTTATTCCTTCCAGTTTTAACCCCAGCACAATACAGACTTGGGAGTCCAAAAGGACGCCTCCCAACCATAACTCCCCACCAATCCCCACGCATCCCTTCTCTTTCTCTCTCTCGCTGTCTGTGTGCATCACAGGACACCCTCTCACGTCGACGCGCTGGGAGAGGGCCACGGGTCTGCCCTATTGCATTTGGTCTTGCTGTTAGAAGACTGTGTGTGTGTGTGGGGGGGGGGTAGTTGGGGGGGGGGAGCGCGAACACTGCCTTTACGTACTCCACACACACACACATACACTCACACACTCACACACACTCACACACAGTCACATTGAACGAGGAGGGGCATAACTCGGATACCCCTCCTCCCCCCTCCCCCCTTCGCTTTACCGGTCTTGCTTTCCTTTCACGGCGCGTGTATTTATAGTGATCAAGTGTGTGTGTTTAGCATCAAAGGTGATTAGTAGTTTCTTCCGCTCTTTTTTTTTAGTCTTGTTTCCTCCTTTTTATCCCTCCTCCTCCTCCCTGCCTCCCCCGTAGGCACGCTTCTCCTCTCTCTACTGACGTTGATATCTTCTGCGCTCGCGTAGTGGAGTTGCTGTTTATATTGTGTAACATTGTCGTCTCTGCGTGTGCCCCTCCCCCCTCTCTCTCTCTCTCCACCCCATCCGTTCAGTGAAAAGTGTGTGTATGTGTGCATCCCGCTGATCTGTTTTACTGCTCTCTTCCTCCCCCTCCCTCCCCTCCCCTCTCCTCTCCTCCCCCCTGGGTAGCATTCTTTTTTTTTTACTCTTTCTGTTCACTCTTTCTTCGTAGCGCCAGGCCTACACCACTCCCACTTTGGCGTGTCAGCGCAGGCGGGTTGTTTGGAGGGGGCAGGGAAGGGGGGTTTGTTCTGTTGTAGAATAAAAGAGGAGGCAAAGTCGCTGGTTTCCGAGGGAGAGAAGAGAGGAAGTGCGAGGGGAAGGGGGAGGCAAGCCATACGAAGGTATTTGGTGCTGTTTTTCTTCTCCCCCCTTTCCCCCTTGATTTTCTGCACTTTTGACGCTTAGCGCCTGGCTGCGGGACCTCAGCACCAAAAATTGAATTCTTTTTCGACATGTGCGAAGCGCGTGTCTTTTAGCTGCATTTCTTTCTCTCTCTCTCTCTCTTCCGCTCTCTCTTTCTCTCTGGGTGGGGTCGGTCATCGGCACACCCCGTGTATCGAAGAAGTATAGAAGGTAGAAATTTACGGCCGGCCGGCCAGAGTCCACACCTGGTGATTTCGGAAGACACTGGGCCGATCTCTCGACTGGTGTGTTTATATATATTATCTATATCAATCTATTTTTATATTTATATGTAGCAGTCTGCGGTAGTCGTCGCCCACACAATAACCGAGCGATTACGTACCTCTTTTTATACCTTCGCTGACTCAGATCGATTACTCCCTCTATTTTTTTTTTTTTCGAAGTAGTTTGTTTCGTACGGCATAGCTCCCCCCCCCCTCCATCTCTCTCGCCACCACACTAGTTTAGGATTTGCGAGACACTAGCAGAGTGGAAAGGCACGTCGTGGTCAGGCCCTGACACTTAACAAGTACTATCTAGTGGAAGATAAATACAGGGTCACTCCATACCTCACACGCTACTGCTGGCCCAGTGGCTGACATCCCACACGGACTGCCCAGCGTCACCGCCGCAGAAGAGGAAAAAAAACGGGGGGGGCTAAACAGTCCAAAGACAGTCATTTATACAATTAAGTAAACTTGTTTATTTTCGTGCATCTCTTCGTTTTTGTATTTACCGAGAGGCTGCGTTGGGGTGCAGCAGCGGCAGCTTTTGGTTGTGCTCTCCCTTTCCATCTGCTTTCCCTCTCTTGGCCCCCCTCTCAGCTCTGCGGCGCGTTCTCTCGTTTTGTGTTTGGCTGAATTGAAGAAGCGATTTTTTTTTGTCGTTTGCTTCGTTGTTTTTTTTTTTCTCTCTTGCGTTCCGGGCTTCAGTGATATCCCGATTCTTCTCTTTGTCTGTGTCTGTGTCTGTGTCTGTGTCTGTGTCTGTGTTTGTGTTTGTGTTTGTGTTTGTGTTTGTGTGTGTGTGTGTGTGTGTGTCTTCACTGCCGTGAAGACAACTATTTCTCTGTTTGTATATATACATACATTTATACATTTATATTGAAGCCATGTTTTCTAGAGGTGTGAACGAGGATGTGCTCAAGTCGGAGGGGCACAACGCACCGAGCCCTCGCACAGAGACGGAACAGGCCAACGCGGAGCAATACAAGATGCGGTTCTGGTACAACTTCGCTGATCCGCACCACAAGGATCACAGGCGTCCTATAGTGGACGTGTCCTCACCATTCAACGTGCTCGACGAGGCGCACCAGGCCCGTCGCTACGGTGTGCAGAAGGTAGCAGCTGGCTTCTTGTCGCTAAACGAGTTTATTGGCACTCACGAGCAGGTGCCCTATACGGAGAGTCACCACACAAGTGAGATCTTCCGCTTGTGGATGGCAGGCTTGAATGTGTGGTACATGAACTACTTCATAGCACGTGCGCAGGTATCCGGCAACGCGAGCGGCAACCCGCGCACCAGGTTTGCGTGGACTATAGCCATGGCGATGGGCATGATCCGTGTGAACATTGCCGGCCTCATAGGTGTTGGTGGTTACTTTTATTCGTACGAGTACCTCTACACCCATGGCCCAAAAGCCTTTCGCATCCACGACCCGACTCCTAACGGATGGAAGCGGGCCTGGGATGAAGGCCAAGAGTGTTACCTGTCACGTGCGGCCGCTAGTATTTTTCCTGCGCTAGGCTACGCCTTCTTCATGGGTCGCTGGAAGAAAGCGAGCTTCTGGTTCATGCTCACGCTTTGCACCGGTCTATACTACGAGTACGCACGCCGCAACATCCTCTCGGGATCTCGGCTCTTCTACAGCTACTTGGCCAACCAGGATTCCCAGCGTCAGGCGGCCTGGGGATCGCTGGCGCCGAACCTGAAGCACCGGGTAGACCCAGACACAAACCGTAATGAGAGCGTTGCACAGTACAAGTTCTTTCGCATCACCTCTGGCACTATGCAGGACACAATCTGGTGCAACTGCACACACGAGACTCAGCCGCTGGCCCGCGGCGGTATGAGGATCCCGAACCCATACTTCAACTGGCGTAAGGCGCCGCAGAACTACAACGCGAAACCATGGAGGGTCAAGAACGATATGTGGGAGATGCCGCAGGTAATGAACGCGCAGATGCGAAGCGGCGCGATGGACTAGAGGTTGGTTGCATACGCACGCACACACACCTGTCGCCATCACTCGATGAGGGGGAGGAGGAGGAGGAGACGCGAGAGGTGGTCGCGCATAGACGCGCGATGTTTCTTGGTGGTATCGCCCGGCGGCGAAAGCAAGCGCAGATAGGTATCACGAGTTCACGAAGACCCCGGGAACTCGCCAACACTGTCGCGACATTCAACTCAGCCCTGGCAAAAAGGACGGCATGGAGAGTTCGAGAGGGGTTGACGAACTCCCCCCCTTTCCCCCAAGATTGCTTTGCAACACGCGCCATTGTCCGAACTTCATCCGGCATCACAGACCTCCCGGTGCTAATGGCCGCGGTACGTGTTGAGCTGAGCTGAGCTGTCCTGCGGCTGTGATGGCACCGCTGCTACGCTATGGACTTTCTGGATAGGCCTCTCTCTCTTTTTTTCCTTGTTAGCGGTGCATTGGTGCTGTTCCCAGTTTCATAACATCTTCCCACTATCTTCTGTGTGTACGCGCACACGCGTGTGTCGTGTTACGCCTGTATCGCTTTTAGTTCCCGTTGTCGGCCTCAACAGCTTGGCTGTAGCTGGATGGGTGGGTCGATGTGTACACGGCTGCGCGTGCGAGTGCGCTCCAGAAACGAACTAATTTGCTGCCGCTCTGCACTTTGGTCTTCTTTTTTTCTTGCATGTTGTCGCTTTTTGCTGTGCTATGCTTTTCTTTATCTTTCCCGTTGCCGTCTCCAGCCGCCCCGTAATGAAGAGGACGGAGCGAAGAAAATACGTTTCCATGCTAAGGCAACGCCCCTGTCGCGAATGTGTGCATACACAGCCCGCGCAGAAGAGAGACGTATGCGTGCCTCCCCCCCTCCCCCCCTTCCCTTCCCCCTTTACAATCCCCCCTTAACCTTCCTGACCCCCTCTCCCCTCCCTTCCCACTGAACCTCTTTTCGCCGTCTCTTATTAAAAGAAGAAAAAAAAACAAGGCTATTTCTTCTAACGCCACGTAGGCGCACGCACGCACGCGCAAATACGGACCGACGCTCTCCGTTTGGTTATCAATGCGGCCTGTAGGTCACAGCGTTGGCGACGAGGCTCGCCAGCGCAACGGCATCGCTGTACAGAAGATGTTTCACCGGAGCAACGCTCAGCGCCTCCATGCCGGAGCGCAGATTTCCTGCGGCCGCGATGAACGCGCCACTGTAGGGACGACAGGTGATCGCTACGACGGTCGCGAGGCTACGGGGATGTCGTTCCGTGTGCCCCGTACCTCCGCCGCGGCGCTGGTAGGGATCGTTGGCGGGGCTGGACGGGGTGAGCAGCCGGCGTGGTCCAACCCCGATCCTTGCAGAAATCCCACCCGTGCCCCTCTCGGTGTGTCCTCGTGTCTCACCGACCAGATAGACCTGGCCGAGCACATGGACACACAGCCGTCTGCCCAGCCGCAGCTCCTGTCGACTCGTGCTGCGCCGCTGCGCATGAAGGAGAGGAATGGCGCTAGTCGATCGTGCTTCCTCTTAGGGGTGCAGAAAGCCAGACACGCTCATGGCATTGAGGCAATGCCGGCAGACTCGGCACTGACTCGCTATGAGGCAAACAAGGCGCAGTGGAAGGCGTACCATCACCAGCAGGCGATACTTCGCTATGAGCGAACACTACCACGCCGGCGCGTTGTCGACCCGTACGTTCATCTCACCGGCGCGCAAGTCAGCGTGTCTTTGGCGGTACCGAACGCATACACGGCAGACCGACTCGTAGAGCGCAATGGTGGGCGATGGATTCTTGACAACTCGCATCGCCAGCAACTCTACAAAGGTGCACCAGTAATGACGCGTATAATGCAGGGCGAGTTCTATCATCAAGGGGCAGAGCGTCGCGCTGCTGGGGTACCCCGTTATGACCTACTGGCTAAAAACCGACGCGATGTCCGAGTGACGAGTGCGGTCAATCAAGCAGAGCGTCAGCGGCGTCAGTCTCTTCCATGTCACTGCATCTGTTCCAAGTGACTCGCAAGGGACTTGAGTGTGTGTGTGTGTGTGTGCGTGTTTGTGTGTGGAGTGGTTGGGTGGGCATACTCCAGAATCGCCAAGATTAGGTTCTGCCTGAAGATCGCGTGTAGTCCGATACGCTCACGTACTTATCGATCCCCCTCTTCCGCCCCCATACGCACACATGCTCACGCTTGCACCCATACGCCTGTAATACAGCGCGACGTAGACAAGCATACATACTAGATTATTACCGGTGCCCCTCGCCCTACCAAACACCCTTGGGTGGTGCGACAGACACAGTACATCATAGATTCACAGACGGTAGAGTACACATGGTGTACCACACCTCTCGTACTTGATTTATCTTTTTTCCCTTCTATGCACTGCCCTCCTCCCTCCTTTTTATTCCTTTTCCTATTACACAGACCTTTGAATACGTTTGCGTGTATTTGCCTGTGATTCCGTCTGCTGTGTGAGGCGCGCACCGCCCCTCCCCCCCTCCCCCCTCTTGCGTCCCTCAAATGATGCGTAGACTCAGTTGCAACATGGTAAAACCAGGACAAAGGCCCGAGTGCGCCACGGCAGTTTGATCGCTCACTCGACCATAAGACGAGTTGACGAACCAAGGGGAGAAACTTCGCTGGCGGCCTTGTTATCGATGCTGCTGAGCTGCTGACGTATGGGGGAGGGGGGGGGTGGCGAGCCTCTCGTTTGTTAGTTTACGTGGTGACCCCCCCGCCCCCCACTACACGCACAAATACACACCAAAAAATGGAGCCTCTTTGTGCACCCGCCACTCAACGCCTTCCTTTTCTCTTCTGATTTTCTCTTGCTAAGTTCTTTCCATGAACTGATCTGCATGGTTACGGGCGCCACTGCATCTACCTTTGTACACGAAAAATTGTCACGAACACTATAGTGAGGTGGCACTCCCCTCCCTATACACACATCCACACACGCCCACCAATAGTTCTACAGTTACACCCCCCCTCCCCCAAACACACACACACACACGCACGCAGGGACGCACGCTTCAATAATGCAAACGTGCATATCTCGCCACCCCACGGCGAAACTCACGCTGGTAGGCACGCGTCTCGGGGCGAAAGTGGCCAAGGCTGTGATGCTGTCTCTCGCGACTGCTAAACTGACGCCGGGGATTCTAGGCGAGTCGCTTATATCTTCGTCGACGATACGCAGTCGTGTGCAGCAAGAGGCCGTCAGGCTTCTCATCGTTCGTGTCTCCATGCGCACACCGCGCCAACTGCAGTGGCTGCTGCACCTCATCGGCAGCTATACCGGGGCCCTCTCCGCAACCGATGCGTTGAGCTCTCTTGCGAAGCACTCCCTTTTATATCAAGTAGCCTCGTTTGGTCTGCGCGGCACAGTCGCCTCGGCCATCACGACGGCTGCACTGCAGGTGAGCTTTAACACCTGCACTCTTTTGACCAGCAACGCTGCGTTTTGGAGGAACAGAGACAGCCGCATGTCGTTGCGCCAATACCGCTACGAGCTTTTGACTTCGCTGTACACGAGTTTCGGCACCGTTGCTGGCGGCGCAGCAGGAGCTGCAGTGGGGTCAATGGTGATGCCCGGTATTGGCACTGCGCTCGGGTCTGTGTTCTGCTCCGTTGGCGGGGGCTACGTGCCAGGCTATCTCCGGGAAAAGGGTGGTCCTGATGACTGCTGTCGTAAGCAGGCAGCAGCGCTCCGCTGCTTCACCCCACTGCGGATGCTTGACACAGCGGATGGCGACGTACTCATGTCCGTGGAGGACCTTGTCGAGAAAGCGCACACCCTTACACCGTCGGGGCGCGTGCTGAGGCGCAGGTCGCCAAAGGGGACGAGCCCGATCAAAGATGCCGGCGGTGCCGATGGGGAAGGCAGCGGCGAAGAGCAGGCCACTGAGGTGAATGACGGAAGAAGTGACGCGGAGGGACAAGACGAGGTGGTATGGCTAGACTTTGCCCGCGCCGAAACGCCCCCAGGCGCCATGTCCAAGGACGACGCCGTCGATACTGCAGCGAACGCGGGGGGAGAGGATGGCGACAGCGCGTCATCCATGCACACCTCCCTGAGGTATAGTCCCTCGCTCGCTCTTTTTTCGCACAGGAGACTTTTTGAGGGTGGTCATGGCGAGGTGACGCCGTCCTCCATCAGAGCGGCACCTCAGGACACAGGTGCCCTCGGTTCCGGGGCTTCCGCGACGGCTTCTCTTTCCTCCACCTCTTCGTCATGGAGCGATGCATCGGATGCAGCGACTGCGACGACGTCGTCTACGGCACGCTTTGAGGGTCGTGCGAAGTACGTGACGGCATCAACCACAGAGGAGCTGCAAGAACAGCTCGACAAGTGTGGCGGAGAAAGTGATGTCCTGTTTTTGTTTGCGTAATGTGCGCATTTGTCTGCTGACGGGGTTGCCGAGGTGCATGGGTACAAGTGGATTTCGTGTTGCGTGGGTCTGGGAAAGCCGTCATGCCCCCGCAGATATGTATCATGTCCAGGTATATGCGACAAGTTTCCGTGTGTCGCTGGTGGTGAAGAGGCTGGCGCATACACACACACACACACACACACACACACGCACGTTCAAACGTACACGAGACGTGTTACCAAGTGTGTGTTCTTGTCCCCCCCCCCTCCCCTCCCCTCCCCCACTTGGTTTCGCTCATCCCGTTCTCGAAAGAGAGCGAGGGCGTAGGCGCATGTCTGCACGGATGAACCGATATGCGCTCTACTTTTCATTCGAAGCCTCCTCGTTGACTTATCCGTGCGAATGTCTCAGTGTGTCACCGTCTCTCTTCCCCCCTCTTTGTGTCTGTGTGTGAGCTTCTTTTTATCCAATTCATGTTTGGCTACCGTAATATTGTACATGTCTGTGCGAATACGGGTTGTTGTATCTGAGAATGTACAAATGTGTGTTTGCGTTTGTGTGTGTCAGGTCATCTGTGGTGCATATGTGTGCGTGTGTGGTTCTCTCTTCTTTCTTCACTTTTTCTTCCTCCACTCTTCCCCCCCTACCCCGCTGTTTGTGTAAGGTGCATTGTATCTGCTAGCCGTTTGTGCTTATATATATATGTAGTGGGATGTACACGTGTGTGTGTGTCTCTGTGGTGAGACATGCGGCGTCCACTTCTGCGTTGGTTCATGCTACGTTGACTTTACACCTATATATATATATTTCATGTTTGTATCACTTCTCTGTGCTGCCTTCCTTCCTCTCTCCCGCCCCAGTAGTCGCTGTTGCTGTAAACCGTTCTTGGCGTTTGCTGTGTTAATGCCTGTGTGTGTGTGTGTGCAAGTGTTACACTTTGGCAGGTTTCTCGCTTTGTTTTCCGAGCATCCCCCCCCTCCCTCCCCCCTCCTCCCCTCCTCCCTTCCTCACGACAGCCTCCTTTTGTTTTGCGTCTCGTTTCTGCTTCTCTTGCTGCTGTCCTCTCCAGGGCGTTTTCTTTGATACCTGAGCCCTCACATGAACGCACATACTCGTACATATATATATATATACTACAGGTGTATGTGTGTATGTATATGGTCGTACTGCCAGGTGTTTAGCCTGTGACGGGTGCATGCATGTATGCTTGTGTACATTTATTTTTTGCTCGTACACCACTCTTGGTAGTCCAGTGTGTAGGAACCAGTGACAAAGGGGACGAGAACCAGAGTTGAAGACACATCTACACCGACATTCACACTCATGTCACAGCAGCGTCACACACACACACACACACGTACGTACGTACGAACGACTCCTTTCCCCGGAACATCGATCGTGACTTCCTCAAACCTTCTGCGTATCACCACGCGTTAGCTGCTGGGGATTGAGGGAGGGGGGGGGGAGGTGGTGGGCGCAGGAGCTTAAAAAATACGAAAAAAAATGGTGCTCGGCTTTTCTACAAGAGATTTTCTTTCCTGCCTGCAACTCTGGTGTTGACTTTCATCTCTCCGCTGAGGCGGAGCCCCTCTCCCACCTCTTCTCCTCCTTCCCTCTCTTCCCCGTGCGTGATTTTTGCGCTTCCCTGCTTTGCAGCAGACTTATTCGATTCACTACCACAGCGAGAAAACAAACTAACGATAGCAGAGATGCGCACAGTGAAGGATGAAAGGATGGGGGGGGGCAGCGCAAGCAGCCGTTCCAAACTGACAATGCGAACCGCTGCATTGCCTCCTCCCCATCCCTTCCACCCCCGGATCTTCGGCGGCTTCCGCCACAGGAAGGCTCTTGATTGTGATGCACAACGCGTGCCAGGAGGTCATTATGCTCTTTACCCCTGTCCCTTTCTCTTTTGGTCTTTTCCTCTTTTTTTTTGCTTCACGATTTATTCGCGCCATTTTCGCCCCGTACCTGCGGCTTTGTGTGTGTGTGTGTGTGTGTGTCTGTCTGTGTGCATTGCTCACACGTGCACATGCCCGTTGGTCATGCCCGCGCTGCCTCTCCCCTCCCTCTTGTGGATCGGATGCATGCCAACACGCACGACCGCACATACCATGACGGCGTCGCTGTGTGTACGTGTGCCGCTGAGTAGGTGCGTAAGTGAATGAGGAAGAGAATCCTGGCGTGTCACACACACACACACACCCACACACACGAGGCATAGAACTTCGTACCCACTAGATATTGTGTGCTCACGCACCCAGCTGCTGTCGTAGTCACACACTTAACTCGGCAGCTTGTTTTTTATGTTTGCGCTCTCACCACTCATCACAAGGTTGAGGTCTCTCTCTCTTCTCTCTTCTCCCCTTTCCCCCCTTCGCTGCACTTGCGCACCACGCAAAAAGTATCCTCAACGTTATATCATTTCCTCGCCTTGGTACTCATTTTCCCTATCATACGCACCACCGCATTTTGTCTATACCTGCCTCGTTATTCCTCCATCCCATTCCACGCCCAGCCGTGCAGCCTAAAGAGTCACCGAGGTTGTCCACAGACGAAGCGTTTGGTGTCCCGCGCTTGTCTCAAATTTACTTCTTCTCCTTGTAACCCTGTCTTACACTTTTCTTCTTGCGTTTGTTGTTCTTGACTCCCCTCCCCTCCCCTCCCTTCCCCCAAGTGCTCGTTGTTGTGTAACACCCATTCCCTTTATCACTTGTTGATTCGCATCTCATTTTCTCTCTCTCTTTTCGTTTGTCTGCCGCACACACACAAATATTGTGAAGGGAGGGGAGGGTCTGCACGTAATCGAAGGATGGTATTCAGTAACTGCTTTGTCCTTCCCACTTAGACGGATCCGCACGCGTGTCTGCGCGTGAGTGGTGTGTATGTGCGCAGTTCCACTACTGCCTCTCCCCCGCCCTGCGCCTGTTTCGGATGGTCTAGCTTCATTTTTTTTTTTCTATCCCCCCCCTCCCCGAAGCCACACACACACACACACACTTGTGCAGATCTTCTGTGCCCAGCCAACACAGCGACCTCCACTGCGATTCCATTCTTTTTGTGCAGAGAGGCCCGGGAGACTTCTCGTCATAGGTGGTCACTTCTTCTGACATGGCAGACCCAACGATGGGAATGCCAAGCCCGTGTGTGTCTTCCTCACGTATTGCATCGCAGTCAGAGTGGAGGCGCAACAGGGTGACTTGGGTTAGTGCCTCCATCACTCATGGTGACCCTGAAAAGATGTTGTCGGCCTCCGAATCGCGAGCGGGCGCGTTAACGTGCGATGCGCTGAAGAGGTTGGAGCGGCAATTAGCGAACAGAGAGGAGTTGCTCTTTGGTCCATCTTATCGTGAGTCTGCGGGACAAGTCGCGTTCAGAGCTCAATCGCCCTGTGGTGCAGGCTCCTCGAGCGGCGCTGAGGACGGTGGCTACATCGGTGGCAAGGGATGCATGCAGTGCAGCGATGACGAAGAGGTGTGCACCGCGCGCATGGCACGGCGAATCCGCGCCTTCCTCGACAGCGTTAAGGGGGAAGACTTCGTGTGTGACCCATCTCCGATGGGGGCAACCAGCTTGGACGCAAATAGTGGTGACTTAAGAGAAGAGGCGCTGCGCCAGCAGCGATTAACGCGGGCGACGGTGGATGAGATGCGCAGCATCGCAGCGGAGGCGCAGCGAGAGCTCGTAGTTGCCCTCTACGAAGTCATACATCTGGAGTCAGTCCTGGTGGAGATGAGCGACGACGCCGCCGTGCTTGAGCGGACCGTCGGCCAGCGCGACGAGACTATAGAGATGCTCAAGATGCAGCTCAGCATGGCCGATGAGTACAACGAAGAACTGCACGACGCCAAGAAGGAGGTGTTGCGCAAACTGAGTGATGCCAAAACAGAGATGGCGCTCCTCAGCCAGCGTAATGCAACGCTGTCGAATCTCCTGCAGAGAAAAGAGCGGGAATTGGAGATGAGTGTTGCGAAGAGTGCGAATGCACCAGCGAGCACGTCTCTGCCGGTCCCCGAGCGCGGGTATGAGGGCAGCCTAACGGCCGAGGAATCGCCCTCGGTGCTGAAGAGGGTTTCTGTGAGTGCAGAGGGGCTCAACAAGGTCAGCCGCCTCACTACTTCGGGCCCGTTACCACGCCCACCGTATGGGTCAGGGGAGATGCACTGGAAGCCGCGGATCACTGAAGAAACTCTTCAGTCCACGGATGGGGAAGCGATTGATGTAGATCAGCATTCGCCGAGGACGGGGGACGCCCAGAAGCTACTAGCGGCGCATGCAAGCCGCGCTTCCGGAGGTGGCTGCTGCATTTCTCCGGCGAACGTGGAGAGAGGTGGCTCGATGGACACGGAGAGGGTGCTGCGACCCCCGTCTGGGGGTGGTGTGCGCTCTGTCTCCTTTCTCGAAAGCGATGTCCAAATCCTGCACAGGGGACTCCAGGCGCAGCAGGCGCCCGCAAGAGAAGTCGAAAGCAGCAGTGTCGGTCACTGCCAAACTACAGCGAAGGACAATGCAGCCCCACAGAGGCAAGCGGCAGTGTCACTCGGCTTGGCTTCCGCAGGTAACACCCTGCAGTCGGGTCAAGGCACAAGCAGTGGCGGTGCCGTATCGGTGGATGTAAAATTGGCGTTTCTCCAGCGACAACTCGACCGCGCTGAGGCGTACGCGCTTCGTCTCGAGGCCGAACTCCGCATAGAGCGCGAGAGGTCGCGGCGGCAGAGCGCGGATGAAAAGAAGTTGTTGGAGAATGTCATGTGCCTTACGCGTCAACTACGTGACCGCGAGGCGCTCGATCGCGAGATACGCTTGTTGCGCCGCGCTGGGGTCAGCGGGGTGGGTGACGACGGCGATGGCGCGGCGAAAGAGCGCCGGTCGTCGCTCTATCGTTACAGTTCCAGCCGCGACAGGAGCACCAGCGTACGACTTGCGGCGAGTATTATTGCTGAGGAGGACCGTGGCGGTAGTGGCGAGGATCCCCCGAGTGCGGTTACACGCAGCAAGGGCCGGGGAGCCGATGCTTTTGGTGCAGACGTTGTCGTAGTCAGTGCTGGAATGGCCGGCGGGACTTCGCCAGAGATGCGTCGGCGAAAAGAATTAGCCTTGGCGGTGTTGTGTGACAATGACGAGGCCAGGCAAAAGGGCCACTTCTCAGACCTTCAAAGCGACGCTTTACACCAGCGTGATCAGGCAGGTCTCCTACTCCACCAAGCCTTCCTTTCTCTTCCTTGCGCGATGCAGCGACAGTAGCGTTGGAGATGAGCGATGTCACATCAAATGGCATCACGGGGGCAACCGCACTCTCTCCGGATCCGTCGCGTAGCGAGGCGCGCCTTTCCGTCTTTCAAACGCTCACGGTGCCTTCGAAAATCTTCTTGTTCTCATCGGAAAAACGGCACGAGGCCACTGCAGTTTATCTCCCCCCCTCCCTCCCTTCCCCCCCCGTCCTCACTTCTTGGGGCACCATGCCGTATTTTGTGATCGTTTATGGTGGGGTGCGTGTGCGAATCCTACACGCGTGACACCCCTGCTTCTGGGCATGTGAGTGCGGCTTCGCCTCTTCATCCCTCCTTGTCTGTTTTGTGACGGTGGTGGTGTTGAGTTCCTTTTGATGTCTTCGCCCCGTTTCTACTGTGTCGTCAGTTTCCCACATCCTCGCCCCCCCCCCCTCTCCCCCCTCCTCCTCCCTTGCGCCCTCCCCCCGACGCTATGACCTGGGCATGTCTGCGTCTTCTCGCGTTACTGTTCCCGTTTCTCCACAACTTCGTTGTTTCGTCCCCTCACCACCTACTACAAAATCTCTGGCCTTGTCGAAGCTGATGTGTGTGTACTCCCCCCTGACCTCTGCAAGGTGCATGCATGATCGCGTTGGTGCGGTTGTCCCGAACAGTTTCTCAGAGCACGCACCGACTTCTCTTGTTTCCGTGTCTTCCTCTCCACACTAGTGATACGTAATCGTGCAGCTGAGCTACTACACGAACAGCTGCTCATCTCAAAAGACCCTCCCCCCTCTTCCCAAACTGGCTGCGCTCTGTGCATGCCTTCGCGCGCGTGGGTATCAGCTAGCGTTTGACGATTTTCGGGAGGGGGGCGGTTCTGCACACAGCGCCTAACTGACAAAGGGGGTGAAGAGGGGGAAGGGGAGGGGGACACGCATCATCCTGCTCTCTTTCTCAAATCTCCAAAAGTGCAGTGATGCCTGTGGCCCACAAGCATGGGGTTACAGGTGCCCGGGTAGCATGCCATCTTTCGTGCTCGAACCCCTGTGGAGCGGCGAGGGGAGGGGACGAGAGGAGGTCTCACATTTTGTCGGGTGCAGACAGTAACACTGAACCGTTTGACTGTCCTCACGGAGAGAGCGCCGTTGATGTACTGCGCAGTGCCCTTGCAGCCTGCACGTGCGTGCCAGCACTTTCTTGCTCTACAACACAGAGCACCGGCACCACTTCGTCTATCACCCCAAGCGCGTCGCTGCCATCAGCTTGGACGACACAGCAAAGAAATGAGGCGTTGGGGACGCTGATCGACCTTGTCGCGGCCGACATGGGTCTCTCAGGTCTGCGGGTTGGGCAAGGAGAACCCGCAGAGGGCTTTGAAAATGCCACGCCGCGAGCCACTGTGGACGATTTGCTACTCTACTTGACGGCGGAGAGGCCAAGTATATTAGCAGCGCTTCAGTATCGTCGTCGTCAGCGCCGGCCCATCCCTACACCGGAGTCGGAGGTGACAAACACAGAACCTGGTGTGTGTGTTGACGCGTACGCCCTTTCCGAGGAGGATCGGGCATTGACAGCCCTCATCCGCTATGCGGCCAGCGCTGCACTAGCCAACCGCCACCTTCAAGGAGGCGCGCAGTGGGGCTCGCCAAATGAGCAGCCGCCTGCTAGCCAAATGCTGCATTCCTGCACAGCCCTCTCTCTTCTCCATACTGCATGTTCTTCCTGTCGACCGCTGCGCACTGCTCTTGGTCGCACAGGTGCGTCTCGACCCGCCGTCGCAGCGGCCAATGCGTTCACGTTTTGGTGCTCAACCGGGTGCATGCGGCTTGATCAGGCGCTGGGTGGCGGCGGCTTCCGCAGCGGGTGGGTTACCGAAGTGTACGGCGAGGCAGGGTCTGGCAAGACGCAGTTGGTGTTGCAGTGCCTCCTGCAGCAGGCCGCCATCGATGTTTGCAACGCGGCTGTGGCTTCTCTGCTGGTCAGCGACGAAGGCTTCACGTCCTTTGTTAACAAGGCAACAGTAGCGGGCATGTGGTGCACCAATAGCCCTGCCGCAAAGTGCAGGGATTTCTTTGATGAGGACGTCGTCGAGGCGGCGCGCTGCGCTGTGGTCTACCTGGTCTCTGAGGATGTGCCCGCCTCCCGGCTAGGGCCGCTGGCGGCGGCAGCTGTAAAGCGGGCAGTACGCGCTCTGCGGCTTCACCCACTCCTCACTCAGCTGCCGCCTTGGGCTTCGAAGGCAGTATGGGACACCGTGGAGAGCACGTGCACACTGACAAGGGTGTTGTCACAACTGCAGATTCGCCACGTCGCATCGCTGGCCGAAGTAATGCAGCTGCTTGAGCCCTCTTCGCAACCACAGCCTGCACCGATTTCTAGGAGGACTTCACTCACCCCAAGTGTACCCAAGAGGGTCCAGCAACCACCAAGCACTCGCTTGGTGGATGCCGTGCGCACCTTTTCCGGGTGCCTCGGGCGTGCGGTAGTGGTGCTGGACTCCATCGCAGGGGCAGCAGTGGCCGGGCAATGTGACCTGCGGGGTGCCCCGCGCGACGACGCGGCAGTGGTGGCAGCTGGCTTGCGTCTACGACATGTGGCCATCACGCGCAACTGGTGCATTCTCGTGACCAACCAGGTACGTGCGGTTCCAACGGCCGCCCGACAGCGCCAGAGTGGTATCGCGCCCATTAAGCGTGCTCGCTCGCCGACGATCTCCTCGACGACCTCAGTATCCGCAGGGGCTCGTGCTGTGGTACCTGCACTCGGCTTTTCTTGGGCTTCCGCGCCGCAGTGCCGCGTGTTTCTGCGCAAGTCGCTTTCTCAGGGTCTGCGGCAGCTCGTGTTGCGCCACGCTCCCTCCCTCCCGCCTGCACAGGTGAGCTACTTGATTACAGAGGACGGCATTGAGGACGCGTGAAGGAAGGAGGGAGGTAGGGAGATGGCGAACGTGGCTCCCCTTGAGGAGCAATGAAGGCAGTGACGGCGGTGAGGGGGGAGGGGATAGCGGTTAAGCTACCGAGGCAAGTATTATTACAGCCGTAGGGTGCTCTGTGCTCTGCCCCTCCTTTCCCTTGCTCCTGTGTCTCCTATCCCATGTCACTGTTGTTTGTGATACTGTTTGCCTCTCCCCATTCAAAAAAAATTTTTGACCTTATACTGCTACTAGATGACGCTCTTGCCGCACCGCCATACTCCTTCATAGCCATGACAGCAACTACGCCCACATGCGTGCCTCTCTCTGGTTGATGATAATCGACGTCAAACAAATAGAACCACATTTATTTTCTCTCAGAGAGAGAGAGAGAGGGAGGGGGATGGGGAGGGGAGGGCAGTACGGCGCTGTGCTCCGCCCCCCCCCCCCTCCCCCTTCTTGTCTCTGGACTTTTTGGTCCTCATGTGTGGCCTGCATTTCTCGCTGGCGCCACCGGTTCAGATCTCCTCGCACACAGTGGGTCCCTTTTTATATACTCACTGTGATGTGAGTGTCCGTGTCAAGGCGTGTGTGTGTGTGTGTGTGTGTGTGTGCTTCTGGCGCTCCTCACTTCTTCACTCTTCGCTCCTGTACCCGACATATTGCACCTGCTCATCTTTTATGCTCACGCATCCGCTCGTGTTTGCTTATTTTATTACCCCAGCATCTCTTCCATCTAGCCCCCCCCCCGGTTTAGGTCAGCAACCTGTGCAACCCGCCATCGACACTTTGATGACAGACATACCAACATAATCCTTGTCGTCAATACTGCAGAGTCACACCACACGGTTGTATATAGGCCACCGTATCACGCGCGTGCCCGCTTTTCTCCAAGGTTTTCGTTGTCCCTCCCTCCCTCCCAACAGTGCACCTTGTCACGACACGGTGCTTGTTTTCTCTCTGTGTTATTCCACCTCTCATTCCACGGTGCCACTGGTGCACCTGCGTGCATATACACATTGCACACACACACATATATATACATATATACATATATACACCTATGCATATATGTATATTTAACGTTGACATGATCTCCTCACGTTCTGTGAAGAAATTCATGGCATACGCCGTTCCGCTCAGGTATGTGAAGTCTGGGCTTTTCTTTTGGACTGTGCTGGTCCTGGTCCTCGCGGGCACCTCCGTTATCTCCAACATTCCCCTGGGCCTTTATACACCCACCGTTGGCTTCCAGCAGAAAAAACATCGTATACCCCCGGTGGGGATACTCCCACCACGGCTCGTCTCCCCTGCAGGCAAAGGTGTCGTGGGTGCACTGAAACAGCACATCATCGCTATCGGGGATATCAACGGCGATATTGCCCGCCTCCGTAGTATCCTGCGTGCTGCGCATGTGCTGGAGAAGGGCGTGGATGCCTGGCGGCAGGGGTGCAACGATATCGTTGTGCAGCTCGGCAACGTCGTGGACAGCGGCCCAGATGCACCACAGATACTGCTGTTTCTATCGAAGCTAAAGGCACAGGCTGTCAAATCCGGTGGCCGCCTCATCACGTTGAGTGGCGACCGCGAGCTGCTCGCCCTGTCCGGGGTCTCGAAGTTTATGCATCCGCAGGTGCTGAAGCTGTCCGCTGGCGAGGAGGGCTTCCGCCACCTTTACAGTCCACGCGGACGCTACGGGCGCATTGTGGCAGAGGAGAACCTAGCGGTCGCGATCGTCTCGGATATCGTGTTTGTGCATGGCGGGCTGACTGCCGCGTATGCTCGCCACGGTGTCGCGTCGCTCAACTCCAAGTGGTATGAGGGCACCCTGAAACCGAACCTAACGACCCATCCCTTTCACGACGCCGAGAGTCCGTTGTCAGACCACAGCGTCGTGCAGGCGGCCATGCGAGGCGACTGTGATCCTCTCTTTGCCAGCTTGGCTGCCCTCAAGGCAAGAGAGCGAGTGGAGGTCAATGTAATGGTTGTGGGCCACACAACAATGCCAGATGGGAAGGTGGGCACCTGGTGTGACGGTAAACTGGTGTCGATTGACGTTGCCATGAGTCGGCATGTCAAAAATGGCAGCAACGAGGCGTACGTTTGTTTCGAACCCAAGATACGAAAGAATAAGATTGCGCGCACTACTCACCCTCGAGCTCGCTTCCACATCCACTACCCGCTCGGTAGGGGTAAGCGTACCACATCTATCAAGAGCTGAAGGGCTTTGTTTTCGTGTCCCCCCCCCTCCTCCCCTCCCCTCCCTTTCCTCCTCGTCCCCCCCCTCTCCCCCTCCCACCCCTCGGCGTTGTGGTGTGCTTGTGGGCGTGTAGGTTGGGGGAATAATTGTCTGCACTGGCTTTGGTGTAGGCGTATATTTACATATTTGTGACGTGCGTGTCTTTTCATTTCGTCTTATGTCTGCGTCTGTGTCGAGCATTTATCACTTCATGGGTCTCTGGCGCTCTGAGTAGTCACCATGAATAAAGTGTCGGAAGATGGTGGAAGGGCGGGTTCTGAATAATGTAGTGCGGGGAGAGATCAGCATCAGGTATGAAGACGACAGTGACATGAGAGTGGTGATGATGTGCGGCGAGGTCAGGCGTGCTAGCATGATTGTGTTGACTCTGACCACGTCCACTAGGCCCCCCCTCTTTTTCCTCTTCTCGGCCTTTTCTACTCTCCGTGTATTTGGATGCTTTTCTTTCTCACCAGATACCTCCCTTTTTTTTAATTGCATGTATGCACGGGTCATTGATTCTTGCCTCAATCGATTTTTTTTATTTGCCCCTGTTCTCTGTTGTTTCTCATCATTCGCCCCCCCCCCCCCCGCCAACCTTTGCTTTCCGCCCAATCCCGTGCACCTCCCAAAACTATGCCAATTCACATTGGCATTTACTTGGAAAAGTGGTTTTATGATTGGGCGCTAACGGTTTATCTGCGCGTGTTCTTTTTTTTCATCCCCCCCCCCCTCTCTCTTTTTCGTTTTCTCTCTCCCCCCTGTTCCCAGTGCTGCGGTGCAGTGATCAGAAATCCTCCACCGCTCCACCGCGTAGTGCCCTCTCCTCCCTTTTCCCATTGCCAAGACTGCCGCCCCCTTCGCCCTCTCTTCGTATCCGTTTCCTCCTCTACGGGGTAGAAGATGTGTGTCTCCGTGTGTGTGTGTGTGTGTGTGTGTAGCGTTGCGCCTTCTCTATTCTGTGAAGCCTTCGACTTCTTGCAGCTGGTGGGTGACTGACAGTGGCAGCATGGTGTGCTGATGGCGGGCAGCTCACTGTGCGGCGGGCATTGGGGGGGGCTAGCGCCCTCCCTCTTCCCAATCCGCCCGGGTGAATTCGATGGAGGCAAAGCTGGTCGAGTGCATGCCGGAGAGTACTCCGATTCGCACCATTGATTCCTAGAGACTCTCCAGTGTGGCAAGGCCCCATGCCGCCGTGTTGAATGCAGAGACCTGAAGCGGCGGCGGCGGGGAGGGGGGGGGGTGTTGCGTACAGGTCGAGTCCAGGGTCTCGGAGGGCCCTGTCCTCGAGATTAGCTGAGTATGTGCTGGAGTTTACTCGCCATGGACGTAGACTACCCCCTACCACCGGCGTCACGGTCAGGGCTGACTCCGCCTCCGAGGAGAACCCTGGTCTCGGCACGCTCGGGTCAAGGCATGTCGTGCATCCATCTCCGCCTGGCACCGACCGTGCTGTGTGAATAGGTGAGGGGGGGGGGTAGAGATGTGAAGGCTCACGAAGAGCCCGTTGGTCACATAACCCGATTCGACGGAGGACGTCGGCTCGTGCTGGAGCGACGAGGATGTTGGCCATAGAGTGCCACAGGGGGAATAGGTGGGTGGGTGCGATGTGCGGCTGTAAATGTGCGTCCGCGCTTTCCGGGCTATGCGCGCGAGAGTGGCACATTAAAGAGAAAAAAGTACTGCATGTTGTTGCACAGCGAAGTTGTCAAGATGGGGGCAGTGGTGTTTTTGAAAGCACTGTCGACGCGGCGGTTCTGAGGGCGCCGTTATTTGACCCTCTTCCCCCCTCCCACTTCCTTCGTCTGGCACTCAGGATGCGTTGCTGATTTTGGCATCTGTCGCCATCGGGTGCGTCTTACGCGGCCCATGAGGCGTGGGTGGGTGGGTGAGGGACTCTGTGCTGAATATATGAGGGCCCATGTTTTCACCCGCTTTGGGAAGAAAGATTGCGACATGCTGGACGGAACGGCTTTCGTTCTGGTGCTTTTTTTTCCACGCTTCTGTGGGCTTTCCTCAATCGTCTTCGGCCACTTCCTCCTCCTCTTCGTTGTGATTCTCTCCGCTTTTATCGTGTGGTGTCGGTCCGCTGCCTTACACGTTTTTCTGTTATTGACTGGCATGCTCACACGCCCCCCCCTCTCTCTCTCTCGTTCGCTTCTTTCTTTTTCCCGTTGTTGTGGTCTGTAAAGCATGCAACTGCTGCTATTTGCATGTGTTTGCAGTGCGCTCCGTCGCACTTGGGAGCGTCATCTCTTTTTATAGCTAGAGTAGGCACTGGCCTCTTACTGTTGGTGCTGCTTGCGCCCTTGCCAAAGTACTAGTACACGCGGCGTTGGTCATATTGGCACGGGGAAGGCGGTAGCTGACCTGCGCACCGTTTAAACCCCGGTCTTTCGTTCTTCGCAGCGTTCGCGGGGAGGGGGGCGGAGGGAGGGGGGCGTTGGTAGGGTTTACGTCGCCTCGCGTGTCCACCTTTCTCTCTTTTTAACCCAATGCAGCTCAGTCAAAATGTTGCGCGGACGACGGTGCCCTCCTACTACCACATCCGCACCAACCTCCCACATCGCAAGCCCCAAAATCAATGGGAGGGTGTGTACTACTTCAGCGGCATCACAAAGCGACAGCAGCACGTGGTGCTGCTGCAGCGCAAGCGCGAACGGGAGATGTATCTGAGCCGGTACAACCAGCACGTTGCCTCTCTCCGCCAGCAATACGCGAAGCATCAAGAGAAACCGCTTGTCTCGTTGTCGGAGCGGTTGACCCTGGCCAGTCAGCTTGCAAGCTGCGGCATGCACAATGAGGCGTCCACATTTGTAGACGCCATGCACCACAACAAAGAGTTACACGCCATGGACTATGTACACCTGGTACGCTCCCTGAGGGCCAGTGATCTTGGCACGTGCATCCTGCACAGCGAGGCGGCCTGTGACCCTGCCTTGACTTTTAAGTTGCTCGGTGACAACGCAGGCGTGGAGCGGGCGTCAGAAGCATACCGGTGGTACGACATGGGCATGTCTGCTTTGGGACAGGAGTGCGGCCGCCTTCTGCCGGAGTCGACCCCTGCTGCGTCCCAACTGACCAATGCTCTCATGAGTACCCTCATGACGTGCGGCTACGCGCATGTGAAAGCTATTCCCAACACCGTGTACGATCGCATGGGTGCCCGCGGCATTAGTCCGACGGCGTCCACCTACGATCACGTTATCTTGGCGTTGTCGCTCACAGGCAATATCGCAGAAGCCGAGGACGTCTTTCGCTTTGTGCGCCATCGTCACGCAGAGCACGTGACCATTCACGGCTACAACGCGCTGCTGCTCGGCAACCGCGAGGCGAGGCTCTTTGATCGCTGTGACGGGTTATGGCAGGAGTTGTTCGATCGACGATGGCCGCGCGCAAATCCGTTGACAGCTGAGTTGTATCTTCGCAGCGTTGTAGACCACTCCTACACCCCCACCTCCGAAGGTCTCCAACGATTTGGCAACGTTCACGTGGTTGAAAAGAAGAAGGTGCCGATCGTGCTGACGCAAATGGACGAGCTTGGCATCCCGCGCACGCACCTCTCCGGCCCCCTGCGTGATGAAGTCGAGGATGCCCTACGCAAGTTTTCGATCTACCGTAATCGCTTTTACGAGTGGGGTCGAGCGGTGAAGCAGTTCGACTTCATCGAGTTCCGCCGCCGCCACGGGTGGATGTATGACCTGCATCTCATGAAGAACACAACCAAGGTGCTGCCGCCCATCCGCGACCCGTCGAAGCCAGACAGCACGATGGCCAGTGCCGCCACGATGGAGCTGCCTGCCTTCTTTACGGAACGCCACCCGTGGGAAGGCAACGCACTGGAGTCGGTGCTGTCTGTGACGAAGGAGCGTGAGCGCATGGATGACGTGCGCGCTGGGGACATCTATTATGATGACACGAAGAGCATCCACGAGCGCAGCAGCACGTGGATGAACGAAGTTCCTGAAACACGATATGATCAGCTCTACGGGATCAACCACCCAGATGTCTCAAAGATCGGCATCCGCGCGCATCTGGAGGTGGAATACACAAACAGGAAGGAATTGATGATGAAGGATGCGGCGCTTGTGCGGAAGGCGATCCGTCGCGGCCGCCGTCTACGCCATCGCGTCGAGGCGTCTCGAACGCACCGTAATGAGGGTTCCCTCTCAGCGAAGACAAGCAAGTGATGTGCTGCTCTGCGCGTAGGCGTGTCTGCGTCGCTGAGCCCGGCTGGATGAACTGAGTTGCCACAGGGGGCAGTTGTAGGGAGTTTGTGTGTGTGTGCGTGTGTCGTGCCAGAGATGTCACAATCACGCGATACAAGCGAAAGAGGGAGCAACAGTGGTTGGTACTTTTCCGAGGAGGCATGGCTTTGTGCAATTTATTCGGTACTCACGGTTTCCGTGTCGCTTGACGCTGCCTTGACTGGTACTTGTGGTGGTGTGTCAGTGACGGGCTCGTGCTGGCGTGACAGTGGTCAAGTTAAAAAAAAAGAGAGGACTCGCGGTTGTCTATACAAGGATGCTCAACAACGAGCAGAAAAAGAGATGTTTATGGTCAAGAGAGATGGTTACATCCGGTCTTAATCGCGTGTGCTTCAACTGGTGGAGGTGCACACCAACCAATGCAATATATGCATGGAGTGAGCGTCGTGCTTGCTAAAGAGGCCTGGGATTGCGAAGTCTAGGCCACGCGCAATTCTGCAGCATCCGCATCCTCTGGACACCGATGTCCTTGTGTGCCTCTTGCTTCACCACCAAAAAAAAAACGCGTCTCTGCACCGCGATCGACCGCTCGAAAAAAATATATATATATATATATGTTTCCTCTGTGCTCACGCACCCACTCATCCCCCCCTTCGTTTCTTTGGCGCCCTTGCGCCTGAACGTAAATGTGGGCGTGTCTGGTTGTGACCACAACCCCGCAACTGCCATGCCGTTGCCCCTTGCTTCTCTCTTAACCATCACGTTGCTGCTTCCACATCATCTTGCGACTGGGGGACACCAACCGAGTGGATTGCACTCGACATCTTTGAATCCACTGCACGTCAAAATACCTCAATGCGTGTACATTCACGCTTACATACCCCTCACCCCCCTCCCCCTAAACAGCAACCACACACACACACACACACACACACACACACACAAACATTTCTTCTTTTTTTCTACATTTTCATCACCCAAGTTTCCAGCGACGGGGAAAAGGGGGGGTTGCAGTGCGTGGCGGCACATCATTCTTGCACATTTTTTCGTAGCGCGAGTAAGCGAGTTACACAGCGACAGGTGGGGGGGGGTGAGGGAAGTGAGAAGAGAATTGAGGCACACGCACGCAGCACAGCAGCTGTGCATCTCTTTGCATTAGGTTGGGGAAGGGGGGGCTGGTGTAGCAGTGGAGGAGATGGGCCGCAACAAACCCCGGTCCAAGGCGGTGGATGTTACCAAGAGTCTACTACAAAAAACGAGTATTACGGACCACATCGCCGTCCAGATAGCGCCAAACACCGTCATTCAAGTCGCCGAAGACGAGTTCAGCCCCACGCAGGGTAGCGAGGCCGCATTCGCTCTTCGCCGCGAGGGCAAGCTGGATGCCTCTTTGAAGCTGTGCCTCAACTGGCGTCAGGGCAACTGCTACAACCACACCGCGTGCACCTTCGCTCACGTCATTCCTTACTTCGGCGCTAGCAGCGACGGGGGTGGCACCCCGGGAACACCGGGCAAGCTGGGCGGTCTCGGCATGGGTTTTGGCGGAGACACCACCTATAGTAGTGCCGCGGCAGGGGGCGAGGTGGGAGGGCGCAGCAGCAATTCTGTCTCCAACACGCCTTGGCCACAGAGAGTTGCGTTGCCTGCGCACCCCGCCGCGGCGACTGTCAGTCAGCGCGTTGAGGAGGGGAGGGTTGCGCTAGCAGCAGTATCAGTGCAACATTCTGCCGTCTCCACAATTACTGCAACGCCCGAGGTAGCCGAGCCGACTGACGCGGTAGAGGTGGCGCTAGTGACGTTGCCTTCCAAAGCTTCTTCACCTTCAGCGGTAGTGTCGTCCGATGGACTGCGCACCATTTTATTGTCCCTTACTGCCACTCTGGCGAACAAGGCAGTGAAGGGCTCTACTACTGACGCCACCAAAGCTTTTGATGCCAATGCCAATGGGGGCTACTGCACCCCGCCACACTCGGCATGGCTCCTGAAGAAAGCCGAGGACGCGGAAGGGGAGGAGGGGGTGACATTAGCCGAAGACGCGTATTCCTGGAATCAGCCCAGGGCGGTGTCCATGGAAGACTTTGTAGCGGCTGCTGGCCGGAAGCTACTTGGGGAGCCTCTGTGCGAGGACGGCTCTGCTGCAGAGCTGCACTACTTACTTTCCCACCACGCTAATGCTGCCACCGTAATGGCTATGCGTCGACAGCAGGGGACATCGCTGTTTCAGGAGCAGGAGGAGTCCGCTACCCGCGCCACCGCGGCCGGTCCTCGTGTGTTCTCCACCGCACCTACACTGACTGTGTCAAGTGGTGTTAGTCCTGGAGTAGCTCAGCCCACCCTTATAGATCTCTTGTTGGAGGCAGGAGGTATAAATATGGTCGACGACGATATGCCGGTACCGTCTCTTCCCTAGCAACTGTTGCGCTGGCGGGATCACAAAAAGCGACGCGTTGCACAGACGGGGCGAGACGACTCGCGCCTACCCACGGGTGACACTGTGATTTCGCTTTCTCTTTCTCTGTATGTGATGGTTGTGCCGGTGACGTGTGTTTGACGCCCACTGGCTGTGTTGATATGGGTCGTGAGCATGGGCACTAGCAAGTCAGACCCCCCCCCTCCCCCAACCACCCGGGGTGGGGTGCCGGTGGTGGTTGCTCTGGGGGCCGGCAAAAAGGGGGCGGTGATCCTCAGGCATAGGGCGGACACACTATGAGCTGGGTTGGAGGGGGGGGCTGCACGTGCGTCTTTTCTGTATGGGTTCTGCCTTGTGTGAGGATTTCTTTGGAGGTTGCGTCTCTCTCTCTCTGTGTGTGTGTGTGTATAAGTTGTGCTCTCTGTGCGTCTTTTAGGGAGCGCATATACACGGGCTTCATAAAATCACCGTAGTACATCGGACAGTGCCCTCTGTTAAACATAATGCACCTCGATGCGTGCATCTTTTTCTCTTTCCTACTGGTGCGTCCTCCCCCCCCTCCCCCCCCCCTTCCCCCTCCCTCTCCCGGTTCTCTCCACCTCCCTTCCGTCCTTCGACAGATGACCGGTTGTTTCTCGTCTTGAACCCCCCGCCCCCCCTCTTGTAGGAGCGGCTGGGGAAATACCTGGTTTGTCTTCGCTCATCGATGCGTTTCGCAGACGACTAGGAGGGAAAAAGGGAGGGGGTGTGAGCATGCCCACACTCATGCGCCTGCGTAGGTATCCGCCCCAGACGCCCTAGTGATGTGCAGCGAGGTGTCATTGCGCCAACCGCCTGTCTGTAGACTGAGAGCACGTCGACCCAACCCCGCTAGCCAGCCGGGGTTGTATTGTGAGCCTTTCTTGTTTATGCGCCCGTCTATTCCCCCTTCCCCCCCTCCATTCCCGCTGTCTCCTACCTGGTCTTGCTCCACATTCACACTCGCATAGATTCGACCACTTGTGAGGTGAGAGGAAGACATCAATATCGCAGCCCCTGTCATCTTATCTCCCTGAAGACAGTACACACCTGTACACGGATAGAGGACATTCATTTGTCTCATGTTGTCGCTTCTCATCAATCGATGTGACGCCGAGGCGGCAGACCTTCCACAGTTATTGCGACTACACGAACTGCTTTGTGCGGAGGAGGAGGGGGTTGGTGGTGGCTCCGCTGCGCTGCGCACCCCTGTAACTACCCAGACACCTTCTGCCCCACATCTGACTGAAGTGACGAGCGCGACCCTTAATGCCACTCGTGTTGCAGGAGATGCGGCGAGGGCAGCTGGGGACCGCACTGTGCTCGGTTTTCTACTACACCACTGCACCAACCCGGGAGAGGAGGCGGAGTACACAGGACTGCGGCAGCTACATGGATTGCTCCTCGAGGAGTCACGCATAGAAGATGCTAACAAGTCGGCTGATATGAAAACCTCGCTGCCCAGGGCACAGCCACCAACGACTGTGCCCGTCCATATCGCCCCAACTACCGCGGCGGACGTGATAAGCTCACTTGATCCACCCAATCAGCGGGTACCCTCAGGCACCATGATCATGACTGAGAAGCCGTTTGAAAATCCCTCTTTTGTATCGGCGCCCGAAGGCTCGAGACCAGCTCTTTCCTCTCCACTGGCCATCCCAGTGCCAATTGTACCACAAGCAAACGGCTGGAGGGGCACTACAACTTTCTTACCAGCGAGTGCGGAAGCATCGCCCCAACCGTTAGCCTCACCGGGGCCGAAACGCGGGGCGTCTGAGGATGCCACTATCGGTGTTGCAGCTGCTGCGGCTGAGAGCAATGTGATGGGTGCCGAGGCCAGTGTATTTGTCGCCAAGGCGTCTCCGGTGCACTCGACAGGCAGTGAACTCCCGCCCAGGACTGATAAAGATAGGCCGGTGAAAGACAGCTCGCAGTACCCCGCTTTGTCACTCCCTACTTCTGTCTCCGTCGGCGAAGAGATCTCGGCCGCACAAACAACCCGCGAAGTGCGTGCTGCAGGTGAGGGCGGACGTGGCAACTTGGAGGCTGTCACGTCCCCGCCGCTGCGCCGATTTCCGCAACACTTTTCCTCTGTTGGCCGCATGCCGTGTCCGATCGATGAGGTGCTCGCTGCGCGCAGTAGTGCGACTGTTAGGTTGCACAGAGGTGTTGGCACTGTTCAGTCGCTCTCTCCACTGCCACCAGCGTCGCGCCCCATGTCTGGGTTCGCGAGGCGCTTCATTTCTGGGCTCTACGAAGGAGTAGTACCTTCGCGCGATAGGAGAATGTCGTCACCCATACCCATTCCGAAAAAGCGTCACCTCCAGCCCTTATATCAGAGGCTCCCGACTGGGGGCGGTGCGAGGGCCGTCCGTGCTCATCGCGCTTCTTTGGAAAGGTCGGGAGAACATCCGGTGCAGCCGCGGCAGGCAAGGCAGGGTGCGGGCAATGTCCGTCTTCCGTTGCCACAGGAGAGGGTATATCAGTTCGCCCAAGAGGTCGTCACGCGGCCGCGCTTCTCCACACCAACCCCGCTCCAGCCTCCTCCCAAGCGCAGCGTTGGTGGTTTCGAGCCCGATCGGACCTGCCGCATTTCACCCTGCGCCGCGACGGGATCGCGTGCGGTAGTGCTTGACTCCCGCCCTGTGCGTCCTCATTCTTCTCTGGCACACAGCGGCCGGGGCAGCGGCAATGCATCTGCTGATGAGCCTCTCGCTGGCCTAATATTGATCGGCGCGCGCATCCCTCTTCCGTCTTTCCGCCCCGACTACTCGCGGCACCCCTGAAAGTGAGGCGCATGCTTACAAGGGAAGATGACCAGCGAATACGGTAGGGAAACGGGTGGGGCGGGAGGGAGGGGAGGGAGGGAGGGGAGAAGAGGCGGGGCACAGCGCCCACTACAGCAGTGTTGTCCCCCCTCTCTCCCCCTTATTGTGCGTGTTTGCATGCCGGACGTTCGTCCTCGCCCTACTCATATAGTTGTGGACGCAAACTCGCCCACCTACTGTCTCCCCTCCTCCCTCTTCCCCCAAGAAGTGCGAGTGACAGGAAACTCGAAGAAATGTCAAGGGTAAACACCGACCACAAACATACGCGCCGAACGCTGTGGGCGTCTGCAACCAGAGGTGCGCATGTTCGGTGAGGACACACCGGGTGTGCGTTGCGGTTCCGACTGCTTTCCCCGTCCTCCTCTCCCTCCCTTCCTCTCTCCTCTCCTCAGTTTTTTTTTTCTCACTGCGCCGCTATCTCACACCGCACCTTCCCTTTCCCCCCTCTTTGTTTATTTTCTCCCACCGCGGATTTTCAAAGTCGAAGTGAGTGAGCAGAGACAACGTACGCACGCCGTACAGCGACATCAGGATACATCTGTCACGCACACACACACACACACACACATGGAGGAGAACTATATCGAGGGTAACCTCGGCCCCATCTTCAACAATGCCGAGCCGCTGTCCCTCCCCATTGTAGCGCGCATTCTGCACGAGAAGCGCATGGGTGCTGAGGAGACAGACAAAATTAAAAGTGCACTAATTCAGCCCTGCTGTGAAGCGGTCGACATTTTGCAGGAGGACTGCTCGCCAGAGAGCACCGTGAACAGCCTGCACTCGAAGCGACTGCGACTGCGCGCCGATAGCGGCAGCTTCGCCAATGCACATTTGGCGGGTCTAGAAGTGGATCAAAATGGCTACGCGGTGTTGTCACCCGACGCCACCATGCCGCCCGCCGCTGCCCCGACAGCTGCGTCTCGAGCAGAGCGCATGAAGCCTTTCGAGATTATTTCTCTCACCATGCTGCGACCGACTACGACGCGGGAGGCAGTTGAGTTAATCCCATCGCTCTACCGCTTCGAGGATGCAGAGCTGGACGACGTCCTGGGCTTGCTATCCTTTTAAATGCGACTGCATCACTTGTCCGAAGCCTTCTTGTGTTTGCCGCACCCACGCTGTAGCGAATAGTGGAGTATCGTGTGACTGTACTCTGCAGACACTGCCGCCTGTCTCTCGCTTCTGATCGCTCTCTCGCGCTCACCCTCGAATACGTGGTTTAGGCGTTACAGTGTCACGAGCGATGCGCACGGAGGAAGAATCGTCGTCTTGTCGTTGGGCTAGCGTCAGTGCTTCACGGAAGCGCCGGCTCTCCCCAACTCTCTCTCTCTCTCTCTTGCGTGTTGTTGGTGTCTTCGTTTTGGTGCGACGGCTCTCCTTGTGTTATATATACATATGTTTTATTGGTGCTGTGCGACAAAAGGATTTATGTTGGGGTGAGAAGGGGGTTGGGGGGGGGGCAAAGGTCTGTGGCCCGCGCCTTCGTGAGGTCGACTTGCCCCGTACCTATGCGTGACATACACGTTTTTGGTTGAAAACGGCGTGGTAGGGGGACGACAGGAGAGGATCGGCGTTGGTACCTTTGGTTCTCATTTACAGCCCCCTCCAGCTTCCCCCCCCCCCCCCCCCCCGAGGACATGAATACCTGCCGTGTCGGGGAAAATAATGTAGTGTGACTCCTGGAGAGCGCTGGGAGAGTGCTGTGCATGTGCATGTGTGCATGTGTGTGTATATATATCCCCCTCTGCCCACTCTCTGGGGTTACTAATGCCATTGAAAACGTTTCGCATCATCATCTCACATATCCCCCCATCCCCCTCCCCCTCCCCTCCGCCAACCAAGCAGGTCGAAGCACTGGATCGTTTCGACAAAAGAAGCACGTGCACCCGCGCGTGAGGCAAACAGACGCCCCCTCCCCTCCCCCTCCCCCCCACACACCCACACACACCCACACCCACACCCACACACACACCCACACACACACACTCTTTCCCTGGAACACAGCGCCTGAGCATTTCTTACCCGTTCGCTCTCTACTATGGCCACTTACAAGCGAGAGGATCTGCGGCGCGTGAGCTTCACCAACTTGGATGAGCACTGTGATGAGGGCATCATTTACGAGCTGTGCTTGCAGTTCGGGCCTATTCAGAACATTAGCTGGCCTACTGAGGTGAATATCAATGGCATGCCACAGCGTGCTTCGCGCTGCTACGTCGATTTCGAGAATGTCGAGGACGCTAAGTACTGCTTCGAGGCCCTGTACAGAGCGCGCGTGAAGCTGTTCAATAAAGAGTTGCGCGTCTTCCATGCTAGTACTGAACTGGCGCAGGGTGGTGTTGTGGGCTCCCAGAAGAGCGGGGCTGCGGTGGTTGGCCTGCACGAGGTGGGCGCCAAGGTGGTGGTGCGTAATCTGGATTATCGCGTCACTGAGTTCGACGTGACGCGCTTCTTTGAAAGCTTTGGCCAATTCGCTGCACCGCCTCGTATGCTGTCTGATTCCGTGGGCAACTTTCGTGGTATCGTGGTGCTCTCGTACAAAACCTTTGAGGCGAGCGACCGTGTAATTCGTGACATGGACCAGAAGGTGTTCCGCGATCGCGTGATCTCGGTCAACTACGCACAGATGGAGGATGGTAGCGGGCGGCTGCACGGCACTAAAGAGGAGCGCGCAAACGCCGCTCTCATCCGCGAGGAGGAAAGACGTTACCGTGATCTTGTAGCGAGAGAGATGGCGGAGGTGCGACAAGAACGACAGCAAAACCGTGCCCAGGATGCTTCATGGGCAGAGAGGGTGAACGTGTACAACCGCCCACGTCACTGATGGCAAGAGAAAGGGGATGCTTGTTCTGAAGTGTTCACGTGTGGTGTGGCCACATCCGCGTTGGCTTGAGCACACTGGGGCAAGAGGTTATCAAGGCCAGGGTCTGCCTCCCCCATGCCCCCCCCCTCCCCTCCCCTCCCCTCCCCATAACCTGCACCTTCACTCCGTTCGTTGCCACCGCTATTCAAATACTTCATCAAGATGGCGCTTAGCTTCTGTAAAAAGCGGCTCAGGCTAGTCATCGTTTCCTCCCTCACTCGTTACGGGTCTGTTGGAGGAGAAAAGAGGAGGCTGTCCTATCATCGCTCGGCCATCTCCATGCGACCCCACCCGATGCCCCAGTGATCTGGTGACGACACTCAAATGGCATTGAGGTGATCAATTGCGGCCAGTGTTTCTGTTCTACGGTCTTCTCTCCCACACATGATTGGGGGTGGGGGGGGAGGGGGCAGAGAGAGGGACACCTCACTGGGGTGAGAAGAGTCCTGTCCCCCCTCCCCCCTCCCCCTCTCTCCCTCCTGCCAATACCGAGCCGCTTCTGGCGGGGGACAACATCCAGAACATACGACGGAGGGGAAGCTGAAACGATTTATCACTATAAATATCGGCGGTCAGATGCTGATTGGCATGTGGCGGCAGTACAACCAGCGACAGCGAACATGTTTGTGCCCCCTCCCCCTCCCCCCCCTCCTCACTGCGTGATAGAGTGTGGTAGCATGAGCGACTCTGAAGGATGTACCACGTGTTGATTGGTATAGAGCATATGCAATGCCATTTACAAATCGTGTGGGTGGACTTACTTCGATTAAGGGACCGCGCTCGGACCACCGAGTGGGCACTGCTGTAATGCGCGCGTAACGTTGTCATATTTTGTACCAAACACGATGGTTCCGTTGACAGCGCTGCGGCGGAGCGTGCGGGGGTGGGGTGGGGGGTTGACTTCGCATATACGATGCAGTATATGACAGACTGGATACACGCAGAGAAAAATATATCTCACAGCAGAGAGAGGGAGAGAACACAAGCAACATCACGTTTTTTTTTCTCAGCGCACATTGCATGTGCGTCGCCGTAACTGCTCTCACGCACGTGCAAGTATCGCTCGTCGTTCTATTCTCTCCTCCGCACATCCTCCCTGTTCTCTCCTCCTTTTCCTATATATCCTTCTGCTGCCAACTTGAATAGTTCCTGGGGTGAGTGCAGTGCTCACCACACCCCGCTCTGTCTGGCCCACTGTTTCACAGTCAGGGCTTCCGTGACATATCCACCTGCATGGCATAGAGTCAGAACTCCGGGCAGCGTGGCAACAGAGCACCTTCTCTACCCCCCCCCCCCTCCCCCCCCATTCTTGCACCGTAACACGATCATAGATACCCCCAAAGGTGTATTTCTGTTGTAAAGATTAATATATATATATATATGTGCACTTTAGATAGCCCCCGAGATAGATCCCGCACTCATACTCGCACAACCACATTGAAGACACGACACAGCTGGCAATCTCGCAGACACGATCCGCCTTCCCTTTACCCCCCCTGTGTTATCGCACTCTCATTTTTGTACGACTGAACGACAACAACACACGCATCAAGGCACTGAACTTTTGCGCCTGGCGCATCGTGCCACGAAGATGACAGGGGGGACGCTTCAGCGTGACGTTGAGGATCGCCTTCAGCGTGCACTGCAAGAGAACAGCGCTTTGAAGCTGCAGAGGAATAACTTGGAAGAGAAGCTCAGGAGGCTGCAGACACAGTTTCGCCGCCTTTGTGCGGACTGGCATCGGGCAAAAGGGAACGGCACTGTGATTGGGGACAGTGCCGTGGTGCGCTCTGCCTCCCCGTCGTCATCGTGGGCGGTGACATCATCTGTATTGCCCCACACCGCGGTCGATGCAGTGGTTGCAGGCTCCTCCACGACTCCCTTATCAAAGGGACGATTACCCCAGTTGAATCAGATTCAACGTGCGCGCACATCCTGTGGTGCGTCTAGGACGGCGACCCCGCCGTCTAAGAAGTTTGCCAGTTTAACGGAAGCCACAGGCGCCACCTCACCAGAGGTGAGCAAGGCGGAATTCGAGGCTTGCAAGGCAGCTCTCGCGCACGCGCAGCTGGAACTCCAGCAGGCGCGAGCGGCAGCTGCGACTTCTGCTCCGTCACGTCTTACTGCTCCCCTTGCCCCAAGCATGTCGACTGCCAGGTCAAGTGACACCATGACAGCTGCCTTGGCAGCCTCACGGGAGGAGTCAGCCCAGCTCCGTTCCCAGCTTCAGCAGGTTCGCGAGAAGCTTCACACCGCTCTACTCGTTCAACAACGGCAAGAGCAGGAGATGCAGGCAGGCCATGCCATACAGGGCCAGCAGCTGCTGGAGGCTCAGTACCGCGCTTCTATCGATGCCCTTACTTCTGAGAAACAGGAGCTGAGCTTGAAGGTGCGACTACTCGAGGCGGAGAAGCAGGCGTTACACTCCGTGACGGCGAGCAGCCCAGGCCCGACAGAGATGGCGACCTTACAGGGGGAGATGCACCGGAAGGCGAGCGAGGCCGCTCTCCTGAACAGCCGCCTTCAGTATGCCCAGAGTCAAGTCGAGACGTTGAAGGGTGAGTGTAACCGACTCATTGATGAGCTAAAGGCGGCGCATACGGCCCATGCTGAGACAAAGAAGGCCCTGTTCGCGGTAGAGCACGAGGTAGCGTCGCTGCGAGCGCGATGCGGGTCGATGACAGAGATGGAGCTGGCTCTCCAACGCAAGACAGAGGAAAGCATGCATCTCGAACAGGAACTGCTAAGGCTCGTTGGTTCGCTGCAGACGTGTCAGCGTGAGACAGAGGCGGCGGTTCGCCTCGAGTTCCAGAGCCGACTTAGTGAGGTTCAGGAGATGCGGGACATGTCCGAGCGGGAGAGGCGCGAGATAGAACGAAGGCTTCTCGACAGCCAGCACGATCTTGCCGAGGTTCGGCGTCGGTTGGAGAGCACACAGGAAGACTTCCAGCTTTACCGTGGCCAGGTGGCAAAGCTAGAGAAGGAGAAGAGTGTTTTGTCGGCGCAGGTTGCGTTCGCTGGCCACACGGCTGCTGCGGCCGCGGCGGCAGGTGCAGACCTCACGGATGACGATGTGCATCGCGCCCTGGCAGTGGCGGCCATCAAGAAACGCGGATCGAGGATATCGTCTCAGAGGCCGGGCATAGGTTTTAGGGGTGCTGCTCCTGCTGATGGAGGCGCTGCCACTGCCTCTCAAGGTGATGCTGTTGTCGGCACATCCACAACGGATGAGGCCACCGCCGCGCTTGATCTTTTCGAAGCCCTCGCGTGGGACAGCGACTGGGAGCAGGGCCAACTGCGCGAGGCTCTGGCCACAGCTGCAATGGATCTAGAGCTAGCCGAGACGCGCTGCCAACAGATGGCTGAACAGGTGGAGCAGTCTCGTGCGCTGTTGCGCACGGTGAGTGAGGAGCGAGACATGCTTCTGGAGGAGGGCATTTCCCTTCGTGGGCGTCTGACGCATGTTCAGACTGTTTTCGCCAAGCAGCAGCTCCAGGCGTATAGAGCAGCCGCCACAGTGAACGCACTCGACGCCGAGGGGCTCATCACCTTTTCTATTCACGGTCTCCAGAGCCAAGAGGAGGCTATGTGCCGTTCCATGGGCATCGCGGATCTCCGAGCACCCGTCTCCTTCTTTTTCACACTAGACGGGCTAGCCGACTATGAGTCGATGATGGGGCCCACGCTGCGCGCTCTCGATGACGTTGTGGACGTACGCTTCCAATATGAAGGTCTCGCAAGGGATGCTGTTACGCTGGCGACCATCGAGCAGACGACCTTCTGCTTCCAACTGCATTGCGCCACTGGAGAGACGAGCCGATTGGTTGCCATGGCAGAGCTACCGGGAACAGCGCTGCTCAGTGCACGTGAGGCTCCGGTGGAGGACACACTGAGACTCATCGATGGCGAGGGACACACAGTAGGGAGCATCCTGGTTGAGTTCTGCTGCGCTCGTCTAGTGTTGCCCACTTTGTTAGGTGCTCCTCTCTCCGACCCACGGGCCGGCGCGACCACTTTCACACTGTCAGCGCCAGAGATCAAGTCGGCCATGGTGGCGCTGCGCACCGTGCGCTACCTTCGCGTTCAAGTATTCCGCGCCGAGGGCCTAGCCCCCTCTGCAGGAGCAGGTACGGCGCCTCAGCCCTACGTGTTTTACACAGCCACTTCACCGCTCGGGGCCCTCAACTGCGTGCGGGACACTGTTGTGCGCCCCACTAATCGTGCCTTTACAACGGATCCCGTGTTTGATGCGGTGCCGGTGGATCATCGTGTGATTGTCGATCCGTCCCTGATACGGTTTGTGGCGTTTGGCGTGGTCAGTTTTGTTGTCTTCGACGAGCGCGCCGCTGACGTGCAGGCTAACCTCGGTGTGGTGGAGGTGGCGCTACGTCCGCTGCTGGGCTCACCGCAGGCGACCATTCAAGTCTCAGAAAAGTTGCACCCACATGGAACGCTGAGTGTTGGGCTCTCGTGGGTGTCTGGCGCTTGAAGTGCGCGCATCAGTGGACGTGCGTCTTTGAGGCGTGTGCTGTGTCCCGATGAGCGTCGCCGTCGTGGGTGGCTGACTTTTTTTTTCCACTTTGCTATATATTTCTACTCACTTCCGCTTCCTTCTGGAGTGAATTTCCACCGCATGGCCTCGTGTCATGCTCCTCCCTCCCCCAGCACACGATCACAAACCGATACACTCACAGGCATACGTCATCCGGTACACGGCTACTTGCTTGGAGGCCTTTCGAAATGCGTACGATCGGGTGTGAAGCGTTGGACTCGCTACGGGATGATTGTCAGTGTCACGGACCACGCGCTTGAACTCTCATCGTGATGGCAGTTTTTGTGTGTGTGTGTGTGTGTGTGTGTGGAGAGCGACTTGCGAATGCGGCATCACTTCACCAGTGATTCTCTTCCCGAATCCCAACACGAATTGAGAGGGGGGGGGGACGTTCTACGGGCGGGGCGCACCTTTACGGAAAGCGCAAGATTTCAATCAAAGTGGTGCAGGCGATGACTTATGTGCATGTTTATGCGCACAACGAAGGGTGAACATCCCGTCTTCCTCGCTACGCCCTATTCACGTCTGCCCCTACCAGTGATGTAATCCGCTTTCCAACCGTACCCTTCTCCTCCCTTCTCATGTCTCCGGCCCGAGGTATTTTGGAAATTCGATCTCTCCCTCCTTGTTCTCGTTTGCGTTCATGAGTGGCGCGCACGCGTGTGTGTACGCGCCTGTGTCTCGTCGTGTGCGTTCACGCTTTCAACAACGAAGCAGGCGAAGCCTAACAAGCACTCACCTGGCCAAAGCGCCTGCACAGTCTATCCCTCGCTTTTCGCTTATTCGCCGCCTCCCGCTCCGTGTCGCCCCCGTGTCTTCCAGACGCACACAGGGGGATCACATACACATATACACACATATGTTTATATACAAACACACGGCAAACCTCAACACACGGCTTGCTCTCGTCTTGTGGCTTCATATTTTTCTTGTTTTTCAGTGTTGTAGCCCCCCTCCCTCTCCGCCCGCCCGCTGCGCCTCTGGCCTAGTGCTGTGTACACAAACGCATCAGATCCGTCCCCAAATTTTCGATTCTACATATCGCGTGCATAAAAAAGACCGCACCGCCCCCGTCACCGCCACTGCCCCCGCCCCACTTTTTTGTTGGTTTGTTTTTATTCTCGAATATTTTGGGTGCTCCATCACCGGTCATTATCCTCTCTCTTTCCTTCTCTTCCCCCCTCCCCCACCCCACCCCCCACTCCCTCATTGAACGGCACATGGGTGACTCGCAGCATTCACCTCCATACGGTCGGTGCGGCCCCGTGCCTTCCAGTGTCGATGTGAACTCTACGATGGCGGCCAACAGTACAGGGCTTCGCTACTCAGGTGTTCTTTCACCGCTGGCGTGGCAAGCGCCACGCCCTAACTCCCCTGTGTCTCTTACTGTGCTTGGCTTGAATCGCCGAGACACTCTGTCCACATCTTCCACAGCCCCGTCGAACGTGTCGCTGAGTGCAGGTCATCGCCGGCAGCACCCACGAGGCCCCGAGCACCGCGGTGTGCCGGCCCTAACGCCATCATCGTCATGTAGTTCACGAGTGATGGACGCAGTCGGCACTGCGGGCTCGCCCCTTTCTGTCGATGCCGCGAGCCCGCTGACCTTGACGGAGCGGGCTGTCCTCCTTGGAAGATTGAGAGGGTTTCACGACTTCGCAGAGCGGTTACCAGGTTACTACACGGGCGATCGCGTTGCATCTGCTGCAGTGGTTTCGAGAAGAAGCAACGCAGACGCGGTTGTTCAAGGCTTTCAGTTCCCTGAGCAACCGCGGGTACTGGAGCGGCCACTGGCGCTACCTTCTCAGCAGCAGCAGCAGCAGCCGTCGGGGAGTGCACAGAAGTTAGTGCCACTTCCCTCCCCCGTAGTTGGTGCTCCACAGCAAGGCAAAGCAGGGGTTTCTTTTCCCAAGTCATGTGATGCCTCGATCACGTGCGAGGTGGCCAACGTCAGCATCATGAGCGTTTTGTCCGAGGCCTCTCACAGGCGCCCGGATGAGGCAGGACGTTTAGAAAGGAGCAGCTGCAAGGAGGGTGAGGAGGATCGCCCGGCGACGGCGCCGGCTGCTGGCCCCCCGCGGATGAATGGCACCTCCCCCAGCCTCAACCATGCACCTGACACGGAGGCGCCGCCAGGTGTGACCGAGACCTTTCACCGGTACCTGGAGCAGACGCGTGAAAGAATACTCTGCGCGGACATCAGTGACAGCGACCGCGCCTCGGCTCTCGACGGACTGCTCATACGTTGCCTAGAGCTGTTTGGCCTACTGAGGGACATGTACACCGTGATGAACGCGCAAGGCCCATTCGTTGACCGCAAGAACCTCTCGATGGTGAAGGTGTTGCCATACGATGAAGTCTCCTCCTCCACGTCGTCATCGGTGTCGTCCGTATCGAGCGTCCAGCTGAGTGCTGCATTAAGGACACAAAGGAGCCGAATCGGCGACAAAGGCTCACTGCTTCTACCCACAACGCGACCTTTGAACTCGCACCTGCCTCCACTATCCAGGGGGCCGTTGGCTGCTGCTACTGGAGTGCGTCCACAGGATGCTTTCGAGCGGGGCCGTCGCACGAGTACGAGCAGCTGCAGCAGCGGTGTGGCGTGCATTGATGTGGTGAACAACTACTATGTGACGAGGCTAATTGGCGTCGGGGCGACGGGGCGCGTGTACCTAGCGATGGAGAGGAAGAGCTGTAAGATGTACGCCATCAAAACTGTGACACGCAACAGTCGCAAGACCATCGGCCGCCGCTTTCCCGTGGTGTCGTTGAGCGCCTCGGACAGCGAGGCGCTGCGGTCGGAGGGCTCTTTGCTGGCGTCGACGATCACGTCAGAGGGCGAGGCGCTGCCGTTGGGCGGCCCGCTGCTGGGGGGCTCGCGCTCTGAAGGCGCCGTTGCACGCGGGGACAGAAACCCTATCTCCAACGCCGCTCTTTCTCTCGTGCGGCCGCTGTCGATTGCCATGGACTCAGCTTCTCCGACGATGCGGCAGGACGACGTGCAGGACGGCCTGAACGTGAGTCTGCGCGAGTCGGCGATCGAGTCGCTCGTTCATTTGGCCACTATAAGCCACCCGAGTGACTCGGTGATCCCGTTTGTGGCGAGCGCAACTGTGTCCGTCTCGGCCATGCCCTTCAGCAGCCCTGACGGCGAAGTCCATAATGGAGCTAAGAGAATGCCACCACTGACAAGTACTGGCAAGTATCCGACGGCTCCCAGCACACCACCCCACGGAGGCGACACTGCGCCGCATGCGACCGTGATAAGGTCGGCAAAGGGGTGTGGGAGTGCCGGCGCCGACGGCACCAGCAGGTCTCTCAACTCAACGCCTACGGCTGAGCTGTCGCCCGTAGAGCGGGAGATCCGCATCATGCGGCGCGTGCGCAACCACCCGAATGTTGTGCGGCTGAAGGAGGTGATCGACGATGAGGAGGAAGATTCGGTGCACCTCGTCATGACGTACGCCGAAAACGGTCCTCTTACCGTGATGCATGGCTTTGACACCACGCTCGGTTGCGCACCATGTGACGTCGTGCGTCCCTTCTCTCGATGCACTCGTTTGCTGCACCAGCTCGCAGAGGCTCTCATCTACGTGCACCGCCAGCGAATTGTGCACAACGACGTGAAGCCGGACAACATTCTTCTTACTGAGGCCGACAACATCCTTCTCACTGACTTCGGTGAGAGCGTCTTGATCTCAAAGAAGCCGGCGCATCTCTCGACGTCGCACGTGTCCATATTCCCATCCGGGGGGGAGGGGCTCAACACAAGTGTTTTAGTGCCACATAACCGCTGGAAGTCTTCCCGCGGTGAGGGTGACAGCTGGGCAGCCTTGAGCACGACGGATCGCCCACCTTGGTGCCCTTACGTGATGGGGCACAACGCGAACCTGTCGCAGATGGTGACGGAGGTGTCTTTCCTGCCAGACTCGTCTATGTTCCTGGCCGCTGGGGTAGATGTGGAGGGTCGGCTCAAAGAAAACCGGTCAGCTATCGGCACCCCGGCCTTCGCAGCACCGGAGCTCATCATGAACAGTACGTGCAGCTACGATTCTGATGCGTGGTCTTTCGGAGTGGTGCTTTACTCGGTCATCTTTGGCCGCCTGCCGTTCGCCGCAGCGACGATCAGCGACACGTTCGACGAGATTCTGCATTCGTCGCTGTCGTTTCCAGCCCTGGAGGAGGTCCCACAGCGTGTGGGCATGACGGAGACAGCGTACGATCAGTGGGTGGAGCTCTGCACAAAGCTGCTGGTGCGAGAGCCGCAACAGCGACTGCCGCTCTCAGCGGTGCTGCGGCACCCGCTGTTTCGCAGACCGTCGGTCCTGAGCTCAAGGTCATTCATATCGGTTACGGGTGGCATGGAGATTTCTCGTGCTCGATATCCACCGAGCGGCCTTCATTGCGACTTGTCCTCTGCGCCCAACCGACGGCGTTCGTTCCGCAGCAACGCGGTGTCACTGCTGCCCTCCGGAAGAGAGGGCCCACACCTGTTATCCCGGACTGTGCGCGCCACAGTATCAACAGCGATGCCCCGAGAGGCCGCTGCCGCTGCTGCGAGCGCTCTTTCCAGCGAGCGGTGCAGCGTCGACAAGTCTATATCTCAGTTGACCAAGACGAGTAGCGCGGGCCGAGACGACACCCTTGAGAGCCAACCGGTGCAGACCGCGACTAGCAAAAACCAAAACTCCTCGTGTTTTGCCGGTTCCGGCGATTCATCGACTTGGACGAGCCCACCACTGTCTACCGCGAGCCCTGCCTGCGCCCGCAAAGCAACTATCGCCGACGATGGGGTGCTGCAGGCGTCGCCGGACGTCGAGCCAGGTTCAGCGACCCGCCTTGAGCGCAGCTCCGCAACGCAGGATTCCCCGCTCACGGGGCGATACTCCTTGCTGGGCGCGTCGACTGGTTCCACAGCTTCTTTTACTGCCACGGAGCAGCTCAGCAGGCTGCGAGAGAATACGCTCGTGTACAACCAGTGCTCCGCCGGCCGAAGCAGCAGCCCAAGCGAAAGTTTGATCAACCCATCCCTCTTCTCGACATCGATCGCATCTGGCGACTCACCACCAGACCACATTGTGACGCCGGTGATGCAGTTGACGAGCTGCACTGAGTTTGCCTCACCATCGCCGCGTCCTATCACGCGCGCCGGTAGCAGCACCCCCGAACTTAGCTGGAGTGAGGCTGAGGGGAGCCAGCAAGGTAAACACGACCGACAAGGATCAAGTGCTGCCCCTGCCCCTGCCCCTGCCCCTGCCCCCGCCCCTGCCCCCGTCCCTGTCCCTGCCCCTGCTTCTGGCTCTGGTACTTCCACTACCCCGGAGGCTCTTCCTGGGGCAGCGCCTCCAATGTGGCTATCGTCGACGCCCTTAGGAGGATGTGCGCGCACCAGCGGAGCTGGGCAAGAGTCCCACGAGGGCACTAAGATGCCAGTGCGATGCGTCCACGAAGGCCCCACTGGAGAGGAGCCGTGCGAAGGCGAGCGTGGCAGTGTCGCAGACTTCAACGGCTTCTCGTACTGGGACTCCTCCATGAGCGAGCTGGCAGACAGCCGTGGCAGCGAAGTCGAGGAAGTGCAAGAGGAGGAGAAAGTCAGTAGGGTATCGCAGCAACTGAGTCCACACCCGCGGCGGTCCCCTAGACCCTCGCTGGACTCTCGAAAATGTGTTAAACCGCTTGTCTCTGTCCAGGAAGTTAGCACTCGACATGAGGGACAGAAGGACAGATGTAAACACGTGCAGTTTATGCCCGGTCTCTCTGCCGGGGACGCGACAATTGCGCTCGGTGGTTGTTGTAACTCTGCCACTCCAATGTTATTGTCACCAAGGGCGCGTGGGGCGAAGGCGCTGACGCAGCAACGGGTCTCAAAACCCTCGCCTCCGTCTGAGGAGCTAAAGGCGGACGGCGGCGGCCGTGTTCGCTTGTCGTCACTCAAATCTTCGTGCAAGTCGGCGTCTGAGTTATCCCCTGCAAAAACCAAATCGTGGCCCTGGCGTCATCGCTAAGTAGTCTGTGCCCATGTCTGACAAGGAGAAAAACGTGCGTCTTCCACTTTTGCTGACACTCCCGCGGCTTCTTTTGGTTTCAGTTTCCAGTCCGTGAACTCGTGTCTGTCCGTCTGTGTCTGTGTGTGTCTGCATGCCTCTCTCTCTCTCTCTAAGCTCTTGGATTTTTTTTTAGCACGTATGCAGAAGTTCGGAGCTCGCTCTGGTGCGGGCATGCGTTTGTGTGTGTGTGTGTGTGTAGGTGGGGAGAGGGTCTAGCGCCGCAGTGAGCGGTGAACGGGTGCGCTGTCAGGAGGTTGGGGCGAGGTGCGCCGCCTCTGTTCACTTTTTCTCCTCTTTTCGTTAATTCACACACCATACGCAGGAGACACCTTTTTGCATTTCTCTCGTTCTCTGTTTTGGCCCATTGGCCGGGTTCGCTCTTGTTTGGTTTTCTTCTGGTGTATCTTTCTCGGGTCATGATGATGATGATGATGATATAAACGCTCGTGGGAATGCTCACAAACAAAGCAGGCATACTTGCTCCTGTTCTCTTTGCGCTTCGTGTAGCCCCTGCACCTCATTTTCGTGAAATGCCTTGTTTTTGACTCTTGGAACGACGTTTGTGCTTGCGTCTTCATTTACTGTCTTGTTTTTTGGTTGCGTGTGTTTGCTTCGCTTCTCCACCTCTACCCCATCGCTGTCTAGGCCTTGAGGTCCCCCGCTTACTCCCTTACTTCAACTCTCTCTGATACATTTTCCCTGTTTTTTTTTCGATTACACGTTTCTTTAAACATAGGCGATTTTTTATGTATCCAACCAAACCCCCTCCCTCCATTCATCTCATGCCCCACTTCCCCCTCCCCCCCTTTTTTTTCTTCCCCCCCTCCTCCTCCTCCCCCTTACCCAATTGACAGCTCTCTACGTATACATACATATACACAAACTGTGTGTGTACATGCATGACGCATGTATACTCGTGCGCATGCCATCTAACAACCACACCGGATGGGTCCGTTGAGATGACTGTACTAGTTGTTTTTTCCTTTGGTAACTGCTCTTTGCTTGTAGAGTCCGTGCTCACAGAGCGCCCCCCCCCCCACACCCAACTGCGCGCAGTTTTCTACCGCGCCCATTTCCCTTTCTCTTTCTTGTCGACTGCTTGATGTGCACATCCTCTTGCTTCCCTTTTTTCGCTTTCCTTTGCTGCCTGGAGCCCGTAGGGCATGCGCTTGTGACTTCTCTATGGACAGACAGTCAGTATCGCGCGTAGCGGTCTGCACCCCCCCCCCTCCATATCTTTTTCTTCCCCGCGTTCAGGCTCCCCGCGTGCTGCGCTCAGTGGTGGGCGGTGAGGCGCCTGTGTGTCTCCGTATGTCTGCTTTTCAAAGAGTTTTTTTTTCTGTCTTTATATGCATTTTGCTCTTTTCCGAACACCTTATTTTTCGTGTCTTGTGATACTCGTCTGCGTCTTCACGCGAAGCCTCTTTCCCCTCCCTCCCTCCCTCCCTCTCTCATATATACACGCACACCCACACGCACTCCACCCTCTCTCTTCCCCCCCTTTTCTCTCAAAACATCTATTCCCCAGCTTCTAGTGGGTGTGCAGCCCTATCCCTCCTCCATCCTCCCCTTCCTGGTCCTCATTCTCGCGAACGGTCTGTGTTCCCCTCGCTTTTTATGCGTCTTTCTCCCTCAATTTTTTTTTCTTGAATCGTTTTTTTTTTCGTTTGTACACATACACACACGTATATATACATACATATATACACACATAACAAAGGTGGATGCGTTATGAGTGTACGGAAAAGCAAAAGTGAGGAGAGTACCCCCCCCCCCCCCCCCGGTGCACACACACACACAAAAAGAGGTGCAGTGCCTCGCCTCTTCATACAGAGCTGAGTTATGCGTCCTTTGTAGACTAAGGTGCATAGCGGTACACTTTTCCTTTTTCTTTTGGTTCTTCACGCTTCCCTCCCAGGGGTTTCAAGCTTTCTTGTCACCAGGCGTGCGTGTGTACGCATCAAGTTAAGAGACTGTGAGAGGGAGGAGGGAGGAAGAGGGGCTCGGTAAGTATAGTCCGCTATCCTAGAGGGCAGGTGTCTCGTTCTCGTTGTTGAGGGGGCCCTCCAAGGGCGGTGGTGCGAGGCTCTGACGCACTTTTTTTTTGTTGTTGTTGCAGCTTTCTTTGCTCTCTAGTTCCCAAACTCCGTTATCATATCTTTGTGCGAGTGCACCGCTTTTGACCCAGCGTCTGGTGTTTGTGCGGTGTGCTGTCGATTTATACTTATGTGTCTCGTTCCCCCCCCCTCCTCCCCTCCTTCCCCCTCTCCCGGCGCTTTGTGTCCCCCTTTCCGTTTTTATTTTTACGTATTCGCTTGTCTGTCGTTTTGGTGTTTTGATGTCTCTGCCTTTCACTCTCTCGGTGTTATTAAAGTGTGCTACGCATTTGCCTTTTACTTGTGGTGATTATACACACAGGTGTCTGTGTGTGTCTGTGTATGTCTGTGTGTCTCTGTGTGTGTGTAATAACCCCCGCCCCCTCCCTCCTGTCCTTCCCCTCTTCGTTTTCATCTCACCAATTACACAGTGTAACAACACTGAGGAATCCCCCTCCTCCCCCCCGTCCCCCATCCCCCACCCCCTCGCTTAATCTTTTTCTCTCTGGGGCTACTGCGCTCGTCTCACAGATTGGTTGTCTTTGCTGCTTGATCGCTACCAATTATAGTATACATCGGTACACTGGCACATGAAGCCTGCGTAGGAGTACCGTCGCACTTTATGCCATCGTTGGCGCCCTGATGAGATAGTCGTCATGGGTGTGGGATGTCCATTGAGTTGTGCAGCAACAGGGTCGAGAAAAGGAGGGCTTGTGCTGTCGCTTAGTGGCTCTCGATTCCACTTGCTTTTCCTCTACTCTGGTTTCCCTGGGTGACACGGTAATGTTAGGGCATAATGGCGCGGTGCTTCTTGTCTCGCGACCGCTTTCTCATTCTCGCTATGCCGCACACCGACGTGTATGTTCAACTGTATTTGTCATGAACGCCTCTCCTTTAACCTCCTTTCCTTTTCCATCTGTGTTGCATCATCGTATGCTGCCTCTTTCCCTTCCTCCTCTCCTCCTCCTCCTCCTCCCATACATACATACACCCACACCCCCACACACGATAATTGTGCATGTGCATGTGTGTGTTTTTCAACAACGCTGTGCGGGCCCACCCGCAGTGCATTCGACTGTGCGAAAACGCACAGGAGCGGTGCGCACACACAGCGAAAATAATTGCAAGTTAACGCGCGCACCCTCGGTGAGGTGAAAGAAACACAAACCAGGTCGGTTCTGCTGCGGCACCATGCTCCGACCCGGTCGCACGCTGCTAGCGGAGGTGACGACTATCAACAGCAGCACGGCGTCTGTAAGCGGCCGTCTAATACGGATTCGAAAGAAAAGCAAATGGATCGATCGGCACAGCACACGCGTGCCGCACAACGGCAAAGATATTTGGTATTTTGGCGATCAGCCCAGCTGCGCGCTGTGCCATGTACGATTTCGCTACAAGCAAGACTACGAGGCACACAAGGAGAGCGAGTTGCATGTGAATCGGCTTCGGTGGGTCGAGACGATGTCCTGGTGGAAGGAAACGGGCGAGCCGGCATACCTCAAGGCAGCCGACGAGAAGTGGGCGTGGTTTGAGAAAAATGTGTTGCCCATCAAAGCGCAAGAGATGGGCTGCACTCTAGACGAGGCACGTCGCGTGTACAGACAGGCGACATTGACCGAGACCCCTTCATGGCACCGAGCGCTTCAATCTCCTACCGTCAAACAAGAGGTCAGGGAGCCTCGGGATCAGCGGTGGCCGGCCTCTCCGAAATGGTGATGCATGGCGCAGGAAGGGGAGATAGGGGTGGGTGGGTGTGAGTGGGGTGGACTTCGATCCACTCATACACAGACGCACACAGAGTCAGTGAGGCCCTTGTGTGCGCGTGTGTGTCTCTTTGCATTTGTGTATGCTGCCGCCGCCGATCTCCCCTTCCTTGTGACGCTCTTGTCCGTTTTTTCGTGTTTTTCTCCCCTTGTTTTTCTGTGCATGGGCGACGGAGAAGGGGAGGGGGGGGGAGAAAGGAATGTCGGTGTTGTGTAGTCACGATGCGTTACTGCCCGTTTTTCTTGCGTTTATTATTTAGTGGTGTGCGTACACAAACACTCACCCCCCCTCACCCCCCCCAAAAAAAACGAATCCCAAACGGGTCTTCATTTCCATGAGTAATGCAAAGGGCGGTTTCATGTCGCTTAGCCTGGGCGTGAAGGGAAGAGGGATTAAATTCTTTTTCGGCCGCACAGGGTTTCGTACCCCACCCCACCCCACCCCATCTCACCCCTCCCTCTCCCTGCTCCGGTACTGAGGAGATATGAGGTGGGCGGGGGGGGGTGATGCGAATTGAGTTTGTTGACCGTCTCCGATCCTGCGCCGTGCGGTGCCAACCACACAGTGAAATAGTGAATTGCGATCCGTCTGTGAGGGGTGCTCACTTGTTCTTGAGCACTTCATGTGAGGTCTCCTGGGCACCGCGTGCCTGTATATCCCTCGTGCCAGTGTATTTGCACGTGTCTGTGCGGGTAACTGTACTCGCTCACGGCAATGCCGTATCTACCTTTTTTTTTACTCTCCTGGTGTGCTTCACTTCCATCCATCATACGACGTGGTGCGGCGGAAGCGAAGCCCCCAAAGGAACGATCGACCTTGCTCGTATTTTATATGAGTGCGTGCGTGTGGGTGTGTGTGACTTTGTTGGAAAGTGTGTTCTCCAGACGGAGGGGGCCTTCTTGGACCAGCATCGTTACAAAGAGAGAGAGAGCGAGACTCCATTCGAAGACGACTTGGGCGTTCCCCTGTTCGCTCATCTGTAACCGACGTTTCACAATCGCCCTCTTTTCTCCTTCCCCTGTGCCTTTCATTTCTCTTGGCTACTGGCGCTGGTACTTCTCGTGCTCTCTGCGCGTCTTCACGTTTCCTGTCTTTGTCACACAATCGCGTACACCCGCGAGCAGCACACACATTCCCAGGACACGATGGAGCCCCTTCCGCATATTCGCTCCTCCTCTATTAGCAAGGCGACGCCCAACAGGGAATATGTGGCCACAGCCGCAGATGTACATAAAGTCTTACCTCTTTCGTTGTCGTACCCCGCGCCAACGACGGCGGCTACCGAGGAAGGCATCAATCGCAAGAACCTCCGGCGAGAGGCTGGTCTCCGCGTTCAGCACATTGTGTGCGGCGTGGCCGAGAGCAGCACGTACAAGGAGGTCCTGGTTCACATCGAAGATCGCTTTGCGCACACGTCACATGCGGAACTGCGCCCTCTGGTGCAACCGTCGCAATTGCCTTCGATAGTTCGTCCACGAGAACCCCAGGCGATGAAGTTTTTACGTGCCGCTCCTTTCTTTCACAAGTCCGATCGAGAGAGAGACCCAGGGCTCATTCTTCCAGCGGCCGCCCTGGGGAGCGGCCCTACGTATGTAGGCGCCGATGGCCATCGAATGGCTGCCGAGGTCGGCACAGAGGCCTCCACAGAATTACCGTCTTCGTCGACTGGCTTCACGGAGGCTCACAGGTGGGAGATGTTGGGTGTGGCGGATCGCGTGTTCTTCCGGCATGCCGTGGAGGATGGCCAGAGGAGCGCAGACGGCTCAGCGGTGCACTCGGGCACGGCAAGACAGTTAGAACTCTATTGCCATGCCGCCCCATCGCCTCTCGATCAGTTGCCCACCTTCCAGGAGAAGTACGCCTACTTGTGCGAGCTCGAGACAGCGGGGCGGCAGTGCGTTATCTCCTACGAGAGTTGGGACCAACATGTCATTTTGGAGATGATGGCCGTGCAATATGTAACGTTCGTATTGAAGCCATCCATAGATCTCCTGCGCCGAGAAGAGTCGGAGCAGCGGGATGCCATAGTGCACGAGCAGGAGCGCCTCAGTTACTTCATGTACAATGAGTCACCACTGGCGCTGGAGGTTCAGGAGGGCAAGAGGGCCATGAAGGCCCGTGAGCTGCAGCTGAACCGCATACTCCAACTGACCCCGGCAGCACCTCGGCACCGCCGGGGGCCGCAGTCCCCAGCGCCAGCAGATACAGCAGCGAGGGCACCTTTGGTGACTGTTATGATACCTGTGACCCCGACGCCTTCGTCAACGGCAACGCCCCTTCAGTCCAGAGCGGCGCGTGAGGGCGCAGGGTTGTCCTCCTCAATCAGCGCTCGAGAGGCTTCACCGACTCCGTCGCTGCCACCGTCTGGCACTAGCGTCTCCAGCGACGAGGCGCGCCGCGTACTCCGGAGTTACGTGCAGCGGCGCCACGGTGCGTCGCTGAACGCCATCGGCACATTGGCTGCAACCCCGCAAGACAGCCGCATTTGGTCCAAAAACATCATGGCAACATTTTCCAGCCCCTCTAGCAATGACAACACGCGTCGAACATCCGTCCTAGTCCTGCCACCGATATCCAGCGCGCAGGCGCCACGCCGCAACACCATCGGCATCGCAGATTGCGTCGCCCTATTCGACGAAACCATGAGGCATCGTGAGCAGCTCATCAGTGCCGAGCAACGAAGCCGCACTGCCATGTACCAGAGCTTTGATGAGGAAATGCAGGTGGTGCTCGAGTGGCAGCGGCGCCGCATGCACCTCGAGCGGCTCCTCTACTGGCGACATCAGCGCGAGCTCGTCTTGCAGGAGGAGGTTGAAGCGCTCACTACCGTCACCCCCGCGTTGCACCAAAATGCGAAGGCGCTGTTGAAGATGCTGGAGGAGGAGGAGGACGCTGCGCGACAGAAGATGGAAGGGGAAGAGCGCGCGTCCTTCAATGCTGTGTGGCAGGCGCATGAGGAGTTGAGACACGTTTGCATCATCGTTGCCCTGCAAAGACGCTGCATGGCTGCCCTCGACTTGCGTGTGTGGAGGGTAGAGGCGGTGGCTCGCCGGCGTCTAGTCTTCAACGAAGAGTCGAGTTTGCGCAACTATCGGCAGCGGTTGTATCTCGAGAGCCTCTCATCGACTTTAACCCGAGCCAGCGCTCAGCTGCGCGCTTTGTCGCTCGTGAGTGTAGACCCCACACAAAGGAAAGCTCTGCGGGTGTTGCAAAATGCATTCCGCCTCTCTCTTCGTGGGCGCCTTGGATGGCGATATACTCACGAGATACTGGGGCGCGAAATCAGGGACTCCCGCAACGTGAGAAAAATCGCCAGAGGCACGGCGGTATTTCAGTCCTTCAAGGCCGTCTTGTCCGCTGAGGAGGCACGGCTGTCCGAGGAGCAGGCGCAGCAACACCTTCGTGAGCGATGCGCGCTCTTTTCCAGTGAGTCTGGCTACCGCACTGCGCTGTTGGCACAACAAGAGTTCGCTCGCCAGGTTCTCACTCGAGAGCGCGTGCTGCATGTCGAGGAGGTGTATGCACCGCTGTTCACGGGCCTCGTGGAGGGCGAGAACGAGATGCGGCTGGTGCAGGAGGTGGAGGAAGAGTTAAAGCGAGAGGCGCTGTTTGCCACGAACGTGGCGCTGGTCGATATCATTAGGCGGAAGGATGCCACAGCGGAGGAGGAGAGGGTTTGTCGCGTGTCTACAAGGCACCAAGAGCGGGCTTCGTGGAGCCAGTTGCTCAGCATCCAGCTGGATGAGCGCGAGGTGCATCGCATCAACGACGAGACGCGCGAGGCCGAATGGGAGAGCGCTCGGGTCGCCTTCGCAGAGCTGGCAGAGAAGAGGATCCGGCATCATCATGAGTGTGCTATGATGTCGTGCATCGCGCACCTAGCGGAAGCCGTTGCTGAGCTGCTTAGCACCGAGGTCATGAATGACCCAATACGGCGCGGCATTGAGCGGGCGGAGGCGACGGCTGCTATCGGCTTGCTCGAGAGCATGGCCACCGCTCAGTGCGCTTTATACGCGTCCGTGCTTACACATCGCCGCCAAGTCGAGCTCAACAAGGTGCATCAGCAGGCCATCTGTGTTGAAGAGACAGAAAGCCGCGCCGACATACTACGCGAGGAGGCCACATCGTGGGCTTTCACGGAACTGCAGTTATTCGATCTCTTCTCAGGTCCACTGCACGATTTTATCGTGCGCCGCAGTGCTGTGAAATCGATCAGCGTATGGTACAGAGCTCTACTAGACGGCACCATTGGGCGGGCGGTATCGCGGCAAAGGCTCCGTGAGGACTTGGCTCGCCATCGCGAAGATCGTCAGTTGCGTTCGCAGCGGATCGCACAGCGACTTCACATGGAACATGTGCGCCGTCAGCTTGACACACTGATGATGGAGATGCGGAAGGAGCAGCTGGAGGCGGTGCAGCGGCAGCTGGACCTTCTCGTCCAGCGTGAGGAGCCGCGTGGGCGGGAGCACATCGAGTCACTACAGATGATCATTTTTGGGGTTCTAGTGAGCAGCGAGGAATCTCAGATGACTGATGTTCGCCGTAACATCAGCAGTTCCGAGGCGCTCATCTGTTGGCAGGACTCGGAAAGGCCTGAGGCACCGATGAAAAAGTGGGGCCGCACGTCTGAGGAGATGAGTGAGGACGACTTCGCACTACGCATTCAACGTGCGTGGAGACGGCGCGCGGCACGAGTGCAGTGCAAGCGCATGCTGGCGCTACGCGAGCAGGTGGCAGCGCTCGAGGTGCAGGGACGTGCAGCGGTGGAGCTCGAGGAGCTGGAGGCGGCGGCGACGCAGCTGTTCAAACCCTGTCTTTCCTTTTTCTATCTTGACACGTACGTTCGACGATCGCTGACGCGTGCGTGTGTCGAGCTCGCCGTGGCCAACGTGGACGCGACACAGGCGCAGGAGTGGAGCGATCGATTGGCGCTGTTATGGGATATGCGCTACGATGACTGCGACCTGTGTCTCTGCGAGGACGAAGCTCGTTCACGGCGTCTGCTGGAGGCGCACTTTTACCGGCCTTTTATTCTTCAGTCGGAGCTCAAGGAGGAGGAGCAGCACCAGCGTACAATGCTGGTGCAGGAGCGCGTATTCTTCCTGCTCCGCATTCTGGTGCGCAAGGAGTGTAAACAGCGTCTGGCCCTAGGGTCGGACGAGGTCCAGCAGAGGGCTTCACTACATGCACAACTCACTGCTGCTACGCCCGTGGATGCGCAGGGGCCGTGAGCGATGATGCTATTCGTGTCGGCGCCGAGATTGTTTTTGTTTGATTACCATCGAAAGTCCACCCGGCTTTTTTCCGTATGCGCGAATGGGCGAATACAGGGGTTGACGCGCGAACCCCTTCACATTGTTGACCTCCGCCCAACACGTTGTCGACAAATCTTTCTGCACCACCGACTTTCCTTATTAGGATTCATCTTCCATCTGCGGCCTCTTATATTTCCCTGCCTCATCACGCCCCCCCCCCCTCCTCCTCCCCTCCCTCCTCCCCTCTTGTCCCTGCACTTGCGGGTGCGCCAAATATTTCAAGGTTTTTGCTCGGAATACATATGTACATGGGATGGGGCGCTTGCGTCACACACACACACACACACACACACACACACATGCGTATGGTTGTCTTCACTGGTGGTCTTTCTTGTTCTCTCTTTACACCGAGCCTTGGCGGTTTGCGACGCTTCGCTGCGAGGCGTAGTTGTCTACATCATGGGGACCGCCGCCATCCCCCTGGAGTTCATCACGGGAGCACACCTTGCAGACACAACTCATGGCGATGTTTTCTTTTTTTTCGATTTACTTAGTTCGCTTGCAGCGCAACTGATGTACACCAGGGCCATCGATCACCCCTCCGCCCCTTTGCCTCGTAATCCCCCCTTTTTTTTCTTTTGAGGCACCTCGTTTTTGTTGTATGTTGAACAGCGCCAGAAACTCTCTGGTCGGCCGGCTTATTTGCCTCCGTCGCTTTATTTCTCTAGAGTGGTGATGTCTTCCCTATTCACACGCTCTGCACCTTCGCACTGTACTCTCCCTGGTTCAATCTGTAGTGATCGTTTTTTTTTGTCCCTTAGACATTTTGCCTCCCTCCCCCCTCCCCCCACTGCGCAGGGAAGCAGAGATGTGCATGCTACAGTGCTTGTTGAGTATGCGTCTGGATCGCTCGCCCCCACCAGGGATCAATCTCTGGAATGTATGTTTTTCCGCAAAGTGGTTGATTGGTGCTGCTCCGACAGTCAACGCCGGGCCAGCCGCAGTGGAGGCACTCGGCCCCGTGAGCACTGTCCGACATCTCTGGTTTCTCTTCCTGAGAAGGTGTGCTTGTATTGATGATTGGGGGGCACCTGAGTGCGCCGATCACGAGCCGCAGTTCTGGCAGTGGCCCGGGAGGGTCCGCGAGTCTCAAGGGTGCAGGTCTGCCGCTGCACTTAAGTTTTATTCCAGTCTCCTGTACTCCTTTCTTGTCATTCCGCTTCCCTTCCTTTTTGTTTTCCCCCCACCCCCTTCTCTCTCTCACATACACACACACCCACACACACTTCCATTAGCTTTTTCAGCGCATACGGCTGCGTTTTTTTTCGGTTGATCTACTGCGCTGCCGCCGCGCCTTTCCTCCCTTCTTCGTTGTTGCTGCTTAAAGTATCGTTTATTTGGTGAGGGGGGGGAGGAAGAAGAATTGTACACACACACACACACACACACGGCGTTTTTCACTCCTTTCCGATTTCGCTGTTTGCTGTTGCGCCCGGATCGACGCCTCACAGTGGCCTGCGGGGAAATTGAGCGCTGCCGCCTGCTAGAGTAGAGCAGAGATAAGCGCGGAGGACAGCGTCTGCAGCGTGGCATTGCTGGCTCGGCACACGACGGCACGTACGCACAGCCACTCTGCAGTGCACTTATACATTTCTTTTGCATTTCGGGGGTGAATATCCCTCAACACACACGTACGCACGCACGTACACTGCAAGAAAGGTGATCTAACCTCTCGTGCTCCGTCTCTTCTCCACCAACGGCGAACGATCGCAAAGCAAAAATGAGTGACATTGACGTTGTGGCTAACTTCGTGGTCATCACTGGGTCCACGGAGGAACAAGCCATCAACTACCTCTCTATGTATGACTTCAACTTGGAAGCTGCTGTCGTGGCGTTTCAGGTAGACAATCCTCGCTCTTCGCCCCGACGTACACAAGAGGACTCTTCGCACTTCTCCAGCGTCGACACAGGCTCGCCCATCAGCGCGCCATCGCCAGCATCGCACCCAGTGGAAGGCTATTCGTTTCCTCAACTCGTTCAGCGTCCGCCAACGCCACCACGGCAGCGCGCGCTTGCCTCCTCGACGGCCGAGGCTATTCAGCGTCTCTTTGCCCGTCCCAATTACGTAGTGGGCAGCGACCGAGCAGCCTTCGACTCTGAGTGTGCGAAGGCTGCATCGCGACACTGCTGGGTCGTTGTGTCTGTCGTGGACAACTCCTTTCCCTGTGAGTGTTTTACACGAGATATCTGGGCTAGTGATGCCATGCGCTCCCTCACCAGCGGCAGTCTTTTTTGCTACGAGATCAACATCACGCACACCCGCGGCATGGCCCTAGCCGAGAAGTACCACATTGACAACAGCAACCTGCCCCGCATGTTCATGGTCGATCCGGTGACCCAGTTCAAGGTGCAGGAACTGCCTCTCATCTCCTCCGAAGTCTGTCAGTTTGACAGCGCCGTGGTGGTAGATGCCATCATGCTCTTCATTACGAACCACGATCCTCCGCACGATCCGTTTGCAAGCGCAGATGGTGAGGCGCAACACGAAGTTGGCGTTGCCGGTAGCGGTAGCGCTGACTCGACCTCCGTGGGCGCCAGCGTGGCGATTCCGGTTGTTGTAGACGTGGACGAGGGAGAGAGCGAAACGGATTTGTCACACCCGACCGTTTCACGGAGCATCACTGGTGTAGCGCTTCCTGCCGCGAGCTTGTCCGTAATAGGCGAGGCAGTCCAGGTCGAAGCTCCCTCCCCGGTAACCCTGGATGAGTACATGGTCCCGGAGGGGACTCCCGACGATGTAAACACCGTCTTTCGGCTGCGCTGCCGGTTGCCGCGTTCGTCTTCCACACTGCAGCTTCGTCCTGAAACCCCGGTGTCGAAGCTCATGGACTACTTGGCTTATCTCCTGTACACGGAGGACACTGCGCGCTACCCTGCACCGCCAAGTATTAGCATCTTTAGTGGGTTCCCTCCCAAGAACATGACGGTAGGGGGGATGGAAGGGGTCACGCTGAGCACATGGGACGGTGTGCGGAGCGGCGATGTCTTGATGGTTCGTGTAAACGCCTGACATTGCGGAGGTTATTTGTTTCTATGCGAATAAGAAGAAAGGGGAAATCACCCGTGTTACTGGTTGGTGCCGCTGTGACGACTAACACATATATACACACCCACACCTGACCTATTGGGTTTTCTCTTTTTGCGTCTAGGAGCACAGGCGCGCGCGCCAAATTTTTTTTTTTTGGAAGTCCCCCCTTCCCCCCACTGTGTATGCCTGTCATCATCGCCCCCTCCCGCGCCCCCCTTTCTCAAAACAAAAGCAGAAAAAAAAAGGTACACAGCAAGGGTTGCGGAAAAGTAGCGCTGTTCTTTGACCGCGTCAGTTTCGTGTGAATCCTCCAACGGCCACCAGGTGCTCGTTCACGTGTGTTGTGTGTGTGCTTGTGTATGCCTGTCTCGCACATCACGTCTGTTGTCGCCATCCACATTGGCGGCTTCACTGCAATTCGATGACAAGGCAATAGAGGAAGTGGGCACTGGAACCTCGTGCCCTACGCTGGTGCAACCGTGAATGAGGCTGGGTGAGTAGGGGGTGACTGTGGTGCCAGGGCGGGGTGGGTGGGCTAGTGTTCGACGTGGGGATGACGTATGGGAAGCGCTCTGCCCCCATCACGGTCCAGATGCGGTGGGACACCAAGAGAGAGAGAGCTCGTTTTGGACGCCTTCGATGTTGCCAAGCTCTCGTTTTGCTGCACCCTTTTCTTGCTTTTGTTCCATTTTCCCCTTGAGAAGAAACGGTCCAGTGCGACAACAGGTGACGAACAGATGCCCACGTCTCCTCGTGTCAATGTGCACTCTATATAGCCTGACATTTTCCCTGTTGGCTGCGACCTGCTGCCGGCTTTTTGATGCACCGTTGTCACGCGTGTGTTGTCGTCTCTCGTTTCACCTTCTCCTCCGTCCTCTGCTCTCCCCCCCTCCCTCCCCTCCCTCCCCCCCCCGAGTGACCCCCTTTCCCCAATGACGACGGCTATGACTGCCAACACGACTTCACACCCATTCATCGAATGTCGTCATGGCATTGATGGAATCCCGTCTTTATGTATCGAAGTTCTGGGTGGCCTGAGTTTGTAAAACAGGGACTCGCCAAGGTGTGTGTGCGTGTGAACATGAGCCTCCCAGTCCCAGAGGATACGCAGCTGGCCGTCGAAGCGAAGTCAGTCGTGGACAGGCCTAAAGAGAGGAGACACAGGAAGCCTAGGGCGGGTTCGACGAGGGGCAGCCACCGTCACCATCGTTCAGACGACAAGAAAAAAAAGAGAACGAGCACTGGCCGCGCAGATGCGTCGGTTTCAGTAACGGGGTCATCGTCTTCGCCAAAACAGCACACTACCGTGATGGACGATGATTGCGAAGACTGGGAGGCGAACCGCGCCGCCGTGGAGCGTCTCTGTGCACAGTACCCTAACAACGTCTGCGCCGACTGTGGGGAGACGGGTACTCGCTGGGCCTCTGTCAATCATGGCGTCTTCGTCTGCATTCGCTGCTCCGGTGTGCATCGTTCCTTGGGCGTCCACATTTCCAAGGTCAAATCGACGAACATGGACCGATGGTTTTTGGCAGAGGTGCGCCTGATGGAGGCGATTGGAAACACCAAGGCAAAGGCCCTCTACGAAGCGCGTCTTCCTGCCGCTGCACGTCCCTCTAGCACCGCGGGTGCTGCGGCGGACGACGCTCTCAGGTCTTTCATTCACCGCAAGTACGCCCAGCGCGAGTTTTCTATGCACAACCTCAAGGACGTACTGGGCAGGCTGTACAAGGACACCAGGTACGGTAGACTTAAGAGGGTACCCAGGCGGGGGTCAGCAGGGGAGGGGGAGGAGGGCTCTGCCCCCCTCTCCACGCGAGGTGAAGGTTGTGTCACTGCGCCAGTCGATCGGGCCACTGTGTCCGGAAGGAGAGGCGAAACCATGCGCGCCTTTTACGGCGATGCTGCCAAGGAAATGCAGTGGGTCTCGTCCAAGAGGAATAAAGACGCGGCTGCGTCCTCTCTCGCCGCGTCAACACCGAAGCCGACGTACGGGGCATTTGGGATGGTGAACGTGCCGCCAGAGGAGTACGAGGCGCGGTGGCAACGCACGCTGGCGCTGTTCACCCACATAGAAAGCCCACCAGGAGGAGGGGTTGCAGCACAGGCTGATGATATGTCCAGCGGGGACGAAAGGGCGAAAAGGGTTGATACCGATGCTGTCGCGCCGAAGGCGGACACTATTGATGTTCCCACTGATGGTCTTGAGCTGGACGGAGTGAGGGCGACACCTCCAGCAGCTTCGGCCTCTTTGTCAGCTTAGCCTCTCTATTTTGGCGCGTGGCCCGCCTTTGAGGTGTGCATATGTTTGTGTTCGCAGCAGTTGCTACCACCAGAGTGGTGGTGAGGGGGAGAGGAGTACACGCATTCTTGCTCCTGAGTGTAACCAACGAAATATGAGGGTTGCGGGTGGGCGGAAAGGTGTGTGTGTGTGTGTGTGTGTGTGCACGTGGTGCACCACCAACGTGAAGCGGCCGCTTTGCCATCGGATGGTAGTCTCTGCGGTGCACACCTGCACGGAAGGGCGAGTAGACGACGATGGCGGCGAAGAATGCGTGGCGGTTTGCCTGCCAAGGAAGGTGCTTGCGCCGACGTGCTTCTTTTTTTTTCCATTCTCTCTCTTATTTTTTTTTCCCTCGGTAGCTGTCTGGCTGCGTAGCATCCATTGTGGGATTTTCGAACGTTTTTTTTCGCTGTTGTCTTCGTGGGAGCCTCTGCTTCGCGTCGGCACACCACTGTGGACACCTTCATGTATTCTCTTATCTGGAACCTTCTTTTCTTCCATCCCCTCTTCTCTGTACTGCATTTGCGAAATTGGGCTCACTCTGTCCATATAGGATAACATTGCAACAAAGTGACTAGCGTCGTGTCCGCGTGCCCACAAACACCTATTTTTCTTTATTCAGTCGCCAGCAGCAGCAGCAGCAGAAGCACACGTTCACCATCCCTTAAAGTGTCTTTTCTCTTCCCCACGTGTGCATAAAAAAAAATAAAACCTTTTCTCCTTCTGTTTACTCGGGTCGTGTGCTTGCGTGTGCGCTCTCTCTCCCCTCATGTCAGCATACAGCGGTGTCGATGTGGCAGCGTTGAACCGCACGCTGGAAGCTCTGCGTCTTCGACCCGACGACATTCACCTCCCCGAGCTGGTTGAACTCAAGAGGTGGGCGACAGAAGCCGGCGCCGTCTTTCCGGATCCAGAGACTCGTGCTGCTGGATCGGCTGAGGCGGCCGCATCCCGGCATGACGAGGAGAGCGAGCCAGACGAGGAGCGGTGGTCGCTAAGCGATTCGGAGCCGGCGGCAATCCCGGCAAAGTCAGGCGAGCCATCTGACGCAGATATGGATGCTGCCATGGCTGCAAAAGGCGAGGCCGTTCAACTTCACAATGACGGCAAGCTCGAGGAGGCTATCAGCAAGATGAGCGAAGCGCTGACGTACACACCAGGCAGCGCCATGTACTGGGGATTACGTTCGCAGTACTACCTTGAACTCAACAAACCGAATGCCGCTTTGCACGATGCCAACAAAGCCCTCGAGCTCAATCCACAAAATGTGCGCGCACTGCGTGTGCGAGGCACTGTGAGGCGCCATCTCGGCCACTGGGAGGACTCCCTGAAGGATCTCAGTGCTGCTCAGGCGATCGACTACGATGCGACGACGACTGAGACGCTCAAGTATGTCCAGTGCCGCTTCACAAATCGCCACAAGCGGGAGCTGGCGCGGAAGCTGGCTCAGGAGGAGGCCGCTGCAAAGCGGCAAGAGGAGTTGCGCCGTCAGCGCCAGCAGGAGACTGCAGAGGCCGCGAAGACGCAAGAGGCGTCCGCTAAGTTCCCGGGTGGCATGCCTGGCGGATGCTTCCTGGCATGGAGTCTGCTCTTCAAGATCCCGAGATCATTGCGGCCATGCAGGATCCCGAGGTGGCGTCGAAAGTGGCTCAGATGATGCAGAACCCAATATTTGCGATGGAATTCGTGAACGACCCCAAGGTGGGCCCTGTCATCCAGAAGATCATGTCAAAAATGATGGGCAGTGCTGGTATTCCTGGCGGCATGGGAGGCATGCGGGGTGGCTTCCCAGGTGCTGGCGGTATGCCTCCTCAGACTGGGGCAGCTGGTAGTGCATCACGCTCCACTGCGCGAGACGATCTTGACTAAGACTATGTGGCACAGTAGCGCATCCGCTAGGAGAGAGGAGGAGAGGGCCCAGGATAAAGCGCACTTGATCGACAGACGGCTATGCTTCCCTTTTTTTTTGCGCGGCTGCCTCATTTGTCACAGCCAAAAGAAGGGGCCTCTACCTCATCCTGCACAGGTATACACAAGTCTATTTTTCATCTTTTCTTCCTCTCTCGCTCTTCTTTCACTCCTCTTCGATTGGATGCCTCCATTGCCTCGGTTTTCCAATTTTGCATTGGACAGGTTTCAGCGATATTTGATATCGTTTTTATCTTTTTTTTCCTCCTCTGGTTTCTCACGCTGTTTCGTCTTGGTGTCGCCTCCGTTTTTAAATTCGTTCTTTTCGATGCGTACTGCCCCCCCCCCCTCTCTCCCCCCTTGCCCATGCAATTCGCTGTTTGTCTGCTTCGTGTGTGTGTGTGTGTGTGTGTCACGTGGTGGAGCAGTACGTGTTGTGCCTACTCACCAGGCAGGAAGGGCTGCCTACTGTTTTCTATGAGCGCATCTGGGCTCTCAGTGGAGCTGTTTGTTGCTTTATAGTCCCGCGGAGGAATGAGCGGCCGTCACACCTCAACACTCCCCCAAAGGCTCTACACTCTGACATCCACCTACGTGCACTTTCCAGCCAAGGGCGACAGCAAAGGTGGAGGACTACGCCTTCTCATCTTGTTCGCAAGTGTTTGCTGCGGGGGATGGAGGTGGTGGTGCATCGGGATGTGAATGAGGTGGTGATGAACAGCACGTTCTGCCTTCCTCTGGGCTGCTTCCATATCAAACTGCGCAGGTGACTTGGCCTGGGGTGTGGTGCGGGGTACCCCCTCAAATGTGTGTGTGTGCGTGTGTGTGTGTGTGGGGGGGGGAGAGCGTGCCGTGTCCGCCTGTCTCATTTTTTCTCTTTTTTTTCACCTTCAAAAACGTTGTGAGGGACAACAGCGGGAAAAAAAACAGTAGAACAACAACAAAAAACGTGTGTCCGCTTGACTACGTGTTCGTGACAATGAAAAACAAACAAAAAAAGAGGAAGCAAAGAGGGGGAAGGAGCAGGAAAAAAAAAGAGGTACGGCGCCGGAGCCCTCGGCACTCCTGCATCGTTGCCTCCTGTGTTGGTCTCGTGCAGCGCATCTCCCGTTTTGTTGTCGTCATCCCGAGACCGCCAGCTTCTTGTCGTAGTCACCCTCTCCCTTCTACCAGCCGAATTTTGGGTTTGGGGTAAAGGGGGGAGGGGGAGGGGTGATTGTGGGGAGTGGTCAGGTGTTTACGTGTCTGTCTGTCTGTCTGTGTCTGCTCACGCACCTGTTTATCACTTCTGACTTAGCCCCACTTCACTCTCGCGGTTATGACTCCCTCCCTCCCTCCCTCCCTCTCCCTCTCTCTCTCGCCTCAGCGCGCCAGCCATCCATTACAAGGGTTGTCCCCCGTAAAACCTTCGCTACCCCGCGGTGCTTTTTTTATCTCTCTTTTGAAGGAAAAAGGAAGCAAGTCCAGCCACCATCCGCACTCTCTCGACGGCCTCGTTCTCAGACACACGAACAGAAGGAGCGCACTGTGTATACTCGAAAGTAAAAACTCCCCTCCAATACAGTTGAAATGCCTGCGAAGCGGCAAGCCTCATCGACCCGCAGCCGCAAGGGCCGCTCTGCCTCTCGCTCTCGCACCCCAGCCCGCTCTCGCAACCACTCTGGAGGCAGCAAAAATTCCCCTTCAAAGGCGTCCTCGCCAGTTGCCGAGGAGCGGAAGGAGACGCCTACGGTCTCGATGTGGGACGCGGACGCAAAGTTGATGACAGCAATGCGCCGCCGTAATTCCCGCGGAAAGTGCGGCTTTTTTGGGCAGCAGCGGGTGCAGAAGTGGGGGTACTGGGCCGCCATCATCACGTTTCAGGTGTTACTAATCATCTGGATCAAGTGGGCCGTGGACATGTACCTGACATACAAGGCGAGTCATTAGGGTGCACTCACTCATAATAGACGGTGGTGTGTGCGAAAACATTCACATTGGTGTCTGTCGGCCGACGTTTTCGTCTTGATATTCGTCCATATCCGTTTTCTGTACACCCTCCCCCCTCTCTGATCCTCGTAAGCCTCTCTTGTTCTTTTTGGATGATGAGGCTTTTATGGTGCCCCTCCCCTTGATCACTCTTTCCTTTCCCGATCCACTCGCACCACACTCTTCGTTGTTGTGTATCTGTACAGCTTTTGTTTCCTTTCTTTGTTTATTTTTGGTGCGCGTCACGTGTGTGTGTGTGCATATATTCCATGCGGATCGCAGATAGAGTTCTGTTGAGTTTCTCTTCACACCCTTCCCCCCTTTTTCCCCTCCGTGTATCTGTTTAGGTGTCTTCAGATACATGCATGTGGTTATATGTATATGCGTGTGCCTGTGCGTCACGAGCGGAGTGGAGAAAGTGAAGGGAAGTGATGAGAGGAGGAGACTGGCAGCTAATTGTATTGGTATACAGGGAGATGGGCTACCGGAAGGGATGAGTGAAAACGAGAGGAGGCATTGGTGGTGTGGGGGTAGAAGGAGCCTGTGAGTGGCATGTCTTGTTCTATAAATACATTCAAGCATGTGCTCGTGCTCAATGCGCCAGTTGGGAGAAGAGCGGCGTCGGCAAATCTCTCTCATTCAAAGAGAGGACGGTAGGGGGGGGCGGGGGCGGGTTGTAGCCCGATGCTGATAATGATCCCCCTCCCCCTCTCCCCCTCTTCCCCCCTCCCTTGTCCTTGTCGTCGCCTTCTTGGTCTTTCTCGATGCTGTGTTGCTGTATTCTGTTGTTTGTCTTGTACTAGATTTTTTTCTTTTTCTGTTGAGAGCCCCACAAGCCACAACTGCACGATCACACATAGGCTCACAAGTGCAGTGGTAAGGCGGGTCTGCGTGACTGCGGTTTCACCCACACAAGTTGGTCTTGTGCTTTCCTTAGTGTGACTGTGCGTTGTGGGCGGCCCAAGAGTAGTGGCTCAAAGTCTCTCTTCTAAAGTGAGGCGCGTTGATAAAATGAGTGGGGAAGTCGTTCCCCGAAGAATTGGTGGTTCCTCTGGGCACCGGTCTGTGTCTCCCCCCCTTTTTTTCTATTTTCTCTGTATCTTGCGTGCAATCGACCATGTCTATATGCACCCGCCTTCTCTCGAGTTCATTCCTCTTTTCTCTGTATGCCTACTTGTTCCATGTTTTTCACTTCTCTCTGTGTGTTTATCTCGTTGTGTATGTATGTGTGTGCGTGGATTCGTGCGTGGGGCTGTATGTGGGCATGATGTGTGTATCTCTCTCTTCTTTTAACAGCCTTCTACACCGGTGGGGATGGGGGGGGGAGGGGGCACGGCGTTATGCTATAGGTTCATTCCCCCGTTTCACCGTATCCTACGTGTCACTTTCTCTCCCTTCCCTCTCTCCGTGACCCCTCCCTCCCCCACCCACCACCACCACCACGCGCGCAGACACACACTCCTGCACCCAACGGACGTCCTCTTCTTTTGCCTCCCTTTTTTACCCTCCTTTTCTCCTGTATGTCCCCCGTTTATCTTCAACTGCATGTTATCACTACGACCTCTCAGGCCCCCTTCTCCACATAGATGTATCTGTGTAACCGCCCACCCACCCACCCACCCCCGCTCTTCTTCGCGTGCCGCTTCGTTTCTCCCCCCTTTTTGGTTGATCTCAGTTCATGTCGTTGCCTCCATTTCATCTTCAGCAATGCTGATGTCTTCCCCCCTCCCTCCTCCCTCCGTTCTCTTCACTTTTCCTGTCGTGGAAGGATCCCGGTACCACACCACGGCCATCACTCTTCCTCGTTGTCCTTTTTCCCCCTCCAGCTTCTGTGCATCTGGTATGCCTGCGTCCGTGTGTGGGATGTGTTGTTTACTGAGGCGCTAGCTTGTTTTTGTTCAGCATCGATGTAGGTTATTGTTTAAGTTGTCGTGACAGATTTTTTTCTTTTTTTTTTGGGGGGGGGCGGAGAGAGAGCCAGAGTGGGTGACCTCGACGTGGTGGCTGCAGGCGGATTGGGGTGAAAAGATCGGGAATCCGGTGAGGACGTCCAACTTTTTGTAACGCTGCTTGCTACTGTCTGTCTGTGTGCGTGTGTCAGCGCGGACTCTTGTTTTCATACTCGTGTCGTTACTCTCACAATGATGCAGCCGCCGTCTTCGCAACAACAATGACAGCAGCAGCAGCAGCAGCAGCAGGGGGGGAGGGGGAAGAATAAAAACAAGTCACGTAGGCTCAAACAGCAGCACCGCCACCCTGCCTCGTTAAAGGGTCACTCCCTCCTTGTGCGGTGTCAGTGGTGCATTCTTCACTCCACTCCAACAGCGTATGCGTGTATCCCACGTCTGTTGGCACGCCGCTGAGCCTCATCACGGTCATCTATGTGCTTGTGTATGCATGGGGCAGAGGGAAGTGGAGGGAGGGAGGGGGGGGGGAGTGCATCGTGGAACCGGTGCGCTTGTGAGCCGTTCTCTTCCGTGGTGGGGAGCCCGACTTCAGGGAGAGAAGCGGGCCACCCCGACGCCTGCTCGCTCGCTACGACAGCTCCTCCCCCTTTCTTCTTCCTCACGGTTGAGAAGGGCGTTTAGATAGCTGCCTCCCTTTGACAACAGGAAGCGCTTGCTAGATGAGCGTGTGTGGCAGCGCTGTCTCCGTTTGGGAGTGACAAAAACACCAGAGCACCTCTTACAGTCGTGCCGCTCTCGTTGTTGTGCTTGCTTGTCTGCGCGGGCAATTCTGCAAGGCTTCTTCCTTTGCCTCCCGCCCCCCCCTCCTCCTGCACGCGGGTGCATCCTTAGCATTTCGACACAGCTCGGAGGTACTCGTTGTTCTGAACCCATTGCACGCTACTATAATGACAGGGAGGGTGGGGTGCCACACCTCAGCGTGAGGAGGAGGGCATCAGGGGAGGACGGGTGGGTGGGTGGGGGGGAGTCCACTAGTAACTCTGTGCGGAGGCCTTGCAGCTTGTCCCTGTGTTCCTTCCAATGCTGAACCACCTCTAGTGGTAAGAGGGGTGTTGTGTGCGCCTTTCGACGTGGCGAGGTCAGTGCGCGTCATGGCTACTGATGTCGGCCCTCATGTCGCCGATGGCGCTGTGTCGGAAGGAGTTGGGACCGTGAGAAGGGTTGTATTAGGCATGTGACAAGTAAAGTGCCACTGTGACTCGAGCTCAATTCGCCCCCCCCCCCCTCCGCCCCTCCCCTCCCCTCTCCGCCACTGGCTCCTGGTCAGGGAGCACGAGTGCCACCCCGAAGGATGCACCGCGTGGCGCCCTATGCGCGGAGAGCTGCTGTGAGCCGACCCGCGAAGAACGGGTGGGTGGACCGCAGTTTTCGGCAGGGGGCTGCGCTCCAAATGCTTGAGGGGGTGGGTGGGTGGGTGGGTACGGCCGCGACACATGAGTGGTGCTGCCATGGCATCATGCACTGGACCTGTTGGCAGGCTGATGCAGGGTGCGGCAGTTGACCTCTCACGTGGTGCTGTAAATGGTCGACTAGACACCCCCCCGCTTGGAAATGGATACTGTTATCTCCCGCCCATCTCTCTTTCTCTCGCCCCCTCTCCAAGTCGCCATTGAGCCTCTCTCGAAGCGCACCCATACGCGTTCACACACCCCGTGAGGCGAACTCACCTGCATCGCATAGCCGATCTCTCTCTCTCCCTCCCGTCTCCTTAGTTCTCCCGTGTGCTTACCCCCTTGCCGCCATGTCTCTGCCAGTGATTGACATCGCGCCCCTGTACAACGACAACAAGACGGACTTCTTGCGCGTTGCGCACGCCATCGACGATGCGTGCCGCACATGGGGCTTCTTCTACATCACCGGGCATAACATCCCGAAGGACCGCAGTGAGCAGCTGTCGGAGATGGCGAACCGACTGTTCTCACTCCCGCATGAGGAGAAGCTTCGGATCGATATCGAAAAGACGCCAAACCACCGCGGCTACGGCTCGTATGCTGCCGAGCAGCTGGACCCCAGCAAGCCTGGTGACTGGAAGGAAACTTTCGACATGGGTTTCCACCTGCCGCTGGACCACCCCTCTGTTGTTGCCGGCAAGCCGCTGCGCGGGCCCAACAACCACCCCGTGTGGATCGAGGGCTGGGCGGAGCTGATGGAGCAGCACTACAGCGATATGCAGCGCCTTGCGCTGCTGCTGCTGCGCGCGTTGGCACTGGCGATTGGCATCGACGAGGACTTTTTTGTGTCGAAGTTCCATGAGCCGCTGAGCGTGTTCCGCATGATTCACTACCCTGCGCTGCCCAATGAGAAGGGCCGTGTTGTGTGCGGGGCGCACACGGACTATGGCATCGTGACGCTCCTGTACCAGGACAAGAGTGGCGGGCTGCAGGTGAAGAACTTGCAGGGTGAGTGGATAGACGCGTCGCCGATCGAGGGCAGCTACGTGGTGAATATCGGTGACATGATGGCGATGTGGAGCAACGGACGGTACAAGAGCACACTGCACCGCGTACTGAACCCCGGTGTGGACCGCATCTCGATGCCGTTTTTCTGCGAGCCGAACCCCGAGACAATTATCTCGTGCTTGCCGAGCTGCTTCGACGAGGCAAACCCTCCGAAGTATCCAGATGTGAGAGCCGGCGAGTGGCTGATGAAGCGCTTCAAGCAAACGTACGCGTACCAATCAGGCAAATCGGAGTCGAAGTAGTGCGTGGTGCGACAGGTTGACACGTCGCCCACGCCCCCTTACCAGCGACCTCGCTTATGCACTCTCTTTTTTTTTGCTCCCCCCCTCCCCCCCCCCCCGCAACTCACGTTTCGGATCGTCGGCTCGAAATAGTGCGCGTGCGGGCCAGCGGCAGCGGCACGCAAGAGATGCTCTTCAACTTTTCTCCTCCGCGTTTGGTTGTCCACTCATTGTGCGACACGACGAGGATGAGGGGGGGGGGGAGTGGGCTGTTGCGCGGACACCGACGCCATATATATGTGCGGGCTTGTGTGTGTGTATCAACTTCTCGAGCATTTTACCGTGTAATTGCTGCTTTTTTTCCATAAATGTTTCCCTCTATGTTTTTGCCACGTTGACTGGTTTTGTTCCGCGTTTCGTTTTTTTCAAGTGATGGTCTGTGTGGAAGGCGGCCTCGCGCTCTGGTGTGTGCGCTTCTTCCTTCGCCCCCCCCGCCCCAACGAGGAGAACGGACCGTTACGACACAGGGGGCGACGTGTAACGCAGCTTACTCTCACAAGCATGTGCGCGTGCGAGTATGCAGGTGCCCGGCACCGGTTCGTCTTTGGCGTACGTGCTGAGGCGCCTTGTGGCCTGTGGGGAAAGGGGGGGGTGAGGTGGGGTGGGAGGCAAGTGGATTGCGGTGGAGAGTGTGAATTTTCATGGTGAGCGGCAACTCATTTTTTTTCGTAGTGCTTGTACTCGCTCCGCTGCCCGGCACTGTGGTTCCCTTTTCCTGTGACTCGGGGATTGTCGGCTGCGGAGATGCGCATGTTTTTCCACTATCTGATCTTGGTGTTTGCTATGCGTGCTGCGCCGATGATAGATGATGAGCTGGAGGGGTCTGCGTACGTGTATGCGCCGGTCGCGTGGGATGTGGGACTGCGTAGCATGTGTGGTGCAGGACCACCGAGAAAGAGGCGTGCCCCATGTTTTATCAACGCTCGTTTTACATTTCGAACACCCCCCCTCCCTCCCTCACCCATGAGCAAAGATTGCATTGTGAAGGGCATGCAGCTTAAACAAATGTCCGGTATTTCGATGCCTCAACGCATTGTAGTCATCGAAAAGCTCGTTACCCCCCTCCCCTCCCCCTCGCTGCCTTTTCTCTGTGTTTTGTGTTATGCACGTGTATTGAAAGCATCCTTCACCGAGGGCGTCCACGCGCGAGAGAGTGAGGGGAGGAGGGGCGGGGGATGAGGCTAATGGGCTGTTGCCTCCCACTGCTGCCCCACACATTCTATGATAAACGATGTTTTTTCGTTTCTCCCTCCCTGCCGTCCCCCGTTGTGTGTGTGTGTTTTGATTTTTGTTTTGTTTTGCGCACTGTCGCTGTCACGTGGTCTTTGTTTCTCTTTTCTTATAACCTCTTTCAAGTGTTTCCTTATGTGTCCTGTCTGTCTCTGTCTGTCTGTCTCTCTGTCTGTCTGTCTCTCTCTGTGTGTGTGTGTGTGTGTGTAGGAGTCTATGCGTCACTGGTGGTTTATACACGACGCAGACCCCCCCCCCCTACACACACACACACTCCACCCTCGGTTGCCTTGCTAGAAAGTTTTCTTCATGTTCATCATCCCTTCTTTTTACCCTCTTTGTTTTGGCCTTTTTTTTACCTTTGTTGTTGTTTTCCATTGTTTCGCACCCCCTCGGATCCGTTGAAGTCCTTTCCACATCTTTATGGGTGTTTCTCCTTCTTCACAACCCCCTCCCCCCTCTGCAGTCGTTGACCCCCTTAAAAAAACTGCAGAGGCTTCTCCTCGTTACTTTCCTTGTACTTTCCCCTCTGCCCCTTCTTTCTTGTTCTGTTTTGCCTTTGATATAACCCCATATCTTCCGTGCTGCTTTTTTTTTACGCCCCACCCCTTGATTCATTCAAGGCAGCCACGGTGTTGTGGAGCTCCGCGAGTTGCACTTGCCGAGTGCATGAAAGACGGCGGAATCCGCACAGACCCATTGCTCATACCGCTTCTCTGCCTCTACGACGGGCGTCTGGATGTCCCCCCTCCCCCCCCCCCTCCTCTTGGGTTGCTCTTCCCTGGTTCTGTGTCTCAGCACGAGAGGCAAGAGTATATGAAGGCGACAAGGATGGGGTTCTCTATCGCTCTTCACGCGTCTCTTCAAGGAGTGCCGTCTCAAGTAGACGTGAACCGACTACATCTCGATGGAGGAGAACAGAACAATGACAAAGGATTTTCCAGAGCGCCACACTGTCACGCTGCGCGTTTGCAGCTGGGGTGTGGGGGTGGGGAGCAGCCAGAGGAGTTGTCTCCACGGTTAAGAAGCGTAGGCGGGGCAATAAGAGACGACATAGGAGAGATGGCCAGTGCGTCGAGTGTGGCAGAGGAATTATGCCATGGGTGAGGAGGTACCCAGTGAGTTGTCATCTCAGCCCTCTTCCCCCCCCCCCTCTTCCCCTTTGCTCACTTCACAATCTCCCCATTTGTTCTTCGTCCTTCCACTCTTGAAGAGTGACATGAGGCAGTGTACTTTCATTGATCTATAACCCCCCTCAATTCGCCCCCCCCCCCTCCGCCCCTCCCCCCCCCTCTCCGCCACTGGCTCCTGGTCAGGGAGCACGAGTGCCACCCCGAAGGATGCACCGCGTGGCGCCCTATGCGCGGAGAGCTGCTGTGGGCCGACCCGCGAAGAACGGGTGGGTGGACCGCAGTTTTCGGCAGGGGGCTGCGCTCCAAATGCTTGAGGGGGTGGGTGGGTGGGTGGGTACGGCCGCGACACATGTGTGGTGCTGCCATGGCATCATGCACTGGACCTGTTGGCAGGCTGATGCAGGGTGCGGCAGTTGACCTCTCACGTGGTGCTGTATATCACAGACCAAAACACCCCGGGCCTCGTTTTACCAAATCAGTCTCCTGTACTCGCCTGTGTCATGCAATGACTGCGTCGTTCCCGTCTCTCCCCTCTTTTTTTTTCTCTGCGTCCCCCCCCTCCCTTCCTCCCTCTCCCTTTGCCCCCACACGCGCACTTTTCCATGCATGCATTTGCCAGGGCGCATCCGTATAGGCAGCCACAGGGGGTTGTCATGGAAGCTCCAAATTACGGCCGCACCGGTCTGTTGACCTCTCACCTCGACGGTCTGCCGGTCACACGATCCCGCTTGCTGGTGCCGGGCAGCCACGCTACGCCCCGCCCTGTCAAGTGGTACCCTTCACTTCTGACCATACCACAGCAACTGCTTGATGCACTGCGCTCTGACGACGGCGTGTGTCTCAATGATGACGTGCCCGCTACAACGACTTCTTTTTCCTGCGATCCCACACTGCTCACTTACTTGCGCGTAGCCACAATTGCGGAGTGTCTTGTTCAGTGGTGGCGTCGGTGGGTGGAGGCCGCCCCAGAGAAAGGGGCGACTGCAACGCCTGCTCCTAGAGGCCCATCGCGCTCACAGCTCTCTGATCTCTACACAGAGATTCTGCGCTGGCGGCGAGACGAGCTCGCAAGCGGTGTTACCGCGCCACCTGCACCGCCGGCGCACGACTCGTCGTCGTCAAATACATTCTTTGTTCCATCGTACAAGTTGCTGGTCATGAAGGATGACAGAAAAGTGACAGAATACACTCACATCACATGGCGCTCTGTGTGGTTGCTGGGGAAGGAGCCAGGTGTGAATGATGTGCTGCTCGAGCACCCTTCCTGCTCCGGCCAGCACGCCTCAATGGAGATGCGCTTTGTTTTGGCAGACGAAGCCGCCATCTACTCGTACGTAGCGGAAAGTCTGAAGGCGATGTCATCTGTAGCGCCAGTGCAGCCATCCCCAGGCACGAATGTGCCGCTGTTCGCACAGAGCAAGCGGATTTTGCGCTCGCTATGCACTGGCATTTGGGCTATGTTGGAGAAGGCTCTGGTCTCAGCCGGTGGAGATGCGTCGGCGGTGTGGACAATAGAATTGCAGCTGATGGATCTAGGATCCACTAACCATACAAGGCTAAACGGTGAGGTGGTCCCCGCGATGGAGGCGACGACACTGATTGAGTCAGATGTGTTGGAGTTTGGGTGCTCAACGCGGAAGTACGTGGTGATGCGCAATTTTTAGCTACCACAGTTTCTGCTCTTTTTTTTTTAAATGAGCTTCAAACGGTGGACCGTAGGAGTAGCTGGCGGCGAATGGTCGATAGCGGTCTGCCTTTCCCTTGTGGGGGACCCCTGAAACCCCGAGGACCACCTCAACGGCAATAGTGAAGTCGATAACTCGAGGAGAGAACATGTAATTCTGCACGTGGCCTATTTGCGCTCGTTTTCATGACTTCCCTCACCTCATCTTCTTGGCGAGGAGAAAAAAAGGGGGGGCCATCGCCAGCTTTCTCTTACCCAGCGCTCCATGGCTGCTACGCTGATGCGAACCCCACCTCCATGCATGTTTTTCTATCTCCGTCGTTCGTATTCCCTCTTCTTCAGCGGGTCTGAGAATGTACCTCACAGGCTGTACATACTTGTCAACACCAGCCTTTCGTCATCCCCAGCAAATATGCGGCCGTGCCCTCTCCCCGCCTGCTTTATTGTCCTCGTTTGTCTCCCCCTTCCCTTTCTCCCCCTCTTCTTCGCACCAACTCCATTCCCCCTCCTCCCCTCCCCGCCTCCCGCCTCCCCTTGCTCCCAATTGCGGTGCACGCGTGTATAAGTGAGGTAATAGTACTGGCTGCATTTAGCCCCCTTCCTCCTCCATCTTCCCCCTTCTTTCATAGATACGCAGCGCACATAACTTGTTCACCACCGCATTATCGACGTGCTTTCGCGCCCATTCATCTCTTCAGTTGTCTTCTCTTTCGTCGTGCACCGTTTACTCCTCTCATTTTGGTGGTCAGTTGGATATATCCCCGACGCCGTGCCTTCCACCACGTCTGTGTTCGCGTATTACAGCCGTAGCCCCTCCCCCTCCCCCCCCTCCCCTCCCCCTCGCCCCCTCCCACTCTCTCTCGCGTTCACGGACAACATATTCACCTTCGTGTCGTCTCATCATTTTGATACACACACACACCCCCACACACACACACACGCTCACTTCTGGATGTACTCTGCGGGTTAAAAATTTTCTGCCTCTGTTCCTAGTCTGTGGACCGCGTAGAGTACACCACCTCGATCGATGTGCAATACAATCCGGTCCCAGTACTTCGTCGTTAGATCCCCCCGCCCTTAGTAGAGCTCACCGGATCTCCTCTTTCCTCTCTCTCTTCCTGCTTGCCCTTCCCCCTCCCCCCCTTTCTCTTTCTCTTCCCTCTCTTTCTCCAAATTTTATCTCAAACTCATCGACCCACGCTCAACTGGTTACCTTTGCCTTCTCCGTGTCATTGGGGCGAGCCTTTACTCGTATTTTCTCTATAAACGACGTGACTGAGCAGCTCCCATTCACTCGAAAGAGAGAGCAGTCGGAGCCAGATGACTGCAACTCGAGATCGTGGACGCGCGCACTCCGATGCCGGCTTCGATGGCCCCACTTTACTGTCTGAGCAAACGGCGCTTTTGCTGGATTCATCGCCGGCCGAGATTAATTTTATTTATTTTCTGAAGCTGCGGTTGAGTGCGCAGCAGAGATCGACGGCACAGCGCAACTACTGGCGGCGAGTGCACCAGAAGGAGACGGATGTCGTGAAACCAAACATGACAGGAGGTCAGATCCGGGGAGGCGTTGTTGCTTCCACCGCACAGACCTCGACGGCCGTCGATGACAGTGGCATTCTCGAAGCATCCGTATCGGGGGCAGAGACGTTTCCGTACCATGGCGGCGGCGCAGGTCGCAACTGGCATATCAGTGGCAGCGCAGAGAGCACGTTTGCCAGCGCTCATGATGCGCTGAGGGCGGGGTCCGAGTACCTGAATACACCGCTCGGCGGCCCTTCCAGTCGGGAGACACTGACGTTGGAGACACCCCAGGGCTTCGCACCACACTTGACTGCGCATCAGCGCTCCTTTGAGGTTACGCCATCTGCGGTCTCAAATCGTCGCTGCACACCCACCCCGGAGGCGACGGAGTTCGCCTTTTTGTCGGCCGGGGAATCAAGCGACGGCGGGGTCGGCCACCGACGGATCGCTTTTGGCCCACCGCCGAGGGAGGACGTGCACTTGAGGCTGCTGTCGACCACAAGCAGCTACAACGCGACTGCGGCTGCCGCCATTGACGAGAGACCAGCGATGGCCTGCGGAAAACCGCAGGTTCCCATGGGCGTGGACGAGATGAAGGACGTGGTGCTGGTGCCGTGCCCGCACTGTGGTCGCACATTTGCTCCGAGTCGCTTGGAGCGTCATGCGATCGCCTGTGAGCGACACAAGGGTACTGTACAGAAGATGAGCGAAGTGAGAAACACCAAAGGTCTCAGTGGCCTAAAGAGGTCGGGCCGCACCGCTGCAGCTCCAACTGCAACTGATACAGCAAACACCGCTAGTTTCCCCCCGGCTGGCTTCCAGCGCTTGTCATCCTGAGGCGGCCTCTCCATGCGGAGAGGCGACTGACACTAAGCTCGTAACTGCGCAACGGCCCATGTCCCCACGCCTCCTTTTTTCCCTTTCGCTCTTCATGCCGGGGGAAGATTCTCTGGCAGTCATTGCAGCGCGGCACGACTTCGCACGTCAAATGGTGACCGGTCGGGGTATAGCGAGAGGCGATGGTGTAGTACACGAAACGAACATAACACGGTCGTCTCCCCGACTGAGTCTACACGTGCGTGTGTGTACGCATCTGCAGAGAAGACTCTCCATGGCGCGTGCGCTATCTTTTGTTTTCAATTTTTTTTTCACATTCGGACACAGAACAGAGCTCGTGGGGCTGGGCGCTTCTCCATATGGTGATGCTTTCTCTCTCTCTCTCTCTCTTTTGAGTTCCAGCTGACACTACCGGACCGTTTCGACATCAGGTTTCCGAGCATCCACCTCACATCGGCCCCCTCCCCTTCCCGTTTCTTGATTCTCTCCACACTCATGTGACTCTCACTCCTGACTGACATGTTTTCTTTCATCTGTTCCCTCTCTACGGTCTTGGCGTGTCCCTCCAGATGCGTAGAGGCTCTTCGCGCGTTTGTGCCCCGGCCGCCGCCTCTCGCGATGTCAGAAAAAAAAAACAAGTCCACCATTCAAGGCGGCATTTCACCACCGGTCAGGTGTGTGTGTGTGTGCTGCTGTGAACCCTCCGTGTTCACATTTCCTCTCACAGACGGGCTTTCCGCGCCCCCCTCCCCCTGTTGCGATTCGGGACCCATGGGAGGACTTCATGCTGACGCTCAAATGCATCGCACAGTCGTCTCTTCGAGCGGTGCCTCCCCTGGCCATCTTCTTTTCTCGTCGTGCGAGTCCATCACATTCTTCTCTCACCCCGGACTTCTCCACTTTTTCTCGTGCGTTTTTTTTTCCTGTTTGCGCTCAGCCACTCTTTCTCTGGTCACTCTACCAGTCATCCAAGGCTCCTGCGTCTGTGTTCACGGCGTCTGCATTGCGTTCCCCCACCCGCCACTTTCTTCACTCCCTTCCATTTCTCTGCCACGTAATCAGCGCTCTCCCCAGCCCTCTTCACCCTGGCAATTGCACCGCGTTGCCCCTCCTGGTTCTATCCTGTGCACCGTCTGCCTTTCGCATCATTCTCACCCACGTCGTTATGAGCGCTGTTGAGGAGTTTGAGGTGGAGTCTTTCGCGGTGCGCCAGAGGAAATACAAAGCCTGCCTCGATGAGCTCGCCGCGCTCAACTTGGGCCCCCAGTCTTTGGTCACAGATGTCGCGACGCTGCGTGAGTTTTACAGCAAAGACGAGTCTAGCCACGCGTCCTCTGTTCCTGTGGCGGCCGTCCGGCCGAACTCAACGGAGCAGGTTGCTAGGGTGGTCAAGGTATGTGGGAAGCACAAGGTTCCCATGACACCGCGTGGCGCGGGCCTTGGCGTTGTGGGTGCGTGTATTCCCTATGCTGGCGGTATCGTCATCGACACGGCCCTTCTGACGCGGATGGACTTTGACACGGGAAACTCGTGCGTGTGGGTGGGCGCTGGGGTGCGCAAGACGCACCTCAACAATGCCGCGGCAAAGCTCGGCTTTGTCTTTGGCCCCGACCCGGCTTCGGATCCTAGCGCTGGCGGTATGGTGGCAACATCCTGCAGCGGCATGTGCACTCTGCGCTACGGCACCGCTCGCGAGAACGTGCTGTCCCTGCGTGTTGTCACCCCACAGGGTGATGTTGTGCAGACACGGCAGGTGGTGCGGAAGTCCTCGGCTGGCCTGGAGTTGACGCAGCTGTACATCGGCAGCGAGGGTACCCTCGGCGTCATCTGCGAGGTGTGCTTCCAGCTCTTCCCAATTGAGAGGTACAGCTGCGGGGGTGTGGCCTTCTTTCATACGACGAACGCAGCGGTGCAGGCAGTTGTGGCACTCAAGCGGCAAGGCGTGCCTCACACGCTGCTGCGGTGCGAGTTGCTCAACAGGGAGGGTGTGGCCGCGGTTAACTCGTATAGCAAGACGAACTTGCCCGTGTCAGCGTGTGTACTGCTCGAGTTTGTGTCCAACGACGAACGGCGTCACGATACGCTGAGCGACTATGAGAAGGTGGCGGTGGTGTTCAAGAAATGTGGTGCACGGGAAATGCGATATTTGAAAGACGGAGGCGAGATGGACACCGTTTGGGTGGCTCGTCGCAGCTGCCTCTTCGCCGCCATACACTCCGACAAAGCAAAGGGTGTTCAGAGGGTCATCATAACCGACGTCTGCGTCCCCATCAGCCGCCTGGCAGAGTGCGTTGAGGCGACGGAGCACGACTTCAAGATGAACAACCGACCGTGCCTGATTTGCGCCCACATCAGCGACGGCAACTTCCATGCATTGATTCCTTACACCGACAGGGAGGACTTCAAGCGCGCCCACGAGTTGGAGACTCGCATGATGAGCCGCACCATCGAAATGGGCGGCACGGTATCGGGCGAGCACGGCATTGGAGTCGGTAAGGTGCACCACGCCGCACACGAGCACGGCGCGGTGCACATTGGCTTGCAGGAGACGATCAAGAAGGCTCTTGACCCCCACAACATTATGAACCCCGGCTGCTTTTATCCCTTCCAGCAGGTTCTCTACGCAACTGCGCACTTGTAGTGTGCGTATCCCCCCCCCCCTCCTCTTATGGTGTTCGTCACGTGGATCTCTTTCGGCGTGTCTTGGCTGCAGGACGCGTATGCGATTTTGCGTCGGCTGTTTGCCTAAGCGTCAATCTGATTTTTTCCTCCCTCCTTTTTTGCTTCGTCCAGTCTCCGCTTCTTCCACTTGTTGTGGCCACATGGGCCCCCGCTCCCCATTTCTCTCTCTCTCTGCTGCCATCCTGTTCACTCCGTGGACTGGACACAGCTGCGACTTGGACTCGATCGCACTCGCTCGGTGCAAGTCGCTGGCGCTGGATATGTTTCGATGACTGGTATGCCTTGAAACGCATCTGTCTCCTGAAATGATGAAGGCGAAGGGTGTCATGAGTGAGTGGGTTGATGTGAGTGAATGATCTCTCATGTCGGTGGGTGGGTAGGAGGGGGTGGGGGGGGGCGAGTTCAACCAACTCGGGTATCCACACCTCCTCGCGTGTTTTATCACTCGAGGCTGTGAAGCGAGAGACGGTCTCTCGGAGAGAACAAACGAAGGCCTCTGCGCCACGACGACGACACCACCAAAACCAACCAAAAAAGGGTCGGCTAGATGAATGCCACAGCTACCTTTAAGAAGTTGCGTTTGAGAAGGATGCGTAGAAGAGGCTCCCCTCCCCTCCCCTCCCCTCCCCGGTGTGCGCAAGGAGCGAGGATTACGCGGCTATCACACTGGTACAAGGTTTTATATTCAGTACTGTGTAGCCTCCCAGCAACGCAAACGAACTAATAATTGCCATGGATTCTTGCGTCTCACTCACTCGGTGCCTCCACTGTTTTTTTGTTTGAGGCGTCTTATCCCCTGTTTGACTTGTTTTTTTTTCTGCTATTTTTCCTCTCTCCGACAAAAGGAAAAAAGTATTCATTTTTATTCATTTGTATCGACCACCTCCTCCCCTTTTTTATATGCATTCCTTCAGATCACTCCCCGCTCTCCTTCCCCCCTCCCCACCTGACGTGCTCTCTGCATTCAGGAGAATGCCTATATTTGTTCATTTGTGTACTTGGACGAGTTTGTGTGCCATTATATGTCGCTGTACAACGTGAGTGACGTGCCAGAGGCCTTTTTCGGTTGCGATTTGGGTGCATGTTGTCATCATTTTTTTTTTATATTTTGTAGGCGGTATTGATCGCTTGTCCCTCGCCCGCTCTCTTCACGCATGGTGTGTGTGTATGTGTGTGTGTGTTTGGAGCGTCGATGCTTCCTCGACAAAAGAGCCGTCACCCCCCCGTTTCTCTGCTGCTTTGCCGAGTCTAGCTCGTTACTAACCGACTCTTGACTGTGCATTGTGCCTCTCGAGCTGTGTTTTATTAGTATTGAGATCGTCTGCGTGGTGAGAGGGAGTGGGGGGGGGGAGGCGGGGTGTCGTTCGTTCAAGGACAAGAAGGGGGTGGAGTTGTCCTCGCCGGTCAACCAGCGAATAACGTCCCAGAGATCGCCCCATCGGTTATGTAAAATATGCCCTTTCCATCTCTGGTGCGACCGCTTCGTCGCACGACGCTTTCCCTGACCTGTCACGCGGATGACAGCGCCCTTATCACGGCGTTCTCTTGTGGTGGAGTCCACTTTTTTTTTTCCACTCCTTTGCGTGCCCCTTGTGCCACCATTCTCCGGTTTACGACACCCTGCGCGCCCAATGACACACCACCTTGGCATACTATTGCTTCCTCGCGGTTTGGCGTTCTGTTCTGTTGGCCACGGGATGGCATGTATGCGGGTGTACGTATCCTCCGCTTTCGCGAAGAACACAGCCAGACACGACCCCTCACGCGGAACCACATCACATCGACAGTGCATTGGCCTATTTTATACCCCCCTTCCCCCTCCCCCCCCCAAAAAAAAAACACAAAACACAAGCAGAGGATGCCGTTCTGGAATAAGTACGTCTACACAAAACCAGAGGTGGATGATGACGACTTACCATTGCCAGAGCACCGCATCTTCGACGATGACGGCTGCATGAAGGAGGTGGACGCCGCCACCGTAGCAGCGGCGGTAGTCGCAGCCTGGCGAAGGTCGTCGAAGTCCTCCGACACAGCGGTAAACGCCAAGAAGTTGCCGGCGCACTCCCCCAAGACGCGCGCCTCTCTCCTCAAGTCTGTCGGGGCCAAGCCAACAACTCCGCTCCGAATTGCAGATTTGAAAGCCTCCCCCTCGCAGTCGCCTCGAAAGGCAGCGTCTCGCTCTTCATCGCCACACGAATCGGCGGCCAATTCACCCTCCCGAAGGCTGGTGCGTGCCGCTTCGCCAGAGCCTCAACCAGATGTGCCCACGAGAAGCACACCACGCAAGGCAGCTGCGAAGAAGACTCCTTCCAAGAAGTCCTCCCCTTCCAAGAAGTCCTCCCCTTCCAAGAAGTCCTCCTCGAAGAGGGCCGCTTCCCGATCACCCGCTCGCGCACGCTCTCCTTCGCCGGCGAAGCCCAAACCAGTAGCTAAGACGTCTGCCAGCCGTCGGCGCTCTCGTTCACGCTCCAGTTCTCGGCGCAAGGTCGCCGCAACGCCGTCCAAGACGCCAAGCCCTAAGTGGACGCTCGCTGCGTTGAAAGAGTTCGCGAAGGACAACTCTATTCAGCTGAGCGGCGCCAAGACAAAAGCCGGCGTGCTCAGCGCCATCCAGGGCTCCTCGTAAAGTGCGCAGTTACACCGAGAAGCTGGGTAGTGCCGTCTGATCGCGGTGCTGAGAGTAGAGAGGAGTCCGTGAGAAGTGGGGGTGGTGGCAGGCCAGCATTGTTGCAGCACACGCCATTTGTCTTGCATCACCCCATACCCTCTCCCCTTCCCCCTTTCTCCTTTTCTCTACCTCCCGCGCCTACATAGAGGGAGAGGCAAGGGGGGGGGGCACCCGCGCTTGTCTGTTATCGGGTGTGTGCGTCTGTGGCCTTTTCTTCGTCTCGTTTAGGTTGTCTGTTGACGTTAGATCTCTCTTTCTTGTTTTCTTGATCATCTTGCTTCCCCTCTCCCATGATGTGTGTTTGACAGTGCACTCTCGTTGCTGGGTGGCGTTCGTATGGTTGAGGGAACGTGTGTTTGCGGCGCAAAAAAAAACCGTAGACCTCCTTCTTCCCCTCCCCACCTGCCATGGGGGGGACTTATGCCTTCCTTCCTCGCTGTGTGCGCGCGTCTCGGTATGCATGGGAGTGAATGCGGGCCAAGACCCTAGATGTGGTTGTGCCACTACTCTTTCTCCCCCCCCCCCTCCCTTCCCCTCCCCTCCCCCGAAATTCTGTACACATACCATCCCTCAATGCAGCATCTCGCGTTCGGTCCTAAATATGGACGTCCATCGAGTGAGTGCATCACGAGGATACGACGATCATGAAAACACGTGCATCTAGTCGTGCAGAAACGCGCACACGCGCGTGCAGCATGTAAGGAGGAAAGGTTGCAGAGTAAGCGCTCCGAGTTGGGGTGGTGGTGATGGTGGTGTGTATACTCGTTTTGAGGACCAGCTCAGTCTCCCCCATCTACCACGCTGACCTTCTCGCTGTTCATTTGGCAGCGGCGTTCACCTCCCCCCTCCTCCTCCTCCTCCTCTTCCCCTTCCCCCACTGCCACCAGCACGCATTCTTGCTTCATCATTTTCTGTTGAGACGTATAATTCTTGTGCGTGTGTGTGTGTGTGGGGGGGCTCATCTACTGTACAGATCTAGAAGTAGACTTGACAGCAGGGCACCTGAACTCCAAGACGGTTGACTGCTCTCACTTCTCCTTCAATCCATGTAAACCTTGTCTATAATATCTCCCTTGCATTACACTGACTCACGCTCGCACTATCGCAAGAGGCCCCGTACGCAAACATCAGCGCTCGCAAGGAGGAAAAGCATACCCACGTGCGTCATGCACAACAGTCACGCCACCCTACTCACCCCCCTCCTATGTCAGTTCCTGAACAGCATGTGAGGAGGCCACCCGGCGACGTTGTAATCGACTGTCAGCATACACGCTATGACGTTGTACGTGCCGCGGCGCGCATGGTGGGGTGGACAGTGTGTGATTCTCAACCCGAGAAGTGTGTGCCAACATTTTTGCCTGGCGTCTCACCTGATGCCCTTAACAAGGTCACCGTACCGCCACACGCGAGTGAGGTGCTGTGGGTGGATAAAAGTGTTGTTCGTACCCGTGTTGCAGGACTGGCGTGCTACCAGCGACTCAACCATTACACCGCAATGGACGTGATTGCAAGAAAGGCGCTCTTGTTTCGCCGTCTGATGCAGCTTATGCGCCTTCAAACCACGGAAGACGCAGGGGATGGGTGCAGTGCTGGTGGCGCGGTGGCGTGCGACCCGGGTCGTGGTCCATCGACGTTGGGGCGCTTTCTCGCGCAAGCGGTGCCGGCCAGTTTCTCAAGTCTCACAGATCTCAGCCGCTTGGCCGCGTTCCGGCGGTGTGCAGGCCTTTCTTCTGGATCTCATCCAGTGTTTTTTATCATCAAACCCAACACAGGGTGTGAGGGGAGAGGCATCCGTCTCACTACTTCCCCCGAGGAGGACCTGACAGAGGAGGAGCGAACAGACAAGAAAAAAGAGTGCATCATTCAGCTATACGTGGACCGTCCGCTGTTGATAGGTGCTCGCAAGTTTGACTTGCGGCTTTACGTCCTGCTTGTTGCCGTAGTGCCGCAGCAGCACTCGCGACGCTCCTCGGAAACGCTATCCACTTCTACTGGGCACTCAGCTGCTACGATCACCAATGGGGACCAGGGCTGTCTTAACCCCACAGAGGTGCCCCGTGATGTACAAGGCGTGGAGCTTTACGTGCATCGTGAGGGTATTGTGCGCATCTGCGCTGAGCCCTACTCGGCGCCAACGGAGGAGAACAGCTGTGAGGCATCGCGGCATTTAACCAACTACGCCGTAAACAAGAGTTCAACCTCCTACGTGCCAGCCGCCGACGCTGTAGTCGTTGAGGCCAATGACAGCGTCCACAATGCTTTAAAGCAGGCAACGGTGGCTGAGGACAGGGAAGGAAGCAACAAGCAAAGCCTGGCTGCGTTTGCCTCTTTTATCGAATCTCTCCAAACCCCGGGCGGGTGGCCGCGTGTGCGGCGCCGCATTGACGAGTGCGTCGTCCTCACAGTTCTTTCTGGTGTGGAGGTGCTACGGCGTGAGTTGATCGGCGCTGGCGGCACCCGAGGCCACCGCGCCGATGGTCGCAGCTGCTTCGAACTACTCGGGTTCGACGTGATGCTGCGAGAGGAAGATTTGCAGCCAGTCTTGATGGAGGTGAACCACTCCCCATCGCTGTTCTGCGACACCACTTTCGACTTTGCCGTGAAGAGTGCTGTTTTGCGCGATACCTTTCGGTTGCTGGAGACGCACATGCCTCCATGGGGACAGCACGAGGGGAACCCAAAGAGATACGAGCTTTGCGTGCAAGGCGAGGCTAAAAGACGGCTGGAGCGGCAAACAGACATGCTGGTGCGCGGGGCTACCGCGGAGCCGTTTGGGTTCCGTCGCCTATTGCCTCACTACATTGCGGGTCGCAGCGCAGACGGTGCTGGGGAGTCTGCAGACGCAAGGGACATGGATGACTGGTCACCAGCGGAAAGAGCGGCTCAGCAGCGCATAGTGGAGCTATCAAGGCGACTTCGTTGAGTCTGGCGGCCTCCCCCTCCCCTTCCCTTCCCTCCCCGTGCTCGTGCGTCTCCCCCCCTTTTTTCACCCTCCCTTCTTCAGTCTTGTGCAGTTTCTGCGATCTGCTCTCTCACTCCCTCACACGACTATAATGGGTGCGGCTCCTTTTTTCTCTTTTGCGGCTTGTCTGCTCGCTCGTATTGGCACTTGCCTTGCTGCGACCGCTTATCACGTTTCTGAGCGTTTCGGCAGTGCCCCCGGTACCGTTGGCGGTCCCCTTGGGTTGCTCATACACTCAAGACGACCGCCCCCTTTTTTTTGCTTTTCACGCTCGTGAAAATGTGTCAGTACTCCCCCGGATGGGTGTATGGAAGAAAAAGGGGCGTATGGTCGGTCTGTGTGTGCACGTTGTACTGAGACTTCACCTCGCCTGGTCTTGTGTCTCTTGATGGCACTTGCGATGACCTTCAAGGTCTCCTGTGTGCGAATGGGGTGGGTGAGTTGGCTTGTCTGTCGCTTTGAAGTCGATTCTCATGGGGTAACATACGAAGCCTGAACGAGAAACAAACAGGACAGGGGAGACGCAACGCAAGGAAGAAGCACTAACGTCATACTCTGGCCCCGATTCTCATTGAGAGCCCTCTTTGTTCATGTTCGTCCCGTCGGTGCTTGCTGGAGGAGGAGGGGGGTGGGGTGGGGTGGGTGGGTGGGCAACGCGCGACTGAGGTGCATGGTGTGCGCCTCTGGTTCTATCCTGAGCCCACTGGAGGGTGCCAGCTGGTTAATTGAGTCGCTTCCGCAGATAGGCCCCCCCCCCCTAAGCACGCATGGGCGCCGTAGCGAAGCCAGTCCTCACCGAAAGTGCATCTTCTACGTCTTCCACCAAACTTATTCTGCAAATCCTCCTCTGCTCTTTTTTTTTTGCCTCCCGCCCCTCAACGTCGTCTCTCCTCTGCGCGCTTACATCGGCGGGCGTTTGTCTTGAACACATATATGGCTGTGTGTACCTTGGGGTGTGCCCATAGTGCTTCCTGTCACTTGACTGTGTATCATCAAAGCCCCCCCCCCCCTCCACCACCACGCCCGTGCCTCCGCTGTTTCTCCGTGACGTGTGAGGACCATGCGCACCGTCAAGGACGCGGAACTGCTCCAGTACATGGTGGCAGGCAGTACCCTCGCTGATATCGTCTCCTCCGAAGAGGACGACGACTACTATGACGCCTGCTTTGATGCACCCGAGGCGAAGGCGGAGGGGGGTCCCTGCATGGTGGGGCCGGGTGGGATGTCCACCGGGACAGGCACCAACGCCCAGGGTGCCGCGACGTCACTCGCTAAGTTTCAGCCCGCCCAACACAAGAACGCCGATGCGAAGGTGCTCAATAGGATCCGTATCGATGATTACTATGACGGCCACAACGGCGGCTCCAGCGGTGGTGCGTCATCGAACCAACGAGTACTAAACGAGCTACGGAACATGACCATGTCGAGCCGCTTTGTTCAAAATGCCGGCTCGAAAAATGTGGACCGCTCCGAGCGCGCCACAGTTGAAAATGTGCTCGATCCCCGCACCCGGCTTATCTTATACAAACTTGTGAACAGCGGCATTCTGCGAGAGATCAACGGATGCGTCTCCACTGGCAAGGAGGCGAACGTGTACTACGCTGTGAGCGGTGATGGTACTCCAGCCGCCTTGAAGGTCTACAAGACGTCGATTCTTTCATTCAAAGATCGCGATCAATACGTTTCCGGGGAGTTCCGTTTTCAGCGCTACTGCAAAAGTAACCCGCGCAAGATGGTGCGCACGTGGGCTGAGAAAGAGGCGCGGAACCTCATTCGCCTGCAAGACGGCGGCGTCCTTGCGCCCGCAGTGAAGCTGCTCCGGCAGCACGTACTGATTATGGAGTTCCTCGGCGAGGACGGATGGCCGGCGCCGCGTCTGAAGGAGGTCAAGTTTCCCTCCCTGAAGGCGCTGGACAAGTGTTACCTTGACCTATGCTGCACTATGCGCAAGATGTACGCGCGGAGTCATCTGATCCACGGTGACCTCTCAGAGTACAACTTGCTGCTCTACCGCGGTCGTGTGGTGGTGATCGATGTCTCGCAGTCCGTCGAGTACGACCACCCACGCTCCATGAACTTTTTGCGGCGTGATATCGTCAACGTCAACAGCTTCTTCCGTTCGCAGGGACTCAAGGAGCTCTTCACTTTGCAAGACCTTTTCCATTTTATCACGGCGGATCCCGCGAGAACTGGATGGCAGCGTTGCCAGGGCCCACCAAACGACGAAGAGCTTATGGCTCGACTGAAGGAGATCCGTGACAGCTACGAGGTGAGTGGCGCTGCTCCAGTCGATGCGGAGCAGGCAAAAGTGGATGAACAGGTTTTCTTAAACATCGCTGTGCCCCGAAGCCTGAACGAGATATCTGACCGCGTTGCACCGAACAAGGAGGTTGCTGTGTTCGTCCAGGGCATGACAGCCGCACCTGCGGCTGCACAGGCGCAGGACAGCGACGACGCCGACAGCGAAGACAGCGAAAATGGGGATGTCGGGGACTCTGATGTGAGTGGTGAGAACCCACCGGAGAAGACGAAGGCGCCCCCCCAGGCGGTGCTGGCGAACATGACCAAGGAGGAACGGAAGGAGCACCGGAAGGCTGTAAAAAAGGCCAATCAAGAGAGGCGTGTAGAGAAGAAAAAGAACGGTGCCACAAAGAAGGGGAAGGGAAGGCGGTGAGAGAAGTGCGAAGGGGCAGCGTTTTTTTTTTTGGGGGGGGGGAAGGCCAACCTCGCATGCATTTTTACATCCTCCGCACTGCTCCCCCCCCCGCCCCCGATGCCATCACCGCTTCTGACCTGTCTTTCTGTTTGTGTCTGTCTGTCTGTACATGTGTGTGTGTGTCAGTGACGGCGTGCTCTGTGCGTACGTTTTTCATTTGTTTCGTTACCTCTTGCGCATATTTCTGCTGCTACCGCTGTGTATGGACTCGTATCTGTGAGCTCTGGCGCCCTGTTCTGCTCGTGTCGTGGCGGTGCCACTAAGTCCCCGCCTCTTTTATTCTCTTCTGTCTTTAAGTAAATATGACCATGTCACAGCCAGGAGAGGAGAGAGAAAAACGTGTCTGTGAAAAAAGTGTGTGTGTGGACACATCCAGCGCCTCGATCTTTACAAGCGCCTGGTTGCTGGTGTGTGCCTCCCCCCCCTCCCTCCCCCCTCCCTCGTGGGCGTTGTCGGGGCTCTTGAGCGCTTGAATACGTGTAACAATTGCGTAACTACATGCCTCACTCTCCCCCTCTCTTTGCGTATGTATTTGTATGTATGAGTGTGGGTTGGTGCCTGGCAGCTGCTAATCAGACTATGGAGCCCCCCCTCCCCCCCTCCCCCCCACGGCGCCAAGCATCCACTCAGTCACACCCACGCGTAAAATGAAACATCCAAAAGAAGATCATCGATTAAGCGAGTCAGTGGAGTTTTTTTTTTTTGGGGGGGGGGCACGACGCGCGAGGGACTGCTGGTGGGGTCGCCTGCGAATCTTGAGAAGGACAAAAAATTAAAAAGACTAAAATATTTTAGTACCAACGGCGGTGTTACTGTAGCCGAAAGCGAAGAGATGAAAGAAAAAAGGGGGCGCCCCATTTCTGTCTCCCCGTGTGTGTGTGTGTGTGTGTGCACATGCTGTGCTCGGTAAGCAGGCTGAGTGCGCTGCCACTGCCGCAAGATCTTCTGGAGTCGAGGTGTCCCAGTGACGTCTAGTGGGGGGATCCCTCGGCGCTTGACCAAGAATAAGTTTTTTCGCTCTCTCGCTTATTGCCCACCTCGTTGTTCACATCCCTTCACTGTTTGGTTGTCCATACGGCCCTGCCCGTTGCGTGCTTGTTCTCAGCAGGCGTGCGAGCAGCCCTGTTCTCGATCCACTCTCTCCCCCATTCGCCCCCTCCGCACACAGACAGGCAGAGCCAGTAGCAAAGCGGGATCGCGTCAACAGTGTTTGCCTACACACTTGGGCCGTCTTGTTTACCTGTAACGGTCGCCTTGTCTTCTGCTCATCTCGCCATCGCGCGTCGTGCACTCAACCACACACACAGACACACACACACACTCCGGAACACAGGAGGTACGCCATTTGTCGAGGGTGATCGCTGGTGCTGCACGACGCGATGCTCCGCTTATCGACCCGGCGGCTTCTGTTTGACAAGCTAAGCCAGACGAAGCTGGGGTCAGAGGTGCTCGCCCAGACGCGCAGCGAGATGCGGCACCTCGAGCGCAAAGACAACGTGCTCATGCGCTTCATGACCCGACGACGCCCGATCGATTACTTAGCGATTGAGGTCGACGGTCCCATCACGAGAGAGCTGCATCCATCTTTCCGTCATGTCAAGAACTGCATTACGTGTTTCTTCTTCGTACCATTCGTTGTGCTGCTGGTCTCTGGCTACCTCCAGCCAACGTACTACCTCCTCGTGCCCACTGGCTTGGTGCCCTACGACCATTATGTGCAAATGTGGTCCTTTTCGAACTGGGCAATTTTGTTGGCGGGGCAGCTGTTCTTTGCGCTGGTGGTGTACGACTTCTCTGTGTATGTGCGCTACCCAGTGTTTGCATACTTACTAGCTCCAGCTTATCGTAGGATGGGTTGGTTGCGCCCTCCCCCACCTGCAAGTCTCACAGTAGAGCAGCTCAAGGCTGGTGTCCCTCGCCGCGTGCAAGCGCGTCCACTTGGACGGCCTCTCGCCGAGATGCGGAAGGAAACGAAGACATCGGCAGCAGCGAAGGCGGTTTCATTCAGGCGCACTCCGCGATCGTGATCAGTGTCGTGTACTGCTGGCTTAGCGCAGGTGCTGGCAGTGTCGATGCCGCTATCTCAAGTCGCTTCCGCTCAGCAGCGCATTCGCCCATAACAGGCAAAGTCAGTTGCTTGGTTTTTTTCATACTCACAAATGTGCCTTGCGTGAAGATAAAAGAAACACACACACACACTGTACACACTTGCGTTTTGTGTGCAGCATGAGCAGAGATAGTGCCGTCTGGAACTGAGGTCGTTCATCGGCTTCAACCGTGGAGCCCGAATCTTCGCCGTCGGCGCTCTGCGCACGGGCCGTATTCCCGGCGTATCTGTCGCATTTGAAAACCGGTTGACCCCACATGTTCCCGCGGCTCATCAGCGCATGCTATTTTTTTTTTCCGTTTCACCCCGCCCCCCTTCTCGTCTTTGTTGCTCCACTGACTTTTTCGTTCTCATCCACCGTTTACCCGCTTTTTTAAATACACTCGGGTTCCTCCCCCCTCACACACACACACACACACACACACACGTACGTGTGGGCTCCTTGTAAAGTTGTTTCACGCCGTGAGCGTACAGCGACGTTGCAGTCGGTGCAGTATTTTGCCTGGTGGTGTGGGGCTTTTGCAGGCGGCGAGTCTTGGTTGTGTTGTCTGTGTCGACTTTATATATAGGGTCTCTTCTAGGCTTCGGAGCCTTTGCGCTCTCATTGTCTGCGGCACGGCTGTCGTTTCTCGGAACTTCGCCTCCGCCCCCCCCCCCCCGCCAACACTCAAGCTCCCCATCTATCGACGCTCGGCAGCCCCCCCCCCCCCGCTTTCACACACCTCGGTTTGTCACATCTACGCGTGACACAATCTTAAAGGGACACACACGCGTGCACACATACACACACGCACACACACACAAGCACGTTTTTTTTATTCCGTGTTTTCTTCCTTGAGTAACATATGATGTACTCTGCCAATGCCATGTACGCCGAGGCGTACTATAACCAGGCGGCCAATGCAGCCGCCAAAGCCAAGCAGGAGTCAGTCCCTCAAAACCTCCACCACACCTTTGAGGACCCCAACCTGTTCTACACGGCCGCCCCACCTACCCAAGGACACGGCCAAGCGCCACCAGCGCCACCGCCCCCACATGCGCCGCCCTCGTCGAGTGTACCTGCAGGCTACCCCCCTCCGGGAGGCAGCGCTCCGTACAGCCAGCAGCAGGTCCAGCCCTCGTATGTGTCCCCATACAACCAAATGGATCCATGTGGGAGCGCCTACGCTGCGCCGCAGTTCCAGCAGGGCTACGCTCCGTATGCCCCCCCTCCTCCTCCTCCTCCTCAGGTCTCGGAGCAGCAGCATCAGCAGCAGCAACCGCTGTCAGCGCAGCAGTATACCGCACAGCCCCAGCCTCTGCAGCAACAGTACGGCAACTACGCACATCCCTCTGTGCCTTATGGTCAGCAGCTGCAGATGCAGCAGCAGACCCATCAGCAGTACGGCGTGCCAGGCGGCTACTCGCAGCAAACGAACCCTGACTTCATTCGCGTCACGCAGGTGCAGATGCGTAAGAGCAGCAACAAGCCGGGGGCTCTTTATGACCACCTGAGTGTGCCACGTATCATGCCGGAGGACATCGACGAGGACCTCCGGCAGCGCATGCCTGCGCCGATGCACATCACACCAGCCAGTCGCATTTGCGTTCGGCCGACGATGAGCACATTTCCCCAGACACAGCAGCTGGCAGACTCCCTTAGCCTACCGCTCGGCATCAACTTTCGTCCATTTGCAGAACCACGGCTGAACGAGGTGGACCTGTCGAGCAAGGGCAATGCCATGGTCCGGTGCAAGGTATGTGGGGCCTACATCAACCCTTTTACCACCTTCACTAACGCTAGCGATGGCTCACGGTGGCAGTGCATCCTGTGCAGGCACATGAACGTGACGCCCCGTGCCTACTTCAGCCCCATCGATCCGCAGACCGGCCAGCTTGAGGACATCATGAGCCGCCCAGAGCTGTTGCACTGCAGTGTGGACTTCTACGCGACGCCGGAGTTCCTGAAGCGCCCACCGCACCGACCTGCATTCCTGCTGATGCTGGACTGCTCCTTCTCTGCGGTAGCCTCAGGTCTCCTGAATGCGATGTGCCGTGGTGCCCTTGTGGCATTGGAATCCATGAAGGACGACGACGGGTTGTACATGGGCATCATGGGCTATGATGCCACTGTTTATTTCTTCAATATGCGCTCCACCCTGAGTGCGCCGCGCATGATGGTGTCCCCGGACACAGTGCATGATATCGCCAACGTGAACGACGACTTCAAACTGGAAAAAGTTGAGCTCCCGTGCCCGGCAAGCGATTTGGTGGTTTCCGTGAAGGAGTCGTACCACCATCTTCGCATGGTGCTTGAGTCCCTTCCACAAATGTTCGCCTCTACGAAGGAGGTTGGCTGCGCACTCGGTCCTGCCCTGGCAGCGGCTGTGGCAATGCTGGAGGCGAACGGAGGAAAAATTCTCGCCAGCATCACGAGTATACCATCGGAGGGGGATGGAAAGCTGAAGCACCGTTTCGATCCTGAGAAACTGTCGAACCAGCCGAAGGAGTACACAATGTGTGCGCCGGCGAACGACTGGTACAAGCAGCGGGCTCTGGCGTGCTCAAACAGCGCCGTGTCGGTCGACCTCTTCGTCGGTGCGAACAACGATGTGGACCTGTCGACGATTGCCCCGCTCGCACGTTTCACCTCCGGCTCGATCCATCGAGCGACGGCTGTGGCCATGAGCGGGATAGCGGATCAAGTCCACCGGACGTTTTTGCGTTTCATTGCATTTGACTGCACACTGCGGGTGCGCACTTCCAAGGGACTCATCGTACCGAACTTTTATGGTCACTGCCATGTGCGGGTGCCAGATTTGCTGGTGCTGCCCATTGCCGACGAGGACTCCTCGTACTCGATTGAGTTTAAAGTGGGTTCGAACTACACCGCCAAGTTTGCCTACGTGCAGTTCGCCATTGTCTACACGACGCGCTCGCGTGAGCGCCGAATCCGCGTGCACACGGTTCAGATTCCCGTGTCTCCCGTTATCGGGCAGGTCATCAACTCGATCAATTCCCTCGGCATGTCATGCTTTTTGTCTAAAATGTGCGTTGACATGGCTGTCAGCGGACCGTTTTCGCGGGCGCAGGATAAAATAACCGAAAAGCTCACCACTGCGTGGAAGGTGGCTCTGAAGCAAATCGAGGCGCAGGGAATGCGGCCGAGCTCTGGGATGCTGCTAATCCCTGAGAGCATGCGCTTCATTCCTCAATTGCTTTGCGGGTTCTTTCGGTGCGCGGCCACCGGCCTCGCGACCGTGCGCCCACTGCCGCCAGATGAGCGCATTGCGGCCATGTCCTCGGTGATGTCCTGCCCGGTCGAGGCGATGGTGCCGTGGTATGTGACGTGGACGCACGTTGTGTACGCGCCAGGGGAGGATGTCGACCGGTTGCCAGCTTCAATCTTCTCCTCTGAACAGTGCGTGCACCGCGAGGGCGTCTATCTCATCAACGTCGGAGCTGTCATTGTCCTGTGGTTTGGTAAGCACGTCCACCCAGACATATTTCAATTGTTTGGGTTAAATCCAGGCGAAGTAGCACCGGAGAGCACGGAGAGACAACAACTCGGCGCGTCGCCGCAGCAGCTCGAAGCACTGCGGCAGCGTGTTGAAAGGCTTGTCTGGACTCATCGGGAGATTAACCGCAGTGCCTTTGCTGCCGTAATGGAGCCGTGCGTCCAGGGCAACTCCACCTACGAGCCGATGATGAAGCGCGGAATGGGGGAGGACAATACACGCAACCTCGTCGCTTATGGATCTTACCTGCGCAAGGTGTGGGACTCTGTGAGTGCGAGCAAATAGACACACACACACACACACACCCTCCCCCCCCCCCCCCAAAAAAAAAAGAACACCTCTTTTGAAAAAGAGTGGATGTCGTGTGCGGGGAGGTCCCTCATCTATTTGTAAGTGGCAGAGGCCAAAGTCAATGTTTGAGCGGCGCGAAGCTGCGCCATTACACTGCAGCTGCAGGTGTGTGGGTGATGGAGCGGTGTCCGGTACTCGTGGAGTAGGCGTGGTGATTACGCAAAGGTGACAGCATTCATTGTTCCCCCTATGCTGGTGCGCGCGGCGTATCCTGTAGTGCGCACCGCTCCGTAGTTTGAGCCATTGAGCTACGTGCACGGAACTGAGACTCTTCATTTTTTTCTCTCTCTTTCCTTCTTACGTGTGTGTGTGTGTGCTTAATCGGATGGGAGGGAGTGGGGGTATGTCTTCCTCCTCGTCTCCGTATGACAACTCGCCTCATGGTTTCTTCTTGTCACAGGACAAACCCACACACACGCACACCCATTCACATGACGTATACCGGCCCATTCTTGACAAAGGGTGTCAACAACTCAACGACATGCAGCCGAGCGAGAAGAACGCAACACCTTCCCCCCTCTCAAAAAAAAAAAGCACCACGCCATCCGTTCTCGCGTTCTGCGTTCATTGCAAAGGAAAGAAATCCTTGCGTCTGCCTCTGGAGATGTCTCTTCTTCCTGTTTCGTCCTGCGCCGTCATGTTTTTCGGGCACAGAGCTGTGACGTGTGTGTGTATGTGCGTTATACCTATGATCTAACTGATGCCTTTACGGTGACCGTGCCGCTATTGGTCGAATGTGTGTGCATCGGACAGGGCTTCCACACTCGCGTGTGTCTCTGCCCCCCCCCCACACACACACACACACACACATTTTCTCTTATTTCATCGTCAAATGCTCCGCGCCTTGTTATTCAGGTTTCAAGGGAAGGGCGGGGGGAGGGGAGGGGTTAACATGTAGACCCTAAGCTTTTCGTCACGCTCTCTACTCTTCCCCACCCCTCTTGTCCAATTATCTTCAATGGTGTACCTCGGTACGGTCTCTACACGCGCGTCCACACACTCGTATTCGCGAGGAGCATCCAAACCGGAACAAGAGAAGAAAAGGAACAAGAAAAAAGTGAACTGTGATTGTACTTGATAGGCAAGAGACAAGCGTCCACAAGGAAACATACGAATCTGTTCGTTACACACACGCGCTCACAGGCTGAACAAACAACAATAACAAAAAAGGCATCAAACTTCACTGGAGAGCACACCGACATACATCGATTAATGGGAACCGTAATAAAATGACTCGTCAACAGCATGTGTCAGTTGTGGCGCTGCTCCTACTCTGCTTTCTAGCGAGTACAGCCGAAGTCAAGGCATGGGGAGGTGGCGAGGATGCACAGGCCATTGCGAAGCGCGACAAGCAGGAGCAGATACAGTTTTGGGAGCGTGAGGTCAACACTCTCCGCCAGGGTGAGATCACCAAGGCGTACAACAAACTCTACCAGGCCCAGGCAGCGTTGGAGTCGGCTCGGAAAAAAGAGGGATTCTTCTACACCCGACCAAAAGACAAGGCGACCATCCGCCTGCTTGACGAGGACTACCGCAGAGCATTGGTGGAGGTGGACACACTAAAGGAGCAGGAGCGGCTCATGGTGGCGAAGCTGAAGCCGCTTTATGGCGTCGCCTCGCTACACTTTGTCCAGGATCAGAAGCGCACCATATCGGAGTCCATCAAGGCCGTGCAATCGCTCAGCTACGACAACGCGTGGTATTCATCCCTGTTTAGCCTTGGTGAAGTGGAAAGTTTCTCCGACATCATCGTGGGCTTCATTGGCAATTGGGTCATGGGCTTCGTCCTCCTCTACCCCTTTGCAGTTCTTTACTACGCGCTCTGGGCCGCCCCTTGGAGTGTGTTTGAGTACACCTCTGGTATTGCGGACCTGATCCCTGGCATTGTTGCCTACACCGCATGTGTCGTGGTGATGTGCTTGCCCCTTATTGTTCTTGCACTCACAATTTACTTGATTGCTCGGTACTACGGACCGCAGCTGCAGGCGGCTGCACGGAGGACTCGGGCGCGCCGGCATCAGTACTGAAGCGCAGACTCCAAAAGAGGACGAAGAGAATCTACCAGGCTTCCTATCACGTCTCGAGAGAGGACCGAGGCGTATGAGCGGCTTTGTCGAGGAATGGGCAGGGGGGAAGTACAAGGAACACTTCGTTTGTGTTCGTGGAGGGTGTGGCCACTTCGCGCTGCGGAGGGTCGCTCTCGTTGACGTCCTCCAGCTCCACTTTCTTCCAGGGGAGGGGGGGGGTGTAGGAGAGATGTTACTCAAAACAGCAACACCGTTTGGCTTGATGCAATAGGCGGACGTGATTGGTATTTTTGAGGATGGCCGCCTCAATGGCACATCTTCCCTTTGTTCGCCGTTTTATCGCCCCATTTTTAGCCGCCGCCTCAGTTGGGCTGAATCTCTGTTTTTTCTTTATTGTTGGTTCTGGTCAACGTGAGCGGCGTGTGCACGTGTGTTCCATCTTTTGTGGACATTCCTATACACTCCACTGTTGGGATCTTGTTGTTCATCCCCTCGTCTAAGTTGTATATGTACGCGCTTATGATGGACATTGGGCTTGCGCGTCTGAGATGCATCACAAAAACCACGGACAGTCTCGACCGCGGACTACACAGAGAGCGAGTCGTATCTGAGCTCTGCAATGGTGTCGCCCACACTGACAGCGGTGATGGCAAACCTTCTGGTGCCCACGCAAGTGTGTGTGCTTGCGGCTGTGTGTGTTGTTTTATCGTTACTTTGCCGGCACTGTCTTTCGTTCACGCCCATCACGGAGAGGGTTCTTGACATCTCGGAGTCGATCTCCTGCCTCCTCATTTCCACTGGTACCGAGGCAGCTCATTGGGTGTCTCTAAATTGAACTGCGTCGCAATGGTTTTGCCTCGCCCTCCCTTCTTTCCCTCCTCCACTTCGCACCCCTCGACCTCCATCAGCGCCCCTTGTCAGTTCCGCAGAAGCGTATACAGCCATATGCATCCCCCCCCCCCTCTCCCCTCCCTACTCAGCCATCAGTACTTCTATGTACAGAGAGGTGGTGGCGGGTCCGAGTTGTTGGGGAGGCGATGCACAGGGAGTAGACAGCAACTGCATGACTCCTTTGCCTTTCAGCTTGTCCTCACTTCCACTCCTAAGCCTACCTCCTCTCTCTCTCTCTCCTCTCTCTTCATGCAACTGGCAAGAGACATCGCAGTTCCTCTCTGCTATAGTGGCAGGGATCTCCCTCGTTTTTTTTTCCCGTAGTTCTCTGTGGGCTTCTTCTCTTGCCGTGTGCTCATCTCACCCCCGATTGTTGCATCCGTGAGGAGGCGCTAAACCAGGGGTGTGTCATGAGCATTACCGCTGACCAAAGCGACATTGGAAGCGGTGGCAATGGCAGCGGCATCAATGGAAAGTATGATGCGCTGGAGCTCCCCCCGGTGATGGAGAGCGTATTGCGACCTCACCAGGTAAGTGCATTGGAGTTTATTTGGAAGCGTCTCGTTCTAGACGGCGCGCTGCGCATGGCTGCTCGCACCTTCTCGTCCACAATTGAGCAGCGCACTCGTTTGTATCAGGAGGTGTTTGGCGTCATTTTAGCGCACTCGATGGGTCTCGGGAAGACGCTCACTTCACTTTCCTTCGTCTTACTCTTTCAGGCACAGGCAATGTTGATGGCAATGAAGCGCGACCGAGTGCGTCGGCATCAGCAGCAGCAGCAGCCGTCAGGGGGATCCTTCGGCGCTGCGGCTGCAAGTTTGCCACTCAAAGGTGCCGTGTGCCCCAGTCTACGTGTGCTGGTGCTATGCCCGCGCAGCTGTGTGTTGCACTGGCAAGCGTCTATTGCGGAATGGATTCATCCGCGGTATGCGGGAACCATGAGGGTCAACTCTTACGTGCCAAGTGCGATGGGCATTTCCCTAGGTGCGTCCCACCGTGGTGGCGGCAGCGGCGGTCGTTCAATAGAGGAGGTACTCCTTTCCTACTACCAGGAGGGGGGTCTACTGGTGCTTGGATACGAGGAATATCAACGCCTTTTGCAGTACGCCCAGGCACAGTACCGCAACAACCCCACCAACACGTGGCCTCGCGTGTGGTCCCTCTTGGATCGCCTGCGACTCCATCTTCCGCTGTTTCAGGTGGTGCGTTTGCTGGATATCATCGAGACCGCCGACCTCGTTATCCTCGACGAGGCGCATCGCCTACGTCGCAGCAGCTCAAATCTCGTGACAGCGTTATCGAAGCACCTCCGCACCATTCAGTTGCGGCTAGCACTTACCGGTACCCCGCTGCAGAACCATCTCGAGGAATACAATACGATGCAGTCTATCATCACCGGCAGAGAGCTTGACACTCAACTTTTTTATAAACACTTTATTGCACCAATCGAGAAAGGGCAGTGTGTCGACTCCACGTACCCGCAATTTCTCGAGATGCAGCGGTGCGTTGCTTCGTTGCGCAGATACTTCGCAGAATCTGCGCACCACTGCGGGCCGGAGGTGCTGGCGGCTACTCTGCCGCCTCGCCGCGAGTTCCTTTTTTTTTTCAAGTTATCCGCTGCGCAGGAGACGGCTTACAAGGCGATGCTGAATTACTTCCAGACGCAGGTCCGCTCTGGCGAAAAGATGGACTCGGTTCTGCGGCTGCACCACGTCGCTTCACACATATGCCTGCACCCAGCCCTCTCGGAACTGGAAACTCCAAGCGGTACCACCGCCCTTGCCTCTGCCAAAGAGGGCGAGGAAGACGTGGATGAGGAAGAGGAGAACGCAGCTCTGGTTGCGTCTCCAACGCTGCCAACCGCTGCCCTGACTAGAGTGGATGTCTCCGACTCCCCGAAACTGAGCTTTGCTTTCCACCTAACCCTGCACATCGTCCGTGAGCAGCGCGAAAAGGTTGTCATATTTTCGCAGTATCTGAGTCATCTGCGACTGATGGGGCAGTTGTTAGCGCGTGAGGGGATATCAGCACCATCCTTGACCGGGACCGCATCCAACGCAGAGCGATGCCGTTGCATCGCTGAGCTCCAAAGCAATGATGCGTGCCGCGTGTTGCTGTGCTCTGTCCGTGCAGGCGGCGTTGGTATCAAGCTGACAGCGGCCAATCACTGTATTCTGCTCGATGTAAGCTGGAACCCCACCGATGATGTCCAGGCGACGTACCGACTATATCGTTACGGACAGTTGCGGCCAGTGAACATCTACCGTCTGGCCACTTGGGGCACTTCCGAGCATATTGTCTTCGCTTATGCGTTGCAGAGGTCGTGGTTGCAGAAGAAGATTGCCGACATCAGCGACCCGCATCGGCAACAGCGCCATCAGACGCGCAGCTACTTTCGGTATCCGTGTGCAGTCTCCTTGCCAGATGAAGAGTCGTATCTTGCCGTGGAGGAACCGACGACGGCCGCCAAATTGCCTCCAGCGCTCGGGGAGACGGTAGTGAGCAGTAGTCGTCTGGCACACGCGCTGGAGGTGTGCGAGACACAGTGCTCGGTCGCAGCCCACGTCCTGCACGCTCACCCGGAGGTGAAGCCGTACCTCCACGTTGTAATCCCACAGTCAGTGTTGCTGCTCCACAACGAAAATGACGTCATTCTCGAGCGTGGGCGCCGCTTCGATGATGCGGCGCGCAAATCGCATACGTCTGTTGCGATTCCGCTACAGGCAAGTGGTGATGATGCGAACAATGCCCAGTCACGAGAAGAGATGAGCTTGCTGGATGCCTGTGAAGCAGAGCTGGTAGACGCGGCGCGCCAGGCAGCCCATCTGGTGATCACACGTGTTTGGCGGACACGCGAGGATGCAACGGCTTGCAGTGATACGGTCTCAGAGGTGCGCACACTGGATCAGATGATGTGCCAGCAACTGCAGGAGCTTGTGTCCCCGCTGCTGGGAAAACGTTCGCCGCCTCGATTCTTGGCGGAGGTGCTGCTGCTGTGCTATCAGGCCGGCGCTGCCGACCTTTTCCGCACGCTTCTGCAGAAAAGCACGTATTTGAAGCTACGCACGTATCTGGTCAGTCGCGTTCCAGCGTCCGCGCGACGTAGGGGGCGAGACACAGCGTTGCCCAGTCGAAGCCACCTCGAAGACGCACTGCTCTTCGCACCGATGTCGCTGCTCAAGTCCATGTCGTCGGTCGAGGCAACGTACGTGGTGACCGAACTCGGTTGCGACCGTCCTTTTGTGGGCTTTTGCATGAGAAGCGGTTTGCAGCGGCTGTGGTTCGTGGATGAACGCCCTGTGCTCAGCGAGGCCACTTTGGAGTCGCTGGCGGCGTTGCTGGGTGTCATGCCGGGCAAAGTCGACAGCGGTAACGACAGCGAGTATGGCGAGAATGAAGAAAATAGACCTGTACTTCAGAGGCAGAGCGATGACGGTGGAGTCGCCGAGGCGCTGTCAGTGCTGGCGCAGTCCGTGCTGGGTGCCATGACGAGTTGCCTTGAAGAGCAGTGGCCTCCGTACGAAGGCTTTACGCTACCGCCGCAGCATCTTCAACTGGAGCGCGAAGAGATGCGCATGGCGCGCGCTTACTCTGTGGCGACGCGAGCCCACACGGAAGGGCTGTTCCCCATCGCCCAAGTGGCGGATCTTCTTCGGTTGCCCTCTTATCGACAAGGTCAACACATGTACGGGTGTGCGCGGTGCCGCAGTCCGCTGCTGCAGCGACTTGACGCGACACACCTGGAGTGCCCGCGTTGCCACTACAATGCCGAGTTCGAGGTGCGTGCCGACCCCCGCATGCAGCAACAGGCGGTGCTATACCAACTGTCCGTGGTGGCTAACCTGCTCGACGCCTTCTCCATAACCAAGAGCTTTGCGGTATCTTTTTCGCCCGCTACGTGCGCTGATGTAAGCGCGGCTTTGCGGGAGGTGCACACGTCGCAGGCTGTATTCGAGTTTGTTCGCCGCACAATGGAGGAGGGGGTTCGGACTTTCCTGGATGAGTATCCACCACATCTGGTGCGACTGCTTGGGCTGCAGCTGGGAACTGGCGGCGACGTCGAGGACCTGCAGCGGGTGTTGCTCGCCAATGGCCGGCTTGCCTCTCACACAAATGTGCGCGAGCACCTGCGACACCGCCTCGCACAGGCGTTTGCCGACTTTGTACACCCCAGCACACTCACGCAGTATGTTGCCATGCCTCTAATGTTTTTCGTCACGGCGTTGCATTACCTTGCTCGATGTGAAGGGCTTACCTACACCCACGAGCTTCTGCTGGATGAGTGCCTGACGCCACGGCGCAAGCTGCTGCGGTTCGCCAGCGATGCCCTCGTTAAGGTGCTCTATGTAGAGCGGCTGTTGAAGTACTGCCGGCAGAAGCCCCTGCCCCCCACGTGCGCCTCCTCAGTGTCTCTGGCCGCCTCTGGCGCTATGGCAGAGTCAGGGGTAGAAGGCCCGCAGAAGGGTGCTCTAAACAGCGATATGGATGAAGTTGTCTCTCTCACTTCCCTTATGATGGCGGCCTCCTCGTCTTCTGAGAGCCGAAGCCTGTCTTCAGCGTCTTCGTCATCATCTTTGTTCTGCGGCGACAGCGCTGCCGGTACCGTGCAAGTGCAGAGGGTCCCGCGGCACCGTGAGGCGGGCGAGGGTGACAGTGGCAGAAACGGTAGCACATCAGGGACCACCTCCACCCCCTCTCCCCCCCCCTCTTCTTCCTCATCAGCCCGTCGCAGCTCAACCAGCTCGTTTACCTCTGTGTACTCCAGCGACCGCGAAAGCTTTCCTGACGGAAGCGTGTCAGACGCCGATGAGTGTGATGGGACGACGCGGGGTCAGCAAGAAAACGCGACATGGCTTGAAGACCTGGCGGGCAACACACTGGAGCGGGCCGCCCCCACGGCAGAGGAGCTGGAGAGCGAGGCGGTGCAGCAGCAGCGCTCGGCCCAGTACTGGATCGCCTTCTGCGAGGTGTACGGCACCCACAGCGCTGAAGCGCTCACCGTGTATATTGAAGACACGGTAAGTGACGCGAAGGAGCTGCCACCACCACCGCTGTCCTTTTGGATTTCACAGGTTGCCCACACCACCATGGTCGGTTATCGCATGACTGAGATGCTGGACATCTTCTTCAAGAAGCTTTTGGAGTTGTCTCAGCAGGTGAGAGTCATTGTGTAGAATGTCACGGGGTTGACGGCAGGAGCTTTTTGCTGGCGGTTTCGTCACAGTAATTTTTTTTTTTTTGGAGGGAGAAGGTGGGCCTGAAGAGGTTGAGGGCGAAGGAGTGACATGTACGCGCGTTGCCCCGCTACCTCCCCCTCCCTCCCCATCGCTTGTCTCGCCAATGTAAGAGAAACGTCGGTGTATTGTCTCACTCCTTTCCTGGTCTGTAAGACACGGAACGAAGGTCTGAAACACCGGGGGCAGAGGGTCATGCGAGACAAGCACACGAGGCAACCAGCCGAGAACACAGCTGCGAGGGTGAGGGTCGAGAGAGTGGAGGTTGGAAGGTTCTGATCGCACGCACAGCGTATCGTGGAGGCAGAGTGGGCATGGCTCAACCCTCCCCCTCCCCTCCCCTCCCCCCCTTTTTTTTTTTACACCGCTGGTCTCTCTCACCTGCACCATCGTTCGAGAAAAATATATGTAGGGGATCGCCATGGCAGCAGGAAGGTGTAAAAACTCTACCGGCTGTTCCACAGCCATGAAGGTACCCTCACGATGTGATGCTCGGTGCGGCGTCTTCACTAGCGCCCCACCTCAGGCCAGTAGGCAAATCTCCTCTCGTTTTTTTCCTTTTGTTGTCTGCGCATCTCCTCTTGTCAATGCGGTCTGTTTTTTCTAATGTTGTATTTTTTTTTTGCGTATGCATATGCGCATCTGCGCAGCATGGTCACACATAGCCGTTCACAGCATAGATGTAAGGCACCCCCCCACCCCCCAAACCAGACTTTCGAATGGTGTTTCTTCATGGACACATACGTCACCTTGAAAAAAAAGAAGAAAGGGATTGCGTCAGATTGGGTTGCTCCCGTCGTTGTGTACAGGTGTGATAGGCCTTAAGCACAACTCATCTCGTCGTCATTTTTCTCCTCCGCTCTCCGCCGACTGTTCTTGTTACACACGCATATACACTCAAAGACGCACACGTGAACCTACACACAGGGACACCCATAGACGTGCACAACGACAGTGACGACAACAAAGCGCATGGGTGATTTGTGTCAAAGACAAAACTGCAAATACGTGGCTTCTGCTGAGGGAGTGGCGATTTTTTTTGGTACACTTTCTCCCCCCCGTCCCTCTCCGGGTAGCGGCATCGAAGGCCAACGCCTTCTGTTCTGTGGCGGCGTTGTGCTCACGTTTGAGCATCTTGCGTTCCCGTTTCCCCCGGCAAGCTGGGCGTGCATGTTACGTAGAGGACAATATTGAGTTGATTGGGTTAATCAACTGCCCACCCAGTAGCCGAGCTGAACACACTCCAGCTGTGTACGATGACTTCAATGAACGACTACCAGGACTCGTTTGAAGCCAGCACTACAGCGACACATGAAGACGAAGAGACCACCTCAGTGCGCACAGGCTCAACGACAACCACCCCCAGTGTCCATGTTAGTGCTGGCAACGAAGACAGTGGTGCCGACGTGGGGGGTACCGTCTCCGAGGACGAGATGGGGTGTGACGGGCCGACTTCCAGCTCCGCTGTAACGCCGTCACTGACCGCCAAGAACTCACAACTGCCCTTGGCTGGAGCCCCCGCAGCGGTACCGGTGCCTGTGCCTGTGCCTGTGCCTGTGCCTGCACCGTCAGTCTCCACGTCGCTGGCAACGCAGCTGAGGGACGACAGGAAGCACGGCTTGCGCGTATCTGGTTCGCCGATGCGCGACGCACAGAGCTCTGAGCAGTCCTTCGGGGCTGTCTCAATCTCAAAGAGCGCCAAAATGGAAGGCGAGGTGTCGAGCGCTATTCTTCCTGGCAGCGACAGATTGCAGTCCTTTGTCACCCGTAGTGCTTCAGACACAGCCCACGACGTATTCAAAGAGAACGCCAGCAACGTCGCCAACCCGCGTTTCCGAGGACCAAAGGGCGCTGGATACGAGGCGCTGTCCCACTTTGTGGCCTTCCACAGCAGTGGGAGTGAATCCACCAGAGGGTCGATGCTGAAGCCGCAGGTTTTCGGGAGCGGAAACCAAATGTCAGCTTCTCAATCATCGATGGAGAGTCTGCGAGCCTCCAAGATGAGTGCACAGAATGCAGAGCCGGGGGGGAGCGCGGAGAAAGAGCCGACTACCGCCTGCTTAGTGACCCCCTCAGCGTCGGCGCAGCAGGCCAAGTCGCCACAGAAGACCGCCTCGGAGTCGAAAGAGGCCTCTGTGGTACTGAGCAGCGTCTTCAGCACTTTATCGCAACATCTGCAGCAACAGCCACCGCCACAGAAACCGCAGCCTACCGTCGCCTCAGCACCAGTTGTCGGCCCTGGGGTAGCGAACCCTTCGCACCCAGCGCCTGCAAGTGCCGCTCCTGCGACATGGTCTACGTCTGATCAAGGACCGACGGTGACACCAGCTCCATTGCAAGCCCCCAGGCTGCTGGACTTCTCGCCACTTCCCGCTCTCACCATGCAGACACAGTCACCACAGGCCCCTACGGTTTTCTCCCTACCAGCACTCCCTCCACCGGGATTGTCTTATACAAGCGACACCAAAAGTGCCACCGCCACGACCGAGGTACCATCTCCCATCGTAGCAACGGCTGAGGCCAAGGACTCCACGGCGTCGCAAAGCAGGTGGATGATTGGAGACGTGCAGTGCCGCAGCACCCCGATAGAAAAAACGGCGTCCCAGCAAATATCGTTGCCCCCACCGCCATTAGTGCCGAATGGGCCCACTCTGGAGCAAAAACACACATCCGACCTCCGGGAGGCGTCAGAGGCGGTGGAGAGGCTAGTGAAGGCGTTTGCTGTGCTGAAGGGCTACAGCCGTCTTGAGACATGTCAATCTAGAAGTCGTCCCCTCGCCGACAGCGTGCCTGTCTCGGAAGGGACAACATCCATCGTATCTGCCGCCGCTCATCGGGTTGGGGGGCCTTCTGCCGTCCAGGTGCACCAGGATGTGCGCTCGCGCGGGCCCCGTGTTTTTGTACCGGGGGAGGCATCATCAAAAGCTTCGCTGCTGCGGGCGCCTGTTTCTCAGCAAAAGGACAGGGAACGCTTGGCCGAGGGGCTCGTCCTAGACTGCGTGCTGGGACTCTTAGGGGAGCATGCAAGGAGCACTGCTACTTCCTCTGCGGGTGGACAAGTGAGGGAGGGAGTTGAGAAACTGAAGCGGCCAACAACTACGTCGTCGCAGGCCGTAGCGAGGCCCCACTCCGAGGTGGTGACAGCCGACGCCTTTGCGTACAGAGGGGGCACCATGTTGCATGGTGGAACACCGAACTGCGCCGCTGGCACCGCCTTGGCGGATGCGCCGACCCACGCGTATTTCAACCCGTCATCAGCTTCTGTGCTCGGGCTATGTAGCAGTGGCACCACTTTGTTTGACCCCCGAGATCGGCAGAGTGCCGTCGACCTCTACAATGTCGTGCGTGAGGCACTCGAAAAGTACGTGCTGCGCCGTGTGGTGACCGGCAGGGAGAAGGCAGAGGATCTGCCGCCGCGTGCTCGCCCTATCCCTGTCATCTTTGCGTGGGCGCTCCTTCTAGACGCAATGAATCTCTGTGAGGAGATCGCACGGGTGGCCTACGGCGCAGCGCCGTGCACACCGAGTGCTGTGTATCCGGTGCTTGCACAGTTCAGGGGTGATACAGCGTGTGAAGAGGTTGCCAAGGCAGCGATGCATTGCCTGCCCTTCGAGGCACTCAGCACCAACAGCCGCGACACTTCTGTACCACGGGACGGTGTCTGCGTCTTTCGTATGGCTTGCTGGGTTACGCAGCAGCAGCTCTGGACTATCGCCGATGCTTTGGTTGACACTGTCCGAGAGGACATGGTGCGACGCTCCAAGGCTCTGCAGTACTCGCTGTTTAACGCGGCCGCAGTGCCCGAGGTCGATCCACGTGTTTTGGTCCCTCCCAGCACTCCGATGTTCACCCTTCGGCCGCTGCCGGGTCGGAAAGGCGACAGTACGGTGCCGATGACGGCTGACGCCTCCAGTGCAGCGGCTACTGCCGCATCGTATAGACGCATATATGAAGGCGATGGAGGAGAGAGGAAACGGTCGGTTCGCGGCAACTCCGACCAGGACCTTTTCGAGGTGCCCACTGCTGCTTTGCAGAAGGTCGCGTACCATGTCTCGCTTCTCTCCACCGATCTACTCTCTGACATGGGCACCGCGAAACACCGCGCGCCGACCACCTTGACCGCCGAAGAGTACCCCAATGCCGCCACCGCCGTCGCCGAGACCCTTAGCGAACTGCTCCAGGATGAGTCCATCAAGGCGGCTGTGCAGCGACGAGCTGCCGAGAAGGTCAAAAAGGCGCAAATGGAGCGGACTAATTCTGCCTCAGCCACGCGTCAGCGGAAGGAGCAGGCCATTATCGAAAAGGCAGAGAGGGAAGCTGAGGAGGTGGTACAGCGCATCCTGCAAGAGATGAGGGCTCAGGGAGTTGCCTAGTCATGTCCACGCGATAAAGGAGGAGGATTCTGTTTCTTCAAAGGTATATCAGCTCCCACTCCTTTAGTATACTCGGGCTCATGTGTAAGACACGTCGCTTCCGTGTAAACACCGGCCTCGCCCCCCCCCCCCCTTGAGTTCAGACAAGAGGTCTGGAAATGGGCAAACGGACTTATTCAGTTCTTCGGCTCCAACGGCCCACCTCTTCGTGGCAGCGGAACACCGGGTGCTGCATTTCCTTTTCTAGCATTACACGGGCCTAATCTGTCACACTCACCCACAAGTGGCTGCTGCTGCGCGGGTGGGGTAGGAGGCTTGCAAACGAAGTAAAAAAAAAACGCGGCGGGAGGGGGAAGTGAGTGGTGGGTAGCGCCCGTGGGAGTGTGGGTGCAGGTGCGCACGGCGCAGGGATACTGAGGCTCGGAGTATAGCCTGGCAGTGACGGTTGCGTCAGTGAGTGCATTAACGTTTTCCCATCGCAGTGGATAAGCTCCAGTCCTTTGTCTACCCCACCGCTCATACTCCCCCCCCCCCCGCAAAAAAAAAAGTCTACCCCACCCGCCCACACTCTACACCCCTTTCAGCCTTTGCCCTTATATTAATTTTTTTCTCGCGAGGCTTGCAGTCCTTAGTAAATTGTGGCTTTGTCTGTGACGCGATGCGGTTGCTCCCTCCCCTCCCCTTACTTTCCCTCCCCGCCGAACGCCTCAACAGCGGTGTGCATTCCTGCCGACCAAACACAAACTCCTACAACGCACAATTTGTTTTGCTCTGCGTTCGCGCCTTCTCCTCGGCTTCGGTTATAATGTGGTGAATGTATATATATCTGCCCGCATGAGGAGGCGCGAGTACCTGTGTGCGTGTGTGTGTTGTGTGTGTGTACGTCGGAGGAGGACACTGGCACTGGCTGCATACGCTACTGCACTGTCAATGTAGAGCTTCCCCCGTCCCCCGTCTTTCCTTTTGCCTTCCTTTGCTCCATCTCCCCCCGTCTGTACAGCCGTTTTTCTCGGCTGGCTTTACTTTGTGGTGGTGATCGTTCAGCACGCTTTTTGGTGACAGGTTCTTCACGAGGTGCAGCTTCCCCCCCCCCTCCCCTTTCCCCCTCTCGCCCTTTCCTACCCCGCGTCCTTCGTTCAGCGGTGGGAAGCATGAGTGATCCAGCGGGCGTTTGGCACGGCCGGGAGCCATCCCCCCCGTTCGATGGCAGTGTAAGAAGCTTCAGTTCGCTCTCCTACTCCTACGACTCCTCCCGATCACCGTCGGGGTCATATTCTTACTCATCATCCGCCTCTTCGAGCTCGTCAGACGATCACCCGCGGCGCGGTCACGGTCGCCTTCGCGCCCGCTTGCTGTCTGAGGACACAGCTCGCAAACGACCCCGCAGCTACTCGGTTCTGGGGGATGACCTCTCTTACGCAGCCGGTCACTCCGCCCTGCCAGCGTACAACCCTTCATCCTCTTCAGGGCCAGTGCTTCCACCGGTACTCGGCGACGCCGTGCTCCCTGAAATACATGACGGCCAGCTTGGCAGCGTTCTCGGCGCCCCAGATACCCCCAACGAAGACTGGCCTTGTGGTGTGTGTAGTAATATCAACTCTAAGCAACGGACTTCGTGCTTTCGGTGCGACTGCCACTATGCGGAAAGCCTCCTGGCGATGCCGGGCTACGAGATATCACTGACCCATCTGCCTCCTGGCTGCACCCCGGCAACGGTCGAAGCAGCAGTAAGACGGGCTGCGCCAAACTGCGCCTTGCAATACATCGGCACGGATACGGCAAAGGGGATCATGTATATTCAGTTCTCGTCTGTAGAAGAGGCGACAAGGTGTCTTGTGCAGAGTCACTGCGAACTGCAGTTGCGCGATGGAGAGGGCGAAGACGCCGCCAGCGTGCGCGTGCGACTGAGCTTCTCCTTGGGTCCACACCCTCTCCATGAGCGCAAAGAGACGGAGGAGCAGGTGGCACGGGCTGCGGCGCAGGCAGAAGCGGGGAGGCGAGAGGAAGCACTCCAGAAGGCTGGCGTGCCGCGGTTTCTTTGGCCACACACGTGGCGTGAGCCGCCGCCCTTTCCATCTGCCGAGAAGCACAAGGAGTTTCTCAGCGCCATGTCTACACACTGGGACCATCTCTCAGAGGAGCAGAAGCGTTACTACAACGCGGAAGTCAAGAAAGCGTTGCTCAAGACGGCTGTATCGGCAGAGGTAATGGGCAAAGGGAATGGCACGTCTGGGTCATCACCACCTGCGAGATCTGGTGAAGCGGTGCAACCCGCGGTCCCCCTCTCTACCAAATCCCCGTTACTGTCTTCGTCACTCGCCAAGTCTTCCGAAGCGAAGGAGACTGGCAAGACGTCGCATGCGCTGGACGGCCTCAAGAAGCGGCTGGCGGAGCGAAAGAGTGCTATGAAGAAGGCCGATGGCGCCGACGGAGCCAAAGTGTCGACCGCGTCTGCGTTGGCACTCCCAACAGATGTTCCCTCCCCCGGTCATGGGAGAGACAGTATTAGTGGTGGCGCGGCTGGTCTTGCCTTCTCGCTGCGTGGCACTGACAGGGACTTTCCTGCGATCCCATCCTCGGTTCCGGCAGAGGTGCTCTTGTGGGACGGCTTTCCGGTGCCTCTCCAGTACACCAGTCTCTGTAAAGTACCGTGCTCCATCGAGCTACCTCGTGTGCCCATGTCGGTATGTGAGCGGTTGCTGCCACCGGCTCTCCTGCAAGTGGCACGCGCGCAGTTCAAACAGAGTCGCTAGCGGCTGGTGGTGGTGGGGTCTGCGGGGGCGGAGAAGGGTTGTTCTTGTGTCTCCAGTTCTGTGTGTGTGTGTGTGTGTGTGTGTGTGTGTGTGTGTGTGCATACGTGCTGCTGGTGCTGGTGACTTGTCGTGTTTGTAAGCCGGCGCCTTATAAAAGAAGAAAACGATAATTCTCGGGGGCGCAGGGGCAAGAAGGGTCCAAGAGAGAGGGGTGCAGGCGACTGGTGAAGGTGAGGAGAACAGCGCGCCAGGTATGTGTCGCCCACCCGGCCCATCCCCACTTGCGCATTTAGTGGACCGCAGGAAGGGTTGGGTGGGGCGGCAGTCTTTCCAGGCGATGTTTGCGCCTGAACTTGCATTCCTTTTGCTGGTGCATGTCAGATGCCTTCAGGTATGTGAGCATGAGTGTCACTCGTTGGTGTTCATGTGTGGGTGTACGCCAGCCGTGGCCGAGTGCATGCTTCCACTGCGCATAGGCACTTCCCGCTACAGTTGCATCCCTTCTCTCCCTTTATCGCATCCACTCTTTGCACGCATTTCTTTCTCGCTCTCTCTGTCTGGTGTGGTCGGGGGCATTACCACCCCATCCGAAAGATCGCTCAGGGATTTGTTCTAGTCGTCCACCGTACGTACTGCTCGCAGCACTCTCATTTCTTTTTTTTTTACGTTTGCGCGCGCGCGCGTGTGTGTGTGTGTGTGTCCTTCGATTCACTTCTACTTTGGTCGGCGTTCCGTTTCTGCGTGACGAACGTTACTTAGCTGCACTACGCGCATCCCTTGCCCCCCCCCCCTCCCTCTGTTTAATTGATGCGCACATATATGTAAATCTACAATACTGCATTCGTATATATTGATGTCTCGATCAAAGCACGTAGCGTGGGATGAGCAGAACCTGGAGGCGAATGCTGAGTACCAACGCCAGCATCCCGTGACAATACACATCACAGAGCCCAAGACGCCGTACCCGTACGCCGACGGCGACGACTTGGAGGAAGAGGAGGTGGCCTCCCTCAAATGGGACCCCGCTGTGAACGCCAAGGTGAAAGAAATCAAGGAGCGAGTCACTGGAGACTTCTCTGACCGGCCAAAGGCACCAGTCACAAAGGCTGGTCGACCGATGCTAGCCGAGGGCACCGTAACCGGCGAACTAGCGCGACAGCAACATCAAAGGGACTTCCAGAAGATGCGCAAGGCCGTGTACGCAGACGAGGGTGCGATGTTCAAAAAGGCCCTCGCTCACGAAGGCGAATACGAAGATGAGTAGTCGACCTGCACGCCCTCGTTTCCCCACGGCGTGAGACCAAAGTGAGCGGGTGTCATGACGTCAGATTCCCACTATTCGTATGACATCCTTGATTCACGCATGCACCAAGGATAACGATCCAGCGGATCGGAAAAGCAGCACGAATGGCCAGAGACCACCACGGTGATGGCACTAGAGGGGGGTTGAAGCACTAATGGGCCGATGTTCTCCCTCTTCACTCACTCAGGTCTTACACGTTTTTCCCTGCTTCCCTGTTTCCACTGTCCGCCCGTCCTTGAACGGCAGGCGGCCCCCTTCACCGCGAGAACAGCAGTGCCATTGAGGATGGGGCATCTCCTCTTCATATCTCCCGTTTCTTTTCGCTTTGTGTATGGGAGTACACTTTTATCCTGCATCTCACCCCTCTTCTCCTTCCGCGTTAAGCCGCCGCCGTGCCTAACCGGATTTTTCAATCCAGTGTTTCTCCTAGCAGTCGCCCCCTTCGTTCCCCTTTCCCGGTTTCACTTCTTCTTGTCCACCACCTCCTCACTCCTTGGAGTGCCCATTCAACTCAAAAAACGTATCGTGCATCGTCGTCCCACAGCGCACCCCTCGGTTGTGCCTCACGTGTGTTACTCTGTCGTCTGTGTTTCCCTCTTTTCTTTCTTCCCCACCACTTGAGTTGGCCTATGTGCGAGTGATGAGGCCTCTACTCAGAGGATACGCCTTTCTGGCTATAGAGGGATCGGTACACCCTCCCCCCTACCACTCGCTGAGCATTTCATTGTTTCACGGCGCTTGCCCCTCCCCTCCCTCCCTCCCCTATGTTGCTGCTGCTGCTGCTGCGACCTCCCCCTTCTCGTGTACTCATGGATGATATCAAAGGCTATATCCTCACCACTTTGGTTTGGCTTCCTCAGACCTCTTCACGCAGAACGTCGCTGCGTGTGATGTCCACTGGCGATACCAAACTGAAGTACCCCAAGAAAAAAAAGATCCACATCACTGCGCGTCTCATTGGATAGGCCCGTCGTCTGGTGGTGCGGGGGGGGGGGGAGGGGGAGGGAGCGACGGCAGCGGCGGCACTCAGGCTTCGGCATCTCTGTTCCCCCCTTTTTTTTCTCAACGCGCCAGCGCTGGTAAGATGGCCATCGTTTCAGGGTCCTCGTCAGGGCCACGAAGTGCAGTCGCACGATGCAGACAAATGCTTCGTGAACCCACACGACACCTCACTTTGGGCTTGCCCTCTTCTTTAGGCGCACAACTCTTTGCCCAGAGGCTTTTTGTCCCCTGTGCACATGACGCACGAGGGAAGCCAAAGAACGGGCTCGACGCATCTCTTCATCTGTCTTTACCCCCCTCCCCCCTCCACCCTCCCCCCCGCCTCGTCTATCTTCCTCAATAAAGACTATCACAACCAAAGGTGTCGAGCACAGAGTCAGGCTCAGACGAATTCATAGGCTGTACCCCACTCCTGGAGCACAGGTGGTTCACACAGCAGAGTAACTCAATGCAACAACGAATTTACTGAAGGGACCCTCTCAGCGGTGAGGCAGCCAGACGAAGGCCCAGGCAAACGTGACGCCGCACGTTGTGGCACCTCGTTATGCCATCAGACGAATTTCAAGTCTTTTCGCGGGTTGAGGGCCACATCACGGACCCGTGCACATCTCCCGAACGTGAGCAGCAGCGCCGCAAAGTCTACAGCTCGTGACGATGGTGCGGTTTTAGTCTGTGTGTCTTGTCCCACAAGGCCGTTCGTCTCCGGTAATGGTGATGCCGACCCAGCGCTTACTCAAGCGCCAATGGACGATGGGAACTACGCGCCTGACGTCCATGGCTCTCACTCCTTTCCCAACAGCACTCGTGACACCGTGGAATATCAACGAGAAGACACAGCACCGCTCCGTAGCCCCGCTTGTGGGACAAAAGTGGGGGAGGGAAGAGGGAGGGGGGGGAGGGGAAGCACTGCAGTCTCCCAGGGTGAGCAAACTGTCAAACTCGAGTGCCTTCTTCCAGGCCGCGATGGTGGGGCTGAGGGCATCCCTTCTAGAAGGGCCAGTCTCCGGAAATACGCGTCGGTGTGGGATAGCTGCGCGCGAGGATACCACAGCAGAGTTATAAAAGAGACTCGAGGCCGTGTCCAAGGCAGCACGCGATCTGGTGGTTCTTCACCATGAGACTACTGTAGCGATACAGCTGATTCACAAGAAAACTGAAAAGGAGGCGCTGGAAGGCGTCGACCGCGGTGTCCAGACATGAGACGATTTCGTGGCGCGTTGAATGCGCTCGAAATATCGCACCGATGAAATTCAGCGGCGGCAGCGTACGGCTCATGGCGTCCAGCCGAAGAGCGGAGGGATTCCGAAAACTGCTCTCGCACGTGGCGAAGGCACAGCTCGGTGACACGGGCAGACACGACTGGGACAACTCGGGAGCACCGTTGTTTCTGAGGATGATGTGACTCCTTCCCCCCTTCCCCCCGCATCCTCCTTCCCCCTCTTCGCCCACTGCCGAAGGAAGGAGAGGAGGTCCATGCACATTACCGGCAACTTCGAAGACAACGACGCCCGGTCTGCTTGATTTCCCCCATCTTGGGGTTACCTGATTGTATATGTGCGGCTCTCTTTTTTTTACCATTTCTTCTTATGGGTATTCCTGTGCTTGTATGCATGTGCGGTTGTACGTGCTGATGTGGATCTGTGTTCGTTCTCACTCCAAAGTGTCCATGTCGTGCAGGGGGCGCGGGGGGGGGGGCCTCGCACATGAGGCGAATGCGTGCTTTGTGCGCTCGAGGGGGAGAAAGGAAAAACGCTCAACATTGTAGCAACAACAACAACAACGAGAGACGCGGATTCACGTGAGAGACATGCGGCTCGCCCAGACTTGCCTTTCTCCACTTTATAGTGTATTCCCGTTCCCATGTTGATACCGTCTCCCGTGATCCGACAGGCGCGGGGAGGGGATCGACTTTTTCGATGCTCAACATCTGTGGAAGCGCTTACTTTGACTGACGTGCTGTCTTCCCCATCCTCTCTCTGCAGCGTGCCCGTGCTGGTCTTCCCATTTTTCCTCTTTGGCTCTGGCACCTTTTTTTGTTGTTGTTTTCCCTGCGTCTGCGCGCGCGCTCTCTTACCGCCAAGCCTATTGGGGGACTTCGTGGGTCGGTGCATGGTATTTTCAGGTGTAGTTGTCTGTCGGTGTCAGTGCATGTGAGAGTGCCAGTGTTTTCACCTGAGCAGGCGCCACCGAGGTCGGCTCGGTTGCACATCACGTGTGCGAGTGTGTGTTTTGTGTGGGTTGCCGGCTCTTTCCTGCGGCACTGTTGGAACCTTTTTTTTGTGTGTGTAATCGTGTATTTCACGTTGTTTACATCTCTTGCGCGAGGCCTTACCTGGGTCTTGTGCTGCCCTCTCTTCCCCTCCCCTCTGCGGCTGTGCGTAGGGGTGACGGCGCCGGGTTATGTGGGGCACTCCGTGAGGAGAACGCATACACACGCGCGACACCGCAGCATCTTGTCCGCTCAAGTGAGAAAGCAAACCTATCACTTCTCCCTCATTATTCGCAAGCGGGGGGGGGGACATGCAGGTGGGGTAGGGGGTAGGGAGGCGTTCATTAAAGTTGCTCGACGCTTTGCGCATCTCCGTTTCATTATCACTCTCGTTTTCCCTGGCTCCCTCCTCTCTTGAGAGGATGGCATGCACGCGGAAGGTCCTTCTTCGGATCGGGACTCACCGCCTCTTCACGCAGGCGCTGCACCTCATATTCGAGGCTCTTTTCACCGAGTACTACGTACATGGTTTCCTGCTCGTCGTGGACACGCGCAGCGCAAAAAAGGAAACCTCCACCCCCAACGGTCAGTGGCGACTGTGTATTTCCAAATTGGGGGTTTGTGTGCTTGTTATAGCCCAGGTGGTACACGTGGCTTGCAGTGTCCTTCACCAAATCGGAGTTGCGGCGGCTTTGTCGAAGCACGCGCGCACCTGGCGGCTGGTGGCATCACAGTCTCGAATACCGAGCGATTATGGTTTGGCGTTTGTTTTCGGCCTCTCATGGTGGTCATTGCGACTTGCTCTCGTGCCGTCGGCGGTTTCCTTCACAATGGCTACCGCAGCCATTGGCTTCTTCTCGGGTAGCCCCATCGCCTTTGCTCAGTTCGAAGCGCCAGAAATGGGACTGCGGCGATACAAGGACGAGGGGGAGCTGCAGCTTGTGTCGCGTGCAGCATCAGTGGGCGCTACATTGATAGTGCTCGTAGCCGCTCTGCTGTACGACGGCTCCTCTCCTCAACAAAGACCCCTGCGGGAGTTTCACTGGTTCATTCTGCTCCTGTGCGGAACGGCTGTGTGTGGCTTCAGCGGGTTGCGACGATGGCGACGAAGTGCCCAGGGTGAGGGGATGCCGAGTGGGGCCCATGAAGAGTGCGGTGTCGATTCTCGGCATATCTCTGTGCTTGGGGCCACCACCACGCTTGAGTTCTCTGACTTTGTACGTCAGACATGCCAACGTCGTTCCATAAAAGCGCTACTGGCTGTGCGTGCGTTACACTGCTACGCGAGCATAATAGTAGTGAGCTTTTTTCACCTCTTTCTCGCACTAGGGTGTGCATCCCATTTGTCGGCTGCGATGCGGGCGGTCATTCTGGCCTTTGTCGTTGCTGCGCCGTCTCTCTTTGCCCCGCTACACGTCATCTGCGTCGACTCTGTAGGTAAGAAGCGCCATGTCCTCATCATGTTGTTTGGAGTGTGCGCGGTTGGGTTCTTATCATTGGTAGTAGCCTTCTTCACGAGAGGAGCGGCCAGGGTGGCGGCTGCGCCGGCAGTTGGAGCAGGCTACATGCTGACCAGGTCGATCGTTGCGATTTGGTCATGTGGGGTACTCTTCACCCTGCAGCGTCTGCTCCTCGACGGTATCCGTGACGTTTTAGACATGGTGCAGGAAGATGTGGTAGAGGAGGATACCATTCTATTCGGGCGCCACACATCGCTGGCGGCGTGGACGAGGAGACTCTGCACCGTGGTTGCTGTGCCGATGGAGTCACTCGGTTGCATTGTAACGATCCTGCTGCTTGCTGCCACGAAAGCATTCGAGGGAGTTCTCTTGGCCTCACTTTCCCCTCCGATTGGCAACACCGTCACCATCCATACTCTCCCTGTGTCGCATAGGAATGCAGCAGCAGTTGCCTTGGAGTTGACGGCACTTGAGGGTGCCTTCCCTGCGGCGATGGCCCCAACGAAAATGGCATCCACGGTGCTTGCTTTGTTGGGCCTGCAGACGAGCGGGGCGGCAGTGATCATGCTCTTTGTCTGGCACCGCTACTACAATCTTGAGGGGAAGCATCTGCAGTTTGTTCAAATGGCTATTCGCAAGCGCAGTGTGGAACAGTCTGTCACGCTTGTGTGAGGCCGTGCGCTCCTTGCACTGCGAGCAGCGATACTGTTTTTGCACTCTTTCAAGCGCTTCGCTCCAGCTTTTATTTTTTTGTGCATGTAACTGCTTGCCGTATCGGGATCGGTAACGGGGGGGAGTTAAAAAATAAAAGACACGCTTGAGTGGGCATGCAACTTGAAAGGTCGCGCACCCCCACGACAACCACACGGGACTCCCTTCGTATTCCACTCTTACGACTTCAGCGTGTACGGAGACCGTACTCCGCTCTACCCTCGCTCATGTCTGGGCTCCCCAACACAACACGATGTCATTAGATCGCTGCGTCTTCCTCTGGGTGTGTAGGAGGCGGTGTGCACGAATTGGTGGGGGAACACGTGGAGAGGGTGAAGTCGGGATGAGCATGTCTTTACCAGGGTATTGTGGCTGCCGGCAGGCAGCTCGCACCACCCATAACACAGAATATGGTGTAGCACATCGAACTGTCCTCCCGGAGACGGTTGCGAGGGACACACACGCACGGGCAGGCGGGGACGCGTATTCTCGATGGTGTCATGAATGTGTGGCCATTCATCAGCATCTGCGCTCTCTCTCTCTCGTTTTGCCTGTACTTCCCCCTCACCCCTCTTGTTCTTTGCACACTCCGCGCGACCCATGTAACTCTGCCCTTTGCCTTTCCTGTCTTTTGTGTTGTGTGCGAACACACTCGCGTGATGTCCGGGAAATCGTGCAAATAAAGCCGACAAAGGTGCGCACTTTTATTTTTTTTTCACCTTCTCCCGCCCACTTCTCTACTGAATTCTCTGCTCTCTTTCTACTTGGCAGCATCCACCTCTGTTTTGTCCAGCTGAGACGGCCACTGAGCAACATGTCTGTGCGTCCTGTCACTGGAATGCGTTCGCCAGCGGCGGGGATGGGTTTCTCCTCCACTGGCTCCTCTCATGCGGGGTCGATGAGGCCAACAACGACAATGGGTGGCGGCACAACGCTCGGACGCATTCAGGCACAGGTCCAGGAGGGGACGTTTACATCCACTGTATACGGCTACATCCGTGATCACCAATACGAAGAGGCCGTTGAGTTGCTGGCGTCACAGCTGGAGGAGTTCCCCCGCAGCCGTGCTGCAGTGTCGCTCATGGCGTACTGCTACTACATGATGGGCGACTATGGTGGAGCGGCCAGTCTATACGAGCAGCTAACAAAGATATGTCCTAATATTGAAGAGTACCGCGTCTACTACGCCCAGTCCCTCTACAAGGCCGGTGCCTACGCGGAGAGCAACCGCCTGTGCACCATGATCACCTCTCCACAAAACCAGGCCATGCTCAATAAACTACAGGCGGCTATCGCATATGAGCAGGATGACATCCCGCAAACCAAATCTTTTGTCGAGCAGGCACCGGCCACCGACACGGACATGCTCGTGCTGCGCGCCTGCGTCCTAAGCAAGGAGGGCAGCTACGAGGAGGCGCTAGAGAAGTTCAAGGAGGCTCAAAACGCCGTTGGTTTCTCGGCGGCGCTGGCGTACAACATGGCGCTCATGTACTACAAGATGGAGCAGTACGGGCCGGCGCTGCGGCACTTGTCTGAGATCATAGACCGTGGTGTCGAAGAACACCCGGAACTGAACATTGGCACAAACACTGAGGGAGGCGATGCACGCTCGGTAGGCAACACCCAACTACTGAGGGAGACCGCTCTTATCGAGGCCTTCAACCTCAAGGCTGCCATTGAGTACGCCTCAAAGAACACGCAAGCCGCGAAGGAGGCACTGACTGACATGCCTCCCCGCACCGATGAAGAGCTCGACCCTGTCACGTTGCATAACACCGCCCTCATCAACATGGACGGGAACCCGACAAGCGGGTTCAAAAAGTTTAATTTTCTCCTCCAGAATCCGCCCTTCCCACCCGAGACGTTCCAGAATTTGTTGCTCTTCTATTGCAAGTACCAGTACTATGACCTGGCAGCGGATGTCCTAGCCGAGAACCCCCACCTTGCGTGGCAGTATCTCTCCCAGAACAATCAATCGCTCTACGACTTTCTCGATGGCCTCATCACGGCCCAGACTTCACCCGCGGAGGCGTACCGCAAGTTCGACATCCTGGCACAGAAGATGGTGCAGCAGCTTCGCAACATGACACGTCGCATCCAGGAGGCGGACCAGAGCCAGGACGCGGCAGTTGCGAGAACGGCGGTACGAACTTACGACGTAACCTTGGAGGAGTACATCCCCGTTCTCATGGCACAGGCCAACATCTACTGGGAGATGGAGAACTACCCTATGGTGGAGCAGCTCTTCCGCCAGTCAGCTGACTTCTGCTCCGAGAACGAGGTATGGAAGCAGAATGTGGCGCACGTCTTCTTTATGCAGGAAACAAAGTTCAAGGAGGCCATTCGGTACTACCTGCCCGTGGTAGAGGCCAGTCGCGAGAACATTTTAAACTGCAGCGCTATCGTGCTGGCGAACCTCTGCGTCTCGTACATCATGACTGCGCAGAACGAGCAGGCAGAGGATATCATGCGCCGCATCGAGCGAGCGGAGGAGCGCCTCACCTACGAGGACTCCTCGAAGCAGCCACTGCACTTGTGCATTGTGAACTTGGTTATCGGAACCCTCTACTGCTCCAAAGGCAACTTTGAGTTTGGCATATCCCGCATCATAAAGTCATTAGAGCCATATGACCGCAAAATCATGACAGACACGTGGTTTTATGCCAAGCGGTGCTTCCTCGCACTGGCCATGAACTTGGCGAAGCACATGGTAATCTTAAAGGACTCTTCTTTTGAAGAGATCATTTTTTTCTTTGACCAGGTCGACTTGCACGGCGAAAAGGTCGCCGCCTTCATTCACCCCGACCCCTCCAAGCAGGACACGTCGCCGCGCAACACTGCTCGTTGGGAGGCGCGGCAGCTGAAGAAACTTTACTTGACACTAACCGAGTGAAGTGACAAGAACTGGGAGCAGTGCACTGCGTGGTTGCGTAGCGCAGCTCTCTTCGCTCTCTCCCCCCACTTCACACTTTTTTTCTAGCGTCATAAAAACTTTAGATGGGTTCTGCCTCCCGTATTGTTCTCCCCCCCCCCCCCCTCCCTCCCTCCCTCCCCCCCGCAGGTGGCGTGATCAAACTATTTCTAGGCGGATGAGGAGGTGGGCGATGCAGGGGTACTCTTCGGATTGCTTTGCTGTTGAGAGGCGTCGTGGGTCTACGGGGAGAGACGAGTGAGGGTGAGGACGCCTTCTTCTGGAGGCACGGCGTAACGAGGACTTGCAGCCACATTCACTTTGGGGGCGCAGAAGTTATGCGTGTATCTCTCCAAGCGTGCCACCCTCGAGCTTCGCAACGAGGTTCTTTCCTCTCTTACCCCCCCCCCTCCTAAACACACACACACACACACACACACAGGCGACATATTACGCTGGCTGGTTTGCCGTTGTCAATCTATGCAACCGCCCCGACACCACTGTCAGTTGCGATGGTTCTCTGTGTGTCTTTGTGCAGGTGATCGGGAATCTTTTTGGTTTGCATTGTTCTGTCTTTGGCGTCCTCGCTGTATGTATCATGTATCCGACTTGATCTATTCGCTGCCCCCCCCCCTCCCCCCCGTCTCTCTTATTTTGTGTTTGAGACATCCTTGCCCTGGGAGGCACAACGAAAGTGAATAACAAACATATCAACGCACAGAAGGTATTGGTGTGCCCACCATGCGTGCCGACCACTGATGTTACTCTTTCAAAAGTGAGAGGACATGATCTGTGTGCGATTGCAGGTATGCAGCTCTTACAACTAGGGTCTTCCCCCCCCCCTCCCAGCTGCCTCACTGTTTCGCACACTGTATATGTGCTATAGGGAGGAATCGTGTGTGCTGCCCGTCCGCTGGATCGCCTCTGGAAGCTTCTCCTCCTCCTCTTCCCTTTTGGACTCGTTATGAAGGGGCGCTCATGTTTGCTTCCTCCGATCTTCTTTGGCTGCACCGCTAGAGGCCAGCATGTGCTTGTCGATGTCTATTCTCAATGGCTTTTGGCTTCCCCCCCTTTTTTGCTGCACTTTAACGTAGGTGCGTAGGCGTCTTTCTCGTCACTTTTTTTTTATACGGCAGCACCTCTCATTGACGGTGTTGTGAAAGTGCGCTGCTGCCCCTCGAGGAGCGACGAGGAATAACCGGAGAGGCTAGGACCACACACACACACACACGCGCGCGCACGCAACACGTTTAAAGCTTCGCCGACAAAATAGCGAGGGTAGTGAATCCTTGCGTACAGCAATTTGTCTTGTCCAGGTTGGCCTTGGTGCGCTGCTCAGCAAGGACATGAAAGTGGAGATCACCGAGTGCGTTAAAAAGGAGCACGCCGCGGGCGAGACGCTTACGTTTCAACTCCACGAGGTGGATAATTCTTTTGCCAATGCGCTCCGACGCGTCATGCTGGCAGAGATTCCGACGCTCGCCATCGAGTATGTGACGATCCGGCAGAACACATCCGTTCTGCCCGATGAAATGATCGCTCACCGGCTGGGCCTGGTGCCGCTGTTCTCCGGAAAGGCGAAGCGCCTGAACTTCCCACAAGATTGCGGCTGTGGGGGGAGCGGGTGCCCGGATTGCCAGATTACGGGCTGCTTGAAGGTCCATTGCCCGCCGCACCAGCATAGCCAGCAGGTTTTCATTAATGATTCTTTGCAGATCGATGATCCGGAAGTGTACCCGGTCAGTGCGGAGGAGCATGGCATTTGGTTGGTCACACTGGGGCGCAGTCAGGTGCTGGACTTGCATGTCGTAATTCGCAAGAACATCGCCAAGACGCACGCCAAGTTTATGCCAGTGGCGACGGTGGCGATGCGTTACGCCCCTGAGATCATCCTCAACCCGAACGGGTTCCAGGCTCTCGGAAAATCGAAAGCGCGAGAGTGGGTGGCCCGCTGTCCGAGAAACGTCTTTCGGTTTGTCGAGCGCACGGGGCAGGTGGATGTGCAGGACGAGGATGCCTGCATATTTTGCCGTGAGTGCACTTCACGGGAGCCCCCGTTTGACAAACTCACCGAACCGCTCGTTTTTGTGCGGCAGAAGAAAAATAAAATGGGTTACTTTGATTTTACCTTCACAGTGGAGTCGACGGGAGTGCTGCCAGTGCTGCAGATCGTGTACGACGCAGTGGCGGTCTTGCGGAGGAAGCTGCAACGGGTAGGTGAGGGACTCATGAAGGACCCGGCAGCGGATGGTCTAAAAACGCGCACAATTGGTCAGTCTACTACAGCTCCAGTAGTGCTCAACGCGGACGCAGTGCGGAAGGGGGCGGAGGAGGACAACCTAGACTTCACTATGCAATGAGTACGTCGTCATTGTACATCGCCGTGGGCGGGGCGTAAAGGGTGAAGAGGCTGAGGAGCGTTGCCTCGCACTGGGGCACCGCGCGGTGCTCTGGGTCAGGCTCTCTGCGTTTCCTGGCCTCTTCAGTGTGCTGTTGTGTTCCCCTTCGCGTGTGCGTGGGGGGCTGTGCGGGGTTTTCCTGCGAGTGGAGGAAGCCAACAGGAGGGAGAGGCAAAGTGCTCACCAACACACGCACTGGCAGGGTGTTTGCTCTTCCAGCCGCACAGGGTGTTCAGGTGGCGATGATAAAGCTATTTCTTGACATTGGTGAGTGTATCTTGTATGAGGCGAGGTGGTGCTAGGGGAGGGAGGGAGGGAGGGGGCTCTGGTAAGACGTGCTAAAACTTCCCCCCCCCTCTCCCCCCAAAAGTACACCAACAAATGACCCTGATAGTTGGAGTGCATAGACAACGCGAGGGCTGGGGAGAGGAGCGAGGCGTATAGAGGCAACGGTACCAACACTCAATCTTGTCTGCTCACTCTAAAAGAAGCGGGGAGAAAACCGGGGGGTGGGGTGGGGCGGGCAGTGGTAAGTGCCTCCCTCCCCCTCCCCCCCCTCCTCCTCCCCTTCGCTACGTAGACTGTTTCTTACATACGAGCTGGTTCTCTTCGCCTACCCACGTCCCCCCCCCCCCCCGCACAACGGTTGAGGAGACTAGTCGAGAAAAATTAGCTCACACCGCGTCGTGCAGTGCGCGTTGCCTCATTCGAGCACTTGACTCTCTGATGCACATGTCTCGTATCCCTTCTTGCTTCTTCTGTTCCTACGTTATTCTTCTCACGTGTGTGTGTGTGTGTGTGTGTGCTCCTTTGTAGTTACAGAAACGTGGTTGGAACAACTCCATCAGGACTGCCTCCCTGTCTCCCTCCCCCCCCCCCCCCCACATACACACACCCGCACTGGGGTTCATATTTCATTTGTGGGCTAGGTCTGGCGTTGTGGTGTCGAATTGCCTCCTCCTCGTATTTCTCGACTTTGCTGGCATTCTTGTCATCGTCTTCTCTCACTGACCACCGCAATCATGGAGGCGACTTTTGGGTTTACGTCTCGCGTGAATCGGCCATCCGCGCGTTTGCCGGCGCAATTGAAGAGGGGCGCACCGCGCCGCGGTGGTGCGGCTAGCAGGACACCTCGCACGAATGGGCAGTCAACAGGTCTACTAGACCTCGTTGAGAAAGGTGTCATTGGACCGGCGGTGGACCTTGAGCCCCTCCTAATGTCAGACGGCCCTATGCGATCGCAGCAGGTGCAACTGCATGATGCTGCCGGCAAGCGGCGTCGTCGTCCAGACGTCATGACAGAAAACTCCGGCTTCAACTCTGTCCGCGACTTTAAATTGGACATACAGGAAATCTCCAAAATCCCCGCCTCCCTGAACCTCGATGAACTCAAGGGTTGGGAGGCAGCGCAGGCAGAAGAAATGCGCCTCCAGCGCTCCACTGAACAATCTGCCGCCGCGCCGACAACCAGCCCCCCACTGACGTCGACGCTGTGGGCTACTGCCGGTGTGGGCCAGATCCACGCCACCGGTCACGCACGCGATGACACGCGCACCTATACCGAGCTGCTTGACTGGTACTCGATGCACGAGTTCATCATACGCAAGGGGAAGGTACTGCGCAATACGCCCGAGTTTGCCTCTTTTAAGCGACACTACGCGTCAAGCTGGGGTGAGATAGAGAGCGTCATCGAGGTACTGGAGGATATCATGCGGAGTTACGGTGTGGAGCTCGTATACGTGGATGGTAAGCGACTCGCCCAGCTGGCCTCTTATCAGGCACCTGAACTAAACTCTGCGATGGAAATTGTTGAGTGCATCAACAACGTAGAAGATGTTCTCCCGCTGATCACGGACTCATCACGTCCGTACCGCTACGGCCCCAAGCGTCACCAAGTGGCGGCTACAAAGATTCAGTCCGTGTGGCGCATGTACCGGCAGCGCATCGCCTACATCCATCTACTCATCGGCACACGCGCAGCTATTGCCATTCAGCGGCAATGGATGATGTACCGGGCCCACTGCATGACACGCCGCATTATCCGCTCCCTCTGCGAGACCCGCATGACGCAGTGGCAGTACACAATGAGAGAATTCAGAGTTGGATGGCCTCGGATCGAGGAGAGTCGCCGTACTGTTATTCACCTGCCCTCTCTCTCGTACCCCACGTACCAAGCCAAGAAGATGCCATTTTACGAGGCGAGGCAGCTTGGTCAGCTCACACGGCTGAGCATGTTGGCCGATCCAAACGTGCACATTGTCTTTGTCGTGCCAGTGAAACCGGAGCTGGAGATCCAGCAGTACTACACGACTCTGCTCGCTGAGAGCGGCGTATCAAATATTCCTGGTCGCTTGACATTTGTCGTGCCCGAGAACGCGTCGCGCCTTCCTCCTGGGATGAGTCTCACTCGCCTGGTGTTGCTCTCCCCGCGTCTCCTGAAGCTACTCTCTGGCATGTGTACCGGCAAGCCCGCTTTCATCATACCGGGCGTCGTCGGCACAGAGGAGCTCACGTTAGCAACCCTTCTGAATGTGCCACTTCTGTCGCCCGAACCGCGTCTCGTCCAGGCCTATGGCTCCAAAAGCGGCGCAAGGCGGTTGTTGGAAGCTGCGGACGTTTTGACGCTTCCCGGGGCTGGGCAATTGCGCTCCCGAGCGGACCTTTTGAATGCCTTGACGAGTCTCATCCTCGGGCGTCGCACAGTCCAGCGCTGGCTGGTCAAGCTAGAGAATGAATTTGGTAGCCAAGGCCACGCATACCTCGACGTGTGCCGCTTAAGGTCTCTAAAGGTTGGTGGCTCGGCGCTGAACACCGCCGCACTGAGCGCAGCGGTGTTGCATGAGTTGGAGGTGCACGGAGCGAAGTGCATGCGATTGCTGCACCCGAGCAGTTACCCTACCTGGGAGGCGTACTTGACGATGTTTGACTCGGTAGGCGGATGTGTAGAGGCTGTTCCACCCGACCTTTGCGCTTCCATCACTGCTAATCTCTTTGTCGCTCCCTCCGGGGCCGTGCGGATCGAGTCGGTGGTGGAGCCATTGCTGGCTCCGGCGCTCACCGCAATGGGCTCACTTTTTCCCTACCGCTCCAGTGTGCCGTACGCGGCGGTCCGCGGCGCCGCACTCAGCCTCGGCCAGGCAGCGTATCGCAAACGAATCATGGGCTACTTGTCTGTTGACTTTGTGGTCACCAGCAAAGGCGATACCAGCGACAACACGTTCTCTTCTCCGCAACCGCAGCTATGGGGCGTGGACGTAGATGTTGGCCTTACGACGCAGGCGTCCGCGCATGCGCTCGCTAGTGTTCTGAGTGGCAGCGTATGGGATGAGAAGAGCGGCTCTTGTGTGAACCAGAGCACCGGCAAACCGCTGGTCTATGTGTATAGCGGCGTACTCTACAATCCGTACATCTCCTCCATTCGCCACTCCTCTTTTTTTTCCCTCTGTCGCAATCGGAGATTGACGTACGACTGCACTCGCCAATCGGGGCTAATTTTTCACTTTCTGAACATCCTATTGTGCAATTGCCTCGGTGTGCTGTCGGTGGGCTCCGATGTGGAGCGTGTGGTCCATTGCATCACGGTGTTTCAGGCACACTTGAACATGGAGTTTCCTGCTCAAGGTCAGCATTCGGCTGACAGCAACTGTGTGTACTTTGCCTCCCTTGTCCGGCAGCTCTCAAAGTACTTGGCGAGAGATGGTGAGGAACGTGAGGAGAGGTAGTCATTCGACCTGTCACTGTCGCTTCTATCCTGCCTCTTGGTGCTTGTGTGTTTGTGTGTGTGTCATAGTTGATCCCCCCTCCCTTCACCTCTTCATCCCAACTTCTTCTTTGATATGTTCGTCCTGTGTACGATGTATAGAAAGGAGCACGCTGGCTTCCCGTCTCCCGCCCCCCCTCCAATCCCTCCTCCCTCCACACCATTGCATGATGCCCCAGCATTTCTAAGCTTTGCGCCTTGCGTACTCCTGTGCACTTTTACACCCTCCGTTGGACCACGCTGCCCCCCCCCCCGTTATGCTTTTTTTTTTCAGGGGGTCGATCTCTCCGCGAGGAACGTCGGTGCATGTCCCGTCTCATTTCCCACATTTCACACGCACTCACGTTTTAGTGTGCGTGTGCGTTGACCTTCTGCGTGGCATGTGACATTTTTCACCTTTGCCGCCACATGTCCTCATCGGCTTGTGGGGTGTTTCGGCGATTGCGCACACCAAATTCAATAGAACACAAAAAAAAGCAGAAACGAAGCGGACCCCTAAACATTTGCGCACTGAGCAAGAGGCACCGCAGCTCTGAGACACACACACACACTTGCCTATGGACTCACTCTCTTTTGTAAAAGATGACATGGCCGCCATGCATGAACTCTACCCCTGTTGGCACATCCCAAGAAATTCGCAAGGATATCGATACTTGGGTATTTTCTCTTCATGTGGCTTTCGTTCTCCGTATCCATGCGCCTGCTTGTGCGTCACATGTCTGGTGGTGTTTCTCCTCTCGTCATCCATGATTCTTCTTTACGGCTCATTTGTCCCATTTCCTCTCTGCTGCCCCCCTTCTCCCCTCCCCCCCACACACACACACACAGAGCTCGGTTTCGAACGCACGTGATCTCGCAACTTTTTTAGAAGGATTTATAACCTCACTGCCAGACGCTGCACCCTCCTTTTTTTTGTAAGTGCTCGTGTCTTCTTTTCCTTCCCGAAGAGCACTGTGCGGTGTGACTCAGGGAGCGGTGTTGTTGTGGGATTGCCGAACCTGCACGTGACTTTGCGCGATCTCCATAATATCGCCTCTTATACCGTATTCGTGTGTATCTCTTAGGTGTCCACTGACGCACGCATCCAAACCCTCTTTTTTTTTTTGCTTCACTTGCATCATAGCGCTTATTTGGCGCACTCCCATTCTCATCGCGCGCCCAAGTGGCTGTTTGGGCTATAGACCACCACGGTCTACCCCAACACACTCCCGTGTCACGGAAATATTTTAGTCATGGACTCCAAGGGGAATGTGGTAGCAGTCGATGTGCCGTCGAAGGACCCACAGAAGGACGGCACCGTCAACGAGCGCAAAAAGAAGGAGAAAGAGCGCAAGCTGAGTGAGGAAGACATGCGTATCAAAGAGGAAGTGGAGCTCCTTGTGACGCGAGCTGCAGATAGCGACGTTGATATTGCCAAAGTCGCGGTGGAGCGCCTGGTGGATCTGCTTCGAACGAGCAGCAGTGGGAGCCTGGCCGCCGTCCCGCCGCCACTGAAGCACGTGCGTGCCTTGTTTCCGGAGCTGGAGGCGGCGCTCAAGAATACTCAGAACCCCTTCATCTCGCGTCGTCTACACGACCTCCTCTCCTTCATCTCCATGACGTTGGAGTCAAACAACGGTGGCCGTACACTCCTGGAGCATAAATTGAAGGGTACGAAGGACGACTTGGCGCAATGGGGACACGAGTACCTGCGATTTCTCGCGGGTGCCATAGGGGAAGAGTGGCGCGAGCGGGCCGCTGGCAAGGAGTCAGCCGACTACCTCGATGGCTTCGTGGACCAAATTGTCTCTTACATGCTGGCACACCAAGACGAGGCGACAGCGATCGACTTACTGATGGAGATCGACGGCGTCACGCGCATTCTGCCGTTGGTGGAGGCGTCAAACTACAAGCGAATCGCAAACTACATAGCGGCAATCAGCAAGTACCTCACTCGCCCCACCGACACTGAGGCGCGCCGCACGGTGTACAAAATCTATAAAAAGATGCAAGCCTATCCGGATGCTGCGGTCATTGCTCTCATGCTGAATGACCGTGAACTCGTGGCGGAGCTGTTCCGGGAGTGCACCAGCCAGCCCGAACGCCTACAGATGGCGTTGCTGTGTGCCAGGCAGAAGTGCTTCCTCGATATAGATGATGAGGAGGAGGAACTGCTGCAGGACGCGAATGGAAATATGCGCCTATCGCAGCTTTACCGCCACACGGCGCAGGAACTCGACTCGATGGCACCCAAGACTCTGGAGGATGTGTTCAAGATGTCCTCGGATGAGAAGAGAGGCCCAAAGGATTTGCAGAACAACTTGGTCTGTGCGTTTGTGAGTGGGCTGGCCAACTGCGGCTACGGCACGGACAAGTTTCTCTCCGACACGCCAACTTTCTTTTTCGACCAGCGTGAGGACCGGATCATCTCCACCACGGCGGCGCTTGGCCTGCTCCACCTGTGGGACCACACGGAGGGCCTCCAGCAGGTCGACAAGTATTTCTATTCGGAGAGCAGTTTTGTGAAAGCTGGTGCATGCCTGGCCTCTGGTATTGTCATGTGTGGCGTGAAGAATCCTTTTGACCCGGCGCTGGGGCTGCTCTCGGAGCAAATCAACGCGCGGGAGGCGGAGGTCGCTATCGGTGCTATTCTTGGCCTTGGTTACGCCTACGCCGGGACCCGCAAAGAGGACGTCAAAGAGTTGCTGATTCCACTGCTGGCCGACTCAGATCAGAAGTTGGCGGTGCAGTGCATGTCCGCGTATTCTTTGGCCACTGTGTTCGTAGCCTCTGCCGACGAGGACATCTCGGAGACGATGATGAACTGCCTGATGGAGGTGCCTGAAGACAAGTTGAAAGAGCCATGTGTGCGGTATCTGATTCTGGCACTCGGCTGCATGTTTTTGGGGTGCCAAGAGGCTGCAGACACACTGCTGGACGCTACTCGTGTGCTGCCGGCGGTCATTCAGCGCTACACGGAGATCGTGGTGCGCAGCTGCGCCTTTGCAGCCACGGGCAACGTCGTCGTCATCCAAGGCCTATTCCACGTGATTGCTGAGATAGAAGAGGTGCCGGAGAGCGATGAGAAAAACGAGGGGGATGCGAGGCCGGGAAACACCAACGAGGAAGCAGCGGCAAAGCAGGAGGAGAAAAACAAGAAGCCGGAGCCGCTGAACCACAAGGCAGCGGCTGTGCTCGGCATCGGCCTCGTGGCAGTCGGCGAGGACCTCGGCATGGAGATGTCGAAGAGGGCCATCATTCATGCCCTACTGGCGGACACGGTTAGCAAAGGCAAAAATTCCATGTCAGGGCGGTGCGCGGTGCCGCTGGTCTACGCCCTTCTTTCGGCGAGTAACACCAACATGCCCGTTGTGGAGTCGCTGAATCGGCTAGCCCACGACTCAGACCTCCCGACAGCCGCCAACGCCATTATGGCCATGGGAATCGTCTCGGCCGGAAGCAACAACGCTCGCGTCGCCACGAAGCTGCACAGTCTCTCCTCTTATTACCAAAAGTCTAACTTTGCCGAGGCGGCCTTTTCCGTGCGTCTAGCCCAAGGCCTCTGCGCAATGGGTAAGGGCCACCTTACCCTATCCTGTCTTCAGAACGACGGCCATGCAGTGAACATGACAGCACTCATGGGTGTGCTATGCCTGCTTTACAGCTCTTTGGACTTGGTGAACACGCTGCTTGGTGAGTGCCACTACATGTTCTACGCCATTACTCCTGCCATCAGCCCGCGTATGATGATGGCAGTCAATGAGAAGATGGAGCCCGTGGACTCGGTGCTGGTACGTGTCGGTCTTCCTGTGGACACGGTGGCTCTACCGGGAAATCCCAGATCCATCACCGGCTTTCAGACTCAAAAAACGCCGGTGCTGCTCAGTGCCACAGACAAGGTGGAGTGCGCTGATGTGAAGTACGCGCCGGTGGGGACAGTGCTCGAGGGTATTTGCGTCGTGAAGGAGCGCTCCCAGATGGAGTAGGGTCGTCCAGCTCCGTCATATAGCGGCACTCAGCGGACCTTCTTCGCTTCATTTGTTGGTCTTGTCGAATGGTGATTGTGGTGTTTTTGCACTTTGGCACTCGAGCGAGCCACATCGGAGGCGTGTGGGTGCGGTTCAACCCTCTACACCGATGAAGAAAATCGACAGGTGGCAAGGGAAGCAGGTGGCAGTATGCGTGTGACACGTACTCATACACCCTCTTCTCTGGAAAACAAGGAAGGGGCGTGTGTGATGTCTAGAGGGAGGGTACTTCCACACCCCCTCGCTTAGGAAAAAAAAAGCGTGGCTGCCTCCATCTAGAGACCACGGTTTCCCTCGACACATGCATCGTCCTCTCTCCCCCCTCTTGTTCTTGCGTTGGCTGCCCAACGCACAGATGTGCGTTTCTTTTTCCGTGGTGGCGGCGTTTTTTTTGTACTTTGTGCATGTCTGCCGGCGTGTGTTGTGTTAAGTTACTGAGTGATGTATTCTCAACAGGGAATGTCTCGTGTTTCCGTTTTCTTGTATTCTTTACCTTCCCAAGGCGTCTACTTTGTGCGGTAGTCCGTCTGGGAGACGTGTGCGATGATGGAAAGCAAAGGCCAAGCACGACAACCGAGAATAGCCTCCTCAAGACTCCGTGACGGGTCACTAAGAAAGGCGCCTGGATTGCACAGTGGTGGTGCGTGGGCGCGCGTACCCACAACCACGTATGTGTAATCGGAACTCTGTGGATCCGCTTTTTTTCCGGACACGTGGGCTTCTCGCAGTTTGTTTGGCCACGTTGCACACTCCCGACACACGTGGCAGCTACCCCTTGTATTTCATGTGTGTGTGTGTTGGTTAGAAGCGCGACATGGCACCTCTTCCTCATTTCTCACCCAACGCGATCTTCCGCTTCACGTGTCGCAGCACGTCCCCAGGGGAGTTGCACTCCATTATTCTCTCTCACACCCTGCTCCACTCCTTAAACCTTTCTCTCATTTTGTTCCCGTTGTTTGAGCTCATGATCGACAGTCACGGTGGCTCTTGCATTGCTGGAATACAAGGCTCACAACCTGCGAGACAAACAAAAAGCAAAAGACTGAATGACTGGCTGATGACTCCACTAGCTGCGGGCGTGCACGTCCGCACACCCAGTGCGCCCCCCCCCCTCCCCTTTTCTTCTCTTAGCAAAAAAAGCGTTTCGAGTATCGATATCATCTTCGCCACCTCCCTGGACCTTCCGCTTCGTTATCCCACCCCTCCCGAAAGCTTTCCTCCTTTGGGGAGTGGTTCTCTGCCGACGGACGCACTGCGAGACTCCAGGGGAGTCCAGCAGTACACACAACCGTACACATCCGTGGTAGGCCTGCTCTCGTCGTTATGTTGCCCAGAATGACAAACACTGCCGACCTCATTACTGAATGGGGGCATACACGGGCTCTGTTGTTGTTGGGGAGGGCGGCCCGAAAAACTCGAGTCTTGACTTTTTTGTGGGCCATGCTTTCACGCTAATCTTCGTGCGGACTTGTCCCTGTGCGTATGACTGCACTTGACACTGCTGTATGCTCGACGCCTAGCGTCCCCTTTGTTTCTCTTTTTACGTCAGTGTTCTACTTGTTTGAGTTCTCTGTTGCTCGACGCCTACCTTTGTTGCCCTCGTCAAAAATATTGATTTCTATGCAAGAAGAGGCTCACTGCACAGTGTGCGTTGTGCGAGCCCAGCACCGCCCCTGTGTGTGTTTTTTGTTCGGCGGGGGAGGGGTGACTAGTAGCTTGTACACCACCACTAGCGTATTGCGGACTTACTGTCAGTTGCGGCAGGACCGAGTGCCCAGAACACAGGGGAGCCAAGAGCGGCACGTCGCTACGGACGTCCGGGGCTCAGGTCCCCTGGGTGACGTGGTGCCGAGGAGAGGAGAGAGAGAGCGAGGGAGGGGGGAGGGGGAGAATCTCTGCGACAGTGAGCCTGTTTGTTCCATCTACATGAAAGCTAATCTGTCACGGCGACTTGGAAGTATCCCCCCCGAGCCCTCGATCCACTCGCTGCCCGTGGGGAGGGAGGGAGGGAGGGATAGTCTGAGGCAGAATGCATATACCGAGGTAAACAAATGAGCATCTCTTACATCCACGTTTCCTCTGTCTTCCTTTACCTTTGTTTTTGCTTTGGGTAGAAAGTGTAGGTGTGTTGCATATCACGCCCCCCCCCTCCCACATACACACATTTGTTTTTTTTTTTTTCGTTGGTGTTTCTGTTGCGTCGTTTTTTCCCCCCTTGTGGTCTGTCCCCCCCCTCTCTCCCGCAGCAATTTGTGGTGCTTCACGCTCTGCTCCTATTCTCCACCCAAGTCATACCGCACCGGATCCAAAAACAAAAGATTTGCTTTGGCCTCATCCGCACAACTGTGTTGCCGCTGTCCTAATCGACAAAACGTTGGGATTTTTTGTTCGTGTTCTCCACACATTGTTTTGTTTGCTAGAACCGCACTTTGTTCCGCTATTTGTTGCGGATCGCGGTACTAAACGACTCCAGTAATGAGCGCCGACAACGACATCGAGCGCCAGATCGTCATGGAGATGGAGGCGGAGATTCAACGGTCGCAATGGCACTCCAGTAGGCCTTATACACATCCACCGCCATTTGAAATTACCCCTGTGAGGGACAGTCCCACGGAGGTGGCCCTCAAGGCTCAATCCGAGCAGATTATGCACGAAATCGAAGAGCGCCTACACCGGAAACAGCAGTGTCGCGCTACCAAGGATTTGTCGAGACACTACCCACTCAACCACGGTGCGTTGGATGTCGTCTTTGACTCACTATCGCAGTCTAATAGCACTGAAAACTCTACAGGTGATGCCCTTGTAAGTGACACCGTCAACATGTTTGCAGAAACAGAGCATAACACCGCGGAAGGTGCATCAAGCGATCTCCAAGGAGAACAGGCAATCCTAGAAACAGAAACAGCACTAGTCTCTGAAAAGCTACTCGAGAATCCCATGTCGTCATGTGGTGCCGCGCAGGTATTCAGCGACGCGCAAGAACAAACCCATCGGGTGGTTCAGCAAGAACGTCGTGAGGCTGAGGAGCAGGCACGTCTTGAGGCTGAGGAGCAGGCACTTCTTGATGCTGAGGAGCAAGCACGTCGTGAGGCTGAGGCGCAAGCACGTCTCGAAGCTGAGGAGCAGGCACGTCTCGAAGCTGAGGCGCAGGCACGTCGTGAGGCTGAGGAGCAGGCACGTCGTCGAAGCTGAGGCGCAGGCACGTCGTCGAAGCTGAGGAGAAGGCACGTCTCGAAGCTGAGGCGCAGGCACGTCGTGAAGCTGAGGAGCAAGCACGTCGTGAGGCTGAGGAGCAAGCACGTCGTGAGGCTGAGGCGCAGGCACGTCGTGAGGCTGAGGAGCAGGCACGTCGTGAGGCTGAGGCGCAGGCACGTCTCGAGGCTGAGGAGCAGGCACGTCTCGAGGCTGAGGAGCAGGCACGTCTCGAGGCTGAGGAGCAGGCACGTCTCGAAGCTGAGGCGCAGGCACGTCGTGAGGCCGAGGCGCAAGCACGTCGTGAGGCCGAGGCGCAGGCACGTCGTGAAGCTGAGGAGCAGGCACGTCGTGAAGCTGAGGCGCAAGCACGTCTCGAAGCTGAGGCGCAGGCACGTCGTGAAGCTGAGGCGCAGGCACGTCGTGAGGCTGAGGCGCAAGCACGTCGTGAGGCTGAGGAGCAGGCACGTCGCGAGGCTGAGGCGCAGGCACGTCGCGAGGCTGAGGAGCAGGCACGTCGTGAAGCTGAGGAGCAGGCACGTCGCGAAGCTGAGGCGCAAGCACGTCGTGAGGCTGAGGCGCAGGCACGTCGCGAGGCTGAGGAGCAGGCACGTCGTGAAGCTGAGGCGCAGGCACGTCGTGAGGCTGAGGCGCAAGCACGTCGCGAAGCTGAGGCGCAGGCACGTCGTGAGGCTGAGGCGCAGGCACGTCGTGAGGCTGAGGCGCAGGCACGTCGCGAAGCTGAGGAGCAGGCACGTCGCGAAGCTGAGGAGCAGGCACGTCGCGAAGCTGAGGAGCAGGCACGTCGCGAGGCTGAGGCGCAGGCACGTCGTGAAGCTGAGGCGCAAGCACGTCGTGAAGCTGAGGCGCAGGCACGTCGTGAGGCTGAGGCGCAAGCACGTCGTGAGGCTGAGGCGCAGGCACGTCGCGAAGCTGAGGCGCAAGCACGTCGCGAAGCTGAGGAGCAGGCACGTCGCGAAGCTGAGGAGCAGGCACGTCGCGAAGCTGAGGCGCAAGCACGTCGTGAGGCTGAGGAGCAGGCGCATCGATTTGAAGAGATTCGTATCCAGGCGCGTGCTGCGGTTATGCGGGAGTTGGCTGAAAATGCAAGGCATCGTTCCGGTAGTCATGATTCTGTGGTCGAAGAGTTTCATAATGTGACGATATCATCGAGTGCAATGGGCAGCGAGTACGCGCCATTGCAGAATGAATATACAGTTCGAAGCGGTGCTGGTAAGTACGTATGCGAAGCTCATCATCTTCGGGAAGGATCCGGGCTTGAGACCACGCCAACGCGAAGCTCATTTCCACACGGCAGTCCTTCACACAATGGCGAAGACACCAAGTGTGAAGAATCCGACTTCGGTTCCAATGCGACTTACTCGTACACGGTTTCTGCTGTCGAGGCTTTGCGAAACGACAACGGTATTCTCTCCACAACGGAAGACGACGCCGGTTCTGTGCCGCTTACAATGGAGGAGGCACCGCTGGAAAGTTTTGAGGCGGCGTTGTCTTCGGAGCTTAGGAGGCATGGGCTCGAAGAGGAAGCGATAAGGCGCAGTCGCATTGTCGTTCAGCGATACGAAACCATCCGTGAGTCGGGCAAATGCCTGTTTCCTCCCAGAAAGGTCATTGGGGAGGTTCCGGCACACGTCAAAGTACAGCTGGGTTTCTTCTCTGCCAAGCAGACAATCATCGTCCCCCAGCGTCTGCATCAGGGTCCCAGTGCGAACCGTGAGCGGCTCTGTGGACCGGGGGAGCGCTCGCTTAGCACCCTCAAGTGCTACTTCGAGTCTGAGGTGCTGGAAGACCACACCCTCACGGTGGACGATGAGGACTACCCGCACAACGCCCCCACAGAGCGTCTTTTGACCAGGGCAGAATTGATGAAGGGTGATAGTGCCATGGTGCGGAAGGCCGTCTCGCAGATTTCGTATGGAGACCCGATTCAGGTGTGGGAGCGCACGCAACGGCACACGAAGGAGAGGAAGGGTGTCACGAAGAAGTCAACCAAGGCGAATTTGTGGGTTAGCGATGTCGATACCTGTAAGCCCATTCCTGCGATGGGCACCTTTACCGGGGGTTTCGTGTACTCTATCGAGGGCACCAAAATCAGTAACCGAGTGGTGGAGCTGCATGGTGCAGGAACCGATCCACTTGTTGTGGCAGCAGCGTTGTACAGCTGGACGGACCGGCAAAGGGTAAAGGTCTCGGAAACGTTCTACTTCGATTCCGAGCTGGATGTTTTCTACCCTAGAAAAGAGCGCAACGAGCTCGCCAAGAAGAATAAGGTCGTGACATTCGTGCCGAACGAGTTCAAGGGAACTCTGCATCTCGTGATTCGTGTATACCGTCCCTGCTGCGAAGACTACGATACATACGTCGATTTGTACAACCGTGCAGACCGCTACAAGCAGATTCATGTTGCACCCATGAAGCAAGAGACGTTACTGTTAGCACAAGTGTCAGATGTCCTGGAGGAGCTGGGGTGGAACTCGGTCCCGCTCCACAACGAGAAGAACCATCTGTCCGCAAATCTCTCCATCGATCGTCTCTACCGCAGGGCTTTCTCGGACGAAGACACCTTCAAGGTAATGAGAGACGAGCGCTGGCGCAGCACACTCAAGACGGTGCCTGTGGACATGGTGTTTTCCATCTCGGATCTGAGCGAGCACGAGGTTGCGTTTCCTTCCGACCACGCAGAGGCGACACCGGAGGAGAATGAGTCGAAGGTGAGTCTACTGGACCCCGATGTGCCCGGTGCTCGCCCCGTCATCTACCGATACTCGCCGTGCTGCATCCCTATTCTCAATTCCGGCTACTTCACGACATACAACAACGTTTACTACTTCCGTGTATCCAAATTGAAGGTGCTACACACCGGCTGTCTTCGCAACGTTCCCTCTTCGCACCATACTTACGCCTTTCAGATTTGTGTGAAGGACAGAGATGAAAGTCTTTCGGAGGAGGGTGCGATTCGGTGCATTTACGGACGTGGCTTAACGAACCTGTCGATGGACACCACAGCGTGGTCTTCCTCGGTACACAACTCGAATGACATGGTACTGAGCGATGAGTTCAAACTGCAGCTGCCGCTGAACCTCTCTGACTGCCACCACATATTTATCACTCTCTATGCCACGTGCCAGAAGAAAACACCACAGTCGAATGGGCAGCCGCGTGCAATCAAAATCGGCTACGCCGCTCTTCCACTGATGGTAAATAATGTGGTGCAGGTGCGCGAAAATATCGACATCAAGTTTGTGGCGCACGATCAAGCGCCCGTGGCGGCCGCGGGTGGGTACCTCAAGAGCTTTGCGGAGGCCCCCGTGAGCTCGCTGCTCAACAACGGTGAGTGCGTTGTCAAGGCTTCGAGTCAGACCAAGTCGACCGTGCACGCGTCCAACCGCGTCATCGCATCGGTTTTCCAGCTTTGTCCGCTCTCCATTTCCGAAATGAAAAAGAATGACAGGGTTCTCGACCGGTGTGGCGAGCTGCATACGCTGCCTGCGACTGAGAATGACCCGCACCGCGATGTGATCATTCTCATTGCAAAGCTACCATTGGCGGAGATTCTTGCTTTCTATCCCTTCATCTGCGCGTACGCTTTCTCCCTTATCGGGTCCGGTTCGGCGACTGTGTCCCTGGGAAACCGCATGCACATGCTAGATGTATTCCTGAACACTGCTTCGAAGGCACAGCAGTACGACACGTCAGCGCAGACGATTCGTCGACGCCACAACACCGAGGAAATGTCGCAACGGGTATTTGCGAAGACAAGTGTCGGTAGTATTCTATACCACTTCTTGTCCAATGACACCCTCTACGAAGGTGCCGAGTGCAAGTACAAGCGTCGCCTTTACAGTGGCATGGTCGAGACGTGGCTAAGTCTACTGAAAACCGTAGCACCGCAGCCGAACAGCGTGGGCGCCGACGCACCGATACAGAACGGCAGCGGGTTCTCTTCACCTTCGTCGCCTACAAGCCACACTACTCCCACCCGTAGCAAGAGCGCACTGTCGGCAGATCGCAGCATTCTGCGCGAGATGAGCAACTTGTCATGGCTCCTTTTCGACACTATTTTGAGATCCATGTACCTTTGGGGAGCCGAGAACCCGACAGTCTCTCGCGAGGACCTTTTCCATTCATCCCTATACACAGCCATTGCGGATCTCTGCGTTCTGGTGTTGACGCGCCTGTCTACCTTTGACGAGAGTCAGCTTGTGCGCCACGTTGCCATCTTCGTGCGCAGCCTTATGCACTACGCCGACCGTGGCCGCGTGCTGATGATCTACGACCACATCACTGCCTACTTGGAGGAGGAGGGCAATTTCGATAGTCTCACCAATTTCCTCAAATACGTCCTCGAGGACCCGGACGTGACTCATCTTCTACTACCCTCGGTTGGTGTGGCCTGCCCTGTTTACCTCACGCGCATCGCCGTTCACTCCTTCACCACCCTGATGATTAACCCGAACCGAGCAACGCGATCGATCGCCACGGACGTACTTTACTCATTCTTAAGCCGTCTTGCTAATGACGCCAGTACGCCGAGCGAGAACCTCACTTGCATCGCGACGCAGCTGTTCACGTTGGTCCGCAACCTCGCCCCACACTGGAAGGCGATTACGCAGTGCAACGACAATATCCCAACCGACGTGTTTCAGCGTGATAAACGGCAAATATCGATTGTGTGTTTATGGATTATCTTTTACACGCCGCGCAACAGGATTCGGCAATGGCTTCAGAAGGAGACGGACGAGAGGGTTATCGCCGGCATGATGCAGATTATTGCCGATTCGCAGTCCACCTTCCGGTTCACCGCCGCCCCCGCCAAGGGTGGTGCCAAAGATGAGACGAGCGAGGAGGTTGACGAGAGGCGGGCGTGGGAGGCTCGAAACACAACTCTTGTGACTGCTATCGGCACCCAAATGTGCAGTTTTTTCTTGAACGACATCCCGAAGACACTCCAGACGGTGCTCAACAACAACCCTGATGCTGCTGTGTTCCCATTCTTTGTGATGCTCGAGTCCGTGCTTAACCTGAGCAATTCCACCATTTCCTTGCAGATGAGCGCCGCAGTTTTGCACGAAGTAGTGTGCAAGCTGTTCCCAGAGATAATCAGTCGAAAAGCAAAGATGGGTAACGGCATGGTACTCCTCACCTTCCGTCTCATGAGCAGTTGCTGCCAGTATGTTCGTGCCTCTGCCAGCTGCACATTCTTGCTGATGAGCCAAGCCTTTTTTTCTTGGAAGAACTCGTTGTCCAAGATTAAGTCATTGACGGCCAACGCGCTCGTCTCCGTAGCGGAGTCGCGCGTGCGGGACCTTCGCCTCGCTGGGCGCTTCATCGAGTTTCAGTTTGATGAACTCATTGAAAGGGCGAAGGTAGAGCAGGCGGACTACGCACCACCATCACCCAACTTTGCCTCCCGCTACGAGGATGACTCCAACGCGCCTGGGGGAGATGCACAGATGACGTACAAACAAAAAGTGGAGGACCGGACCCTGAGCGTGCAGCGCAGTCTTCCTATCTCGCACTACTTGCTTGAAAAGTCGAGCGTGTCAGACCAGCTCCCGCCACGCTTCTCTGACGAGTTTGCTGGAATGACAGCGACAGTGCTCAGTCTCTTTGGCGATGTGTTGCGCCTGCAGATGGACGGTTCGATGAAGTTCAAAGAGTCGAGAGCTACGGCGTACTTCGAAGTCTTCCGCAATTTCCTGCGGCAGAATGCACTGAAGGAGGCCCTGAGGTGGCTTTACCGCTTGCACGATGCACACAAGGAGAATAACGATCACGTGGAGGCGGGCATGGTGTTGGTTTTTATCGCAGCTCTCTGCTTTCGCGTCACAGAGGTTTTCTACTTTGTGAAAGGCAAAAACTCAAAAGGGGCCCGTATGCCGTACGGGATTCTCTCTCATGTCTTCTGGCACGACTACGTGCGCATCCTGCCCGAGGTGGATGCCCTGCTCCCCGTTGACACCGTGTACGCGATTGTGTCAGAGCTGTACATCTGTCCTGACAGTGCGTGCTTCTTCATGGACGGCCAGGTAAAAGCTCTGAAGGAGGCGGCCGAGTTTCAGGACAAGGGCCAGTACTTCGAGTACTCGTTGCAGACAATTGGCATTGTGAACAAGTACTTGGAGGCAATGGGCGACTTCAAAGCATCGGCCGTGGTGCACACTGCTATGTCTACCTGGTGCACCGCTATAGTAGAGCCCAAATCCAGGAGACACAACAGTCGCTACTTTCTCGTGTGGGCACGCATGGAGCGCGATGCACCACCCAAGTCGCACACATTACTCAGAGAGGAGGCGCAGGACGGCATGGTAGGTGAGAGGCCACGTGGACTACCGAACGGCAAGCCCATTCGCCGCATCTACAAAATGCCCAGCACCACCACGCTGGAGGAATTCAGGGCCTACGCTAAGGCGTACGTGGAGTCTCTCTTTGTTGACGCGTCGGTAGTGCAGCTGACAGAGGATTTGACCGAGACGCTGCCAGCTCTACCAGAACCTGACTCGAAGCGCAAGCGCGTGGCTGCCGTGCACCGTCAGCTGAACCATTGCATGGTGACCGTAAGCGAGGTGCAGCCATACTTCCCCAAAGGTACTCGTGTCCCTCCTGATGGTTTTGACCGGTCTATGCAACTCAGCCACTTTGAGAACACAGTAAACATTAATAGCCGTGACGTGGTAGCAGATGATCGGAAGCTTGACCTCATGGGGCAGCGCATGAGTGTCAATACTTACGAGCTTGAGCGTTCCTTTCCATCCACGACGTCGGCCATCGACATTGCAAAGACGCATAAGGTAGTCCTCAATCCATTTGAGACTGCCGAGGAAACACTGAACAGCCGTCGCGAGGTCATGAACCAGGCAGCCGTTAACGAGGGCCTGATATCGGTGATGCGCAAGGCGCTCTCACCAAAGGGCCTCCCGCCCGGTGTTTACATGAAGGAAGTGATAGCGGTCATGGGGGACCACCCTGAGGTAGTTCATGCAGTGAAGGCACTGAGCACCCTCGCCCGCTCGAAGCTCGTAGCCTGCGAGAAGATGGAGGCCATGGTCAAGAGTCCTGAAGACTATGCGCTCGTGCTGAAGGCGGTGACTGACATGGAGTGTTGTTTGGTTGCCATGCAGAGCCCTGACGAAAACGGCCTGGGTAGTAACAGCGGCACGTAGACGTGGCTGCGGCGGGATGCGCTGAGCGCCCCCCCCTTTTTTTCCTTTTTTTCTTTGCGCGCGTGCGTGTGTGTCTGATACACGGAGTGAAATGAATCTCTCTCATTCCTGCTGTTTGTGGTTTGTGTGTGTGTATGGGGGGGGGGGGGGAAATATGTGTGATCAGTACACGCGCAGTGAGGCGATGTATTGCTCACAGGGGCGTATTTTTTAGAGAATAGTGGTCTCTCATGCTCCCTTCCCTCCCTTTCTGTGTCATTGTCTTGGTGCTGTCCAAACGATTTGGGGGCCGAGCTCAAAAACATTTGACGGTGTTTCTGCATGGTGAAGGCTCGTTTTTTTTTTTTGACCCTGGCGAACGGTGTACTGTACAGCACCTCTTTCCCCGACCATAAAGTCTTGCTGGGCGCGCTGCGGCTTAATTTGGAGAAGAGCAGATGGTTGATCTCTGTGTGTGTGTGTGTGCATCTTTGTTTGCTGCAGTGGAAGTTGGCCGCTGGTGCCCCGCGGCGTTCTTATTTTACATTGTCTTGTGTTGCGCTGCGAGATTGCCTCTCCTTTGACCTACGCCCTTCTCCCCTATCAGTTGCATGGGCTCGCTATCCTGCCGGCGCACCGCAAAAATGGATATGGGACTCATCCGATAGTGTGATGGATTTAAAGGTTACGAGCGTTGTCGCACTGCTTCTTTCCCACTACACTCCTCTGCCAAAAGGAGGGAAAGGAAACACAAGAATAGCGCGTCAGGTGATCTGGACGTACTTGTGGCGCCTCGCACTCGCACAGGTGTCTTTATGTGCTCGCAATCGCCCCACCTCAGACAGCGACCAGTCTGGGTACACGGTGCCAGAATTGCCCCTATATTAGTACTGCAGAATATGGAGTTCGGTGGCGGCATTTAGATTAGAATGCGTACTGAGAGGGTGTGCCTCTACTCCGAAACTACTTGTGCTTTTAGCGCCTGCAATATCAATACCCGCACACTCACGCCAATCTTCCTGCCAACCCTCTCCCTCCCTTTCCTATGTCTTCATGAGGTTTCACGTCTCTGTGTTCTTACTGCGAAAAAAAACTTTTTCTTTTTTCCTCTTTTGCGCTACGGTGTGGTGGTGGCTGGTTGAGCGACGCGGCGCTCATATTATCGCCTCATCAAACAAAAGTCTTGCCGCTTCTACACACCTGGTGTGTGGCTTCACGTTGCCCGAGGTTCGACATGTCGGCCTCTTGCGACTTCAAAAGTCAGGTTACCGGCGAGGTGACTATCCCATCTCAATGGAAGAAAGTAGCCACACTACAAGACGCCGAGGCGCAGACGTCGAAGCACAAGATCAAAAGCCACGAGGTCCAGACAGACGTCAGCTGCTTCCGTACGTTGGACCAACTAGACAAGGGCGTCAGCACTGAGCGGCGGCCGAACCAGGGATCGTTGGAAGGCCTGCAGTACGTGTACAAGGGGGTTCCACACGACGAGAAGAAACTCGCAGCATTCCTGGAGGCGTGTAAAGACGAATTGTTGACCATTCTGCACCGCAACGCAAGAAGCAGCACCTTCGATCACTACTCGCCTCACTGGTCGCGCAACAACACAGACCTCTCTGTTCTATACACACTCACTTCGCCTCTTATCAAAGAGGGCAACTTACAGGCCTTGGGAGTAGCGTGGAACGCCCATGGGAATATGGTCGCTGTCGCCTACGGCCGCATAGACACGTCGGGTTGGTGCTACAACAAAGGCTACGTGTGTGTATGGAACCTGGCACGTCCAGACCTAATGGAGAGCGGTCCGCATTACACACTGGAAGTAGAGACGTATGCCGTCTCCGTCGCTTTCCACCCAACAGACCCCTGTATGGTTGCTGTCGGCACCTACAGTGGCGAGGTCGTTGTGTTCCCGGGTTTGACGGAGAGCGTACCTCAGCAATACTCCTCTGTAGACTCTGAGGTTGCGCACACCGAGCCGGTCACGGTGTTACAGTGGGTGAAGAACCCACAGGAGCTCCGTCGCGACCATCGGTATATTTTGTGCTCCGCCAGTCAGAACGGACTCATCATTCACTGGAGTCCTGCAAACAAGTTGGCCAAGCCGGTGGCGGCGTACAGGATTCAAAACTCGCGCCACCTGCCCGTCGGCATCACAGCACTCACCTATGGCGGGGTACAGACGGATCGCGGTATTCATGTGCCTGCGTTGGACGGAGTCCTCCTCGTGGGTTTGGAGAATGGCGAGGTGGGGCGCGTTCGCATCGGACTTATCCCAGTCGATATCAACTCCCAGATGCCATGCACAATCGTTCCAGTGGACCTTGACTGGCTGGAGAGTCACCGCGGCCCACTGCAGTCACTTAGCGTCTCCCCCTTTTTTCGACACCTGTTCTTGTCGTCGTCTTCGGACGGCACGGCACGCCTGTACACCGATCTCGAGCGGTCCCCCCTCCTCACCCTCGAGCCAACTGCGGAGACGAAGAGTTACCTGTACGGCGGTCAATTCAGCCCGTTTAGGCCCTCCGTCGTGGCATTGGTATCACGCGGGTCGTGTCTGCACGTGTATGATCTCCAGAAAGATCAATTTAAGCCAACATTCACTGTGGAGGCGTCGTCTGACGGAGCAGAGATACTCACAGTGGCCTTCAACCCTACCGCAGCCGATTGGCTAGCCACCGGCAACGCCCGCGGCGCAGTGCAAGTATGGCGTTTACCGACGGAGTTGTCACAGGCCACAGAAAGCGAGCGTGCGGCTCTGCGTGCCACCCAGTCTACCCGAGAGGACGCAGGGGAGGGGTATGGCACCGCCGCTGTTCTCGATCTGTTTGGCTTACGTGCTTAGATGTATGTCAAAGCCGCTGCACCTAAATGCTGTCCGGTACTTTTTGTTGTTGTTTTCTGTGCGGTTGTGTGGGGCTGTGCGCTCTTGCGGGGAGCTCCCCGCTCTTGCCATATCGAAAATGTTTTATGAAGAACTGATTTCAGTGAGCGTGTCATTTGATGCACGGAAATGTGCAGTCAATCTTTGACGCCACCCAAGATGGAGGGGTGCGAGGGGTGATTAAGAATGCTGTACCCTCTTTGAGCCATCCGTTTCTGTTGCCTCTCCGTGCGGTGTCTGTGGGAGGGTGGGGGTGGAGGGGCTTAGCACAGATGGGTGTGAGAAGGACAATAGGTGTGAAGCCCCCCTTCCATTTTTTTATTGTCTATTCTTCTTGGTTCACCCCATGTGCAGGTCAGCTTTGCTTGCGCTTGTGCAGACTTTCTCGAGGCTCCTTCTGTAGGCGGCGTACCACACCCAGACTCATACATCAGGTACAGCAACAGGTGCGTCCTGCACCGTTGGCACCCTGCACTGCCTGGGTGAACTGTTTTTCGTCATTCTCTGCTTCGACTCATATCCCCTTCTCTCGTCGTATATCGCTGTTATACCCTTGGTTCACCAATGTATGGGTTCTGTTTTTTGATTCGTGGGTGTGTGGGGGGGGCCGTCACAGAAAATTATGGCAGTCGTCACCGGCTGCCTTCAAACAAATATCGGATCTCTACATCTCCACCGCGAAGTGTTTTTTTGTTTGCTGACATAGTAGTCTTTTTTTTTCGCTTCCTTTCCCCCTCATCGCTTCATCGCAGGTGACTCCTCGTGCTTCTAATAGATACCCGCTCTCCCGTTTGTCGAGTTTGCTTGTTTGCCCGCCTGGTCTCGCCACCGCAGATACTTCTCGAGCGGTTTGGGAACTCTTTCTTTTTTTTGCGAGGGTTACGCCACATGGTTCTCTTGCGCCTCCGCGTGGCGGTGGTCGGTGAGCCCACATCCGGCAAAACGGCATTCGTCCAGATGGTGCATAGCAACGGTGCCACATTCCCTAAAAATTACCTCATGACAATGGGCTGCGACTTTGTCGTGAAGGAGTTCACGATAGACGAAGACAACACAGTTGAAGTGTCTTTCATGGACGTGGCAGGGCAGCGGCTGTATGATCCTATGACATCTTATTATCTAGAGAACGTGTCCGCCTTTATTCTTGTGTACGATGTTTCGAACAAGATAACATTCGAGTCGTGTCGAAAGTGGGTTGCCAAAGCACGAGGCGCCAAGAAAGACATGATCGGCTTCCTTGTGGCCAATAAGATGGATCTTGCCGAGAAGGCAGAGGTCACGGACAACCAAGCGGAGGTCTTTGCGCGCGCAAATCAGCTCACTTTTTTCAAGTGCTCGGCGTTGCGCGGCACGGGGATTCTTGAACCTGTCGAGAAGCTCGCGCACACGTTCCTGGAGGCGTATCAGAAAAGGATAGCCCAGGTGTCCCAGCTCAATGCGAGTAGGTGATTCAAAGGCACCGGCATCATTGCATTCCTGCATAACACCCCAACGGCTACTACTCCTCCCAACGTCGTTTTGAGGAAGAAAACTCGGCAAGAGGGTGAAGCGTATAGTAGCAAGGGGGCGGGGGATATCCGCGGGTATACCATCACGCATCTAGATCGCCTTGGCGCGCTGAAGTGTTCCCCCGGCAGAGGTCTGGTGCTTTTCGTTCCTTCTATTTGTTTACGGAGGATGTCGATGTGGAATATCGTAGATCGTTGAACGCTACCATGGAAACATGAAGAAACTGCACACCCAAGATGAATGACTGTCATCCACAGGAAAGAGCCACCGGGAGGGTGGGGGATACTCGATAGCGGCGTGAGACATGCTGTGCCACGTAGCTGGCCTTTGTCCTTTACCAACTCTTTTTTTTTTGCCAGTCTCACCCCTGTTACGCTTCCCCAGGGTGCCTGCGTGCTTGAAAACCTCTCGAGGGGGAGGGGGGAGGCAGTACGAGGGGGCGTTCGACGATATATCGAAAAGAGGAGGTCAAAGAAATGTTTTCCACAGGACATGAGCTGGGTGAGTCGAGGAATAAATTTTTGATTCTCATCCTCACTGTTTTGAGTTGCCTTCCCTGTCTCTTCTCTGTTTCCGCTCTCACAGCTCTATTACTCCTTTTCCTTGACACACGCGGTCATGAACAGCGCGTCCTGCAGACAGACGCGTATTAGATGAGTTACAGTCCTTTCCTGACTGCTCTCTATGAGGACGTTCGGAATCGGCTGCCGCTGTGGACCACACAGTACGTACAGCCCGTGTCGCATGCTGCATCCGCCGTCTCCAGCACCTGGATCGACGCCAGCGGCGCTAAACAGCAGCGACTTTTCATCGCTGTCGAGGTAAGCAACACGAACTGGATTGTTGAGGCAGTTTTGAGAGACTGGAGAGCGCTCGTGGATGCGTGGCATGGGGAGCACGAGGAGGGTGAGGTGAGCTGTTTCCTAGGCTTTGTGGACCTTGCCGGAACTGTGTCTTACTACAGGTGTGAAACCGCGGCGCCTAGTACACTGTGCAGCGGAGCCGATTCTCATCTGACCCGGAGTTAATACGACTGTCTCTTCCAGAGCACTCTGACGTTCAGTGCTTGTGGGGGGATTCAAAAGACGATCAAGGACAGAATCACCGCCACCACTCTAGTTCACGCGAACAGTGGTGCTCGATTCATAGATCTGTGTTATCATCCTCTCTTTTTCCCTCAATAGGCCGTTACTCCCCTCGTGACTACAGCGGCGGCGATTACCGGCGCGTGGGGGAAAGAGGGGGAAGGGAGAGGTGGCGATGCTCCCCGCACTGCGAGAAATAAAACCCCAGGGTTGTTTCCCTTGTATCCCAATCGTCGCTATTAATATCTGATGCGCTGCTCACGTTTTGCCGATACCTTCCCTCTTCACGCCGCGGATCTTTCCCTCTGGACACACTTGTTTTCAACGCCCACAATGTACTGCACTCGAACTGCGAGACGCGTTACCAGTGTCGTATTTTTTCCCCGTTTCCTTGGTGCAATGAGAAAGAAGACCCCGATTTAAAAGTGGACACATGTAACCGCCAAAGACCCCCTTCCCCCCCACACCTGACGATCGTCCTTGTGTCTTCTCTTCGCACTGCTTCACCCTTTACCGATCTCCTCTCTTCTCCACGTCTCCAATCCCAACCTCTTCCTTCCCCCCCCCCCCTTCACCCGACTGCCACACAGAGGGCCGTGAGGTTGTCAAAACCGCTACACGCATACCCACAGACATCTGTGCGTGGCTGGTACTCGCTATACGTTTGTCGCCTTTGTGTGTGTCAGTCTGCAGCAAAGCATCTCTCTCTCTCTCTCTCTTTCCCCTTCCCCAAGTGCGGGGTTGCCATCCCTCACACCAGCAATGTCAGACCCCAGTTGGCGCAGGGCTTGCGACCTCCTCTCGAAGCACTTACATTCCCTCGGACATAAAATAGCCGTGATACGTCGCATTACCAATCGGCGCAGCGCGGTCGAGGAGATCAGGAGGGAGCGCGAGGAGGTGAAGCGCATCACCCGTGAAGCCAACGCGACCGATGTGCAGGACATCCGCAAGTCAGTGAAGTGTTTAGAGCGCTTCATCTTGCTGGACAAAAGCCTCACCGAAGAGGGCCGGAAGCTCGCTAAAGACGCTGAAGTGATTCTCCAGGATTACGAGAGGGTTTGCAACGATTTCTATCGTAAATGTATGGAGGGAGAGTCCGTACGGGGGGCTCGAAACAGCCGCGCACTTCAGATGTTCCGTGAGGTGAGCGGCGACGACGATGACGAAAACGAAAGGCAGCTACTTTTGGCTACGGAAGCCCCGCAACGGGTACAGTTTGAGCGCGATCTCTATGATGAGCTGATGGTAGAGCGCCAGCGCGAGACAAACGAGATTGCAGATAACGTCCGCGACATCCACGAAATTTTCCAGCATATCAATGGGATGGTCAACGACCAAGGAGAGCAGCTCGAGATTGTCGACAACAACCTATCCACTGCGGAACGTGCCACCCGCAATGCCTCGCAACACCTGCGTCGTGCGCAGCAGTATCAGGGAACATCTAACCGAAACAAGTTTCTTTTCATATGCATGATGGTCATGCTTGCTGTAGTCAGTGTTGGTCTCCTCATGAGGTGAGTCGATGATCACTACCTTTCTCCCGTCGACGAGCGCGCGCAGTTGCACCCTCCCCCCTCCCTTTCCCACCACCACGCGAACTGCCCCTGCAGTTGAGTATTCGCACTGATTGTTCCAAGAGTTTTTTCCCTCTCTAACTTTCCGCGTGTACATTGTTGGCCTTCCTGTCTCCGATTGGAGAGATGAAGGCGGATGCGTCACTTCATCATCTTTGATTACTGCTCTGCAGTGCAGCGTCTTTACAGACGCATATGTGCACCTATGTCGCCTGTGGACTTCGTCTCTGTGTCCTGGTGTGTTCCTCTTCATGTGGACGCTTCCGTTTTATGTTTGGCTTTTTTGTTTTGCATTACTTTGTCCCCCCTCGCTTGAAGAGGGGTGCACCGCCGTGTGCGTTGTGCGAGCCCAGCACCGCCCCTGTGTGTTTTTTTTTGGCGGGGGAGGGGGGGTGACTAGTAGCTTGTACACCACCACTAGCGTATTGCGGACTTACTGTCAGTTGCGGCAGGACCGAGTGCCCAGAACACAGGGGAGCCAAGAGCGACTCGTCGCTACAGACGTCCGGAGATCAGGTCCCCTGGGTGGCGTGGTGCCGAGGGGAGGAGAGAAAGAGCGAGGGAGGGGGGAGGGGGAGAATCTCTGCGGCAGTGAGTCTGTTTGTTCCATCTACATGAAAGCTAATCTGTCACGGCGACTTGGATGTATCCCCCCGAGCCCTCGATCCACTCGCTGCCCGTGGGGAGGGAGGGAGGGATAGTCTGAGGCAGTGGCCGCGCTGACATGACCGAGCGGGTGCCGCTGTGCGGTGTGTGCCCATTGCTGCCAGGCTCCGTGCGAATGGGTACATGGGCAGGCTGGGTAGTGCACTAGACTTGGTCTAGCATGCCAGCCTGTGAGGCAGAATGCATATTCCGAGAGACCACTGATGATCCAGATTTTCGCCTTTTGCTTATTTTTCCTACCCTTGTTGCGTGCATGCTTTGCTGCTTCTTTGAGAAATGTGTGATGCATTTACGTAGGGGGGTACCCACAGATACGCAACGCTCGACTACACAGTGGACAACCTGCATGAGAAAAGTACCAGGGGCACTCTCCACTTTACCGCCTTAGCTGCTTCTGGCACAGGCTTGCGAGCAGATGTCGTACAGCCTCTCCGATCTTACTCGGTCATCTCTTTAGCCGTAGTAGTTGGCGATGACTGTAACCGTCCTTCTTCCCTATTTGCCATCCCCTATCCTGACATCTCCGTTGTTTGCCCCGTCACTGCTTTGCGCATCGCGCATGGCAAGGCACCACGCACGTTACCGCTGTTGCTAATCTGCGCCACTGTTGGTGGTGCGGGTAACCCTTACAACTTTTTTTTGTAGTATAACGCCGCCGTTCAAAGTACACTTTTATTTATCTGCATTTCTGTGTTGCTGACATGCCCAACATGGAGGACCCCGCTGCGCAGGAGGCTGTTGTGACCCCTTGGACCGTGGAGGGTGATGTGAACTATGAAAAGCTCATCAAAACCTTCGGCTGTCAGGCGATTGACGAGAACCTGCTTGAGAGAGTGGAGCGGCTCACTGGAAAGAAACCCCATCATTTTTTGCGCCGTGGCATTTTCTTCTCTCACCGTGATGTGAACCTCATTTTGGATGCGTACGAGAAGGGTCAGCCATTTTACCTCTACACTGGCCGCGGGCCCAGCAGTGAGTCCATGCATGTGGGCCATTTGATACCCTTCATGTTCACCAAGTGGTTGCAGGAGACCTTCCAGGTGCCACTGGTAATTCAGCTCACCGACGATGAAAAATTTTTCTTCAAAGACATCACAATCGAGGAGATCGAGAAAATGACGACTGAGAACTTAAAGGATATCATTGCGCTCGGCTTTGACCCAAAGCTTACGTTTATTTTCAGGGATTTCGAGTATGTCGGTCAAATGTATCGCATTGTGGCGCGCATCGAAAAAGCCTACACGGCTAACCAGGTGCGGGGGTGCTTCGGTTTTAAGATGGAGGACAACTGCGGTCGCTGGATGTTCCCCGCTATTCAGGCAGCGCCATCCTTCTCGGCGGCGTTTCCACATATATTTCCAGTGGAAAAGGGCAACGTCTTTTGTATGATTCCACAGGCAATTGACCAAGACCCATACTTCCGCCTTACGAGGGACGTGGCGCCACGACTTGGCTATTTGAAGCCAGCCGTCATCCACTCCAAGTTTTTCCCAGGGCTTAGTGGGTCGAAAGGCAAGATGAGTTCTACCACTGGCACTGCCGTCTTTCTGACAGACACCCCCAAGATGATTAAAGACAAAATCAACAAGCACGCCTTCAGTGGCGGTGGCGCAGATAAAAAGGAACAGCTGTTTCTTGGTGGCAATACCAATGTCGACGTGCCTATGCAGTGGCTCCGCTTCTTTCTTGAAGATGATGATGAGTTAAGGCGCCTCCAGAAGGACTACATGCTTGGTCGCATCATGACTGGCGACGTGAAGAAAGTTCTCATCCAAACACTCACCACCATTGTTACCGCACACCAGGAGGCGCGTAAGAGAGTAACGGATGCTGATGTGGGTCTGTTCAGTTCCACTCGATTGATGGGGCCAGCAAAGGCCCTGGCCGAGTCCAAGGCGTAGAATGGCAGATGAGGCAGGTGCGGGTCTGTGTGTCGGTGTGGAGCCCGAGTGAGCACGGGAGACGCTCAAGCAATCTCATGTGTCCCCTCGCGCGAGGCACCGCGCCGGGCAACGAGAACGCCACTGATCCTCACGGGTGCCTAACTACCAACACGGTTGGCACTTGACGCACTGTGATACAAAATATGCGCCATCTTAGCTTCTCTCTGCAGAACAAAATTTCTTCTAATACTCACCTACCGTTCCAAGGAAACGCATTTGCCAATAGTAGCATACACTCGGTGGGCTAGTGCCTCTACTTAACCCCCTTTCTCAGGTACTGGACAACTTGACGTGCATGCGTAGGTTTTTTTTTTTTTTTGGGGGGGGGTAGGGTCGGTAATGAGAGCAGATGGACTTGTTGTTCGCACACCCTATCGTTTCCATAATGAGGTGGAGGGGATGCAACATGGCTGTACGAACTTCGTATGTGTGTAATGTGTCTTTGCACTATGCGTGACACACACACACACAACAACATATAATGCACGCGTGCATCGGCGCTGAGGTGAAGAGAGCTGGGAGGGAGCTAGAATGAGTACCGAGGAGGAGACAAACGCTCCTCGCGACGGCGTGTGCGTGTGCGCGCGCGACTACAGAAGCCACCCCCCTCCCCTCCCCTCCGCCCTCCCCCCTCCCCCTCTTCACTGCTCTCATTCGTTACCCACATGCATCACATTCTCACTTTATTCCTATCTGGTTCCTTGTCTCCCTCCCATCCTCTGTCGTGTTTCATTATATGCTTCTCTGATCGCCCACCTTGATATCACCACCGCTCCCTCAGGGAAGGGGTGATGTAAAACTGCCCCCCCCTTCCCCTCTCCCTTCCCACTTCCCACCTTATCTCTCCATCCCTGGCGGAATCCCTCGATATTGTGCAAAAGCTCGGTCCAGATAGCGCCGGCGTTCGTCAGCGGTGAAAGCTGTCCAGTGTAATTGCAGACGTGCTCATCTGTGCCTACCCAATGCGACGGCCTGAGCCCTGGCAGCGTCTGCTGTCTCACGTAATCCACACTGTTGCCACGCCGTTTATTTTGCGAATCGGTCTTGGTCCTCCAGGTTCAGCCTCTCAGCTCTCTGCTCCCCCTCACCGCCCTTCCTATCTGCCTATTTTTGCCGCGAACTACTGTGAATTGTCCGCGTTTGAGAAGGATTTTGCCGTCCGTTGCTTAGAGTACGTTGCTCATCAAAAAGATGACGCCCATGGGGAAGAGAGAGGTGCGAAGCCGCAGGTAACCCCGTCTTCAGCGCCATCGCCGACGGTTTGCACGGACGAGTACCCCGAGACGTGGCGGCCCCTCTTTGACCTTGTGGTGCTGCCCAATGGTACCCTGTGCATCGGATGGTTCCGCCACCACGCGCTTGACCTACAGTGGGGGCATCATGTGGAGGCCTACGTCGCGGACCTGTGGCAAAGGGCTCCACGGACGTTGTGGCTGCATTCTCAAGAGAAACTGAGCTTATTGGTGCGTCGGCAGTTGCCTATGCGCCATCGACACTTGGCTGTCTTTCATCGACAAGACACTGTGACTCCAGCGGAGACAGCGCAGTGTTTGCAGGCAGCTGCCCGGTCTCTACTCGCAGCGACATCGACTACCCACAGGTTGGAGCATGATGTACTGCTGCGAGTCTCCAACTCAGGCGGGCCGACGCTGCCGCTGGTGCGAGTACTGATACGCAGCCTTGAACGGCGTAATCGGCCGCTCCCCACCGGCACTGCTATTGCGCTAATGCGCTTGCTCGTCTCAACCTCGGCAATGTGCTTTGACAATATGCCTCGAAGCCTAGCTGAGGCGATATTAGCCGCCGCCAGACGGATATGTGATTTGGCGAGTGACTCTGGCTGCCGTCGTCTTCTTGTTTGGGGCGCCTTACTAGTGGGTTCCACGGACGAACAGGCAACGACTCCCATAGAGGTCGCCCAGGAGGACGCGGCCACACAAGCACTCACCCTAACGCTACTGAGCGTCATTGATATGCCTGGCAATAGGCGAGAGGCAGCATTGCGATGGCAGGCAGAGCAGCACCTCTGTCCGCTCTGCGACGCGCTCGTTTCCGAGGAGGCGATGCTTTTGGACGCCCTTACAGTTTTCGGATCTGACGCAAACAACGCTGAGGACCGCGCAGCGCTCTCCTACGGCGTGTCAGTCGGTGACGGTCCGTTTGACGCAGACGCGGCAAGCAGCAGTACAGTTCAACGTGATATCCCCGCATTGTACTTCCGATGTGCTCTGGGCGAGACGATGAGCCCAGGGGAGGATAAGGCATCTCTGTACGGGGAGCCAGCTGAGGGGTCCGGGGTGCCTCCCATTCCATGGCTGCCAGGCACAGGTTCAGACGCGAAGGGTTGTTGGTGCACGCTTTTAACCCATTCAAGGATCTTACTCTCGCACAGCAAAGCGGAACACCACCATCCACAGAATAAAATCGTGTCTTCCCATGCAGCCATGGTGGAGCGGGTGCAATCGATGCTGCGCGTCTCCCTCGTGCGAAGATGTCTATTTGCCACGACCAAGACAAACATCTGTAGCCAGTATTCGATCATCACCCACCTTTTCTCTTCGGGTGAAGAGCCTTTGGTGTGCATGACGCTTATCCGCCTGGCGGACACCGACGTCGTTCTCGACGTAATGAACCCCCATGTGCACCTGCGGGCGCTTATGGGACTTCTTTTTCTCTTTCCAGCTTTAGAAATGCGCTCTCTCTATGGCGGCACAGTTGCTTGTGCCCGGGAGTCACTCTCCGCTGGTACTTGTGCGCTGCAGTGTAGCTCGTCTCTCGATCTTTCACACGCACCAGCGGCGCCGAACACCTCTGTATCTGTACGTATCCCGCCTGAGTGCGCGGAGGGTCTCTCCACCCGCCTACTTGGTCGAGACAGCGCCCTGATCTGCCTGATGCACAGGGCGTGGGGTGAGCCTACTGCTGCTTTTCTCTTGGATGACTTGCGCGCAAATCTTCACACAATTCTGTGCCGTCCTCCAGCGCCGGATGCGTGCACACTATCCACAGACGCCCTTCCCTAACGTAAAGTGTAACGGCGGTCGAAGGTGCTTCTCCATTCCTTTCGTTGCCGACTGAGTTGTTTGCTGCTGCCCAGAGTGCCAAACGGCGGTGCATGGGGTACGTGGGTAACATCACTTTGTGTTCCACGCCGTTGTGCGACCCGAAAATCGCTGCCGGTATCGTCTTCAAGTGAAACTGGTGTACAACTGCAAAGAGACGTGGAAGAGGGTTTCGTGATCGGTTTGATCTTGTCCGACTCTTCTCAGCGTTGGTGGACCTCATCTGTTGAGCTTTCCGCCTGAGTGCTTTCTCTCCTACACGCTTCTCTCTCCTGTTACCCCCTCCCCTCTCCTCGCTTGAAGAGGGGTGCACCGCCGTGTGCGTTGTGCGAGCCCAGCACCGCCCCTGTGTGTTTTTTTTTGGCGGGGGAGGGGGGTGACTAGTAGCTTGTACACCACCACTAGCGTATTGCGGACTTACTGTCAGTTGCGGCAGGACCGAGTGCCCAGAACACAGGGGAGCCAAGAGCGGCTCGTCGCTACGGACGTCCGGAGCTCAGGTCCCCTGGGTGGCGTGGTGCCGAGGAGAGGAGAGAGAGAGCGAGGGAGGGGGGAGGGGGAGAATCTCTGCGACAGTGAGCCTGTTTGTTCCATCTACATGAAAGCTAATCTGTCACGGCGACTTGGAAGTATCCCCCCTGAGCCCTCGATCCACTCGCTGCCCGTGGGGAGGGAGGGAGGGATAGTCTGAGGCAGTGGCCGCGCTGACATGACCGAGCGGGTGCCGCTGTGCGGTGTGTGCCCATTGCTGCCAGGCTCCGTGCGAATGGGTACATGGGCAGGCTGGGTAGTGCACTAGACTTGGTCTAGCATGCCAGCCTGTGAGGCAGAATGCATATATTGAGGGGGAAAAACACACATATATATATTTTAGTGTGCCAAGTGGAAAGGGCCACGCATGTGTTACAAATCCAGAACTCTCACCTGCCAAGGCGTCACCCCGTGCGTCGACGACCTACACAGTCAATTGGACGTTATTCAGTTGTAAACACGTGTGTGTTTGCATGAGTAACATGTGAATTTGCTCCCCAGCTGTTGAATCTCCTGCCACAATGGATATCGTCATTCGCATTATATCGATAATTTTTTCCCCCGCCACCACATGTTCAAAATACATAACACACCCTCTACGTCAAAAGTGACGAGCTCCTTTTTTTTGTCGCGGTTTCACAGCGAGCCGTTGCAGAGGGCAAAGGTAGTACTTTTTTCGGTTGGAAAAAAAGGATCGCGAGTCTGGTGTGATGCAGCGGTACGTGACAGCTGTTTCTACTCGGGGTCTGTGCCAGGCGCTTCGTCGAGTTGGAGCGATTACACCACTGCTTCACTGCTCTTTTCACCGCTATACGTCTACGACAAGGCCGTTATCTGATGCGGCGGTGCTCCAAGGCTCCGAAGATCAGAGTCCGCGAGGTCTCGCATCCGCTCTGTCGACAGAGGTGTTCACTGAGGAGGAAAATAGCCCACTCCTTGACGAGGACGAGTTTGATGAGCTCGAGGCTGCGTCACAGGAACTGCACGACTTGTGCTATACAATGATTGCCCATCTTCGCTGCACAGTCCCAGACGCGCACCGAGCGCTCTTTGAGCGTCGGGTCAAGCGAAGCTTCCGTGAACCCCAACCCGAGCAGTACCGTCGACTTCTGCACGGTCATGGGGATCGCAGCTTGCGCCGGCGAAACAACTACCGTGGTCGCAAGGACTTTGAGGAGGCCACAAAGCTCTACTTGCAATGGGGCGAGAAGGTGCTCTTACTACTCACACAGCCTGTGCTGGATCGCCTTGTCAAAAGCGCCGGTAAGGGTCACCGCGATTTGCGATCAGACGGGGTTCACCGTTATCGTCAGCCGCTGAAGCGCGCCACCTGGCGCACGTTCCCTCATCGCTGGTTCAAGCACGCACCGTTTGAGGTGCAACAACTTCGCGCAGACATTCCCGAGTCGGTGGTGCTAAACACGCGCTTCTACCGCGACCACGCGACCCTTCGCTATCTCTTTACCCTCATGGAGCCCCAGCATTTTTTCCGAGAGAGAATTGAGCACCGCATGATCGAGTTGACCCGAAAATACGACGTGTCGCAGAGAGCTACAAAGTAGCGACATGGTCTTGCCACAAGACTAACTCCGCACTTTGCCTTTTCTCTTCTGGGTGGGGTGGGGTGGAAGGGATTACTCTCTGCCAGTAGACATATCGCCGTCTTTGAGAGAGTCTAGTGTCTTGGTGATTGTGGTAGTTGCCCAACTTTTGTTGGCAGTTTCAAATCTTGGTTAACAGGGCGGCGCTGCAGAAGCACCGCTGGAATGCTCTTCTTGGTGCCAACTACGGCGCACATCCCTTCGTTTTCTGATGTCCCACTGTGTGTAAAGGCACCGCCGTTGAACCCCTGCACAAGTACCTCCACATGTACACCGTGTAAAGTTTTTTCTTCCCCTGCAACCACGCCGAATAAGGGGTGAAAGGGGAGGGGATATTTTCGCAGCTGGCTTGCTCTCCGGGAAAGGGATGGGCGCCCTGGTTCGGTGTCCCAAAAGTTATGTCGTGTACAACCGACTACAACCCATTCTCTGACACCCCCTCTCCGCTCCAGTGAAAGGGGTAGCATGCGGGGCATGTTATTCTCTTTGCCTTTTAGTGACTTTGGAGTCTTTCCTGAATACTTTTCTTTCCCACTGGTCATCTGTATGTGGTCTGCTGGCGGTGCGCCCCAGGACTTTGGTCGTTGTGTACCGTGCCTTTCCGTCTTGAGCTTCTCACCCACCTTTTCTCGTTCGGTCTCTCTCCCTTTCTCTCCCAAACACACACGCACACACACGCACACGCAGAGTCACACCGGGGTGCTCTTTCCACCAACTTCAAACCCGCACATTTGTCTATCGTCACTATTTGTGGCTCCCACAGCTAGTCAAAGCGAGCGCCGGAGTGTACTTCTCCCGTTGTCCAGGGGGGGGGCCGAGCTGCACCTAAGTTTCTTTTGCAGTACAGCACGTTGTGCTACCGCCGCCCCCTTTTTATTTCTCTGCGGTACCTTTTTTTTCCGAAAAGCGGCGTCGTATTTTGTGTTTGGACCGGCGGGCTCGCTCGTGTGTGCGTGCTGAAAAAAATAATGCAGCGTTTTAGTTGTAGCGCACTCGTGTCTGCCTTGTGCGTGGCGCGGCGATGGCGCAGCGGTGGGGGTCCGGGTGATCGGCGAGTTCGGACAGACTGGTATCGTTGCTACCCTGCGCTGATGGAGGAGAAGGACCGCGACATGTATCACTGCTACTACCCCTACTTATTCGACCACGGCGATAAAATGAGCCTCTACCCCAAAATTCCGGAGAACCCCCGCGAATGGCAGGTGGAGCAGCTTCAGACGACATACGATGCTATCCGTGAGGATAAGTACGACGCGTTTCTTCGCTTGCGTGAGAAGTTCCCTGAGCTCTACCAGGACACGTATGCCTGGGACAACCCACCCCCCTTTGGAGAGTTTAACATGTTCTATAGTGTCCGCTTTGGGATGATCGGTGTGAAGGTCTTTACCTGCAAAGACTATGATGACCTAGGGAACCAGTTTGATTGCACCGCCTTCTGGTTCCCTGACAACCAGATTGTAAAGCACTCAACCCGTAATGGCGATGTGGGGACAGACAAGGTCTTTGTGGGCGCGATGAATGTGCCGGTGGAGTTTCACAAGCCGCATGTTGCCGCTTTTTACAAGGCATCTGGTGTACCCGTAAAGCATGTCTCTGCCGGCTTTCCTGTGACACCAGACGCGTACGCACCGGTCGGAACGAAGCTGGATGTGCGACATTTCAAGCCTGGCCAGGAGGTCAACATCACTTTCCAGAACACTGACTACGGTTATCAAGGTGTCATGTTTCGCCACGGCTTTGACGGTGGCTATGTATGGCTCGGGGACTCCAAGTGGCAGCGACGTCCCGGTTGCATGGGTGCAGAGGGACAGAAGCGCATCTACCCCGGTCACCGCATGGCCGGGCAGACGGGCGCGTCTGCTGAAACTTACCAGGGTGTTCCAGTGTGGCGCATCGACTACAAGAACTCACTCATCTACCTGCCCACCTTGATAGACGCCGACGTCGGAACCTATGTGAAGTTTAGCGATACCATCAACACAAAGGGATACACATTATGGAATGAGCACCGCGGCACACCCGCCTTCCCCACCTTTGTTCCCAGCGAGGAAGAGGACCTCAGCAAACTGGCAACAGACGAATGCCAGCTCACCTCTCCTCCACTTTACATGTACTTCCGCGACGAGTTTGCGGCAGCGCAGCTTGTAAGCCAGACAGATGTCGAGGATGCCAAGAGTGCCAAACCGGCCACCGCAGCACCCAAGAAAAAGGTTTACGACCTGAAGAAGTACACGGACGCCAGAAAGAAGTACCGTCAGAGCCTGCACAAGGCACGCAAGTACAAGCTTATGGGTGTCCGTACGCGCGCTCACGAGAAGCAACAAGAGGCTCGGCGCGCTAAGATTCTCAAGTACAAACGTGTCAAGACGTAAAACCGGTGATGATTGCGTTCCCCCCCCCTCCCCGGGGCCCTCGACAGGTGAATCCGGGATTTGTTTGATCAGGAGGCAGAGAAAAGGAAGCGGTCTGTGCGCAACTTCGCGATGACGCCGACCGTGTACGAAAGTACGCACTTGTCTATTACTCTGTTTTTAGCCACATTGGCTTTCGCTCCAGAGTCATATGCGCGTCTCCTCGTAGGTTTCAGTACCGCAGCTTCTCTGAACTGCTGAGATGAACTCATAAGTCAAAGGGTGATACTCCCATGTGTGTGTGTGTGTGTGTGTGCATATCCTCTATTCGTCGTCGTCGTTGGATTTGTGTGTTTGTCGTTGTCGTCACTTAAACAGAGAAGCACAGAGACAGTAGCACCGTCAAGCGTCTAACTAGTGTCGATCCCACCGCCACTGTCTACTGCGTCAATGGGTGTGGGCTTCGAGGATCACCAGTGATGCCACCTGTGATGCCACTCGGAAAAAAAATGTTGTCGGATGAAAAAGTCGAAAGTCACCTCCGATGTGTGCTTGCCTTGCAGAAAGGCAAGATCACTGTCAGTGCAATCGCCATGATCGCACTATGCAGCTATGAGAGCCGCTGTGAATGCGACAATGGCTTTTTTTTCCTGTTCGACATATCTAGAGAGTGCCCCCGCTCATTTTCTGAGTGTTTTTTTGTAGACTTCTGGAGTGGTGCCGCCATTTACGTCCGTGTACGTCGTGGATTTCATTTTTCCTTTACATTGCCTCCCCCTTCTTACACACTCTTCCTTGTGTGTGTGTGTGTGTGCGCTTCTTAGTTGGAAGCATCGGTTTTAAGCGTGTGTTGGCCATCTCACTTTCATTCCCCCCTGTTGTCTGTGTGTGTGTCTGTGTGTGCGTCTGCCAACAGACATACGCGCGTCCGCACGCCTAGGAGCAGCGCACTTGTTGATAACTCGACCTTTTCTTACCCGTTAGCTCTTGCCGCGCACTCTCGCCCCCGCGTCGCTGATTCCTCTAAACGGTGGTAAAGCCCCACGCACGAAAGCCTTTGTTTCAGGATCGGCATCTTCATTGGCCACAGGTGTCAAGACCTGTGCAGAGTTGAGGAGTACAGAAAAACATAATAACGGTTGCAACCAAATCATATTCCGTAGTTTGTGTAGCGAGGACGGCCAACTACATATAAACACAAATACAAAGGGACAACGAAGCGCAGTAGACGTGCGTACTGGTACTGGAACGCACACAAATACACACGCATATATACATAGAGCAAGGCAAAGACACTTACGCACGATAAACGTTGGTTTTACGCTCTGGTATTCTGTTGGTTTGACGGAACCAGTGCACAATGCAGCCCTCCGCCAGCCATACTCTCTCGATCTCGCGGCTGAGCGCCGTTTTGGCGCAGTGGCAGGCCCTTGCTGCCTCTGGCGATGCTGCTGCCGATAGGTGTACGGCCTGGGTCTGTGTGTTTGGAGAGCGTAGTGTCAACACCCCTGAAAACCAGCGTGGTCAGGCCGTATTACAGTACATCCTGGAGGCGAAGGACCCAGTCTGCAACACTGCCGCACTCATCTCGAAGGATGTGACCCTTATCGTTCATGAAGCAGATGTGCAAATTGAGTCCCCTCCGACGAAGCTAGAGGGTCACACCGTTGAGGTGGTGCGAGGCATCCAGGCAGCACAAGGGCAAATCACTGCCCTCCTGGCCGGAAAGACAGTTGGCGCCCCGGTGAACGAGTTTTCTATTCAGGAGGGCACGTTCGCATCCAGTTTTGTCGAGCTTGTGCACAAGGTTGTACCAAGCGATTTACTTGTGTCGGCCGCCCCTGTTCTGGGCGAGCTGCTTTTTGTGAAAGATGATGCCGCCCTTGGGTGTGTTGAAAAGGCGGCAGGGCTGTGCTGTGCTGTCTTTCGCCGTTACGCCCGCGACCAAATTGCACATGAGATGTCGAAGGCGCATCCCAAAACCCTCTACGATGTGCGACAGACGATCTACACAACGCTCGAGCGGCCGAACACAATACAGGGACTTGAGTCGCTTGCCGTAGAGGATTTCTCTCTTGTGACAGGGCTGCCGCCTTGCCTCTTCCACAAGGGTACGTACAAGTCCCAGCTCAACGTGGACGAGGACACCCTCAAAGCCGAATGTAGCGTGCCGGTCCACGGAGATGTGGTTGTGGTGCGTTTCGGTGTCAAGAACACTGGTTATACTGCCTTTTTTGGCCGCACACTTTTGGTAGAGGCGGCTGCGCCGTCGAACGCGAAAGAAGCGTATCAGTTCGTTTATGATGTGAGTGTCAAGCTCCTGGAGCTCCTCGTCCCAGGGGCACGACTCAGCGACGTGTATGCCGCGGTGATGCAGTTTGCAAGAGACCAGAACGCCGAGCTGGCCCAGTTCCTCTCGAAGAACTTTGGCTTCTCGACGGGCCTTCTCGTCCTGGAGGCGCGCGGGAACATTTCAGAGAAAGGTACCGCGATTGTCGCCGACGGAATGAGCTTCGTCACTCGTGTTCTGCTGGAGTCTGTCCCCAGCGCAGGCGGAGACGGCACGTTTGATATTGAGCTTACTGACACGGTCATCATGCGCGGAGGTGTAGCGGAGCTCAAGACGAAGGTCGCGCGCAAACTAGCGGACATTCTCTACGAAGATATCGAGCAAGATGCCGCCGACGGGGAAGCAGAACACCAGGCTCCCCGTGACTTGAGCAAGATCACACGCCAGGGCAAATCCGAGACTGTGGTGCTATCTCGCGAGGCGCAGCGCGAGCAAGAATTAAGGAAGCTGCTGAGTGAGCTCCACGAGGAATTTTTGGCATCAGGCGGCAAAAAAGGGACGCAAACTTCGACGGAGGAGTACCGCGCATGCGACGTGGGTCTCTTATCCTTGGGTGAGCTTAATCCTTATAATGCAGGTGAGCGTGTTCCGCCACCGGAGAGTAAAAACGGGATTGTTGTGCAGCAAGACAAAAAGGTGATATGGCTTCCTGTATGCGGCCGATCTGTGCCGTTTCACGTCTCCACAGTAAACAAGGTGGACGTCAAGGTCGAGGGCGGCACGTACACAATGACCGTTTTATTCCACAGCATGCAGGAAAGCTATGTGGGCTACAAAATGAATCGCACAAAGGTTTTCGTGAAGGAGCTGACGTACTCGAGCAAAAAAGACGTCTTCACAGATTCTGTGAACGCTATCATGGGCATCCAGCAGCGCATAAAAAACGAGGATGCTGCCCGCAAGCGCGCTCTCACCTCCGCCTCCACTGGACGGTTGACGGTGACACCGAACCCCCTCCGCCTCCCGACGGTGAAAATCCGCCCCCCGATCGCGAGCACGAGCCGCCAGAACAAAGGATGCGTTGGAAACCTCGAACTGCACGCCAATGGTCTGCGGTTTTCTTTTCTCGGGGGTGCCCCGATTGACATGCTGTTTGACAACATCAGGCACGTCATCTTTCAGCCTGCGGTCAAGAGCATTTACGTGATTTACCACGTCACGCTGAAGAAACCCATCGAAATCAATCGCAAAAACGTTTCAGAGATTCAGTTTGTTGCTGAGGTGATGGAGAGCAGTGAGCTGGCCAGTGGTGTTCGGCGTTCCTTTGAGGAGGAAGTCCAGGCAGAGGAGCGCGAGGAGATGCGCATCCGGCAGACAAACAAGCAGTTTATCACTTTTGCTCACGCGGTGGAGGAACGGAGCAAGATCAAGACGCAGTTGCCCACGAACCAGTTCTCCTTCGACGGTGTTCATACACGCTCAATGACAACCTTCAAAGGCAATCGCGAGGTTCTCTGGGCGATCACTGACACTCCCGCCTTCACCCTGAGCGTCGAGGATGTGGAGGTGGTCTCGTTTGAGCGTGTCATTCCGGGCGGCGCCACCATTGACATGACGCTCATCTTGAAGGACTACAACAAGCCGGTGATCACAATCAATTCAATCCAGCGCAGCTCCCTTGAACACATTAAGGACTGGTGCCTTAGTGCACGACTTTACTATATGGAAACTAGTGTGAACCCCAATTGGCGCGTCACCATGAAGGAGATCCGTGAGGACTCGGATTGGGACCCATGGCTTCGCGGAGACGGCTGGTCGGTGCTCAACAATGAGACAAACGATGAGGAAGGCGAGGAGGACGATGGCGAGGATTCTGACTCCGACTCGACATATTATGAGGATGAAGACGAGGAATCATCCGACTCCGATGACAGCTCCTGGCTCGAGGACGAAGAGAGTGAGGTGGAGTCAGACAGCGATGGAAGTGATGAGTCCAGCGCCGCCAGCTGGGACGAGCTAGAGCGCCGTGCAGCCGCCAAGGATCGGAAGCGTGATTTCAGCGATGACGACGACAAATACCATCCGCGCAAGCGTCAGCGCACCGGCCCCGCCGGTTCTGTTCCACCTGTGGCGCCCGCGGCTCGCCCCGCCAAGGTGCCGATCAACATGGCTGGACGCGGGGGCGTCAGCACCGCCCCTCCCCCACGCCGGTTCTAGGTGTGCGTTGTCCGCAGTACCGGTTTTTCCGTCGGACGGGGGATGGGGGGGGGGAAGCCGGGGGTACATGTGCGCTTCCGAGAGAGGTCGCGTTTTACTTGCTTCTTTTGGTTTTACTTTGTGTGTGTGTGTGTGTTGAGCGCGTAAAGAATACTGATGTGTAACATCTTGACTTAGGCGGGCTAGTGATGCTTTCTTGTTCGGCTGACACGGACCTCTTCGGAGTTCCGAGGTGCGTTTGCTGAAAGGCGCCTTGGCAGTGCCTCCTTATAATACCTGATTCATCATTTTAATGGGCCTCAGAGCGCCGATCGTCAATTATTTCTTTGCTATGGGTTTGTTTCTCTCGTGTTCATGAGCCGGCGGGATTTTCTAAGCGGGGAGCGTCGCGCTGGTGTGCGGGTGAAAAGCCCTAGAAACCAAGTGAGATTTTCGAGGAGGGGATGTCTGTCGAATGTACCAATGCGCAGTTCACCACGCTGGCTTCTGGTTCCCCACAGATGAGGGGGAGAGGGACTAGAGGGGTTTTCTCCTCATGAAACCGCCTCATTCGATTAGTATTTTTATTTTTATTGTTCTCTCCAGACTCAGATGCTGAGCATGTCCGCTGCCACTTGTCGCATTGGGGTTCCAACAAAGACTGGTATGCTCACAACGCATGACGGACTCCGTATCGCGAGGATAGGGCCCCTTCTTCCGCATGGCTTCCTCATCAGGTTGTTTCTTCGTTTCCTTTCTTGCGTTTACATACCCTTTTCCCGATGTCGGCGTACCCCTCTCCTCATCAAGCGTCGCAGACCGCCCTAGTCGTGCGGGAGAAGACATACAGTGCCACACCAGCGGCTAATCGAATTTCAGGTCATCTTTCCCGTATCTCAGGCGAATATGATTTGGGCAATGAGGGGCAGTTCCCTGGGGTTGTTGTGCAGGTGATTTGGGAGCCTCCATACTGTCGCCGTGCATTGTCGTCTCCATGAAGCTCATGCACAACTCCGCAAAAGATGGATTCGAGTTCGATCTAGATCGGATCGTTTAGCAATGGCGCGTTTCCCAGCCGCGCTGGAGCTGCGCTTTCCTATGGGAGGGGACTCTTGTTCGTGATCCTTCATCCCTGTGCAACGCAGGAAAAAGTAGGTTTGGAAAGCGAATAGCAAACAAGTGCTCAGCGGTTGCCAGCGCGCGGAACAGGTGAGCCATCTTGGTGCATAAAGAAACCCGAGCGAGGCAGCTGTGGAACTGTTCGATCCCCAAGAATGGGGGTTTGCCAGGCTTCGCACTCTCAAGTTTAATTCGAGCTGCCCAGGGTTGGACTTTTGAACTGGGTGTGCCGTGCAACTCGACACTGCTGTGCGATTTCGAGTCCCCTTTCTGTGTGCTAACGGCTGCGTTCGGCGTCCCCCCCTGCGTTGCCGAGCGTCGTACTGATAGGAAGGGAGCCTTACCGTGATGCTATGTGTTCTTTATCGTCGGCTCGAGCGACGTGCGTTGAAGGGGCCGGACGAAGTACGACCGGGGTATTTATGCAGGCCTCGATCTTCTTACGATAACTCGATTGTGAGACGGGGAGTAAGGGCGTAGCGTAGTAGCACAGTACAGCATGACCCTGTGTTGTGGCGGGCCGGTCAAAGCGATTCAGCTCCCTTGCAGGTGATCATCTGATGCTCGATCACGTGAACTTCAGTGATGACAGCGTTTTTTTTTTCTTGGGGGGCAGGCGCTTCGCTCTCCCGAAAGGCTGGTCGTTCCCCTGGGCTAATAGCACTCCGGTAGTAGTTCAGGGCAGAGTCCCACCCGCAGACGGCGAGCGGTCGGCAAGAGTATGGCCCTGCAGGAGCAAGCACACTTCCTTGCGCCTATACTTCTGTAGCGTTGGTGTCGTCTTAGTGGCGCTGATCTGCGTGTCAACGTGCCCTAAACCCACTCGCTGTACGTCTTTCCCCGTCGACTCTAAATCGATATTGAACTCTTATAAATGAGGGAGTACACGACTGAGAAGCTAGAGAGAATTGCAGTGTACCTTTAGCCCATGACAGGTATTTTGTGTAAACCGCTGCTGCTCACCTGAATTTCATACATTTCCGCCTTGGCCTCACCTGATACCCCAGGCTTTAGCCCCTTTTATCATCCCTTCTATCAATCACTGCTGTTTTTCCCCGTTTTCTGTGGCCGAAGGAGCTGCGTTGTGCGTTGGCCCCACACACTGTGCGGTCATGAAGAGACTCTGTGCGTCATCCTGCATGGCCCCGCGGTGGTGGCGTGCGTGCTCCACACCCGCCAGCGATTCAGGCACCGCAGAGCTGGTTATAGTACGAGAATCGCCAATAGACAACGTGGTGATTTTTGAAATGAACAATGACGGCGACAATCTCCTAACATCCAAAATGCTTTCAGCGTTTCTGAAAAAAATCAATGATGTCTGCGACCCAGACAAGTCTCGCTGCCGTGGCATAGTTCTCACTTCAAAAACACCCGGTGTCTTTAGCGTCGGGCTTGACGTCCAGGAATTCGCCACCAACCTCTCGCAGGAACGGTTCACGTACTACTGGAGCCAGTTTCAGCAGCTCTTCACCACCCTGCACTCATTGCCTGTACCACTTGTGAGCGCTATCAACGGGGATGCCGCGGAAGGTGGCTGCGTGATGGCCTTAGCATCCGACTATCGTGTCATGGCAAGGAAACACCCCACAACGGCAGATGATTTGCTGATCGGCATCGCTGCCACACAACAGGGATCAGTAGTGCCGCCATACGTGGCCGGCTCCGTGGAACACGTCGTGGGGTTCCGCGTAGCCGAGAAGCTCCTTTGCATGGGCTCCATGCTGACAGCCGATGAGGCCTTGAGCATTGGACTCGTAGACGAGGTCGTTGACCAACATGACCAGGCGGTTGTGCCATGTCTGCAATTTATGGAGAGGCTTCTGGAGCATCCCTCTCCTGTGCCCTACTGGATGATCAAAAACGTCTCGCGCCGTTGCCTCGTTGCCCCGCTATGTACTGCCAATCTTCGTAGCCAGGACACGGTCAGTTTCTACAACTTTTTCAGCAGCTCCCATGTCAAAAAAGCGTTAGCCGAACACACACAGAAGGCCAGGGTAAAGTGAGACCAGCATCCTCATATCTGTTTTCTTTCTGTAGATGAGTCATGTTACCGACTAAAAGACCCGTAAACGTCACATCAGAGACACACTTCCTCCACCGCCCAGCGAACGCCATCACTTTTTGTTACACAGTGCTGAAAAAAAAGTAGGCGTAACCCAAGCGTATATGCGCCGGGCAGACGAAGATCTGTTGACAAGGAACATTGCTGGCTTCACCGTGTTTGTCCCTAACACTGGGGTGCGCTGCACTCGTCGGGGTATTCGTTTTTCCAACTTCTCTGCTGTGATCCTTGAAGTCTGCCAGCATCATCTACAAGATAGCCATGCCTCACTCCCCCATGACACACAACGCTTGTCGACCAACGATTGTGTTTTTCTTCTTTTTGTTCTTCCTTTTACAATACAGGATATCACCTGACTTGATCACCGCACAGGCGTGCCACTCAACTTGGCATCCTCCCCTCCCAAACGGAGTATTTCCACAACAGGCTGCATATATATATATATATATATATGCATAGCGCTCTCATATGAGAATAAGCCGTAAACACCGTGTTACGTGCGCTCGTGCCGCTACGACGTCCCACACCACCGCCTGTGGGAACTAACCAAACTGGGGATCGTACGTGAATTCCATCTACTGATCGTGCAAATTCAAGCAATGCAAAGTCACGAATACGTGCCCCACGGTGTGCTTCCTCGATGTGCGGTCGCGATGCACCCGTCCTCAGATCCCTACAGTGGGAACAACACAAGTTGAATCACAGCATCTTTCACGGCGCTGCATAAGTCCAACGGAGCAGCGAAGTTCGTTTTCGTCGAGGACATTCTTTCCAGAGGCGCTCTCAGAGTGCCGCTATTTTGTAGAACCGGCAGAGCAAAAAGTCTCCTTCGCTGTACGAGTCTACCTCGGGTATTACATGTCTGTATGACTTTCTTTTTGTACTGCTCTTGTTTGTAGCGTAAATTTCCGGTCAGTGTGGATGAATCTCATCTCTTGTGTTGTGTTGTCTCATGCCTCACCACGTGCTGCCTAATTTCTAGCTGTTTCTCACATCTACATGTTCGTTCAATAGCGCCTGAGCGGCAGGATTGTTCCCCATCGTTTTGTGTCTGCCATCTTTGAACCGAGTCATGGGAATTCCAATGCCACAACCTTATCGTGCTCTCTGACGCTAAAACAAAAGCCTCCGCTAATGACAACTTCCTCTCCCCTTTTGCTCTGCACACCCTTCGCGACATGCCACCTAGGGGTAGTGCAGCGAAGTGACAAGTGCCTCCCTGCAACGTCACCAATCGTTTGCACTCCTGTGGGTTTTATCACCTTATTGGGTGCGAGAAACACGGAACGCAGCATCATTTCTGCCGGCTGGATTTGCCAGGTGAACTTTGGGTAATGCAGCGGTGCCTGTCTGCGCTGCAGCGTTTTTGCTGCAACATTCAATGTTGCAACCTGTGGGCTGCATCGGCGGTGAAGGCCAGTGCGCTGGTTCTTTTGGGGGCTCGATAAAAAGTTAGGTGGATAGGGTTAGGGATAGGTGGATAGGGTTAGGGATAGGTGGATAGGGTTAGGGATAGGTGGATAGGGTTAGGGATAGGTGGATAGGGTTAGGGATAGGTGGATAGGGTTAGGGATAGGTGGATAGGGTTAGGGATAGGTGGATAGGGTTAGGGATAGGTGGATAGGGTTAGGGATAGGTGGATAGGGTTAGGGTTAGGGTTAGGGTTTCATTGGCGAAGTCTTTTCGACGGAGGCAATCGAATGGTACATGATTTTCTGGATGGATGAAAGTTCTGCACGGGAGGGGGGTCCGAGCGAGGGGGTCGGGTACCATGTGGCCGGCCGGCTTTCCGAGTGAGTGACGCACATTCACTGCTATGCAGTGTGTGGTGCGGGGGATTTCTGAAGAATGCATGTCCGGGTTTCGTCCGAGATGTCTGGTCCGAATGTATTTTGGTACCCCGGACCCGGGTGTACCCGGGACGGTTTGGTCCAGTGCACCTTGTGTGCCGATATGCTCTTGAAGCGGTTTTCTACAAATGTGATGTCACATGCGTGTATGTTTGTTATCTCTTTACCGAATGATTATTCGTTCTCTCTCCTTCTACTTCTGTCTCTTATGGAATTGGATACAAATCCAGTAAGTAATCTAAGTGGGTTTAATGCGGTCTCTGACGCAAAAACGCCCACCCACCCAACCCTGAGAACTGGAACTCCTGACGGTGTCTGGTCCACGGTGAAGTGGTTTTTCTTAAAGAAATGTTGATTCAGTTTAAGCTGTTCTATGCCACACGATGGCAGATCAGCAAACCAGTTTGTTTTCAAGGTGGTCAAGAATGCCACGCGAGTGTGATTTTATTCCGTATTTTTACATGTGCCCGAGGGGGGTTTCGACCAGCTCTCCTTTTCCCCCGCGCCCGGGTCTTTCCAAGAAAGAGGGCGCGGGTCTGAGTTGAAAGGGTGCGCTTCCGAGATGGTAGGATCGTGGCGGAAAGCTATCCACCCTCATATGCCGATGGCGTTTCAACACCCCGTGGGCTTTAACAAGGGGAATCGTTGACCCCATTAAGGTCATTCTTCTTTAAAAGTTCTTTAGTTTTTCAAGCACCATCTTCCCTTCAATAGTTGATGGCTGGGCATCGCTGGGTGAAGAAATGGTAGCCAGGATGACCTGAAAAATGGGAAAACTATATCTAACGTTTATGATTGATTTCTCTAAAGATTCTCTTGTTTCCAGTTTCTCTTAACACAGCTTGGATTCACGCTGTGTTCGCCATAACCCTCTGACGAACGCCGGCGGGGCGTTTGTCATCCACCCAGTATCTTTTCTTTGTTTTCTGTCACTCTTTGATTTGTTCGATTTCTCTAGTTTAGTAGATTCTCTTGTCTTCATCTTTTTGCCCACTGACAACACGAGTGCTCGTTTCGCCTCGGCTTCTTCCTTTTTTCCCTCGGGCACCACCGTTTGTTCAGTCGGAGCTGATTTGCCTTTGTAGTTTCATATGTTTTCAGATTTTCTTTCGTGATCCGTTGTTCTTGCATGTCCGTTTGGCATGCACACCTTTGGCACAAATGAAGGGGCACTCGGTGCTGGGGGCTTCCCCGGTACCGGTGCCAAGCCACAAGAAAAAACACACAACAGAGATGTAGACGACGTGACGTGTCCCACACGCGACTGGACGCGAAGGGTGGACGAACGGAACCCCAGTTACGCGGCCACGCGGCTGTAGTCGCGTGCCTGCCTTGCCGCTTCCCATCGGGGTCGCGAAGAATCATGCCATGACCTGCCCCACCTCAGGCCACGCCTCCCTCACTTCCCCTCGGCCTCTTTCTTTCGCGACACATCTCACACAGGTCGGTAGCATTAGGGTTAGGGTTAGGGTTAGGGTTAGGGTTAGGGTTTCATTGGCGAAGTCTTTTCGACGGAGGCAATCGAATGGTACATGATTTTCTGGAGGGATTGAAAGTCTACACGGGAGGGGGGGTCCGAGCGAGGGGGTCGGGTACCATGTGGTCGGCCGGCTTTCCGAGTGAGCGACGCACATTCACTGCTATGCAGTGTGTGGTGCGGGGGATTTCTGACGAATGCATGTCCGGGTTTCGTCCGAGATGTCTGGTCCGAATGTATTTTGGTACCCCGGACCCGGGTGTACCCGGGACGGTTTGGTCCAGTGCACCTTGTGTGCCGATATGCTCCTGAAGTGGTTTTCTACAAATGTGATGTCACATGTATGTGTGTTTGTTATCTCTTTACCGAATGATTATTCGTTCTCTCTCCTTCTACTTCTGTCTCTTATGGAATTGGATACAAATCCAGTAAGTAATCTTAGTGGGTTTAATGCGGTCTCTGACGCAAAAACGAAAACAAAAACACATTTTGCACAAAAAATACCGTACGCACGCGCCCAGGCAGATCCGCAGCTTCTCGTCATCTAGCCGTTCAAGAAGTTCCGCCACGTCACAAAAGACGATTGTACTTCACAACATTCGCGCTTAACAATGAGCAACAAGACGGATATCGCTTCGCTTTCCACCGAGGAGGGCGATGTGGACATCAGTTTCTTTTTGAACAACCCAAGCACGTCGACTAGAGCGAAGACGTGGAGAGGTCTCCGCAAACAAGGGATCATTTCAGCGGAGAAGTATCACGAAGAGCTTGTGCGCCTGGCTGAGGGTCTTGAAAAGGACAAGGAAAGGGACCGAACGGTGCCGTTGGACGGTGACGCGAGGATTCAACACAACATGATGGAAGCGCAAACCATCTACGCGGACACACGGCTCCGCGAATGCATGAACACGGAAAATGCAGACAAACAGGCTATCGAGGCGCTCCGGAGCCTACGCCAAACAACGGGAGACCCGTTAGAAGGGGCCCTGGAAAAACTGGAAACGGCAATCGAAGCATCACAGGTGACACCAGTCGTGGCGGCGTCGGCGGTAATCCTGCTCGGCCTATCCGGGCCGGAGCTGAAAGAATTGAGCGATAGGGAGCGGATCGCGTTATGGCTCGATGTGTTTCTCGAAGAACCCAAGCCGACGCGCCTTTTCCGGTACAACGTGCATGTTGCAAGGGCGATGGGAGCCCAGATGCGTACATGGCGACAAATTATCCAAGAAGTCAGCGAGCCATTGCTTCCACAAACGCCACGCCTGGCGAGATTCACGCGAGACATTATGGAAACAGCGCAGGCTGCAGTAATGACTAAAAGGCGGAATTTGAAGGCGGCGCTGGTTACACCAAAAACCCAAAAGCACGTTCCGGAACTCAAAGGACGATAAATGTGACCCGCTTGAAGGTGGAGCTGCGTATGCGCAAATTGTGGGCACGGACGGGTCACCAATTGGAGCGTTGGACTTGAGCAGCTGGGATGAATTCGCCACCACTCTTAACGCAAAGTTGGACACCCTCAATGCCAATGATCGTGAGCTTGTTTGCTCGGATGATGAAAGAACGCATGCGCGCGCAAACGCGCCAAAGCACTCAATACCGCTCGGACGCCCCGCAAATTACAAGAGTTACCAAGGACGAAATTATTCAAATGGTAGCAGGCGAGGCGGCTACGGCAACGGAAGCGCAGGAGGCAGAGGCCACCATGCCGCGGAGGCGAACCGCAGGAAAATCCAAAAACTGCGATGCGCGACGGAACGGCGGCCGTCGTTTTGAAGGAGGAATCCACACACACATCAAAAAATATGTCGAATATTGCCCGCGAATTCGGCAAGGAGGTGTGGGGCGGCGACATGCTCGAAGGCAAAACATCAAACATAGAACTCGACGCCATTTACGAGCAGTACCTCCCACCAAAACGCATCGTTCCGTCGGATACAATGGTGTACTTGGACCGCGATAAAACCCAACAACTTACGAAGATGGTGCGCGAGCACGGCTTTGTTTATTTTCCAATCTTTATTATGAAGCATTGGATAGCGGGCATTTTGGAGCAAGACGACGAGGATGCAACAGGCATTCAGTTATCCCTTTATGATTCCGCACCATCCCCAATTTTGGAGCAACAACTCAATGAGAACCTCAAAAAGGTTTGGCCGGCTTTGCGTTTGGTGAAACAATTTTCGCCACGTCAGGAACGCTATAGCAATGATTGTGGGTTGTTCATGTCCGCGGCATTTTTCAGTCATTATTTACAATTAATGGTTGATCACCGTCGTGATTTGCCACGGTGTTTGCGACGACTATTTTATGCGGCGTCGCAGTATCACCCGCCTCGTGATTATTTCCTCACGAAAATGAGAAAGGTGCTCACGAACCACCCGGTGTCTAGGAAAGATTTCTTTTACGATGAAATCGCGAAGATGCCATGGAAGCGTGCAAAAATGGATGACGCAGTCCAATCATCCGGATCACGCGACGCTCTCCACGGAGGTGGTGGTGTAAAGCAGTCGAAAAAGTCTCCGCCGAATCGGAAACGACCAACGACACGCACCACACGAGCGGTCCAGAGCATTCCAAAACCATCTTCGAGACAGAAGAAAAGGGAAACCAGGATGCAGAGGAACGTGGACCGAGCTGCGCGAACGAGGCGCACACCACAGGAGAGAAAATCGACATCGCAGGCGTCGTCCCGAAAACGTCCGGACAGGTCCTCGATGGATGCTCCGCTTCCAAGGCGTAAGGCTGCAAAGAAACGTGGTAGACAAATGTCCGTGGATCCAGTTCAGGTGACAGAAAACACATCACATTCCCCACTGGTAAGCGACCCCTCATCCGATGATGAGGACATGCTGCTGATTGATGCGATCGCGCGTGCCGACGCACGCGCTGCAGCACTACAAGGCCATGCACCCGTCAATAAAACAACCAGCGTATCAGCACGAGTCACGGCTCACGAGCCTGAGAGCACACCGGCGAAAATTCCCGAAAAAACATCAGAAGATGAGCAGAGGATTGTCCCAGAAAACATCCCAGGGAGTACGCCAGCGAACCCGACCGTGAGTATAGCTGAAAACGTACCGGTGAATCCATCATCACCACCTCCACAAGGGAAATGCATCTCCGAGTGGATAGAAGAAACATTCGCAGAGGCAAACAAACACGCCAGGAGGGTATACGAATTTGTTTTGGATCACCTATGGGCTGCGACGGCTCTGGCGAGAGCCGGCGATGGTGTCGCGCGCGGTATGAGCGACACAGCCGTTGGACAGCAGCGTGTGCGACACAAACTGACACCGCTGCAACCCTATAGTGTTCAAGAGATGCTGAAACTTCTCCACAAGAAGATCCACATCGTGGATCCATCACCGACCGATCCGAATGAGGTGATTTTCCGTGAGGAGAACGGAGCCGATGAGGTGTCGATGGACCCTCCGATCGACGAATTGTATCTCGTTCGAGGGCCCTCGATGTCGGCGTTATCTGACCAGTTTAGAAACTATAAGTTTCTCCTCGGAGCGAGACTCCGTGAGGCACCGGAAGACATGAACGGTGTGCGATACCCGAGCTATTACGTCCTCACAAAGGTGGCGTCAGAGGCGACGGTGGGTGTGTACATTCCCGCCGGGATGACGCATTACCCGACCTCAAAGCCACAGCGTGCGTCACGCCACGCGTCCCGATACGTGCCTCGTCCAAGAGGTGCGACGCCGGAGACACATCAAGGTCGCTCGGATGATCCAGCGCCACGCCTGACCAGACGGAAAAGATGGCCAGGTGATGGAGTGAACGTCGATCCGGACATCAACGATGAAGGCGATGAAGGCGAGACATCCAGGATTCCTGGCAACAGGAAAGGTGATGGATACGCCGATGTCGACGCGAACATATCGGAGGAGGCGAAACGAGCACTCGAGGATATCCGTTCAAACCCTTTAAACATGCAGGGCAGGCCTCTTTCGCAAGCAGAGGAAGCAGAGGCCTGCCCGAGAAACTGGTTCCTCTTCAGCGCGAAACCGCCACACGTCTCACAGCTGGCATGGAGTCTTGTGAGGCCGGACACGCGCGCACACCATCTACGATGGCTGACGCGCATAAAATGCATGAATTCAGAGCAGATGCTCATGCGTCTTCCGTCGGCGTGCATCGACCTGATCCTGTCGACCGCTCGGGCACGCAAATGGAAGTGGGCAACGACAGCGAAGGCGTTTGCGGGAGTAGCGGGTGCGCTGCGCGACCTGCCGCTCTATTCCACCCAATCGCGAGGCATTCGCCTCCAGGACGACCCGGAATGGCGAAGCGCTTTTGGCACGGCGCAGCGCTTCATGAAGGAGTCGGTGCCAGACGCGCCTCCTTTCGTATCGCGTATGCAGGTCGAGAAAATCCTCGACCGACTTCGCCTAGGCCATCCTCGGGCTGCACTTTTCTTGGCGATGATGTGGGGATTCGCGGCGCGAGCGTGCGACATATCCACGCTGCGTGTGAAGGACGTGACGGTGTTTCCGACACCCGCTGCGGAGCCGGACCACCACAGCAGGAGAAGAGCGACCACCATCGCAGAGGAGGAGCCGTGCGTGCGAATCACCCTGACGATACGCAAAGGAAAAGGTGCCAAGACGAGGAGCCCATACCCTGTGCCGTCGATGCTGACCAGAGACCTTGCAGCCACGCTGCAAGAGATGATGGCAAAACGGAAACCATCAGAGGAGTTGTTCGCGCCTCACTCGGAGGAGCTGAGGTCGCGGATCGCACACGAGGTGCGGACAGAGATGCGAGGCGCACAGCTGCCCTCGATTCGAAAAGGCGCACTCCGCTGCATGGCGGAAGCGGGTGTCCCGCTGAAGGACTTGATGACGATATCAGGCCACGCCAAACAAGCCACGCTGCTGCGCTACCTTGGGTATGGCCAGCAGCCTACGGTGGAGGCCGAGACCGCAAGGGAAAACGCAGGAAGAGCGTTATTCCAGACCCGCTAGAAGCGGCGACTTCGGTGTTTCGTTTCCGCTCCCAGGAATCGTCATGTGCGAACCTCGCGATTGCACCGCAAGAGGTGTCGGACATGGTGGATCGCATGTCCGGGTTCGTCCGAGTGATGGCGGAAAGGCCGGCGCTGGTAAAGCACTGGCCGCTGCACTTGAAACAAAACACGCCGCTGGACATGGAGGCGGTGCTGACGATGCCGACAAAACGCGCCTCCACAAAGCGTTTTCTTCGCCGGATCCAGTGCTTCCTGGATCCCTGCTTCATGACGGATTGCGGACCTCGCGGACCATCAAAAAATGCGCCCTGACAGCGGACGAGATCCGCCAGGCAGTCGACATGGGAAAATTCGAGCCGTGTCCTGCCAACAGGTGGGTACCCAGGCGCAACTGCCTGAGGGAGTGCATGGCGTGAACGTGTTCACGGTGCCCGAGTTGAAGGGCAGACGGCGCCTCATCACGGAGCCGCTGCTGAACCGGGTGATTCCGACACATCACGTGCCACGCGTCCACTACGACACCCGCCTCGGAAGGCGGCAGCGGTTGCGATACGCCCGCTACATGCTGCAGATCGATTTCGAAGCTTATTACGACGCTATCCCGATCGCGGCGACACTCCGCAACAAGTTCGTTTTTCGAGCACGACATGACGGACGCTACTACCGTCTGCGGACGCTTCCGACCGGTGCGCGGTGGAGCGTTGCAGTGGGTCAGGCCGTGACCTGGACGATCGTCGACATCGACACGCCAGTCACCATCACCACCCTCATCGACAACATTCTGATTGCAGCGAAGGAGGGTCAGGAACGTGAGTTCCTGATGGCGGTGCGCGCGGTCGTGGCGCGCATCAAGGCGGCGAACCTCATGACATCACCAAACCGTGACGAGTTGGAGGTGATGTCCGACGAGGCGATCCTGCAGATGGCAGGTGCCAATACGGTGTTTCTCGGTGAGGAATACATGTGGAACGGACATGAGCGTCTGATTCGGAACTCGGTCAAGACCGTGGCGAAGATGCAGATTGCGCTTCGGAAAACTTCCCACACGATCCGCAGTTTGGCGTCGCTGATCTCGCTGATATTTTTCGCACTCCACACCACCCAGGTGAACCCGGCTCGCGCCTTCAAGCTGTTGAGAACCTACCGCGGCATATTCCGTCTGACGTTTCGGGGCTTTGACTGGGACGACCCAGTGCCATACATTGACTCGGCGGTTTCGCGCACACTCCAGGAGATTGGCGGAGCACTTGTGCACAACCAGTGGTGGAGAATATCGAATGAGCGTCACCCGTCCTATGACGAGGCGGCCTACGACGCGGTGTGTTTCACCGACGCGTCGCTGGAAGGCTGGGGTGCGGTCCTTCACCTGCGCGAGGCCGGCGCCACGGAAATGTGGACGTATCGACAACGTTGGACCGAGGACCTGGAGCAGCAGCTCTGCGGTGAGGACGGCGAGGCGACCCGCGTGCTGGAAAAACTGCGAAAATACCAGCAACAATGCCATAGGAATCCGGACGGCAAACTAGGAGATCCGGACCTCGAGACGGACCGGTTCCAGGCGAGGTACTCGGCACATGCGGAACCTCGCGCCGCGCAACTGATGCTGCGACACATTGTGGAACACCATCGCGTTCCAGATGGTGCACGCATCGCGCTGGCAACGGATCACCGGGCGATTGTGATTGCGCAAAAGCACCTGAACGGTTTCGGTGGCATCGGCAGAGGCTATGCACTGAACAAACTTTTCGAGTACACATATGACCTCTGGTGTGACAGAGGCATCGACGTAGTGTTTTTCTACGTCGAGGGTGCGCAGAATCCGGCTGACGCCTACTCGCGCCACTTTGGGGTGGACGCGACGGGATCGCTGGAGGTGGAACGTGTAGCTCCCATCGGTGTGCCGTTTCTCCGCCAAACGTGGTGCCCGCTATGCGAAGAGCAGCCCCGCGAGGAGGGCGGAGAAGTGTGACGACCAACCCCGCACACACACACACGCACACCATGAGATGAAGAACTTCGAAGGAAGAAAAGATGCAAGAGTGGTTTCTGGCTAACCGCGCGCTATGGGGGCTTCCCGGTACCGGTGCCAAGCCACAAGAAAAAACACACAACAGAGATGTAGACGACGTGACGTGTCCCACACGCGACTGGACGCGAAGGGTGGACGAACGGAACCCCAGTTACGCGGCCACGCGGCTGTAGTCGCGTGCCTGCCTTGCCGCTTCCCATCGGGGTCGCGAAGAATCATGCCATGACTTGCCCCACCTCAGGCCACGCCTCCTCACTTCCCCTCGGCCTCTTTCTTTCGCGACACATCTCACACAGGTCGGTAGCATTTCATTGGCGAAGTCTTTTCGACGGAGGCAATCGAATGGTACATGATTTTCTGGAGGGATTGAAAGTCTACACGGGAGGGGGTCCGAGCGAGGGGTCGGGTACCATGTGGTCGGCCGGCTTTCCGAGTGAGCGACGCACATTCACTGCTATGCAGTGTGTGGTGCGGGGATTTCTGACGAATGCATGTCCGGGTTTCGTCCGAGATGTCTGGTCCGAATGTATTTTGGTACCCCGGACCCGGGTGTACCCAGGACGGTTGGTCCAGTGCACCTTGTGTGCCGATATGCTCCTGAAGTGGTTTTCTACAAATTTGATGTCACATGTATGTGTGTTTGTTATCTCTTTACCGAATGATTATTCGTTCTCTCTCCTTCTACTTCTGTCTCTTATGGAATTGGATACAAATCCAGTAAGTAATCTTAGTGGGTTTAATGCGGTCTCTGACGCAAAAACGAATTCTTACACAAAAATTGAAGCACGCTCAGTTACGCCAACAAAGTTTAAACAGACGCCGTTTATCAGGGAATCTACCAGACGATTTATCAGACAATTTATCAGACGACTCATCAAACATCAACGCAACAATGGAGCCAACCAGACGACTCACAGAGGAGGAGCTTGATGAGAAAATGAAAGTCTATTTTGCAAATCCCGAAACCCGAACCTCAGCCTCAACGATAAAAAAGATGTACCTCGGAGGAAGCATTGATCACAACCAATTTATCGAGTTGTGCATGGGTATGGCCACCGGCTTGCTCGAAGGCAAAGGGGACGGGTCAGCATCTGCCAGATCATATGACAGCAGGGCGACCTTTGAGGAACACCCGCGCAACATCCAGAGGGAAATGATGCACGCGCAATCGTTATTTTCCGATAAGGAAATGCGAAAGTATCTATCTACGGAGGATAGAAACAAGAGACTCTTGCAGCGTTTGAGCGAGGTAGCGGACCCAATGGAAGGACTACAGGCAAGGTTAGAGGCGTCCATCGAAGCAAAACTTCTCACACCGATCATGGCAGCATCCGCGGTAATCCTGCTCGGCCTTGCGGGGCCTGGGGCTCAGGAGATGAGCCTTGCAGAGCGGATCACTCTTTGGTACGAATTCTTTGTACATGAGCCAAGCACGTCGCGTTTATATCGTTACAACACGTTTATTACCAGCGCGCTTGAAGGTGACAACATGGAGTGGCGCGAAATACTCTCAAAAGTGGACACCCCTCTACTTCCTGAGACGGCTCGGTTGGCGCGTTTCAACCGGATTGCGCTAGAGGAGGCGCGGAAAGAGGCGGATAACACAGCGACAAATATCCAGGGAGGTGGCGGCCATGAAAAGAAATCGCAAAGATTGTTCAGGCGGGCAAAAGATGACAAACACGACCTGCTCGAGGGCGGGGCGCAATACGCACCCATTTTGGGCCCGGACGGATCACAAACTGGAGCTTTGGACTTGAGCAGCTGGGAAGAATTCGCCGCTACGCTTAACGCAAAGTTGGACGCCCTCAACGCCAATGATCGTGAGCTTGCTTCCCGGATATTGAACGAACGCATGCGCACGCAAACGCGCCAAACAAACCAAAAGAGTTACCAAGGACGAACTTATACAAACGGTGGCAGGCGAAACGGCTACGGCAACGGCGGCGCAGGAGGCAGAGGCCACACATACCGAGGAGGCGAACCGCAGGAAAATCCAAAAACTGATGCGCGACGGAACGGCAGCCGTCGTTTTGAAGGAGGAATCCACACACACATCAAAAAATATGTCGAATATTGCCCGCGAATTCGGCAAGGAGGTGTGGGGCGGCGATATGCTCGAAGGCAAAACATCAAACATAGAACTCGACGCAATTTACGAGCAGTACCTCCCACCAAAACGTATCGTTCCGTCGGATACAATGGTGTACTTGGACCGTGATAAAACCCAACAACTTACGAAGATGGTGCGCAAGCACGGCTTTGTGTATTTTCCAATCTTTATTATGAAGCATTGGATAGCGGGCATTTTGGAGCAAGACGACGAGGATGCAACAGGCATTCAGTTATCCCTTTATGATTCCGCACCATCCCCAATTTTGGAGCAACAACTCAATGAGAACCTCAAAAAGGTTTGGCCGGCTTTGCGTTTGGTGAAACAATTTTCGCCACGTCAGGAACGCTATAGCAATGATTGTGGGTTGTTCATGTCCGCGGCATTTTTCAGTCATTATTTACAATTAATGGTCGATCACCGGCGTGATTTGCCACGGTGTTTGCGACGACTATTTTTTGCGGCGTCGCAGTATCACCCGCCTCGTGATTATTTCCTCACGAAAATGAGAAAGGTGCTCACGAACCACCCGGTATCTAGGAAAGATTTCTTTTACGATGAAATCGCAAAGATGCCATGGAAGCGTGCAAAAATGGATGACGCAGTCCAATCATCCGGATCACACGACGCTCTCCACGGAGGCGGTGGTTTAAAGCAGTCGAAAAAGTCTCCGCCGAATCGGAAACGACCCACGACACGCACCACACGAGCGGTCCAGAGCATTCCAAAACCATCTTCGAGACAGAAGAAAAAGGAAACCAGGATGCAGAGGAACGTGGACCGAGCTGCGCGAACGAGGCGCACACCACAGGAGAGAAAATCGACATCGCAGGCGTCGTCCCGAAAACGTCCGGACAGGTCCTCGATGGATGCTCCGCTTCCAAGACGTAAGGCTGCAAAGAAACGTGGTAGACAAACGTCCGTGGATCCAGTTCGAGTGACGGAAAACACATCACATTCCCCACTGGTAAACGAACCCTCATCCGATGATGAGGACATACTGCTGATTGATGCGATCGCGCGTGCCGACGCACGTGCTGCAGCACTGCAAGGCAATGCACCCGTCAATAAAACAACCAGCGTATCAGCACGAGTCGTGGCTCACGAGCCTGAGAACGCATCGGCGAAAATTCCCGACAAAGAATCAGAAAATGAGCAGAGGATTGTCCCAGAGAACATCCCAGGGAGTATGCCAACGAACGCGACCGTGAGTGTAGCTGAAAACGTGCCGGCGAATCCATCACCACCATCTCCACAAGGGAAATGCATCTCTGAGTGGATAGAAGAAACATTCGCAGAGGCAAACAAACACGCCAGGAAGGTATACGAATTCGTTTTGGATCACCTATGGGCTGCGACGGCTCTGGCGAGAGCCGGTGATGGTGTCGCGCGCGGTATGAGTGACACAGCCGTTGGACAGCAGCGTGTGCGACACAAACTGACACCGCTGCAACCCTATAGTGTTCAAGAGATGCTGAAACTTCTCCACAAGAAGATCCACATCGTGGATCCATCACCGACCGATCCGAATGAGGTGATTTTCCGTGAGGAGAACGGAGCCGATGAGGTGTCGATGGACCCTCCGATCGACGAATTGTATCTCGTTCGAGGGCCCTCGATGTCGGCGTTATCTGACCAGTTTAGAAACTATAAGTTTCTCCTCGGAGCGAGACTCCGTGAGGCACCGGAAGACATGAACGGTGTGCGATACCCGAGCTATTACGTCCTCACAAAGGTGGCGTCAGAGGCGACGGTGGGTGTGTACATTCCCGCCGGGATGACGCATTACCCGACCTCAAAGCCACAGCGTGCGTCACGCCACGCGTCCCGATACGTGCCTCGTCCAAGAGGTGCGACGCCGGAGACACATCAAGGTCGCTCGGATGATCCAGCGCCACGCCTGACCAGACGGAAAAGATGGCCAGGTGATGGAGTGAACGTCGATCCGGACATCAACGATGAAGGCGATGAAGGCGAGACATCCAGGATTCCTGGCAACAGGAAAGGTGATGGATACGCCGATGTCGACGCAAACATATCGGAGGAGGCGAAACGAGCACTCGATGATATCCGTTCAAACCCTTTAAACATGCAGGGCAGGCCTCTTTCGCAAGCAGAGGAAGCAGAGGCCTGCCCGAGAAACTGGTTCCTCTTCAGCGCGAAACCGCCACGTCTCACAGCTGGCATGGAGTCTTGTGAGGCCGGACACGCGCGCACACCATCTACGATGGCTGACGCGCATAAAATGCATGAATTCAGAGCAGATGCTCATGCGTCTTCCGTCGGCGTGTATCGACCTGATCTTGTCGACCGCTCGGGCACGCAAATGGAAGTGGGCAACGACAGCGAAGGCGTTCGCGGGAGTAGCGGGTGCGCTGCGCGACTTGCCGCTCTATTCCACCCAGTCGCGAGGCATTCGCCTCCAGGACGACCCGGAATGGCGAAGCGCTTTTGGCACGGCGCAGCGCTTCATGAAGGAGTCGGTGCCAGACGCGCCTCCTTTCGGTATCGCGTATGCAGGTCGAGAAATCCTCGACCGACTTCGCCTAGGCCATCCTCGGGCTGCACTTTTCTTGGCGATGATGTGGGGATTCGCCGCGCGAGCGTGCGACATATCCACGCTTCGGGTGAAGGACGTGACGGTGTTTCCGACACCCGCGGCGGAACCGGACCACCGCGGCAGGAGGAGAGCGACCACCATCGCAGAGGAGGAGCCGTGCGTGCGAATCACCCTGACGATACGCAAAGGAAAAGGTGCCAAGACGAGGGGTCCATACCCTGTGCCGTCGATGCTGACCAGAGACCTTGCAGCCACGCTGCAAGAGATGATGGCAAAACGGAAACCATCAGAGGAGTTGTTCGCGCCTCACTCGGAGGAGCTGAGGTCGCGGATCGCACACGAGGTGCGGACAGAGATGCGAGGCGCACAGCTGCCCTCGATTCGAAAAGGCGCACTCCGCTGCATGGCGGAAGCGGGTGTCCCGCTGAAGGACTTGATGACGATATCAGGCCACGCCAAACAAGCCACGCTGCTGCGCTACGCTGGGTATGGCCAGCAGCCTGCGGTGGAGGCCGAGACCGCAAGGAAAACGCAGGAAGGGCGCTATTCCAGACCCGCTAGAAGCGGCGACTTCGGTGTTTCGTTTCCGCTCCCAGGAATCGTCATGTGCGAACCTCGCGATTGCACCGCAAGAGGTGTCGGACATGGTGGATCGCATGTCCGGGTTCGTCCGAGTGATGGCGGAAAGGCCGGCGCTAGTAAAGCACTGGCCGCTGCACTTGAAACAAAACACGCCGCTGGATATGGAGGCGGTGCTGATGATGCCGACAAAACGCGCCTCCACAAAGCGTTTTCTTCGCCGGATCCAGTGCTTCCTGGATCCCTGCTTCTATGACGGATTGCGGACCTCGCGGACCATCAAAAAATGCGCCCTGACAGCGGACGAGATCCGCCAGGCAGTCGACATGGGAAAATTCGAGCCGTGTCCTGCCAACGGATTGGGTACCCAGGCGCAGCTGCCTGAGGGAGTGCATGGCGTGAACGTGTTCACGGTGCCCGGAGTTGAAGGGCAGACGGCGCCTCATCACCGGAGCCGCTGCTGAATCGGGTGATCCCGACACATCACGTGCCACGCGTCCACTACGACACTCGCCTTGGAAGGCGGCAGCGGTTGCGATACGCCCGCTACATGCTGCAGATCGATTTCGAAGCTTATTACGACGCTATCCCGATCGCGGCGACACTCCGCAACAAGTTCGTTTTCGAGCACGACATGACGGGCGATACTACCGTCTGCGGACGCTCCCGACCGGTGCGCGGTGGAGCGTTGCAGTGGGTCAGGCCGTGACGCTGGACGATCGTCGACATCGACACGCCAGTCACCATCACCACCCTCATCGACAACATTCTGATCGCAGCGAAAGAAGGTGAGGAACGTGAGTTCCTGATGGCGGTGCGCGCGGTCGTGGCGCGCATCAAGGCGGCAAACCTCATGACATCACCAAACCGTGACGAGTTGGAGGTGATGTCCGACGAACGATCTTGCAGATGGCAGAGTGCCAATACGGTGTTTCTCGGTGAGGAATACGTGGAACGGACATGAACGTCTGATTCGGAACTCGGTCAAGACCGTGGCGAAGATGCAGATTGCGCTGCGAAAAACTTCCACACGATCCGCAGTTTGGCGTCACTGATCTCGCTGATATTTTTCGCCTCCACACCACCCAGGTGAACCCGGCTCGCGCCTTCAAGCTGTTGAGAACCTACCGCGGCATATTCCGTCTGACGTTTCGGGGCTTCGACTGGGACGACCCAGTGCCATACATTGACTCGGCGGTTTCGCGCACACTCCAGGAGATTGGCGGAGCACTTGTGCACAACCGGTGGTGGAGAATATCGAATGAGCGTCACCCGTCCTATGACGAGGCGGCCTACGACGCGGTGTGTTTCACCGACGCGTCGCTGGAAGGCTGGGGTGCGGTCCTTCACCTGCGCGAGGCCGGCGCCACTGGAAGTGTGGACGTATCGACAACGTTGGACCGAGGACCTGGAGCAGCAGCTCTGCGGTGAGGACGGCGAGGCGACCCGCGTGCTGGAAAAACTGCGAAAATACCAGCAACAATGCCATAGGAATCCGGACGGCAAACTAGGAGATCCGGACCTCGAGACGGACCGGTTCCAGGCGAGGTACTCGGCGCATGCGGAACCTCGCGCAGCGCAACTGATGCTGCGATACATTGTGGAACACCATCGCGTTCCCGATGGTGCACGCATCGCGCTGGCAACGGATCACCGGGCGGTGGTGATTGCACAAAAGCACCTGAACGGTTTCGGTGGCATTGGCAGAGGCTATGCACTGAACAAACTTTTCAGTACACATATGACCTCTGGTGTGACAGAGGCATCGACGTAGTGTTTTCTACGTCGAGGTGCGCAGAATCCGGCTGACGCCTACTCGCGCCACTTTGGGGTTGACGCGACAGGGTCGCTGGAGGTGGAGCGTGTAGCTCCCATCGGTGTGCCGTTTCTCCGCCAAACGTGGTGCCCGCTATGCGAAGAGCAGCCCCGCGAGGAGGCGGAGAAGTGTGACGACCAACCCGCACACACACACACGCACACCATGAGATGAAGAACTTCGAAGGAAGAAAAGATGCAAGAGTGGTTTCTGGCTAACCGCGCGCTATGGGGGCTTCCCCGGTGCCGGTGCCAAGCCACAAGAAAAAACACACAACAGAGATGTAGACGACGTGGCGTGTCCCACACCGCGACTGGACGCGAAGGGTGGACGAACGGAACCCCAGTTACGCGGCCACGCGGCTGCTAGTCGCGTGCCTGCCTGCCGCTTCCCATCGGGGTCGCGAAGAATCATGCCATGACCTGCCCCACCTCAGGCCACGCCTCCCTCCACTTCCCTCGGCGTCGCTGCTTTCGCGACACATCTCACACAGGTCGGTAGCATTTCATTGGCGAAGTCTTTTCGACGGAGGCAATCGAATGGTACATGATTTTCTGGAGGGATTGAAAGTCTACACGGGAGGGGTCCGAGCGAGGGGTCGGGTACCATGTGGTCGAGCCGGCTTTCCGAGTGAGCGACGCACATTCACTGCTATGCAGTGTGTGGTGCGGGGATTTCTGACGAATGCATGTCGGGTTTCGTCCGAGATGTCTGGTCGAATGTATTTTGGTACCCCGGACCCGGGTGTACCCAGGACAGTTGGTCAGTGCACCTTGTGTGCCGATATGCTCCTGAAGTGGTTTTCTACAAATGTCATGTCACATGTATGTGTGTTTGTTATCTCTTTGCCGAATGATTATTCGTTCTCTCTCCTTCTACTTCTGTCTCTTATGGGATGTGGATTACAAATCCAGTAAGTAATCTTAGTGGGTTTGGTGCGGTCTCTGACGCAAAAACGCCCACCCGCAACCCTGAGAACCGGAACTCCTGACGGTGTCTGGTCCACAGTGAAGTGGTTTTCAGAATGTTGATTCAGTTTAAGCTGTTCCATGCCACACGATGGCAGATCAGCAAAGCAGTTTGTTTTCAAGGCGGTCAAGAATGCCACGCGACTGTGATTCTATCCAGTGTTTTGCAGGTTCAATGTTTTTGCAGGTGCCCGAGAGGTTTTTCGACCAGCTCTCTTTCACCCGCGCCCCGGGTTTCAAGAAAGAGAGCGGGTGTCTAAGTTGAAAGGGTGCGCTTCCTCTGTTGTAAAACCTTTCCGGAAAGCTAACCACCCTCATATGCCAATGGCGTTTCAACACCCGTGGGCTTTAACAAAAGGGAACCGTTGATTGATTTTGTTCCCTCCGTAATGACATCCCTTTCAGATTCTTTACTTTTCAGCATTTTCTTCCCTTCAATAGTTAGTGGCTGGGCAGTCGCTGGGTGAAGAAATGGTAGCCAGGATGACCTCAAAAATGGAAAAACTATATCTAACGTTTATGATTGACTTGTTTTCAGTTTTCTCTTGACACAGCATGGATTCACGCTGTGTTCGCCATAACCCTCTGACGAACGCCGGCGGGGCGTTTGTCATCCACCCAATATCTTTTCTTTGTTTTCCGTCACTCTTTGATTTGTTCGATTTCTCTAGTTTAGTAGATTCTCTTGTCTTCATCTTTTTGCCCACTGACAACACGAGTGCTCGTTTCGCCTCAGCTTCTTCCCTTTTCCCTCAGGCACCACCGTTTGTTCAGTCGGAGCTGATTTGCCTTTGTAGTTTCATATGTTTTCAGATTTTCTTTCGTGATCCGTTGTTCTTGCATGTCCGTTTGGCATGCGCACCTTTAGCACAAATGAAGGGGCACTCGGTGCTGGGGGCTTCCCAGGTACCGGTGCCAAGCCACTAGAAAAACACACAACAGAGATGTAGACGACGTGACGTGTCCCACACGCGACTGGACGCGAAGGGTGGACGAACGGAACCCCAGTTACGCGGCCACGCGGCTGTAGTCGCGTGCCTGCCTTGCCGCTTCCCATCAGGGGTCGCGAAGAATCATGCCATGACCTGCCCCACCTCAGGCCACGCCTCCCTCACTTCCCCTCGGCCTCCTTCTTTCGCGACCCATCTCCACACAAGTCAATATTGGTTGAAGTTAGGTGTGGGTGAGGTTAGAATTTAAAATTTAGAATTAGGTAAGTTAGAATTAAAATTAAATTAAGGTAAGTTAAAATTAAAATTAAATATTAAAGTTAAGTTGAAATTAAAATTAAATTAAAATTTAAAATTGCAAAATTTAAAGTTAAAATTAAAATTAAAGTGAAATTGAAGTTAAAAGTTAGGTGAAATTTAAAATTAAAATTAAAATTAAAATTAAAGTTAAATTTAAAATTAAAGTTAGGAGTTAAAATTAATTAAAATTTGAAAATTTAAAATTTAGAAATTAAAATTTAGGTAGTAAGTCAAGTCAAATTAAATTGAAATTAGAAATTAAAATTAAAATTATAAATTAAAATTTAGAGTTGAATTAAGATTAGGTGGAATTAGAGTTAAAAGTTAAGTTAGAGTTAAAATTAAAATTAAAGTTAAGATTAAAATTGGAGTTTAAGAATTAAAATTAGAAATTAAAATTTAAAAGTTAGGGTAAAGTTAAGAATTAAGTGAAATTAGAATTAAATTAAATTAAAATTAAAATTTAAAAATTAAGTCAGAAATTAAAATTAGAGTTAAGGTCAGAAATTAAAATTAAAATTAAAATTAAGATTAAGAAGTTAAGAATTAAAGATTAAAATTTGGAATTAAAATTTAAAATTAAAATTAAAATTAAAATTTAAAATTAAAATTAAAATTGAAGTAAAATTAAAATTAAGTCAAGTCAAGTCAAATTAAAATTAAAATTAAGAAGTTAGGGTTAAGTCAGAGTTAGGGTTAGAAGTTAGGGTTAAAGTTAGAGTTAAGAGTTAGGGTTAGGGTTAGGGTTAGGGTTAGGGTTAGGGTTAGGAGTTAGGGTTAGGGTTAGGGTTAGGGTTAGGAGTTAGGGTTAGGAGTTAGGGTTAGGGTTTTGAGGTTAGGGTTAGGGTTAGGGTTAGGGTTAGGGTTAGGGTTAGGGTTAGGGTTAGGAGTTAGGGTTAGGGTTAGGGTTAGGGTTAGGGTTAGGGTTAGAGTTAGGAGTTAAAGTTAAGGTTAAAGTTAAGAGTTAAGGTTAAGAGTTAAGGTTAAGGTTAAAGTTAGGATTAAAGTTAAAGTTAGAGTTAGAAGTTAGAGTTAGAGGTTAGGTCAAGTTAGAAGTTAAGGTTAGAGTTAGAGTTAGGGTTAGGGTTAGGGTTAGGGTTAGGGTTAGGGTTAGGGTTAGGGTTAGGAGTTAGGGTTAGGGTTAGGGTTAAGGTTAGGGTTAGGGTTAAGGTTAGGATTAGGAGTTAGGGTTAGGGTTAAGGTTAAGGTTAGGAGTTAGGGTTAGGAGTTAGGGTTAGGGTTAGGGTTAGGTAAGTTAGGGTTAGGGTTAAGATTAGGAGTTAGGGTTAAGGTTAAGTGAGTTAGGGTTAGGGTTAAAGTTAGGAGTTAGGAAGTTAAAGTTAGAATTAGAGTTAGAGTTAGGGTTAGGAGTTAGGGTTAGGGTTAGGGTTAGGGTTAGGGTTAGGGTTAGGGTTAGGGTTAGGGTTAGGGTTAGGGTTAGGGTTAGGGTTAGGGTTAGGGTTAGGGTTAGGGTTAGGGTTAGGGTTAGGGTTAGGGTTAGGGTTAGGGTTAGGGTTAGGGTTAGGGTTAGGGTTAGGGTTAGGGTTAGGGTTAGGGTTAGGGTTAGGGTTAGGGTTAGGGTTAGGGTTAGGGTTAGGGTTAGGGTTAGGGTTAGGGTTAGGGTTAGGGTTAGGGTTAGGGTTAGGGTTAGGGTTAGGGTTAGGGTTAGGGTTAGGGTTAGGGTTAGGGTTAGGGTTAGGGTTAGGGTTAGGGTTAGGGTTAGGGTTAGGGTTAGGGTTAGGGTTAGGGTTAGGGTTAGGGTTAGGGTTAGGGTTAGGGTTAGGGTTAGGGTTAGGGTTAGGGTTAGGGTTAGGGTTAGGGTTAGGGTTAGGGTTAGGGTTAGGGTTAGGGTTAGGGTTAGGGTTAGGGTTAGGGTTAGGGTTAGGGTTAGGGTTAGGGTTAGGGTTAGGGTTAGGGTTAGGGTTAGGGTTAGGGTTAGGGTTAGGGTTAGGGTTAGGGTTAGGGTTAGGGTTAGGGTTAGGGTTAGGGTTAGGGTTAGGGTTAGGGTTAGGGTTAGGGTTAGGGTTAGGGTTAGGGTTAGGGTTAGGGTTAGGGTTAGGGTTAGGGTTAGGGTTAGGGTTAGGGTTAGGGTTAGGGTTAGGGTTAGGGTTAGGGTTAGGGTTAGGGTTAGGGTTAGGGTTAGGGTTAGGGTTAGGGTTAGGGTTAGGGTTAGGGTTAGGGTTAGGGTTAGGGTTAGGGTTAGGGTTAGGGTTAGGGTTAGGGTTAGGGTTAGGGTTAGGGTTAGGGTTAGGGTTAGGGTTAGGGTTAGGGTTAGGGTTAGGGTTAGGGTTAGGGTTAGGGTTAGGGTTAGGGTTAGGGTTAGGGTTAGGGTTAGGGTTAGGGTTAGGGTTAGGGTTAGGGTTAGGGTTAGGGTTAGGGTTAGGGTTAGGGTTAGGGTTAGGGTTAGGGTTAGGGTTAGGGTTAGGGTTAGGGTTAGGGTTAGGGTTAGGGTTAGGGTTCCCCCTCTCGACCTATGTCGTTTGCTGTTTTATGTAGATTCAAATCGAATCGTTGACAAAGATAGGCAGTCCCCCCTCCCCTCCCTCTTCCCCCCACGGACAGTCACACCCATGTGGAAATGAGTGGCGGCAGGGGTCAGCGTCCCTCCTGTGCGACAAACCCTCGAGGGGATTACACTCGTGCGCTGCATTACTGTGTGCTGCTCACTCATATTTGGATAAAAACTGGCTTATCCCTTCTCTGTGACCACGCGAAGAGTAGCACGGATCTCAACTGGCATAAAAGTCCTCGCCTCGCCCTCACCTCCTCTCTTCTTTCTTTCGCTTTTCAACTGCTCACTCTTCACTGGCGCGACCTCACTAGGTGAGGGCTAAATCCAAAGGGAAGCACAAAAATATCGGAGATCGCGCACCTAGGCTGCCCCTGATCAGTCGCGTGGTACGCACGCCCCCTTCTGGGCATTCACATCCCCAAGGCATTTTTTTTTGGCCTGTTTGACTCTTCTGTGTTCTCTGCTCTCCGTTCTATTCGAAGACAGGCTTGCTCACATAAGCCACACTAAAGACGTAGCTCTGCCCCCCCCCCCTCCCCCCAACGCATACACATCCCCATACACGTAGAAACGTTCCGTGTGCGTCCTGTGTGCCTTTTTTCGAGAGTTGAACGGCCAACGATCGTATCCTAGCTGTGCTGTATCTGTTGCGTGTGGCCCATCGGTAAATCCTTCCCTCCCCCTCTCTCTCTCACATCAGCTTCTCTACCGGTGTCCCAGGAGAAACAGTTGATTCCTTTCTGTCCGCACTTTTCATCACCGGAGTGTAATAAGGTGGTAGGCAGTTCTAGGGACAGGAGGGGGGGTCTAAGAGGGCTAGCTAGCAATCCAAAACCACCACCACCAAGAAGAGGCGTGACACAGGGTCGATAGTCTCTGGTGGACAACAACAGACGAACCCGAGGCCTTTGACGTCTTGGGTCCCCACACAAGAGCAGCCGCTGCAATCACTTGGTGTGTGTGTGTGTGTGTGTGTAGAGGGTGGGGTGGATTGGGGGGTGGGGAAGAACAAAACAATAGGACAGGCAAATGGAGGGCATTCCACACCAGTTGATCAGTCGGATCTCCGAAATGTCGCTCTCGGATACCCAAATCCAGTCGTACGGCCGGTGGCTCGTAGCCGCAATGGGAGCCTACTACGTGGCGAGTGCATGGCAGAGGGACATTCCTGCAGATGTGCAGATTGCGATTACGGGGCACATGGTGCAGGGCTACGACCGCAGCACCATCACCACTCGCCTTGAGCAGCGCCACACGCGCCAGCTTCTACAACGAATCACGGGGCTGAACGAGCTGCGCCAGCAGCTGCGCTCGGAGACAGACAAGGTGGCGAAGCTGCAGGGCTGGCAACAGGTTTTCAAGTTGACTCTAGTCAACATTGTCGCTATCACCTACACACACAGTCTCACTATTTCGTTGCTTTCAATTAAGAACATGGTTCGAGTGCTTGTTTTCCTTCTGAATCGTCGCGAGAGCGCGGCGCTGTCCAGCAGCCGCCGAGGCCCCATCTCGACTGTTCGGGCATGGTGGACCAGCGGGCGGCGCGCTGGCCTCACGGGTATCCTGATGGAGACGATGTTGGCGAAGGTAGCCACGCAAGCGAGTGAGCAGGCGTCGCCGTTTGTAAACGCAGAGCTGGAGGAGGAAGTAGGGACTGAGGGGCTTCCCCCGCTACCTGCGCCGCCACCGATCGACGGCCGCGCCGCCTTTTTGCAGGCACAGCAGCAGCAGGAGCTGCTCGAGACGATGCACGGCGAGAGTCTGAACCAAGTGGAGCAGGCCTTCTCCGTTCGCGCGGTGCTGGAGGCGGCAGTTCCACGTATTGTGGCGTGCGCTACTGCCGCTGTGGACTGCGCCATTGCGGCGAGGCCCCCGCACCTGTTCAGCGTCAGTGGCATTGTCCGCGCGGCTGACCTGCGAAGTCTGCTGCGTGACATTGCCCTCAGGATGGAGCGGAGCGCTTGCATAGCCGAATGGGTGCAACGGCCGCGCCCCTCTGTGATGCCGATATGCCGTCCACGCAGTGACGTGTGCACCTCACCAGTCGTAGCACCGCCTAGGCACACAGAAACAAGCAAGGGCCGCTCGCAACCAGACGACGATGAGGAGCTGCTCGACGAGCGAGATCCTTCACTGACGTCATCGGAGGACATCATCGAGTTTCCTCACGGATCTACAACACTGCTGCGCCCCGACGGGCGCCCAGTGCGCCGCCGCGCTGGCGACCACAATGAGGGTCGAGTGATCGATGAGATGTTTGGTCGTCGCCTCACCGCGCAGGAGGAGGCTTTGCAGGAAGAGGCAATGCGTCGTGAGCTTTTGCTGAAAACACAGATGGCGGCGTTTTTCTCAGAGCTGTCACAGAGCGCGAGCTTCGGCGAGCTGTGTATCACGTATGCTGCAGAGCTGCTGTCGACGCAGTTCAAGGAGGCGAGTAACATCACGCGCGTCAAGACATACGATGTGGGGACAGATACAGCAAAAATGGCAATGGTCATTGCGGCCCTCGACGGCTGCCGATTAGCGGCACTGGAGGAAGAGTGCGAGGTAAAACCGTACATGCGACTCTTCTGCGAGGAAACCATCCGCTCCACCTGCGCGTCGTAACACACGTTACTATTTGTCCTCGCTCCTCTCTGTCCTTGACAAACCTCCGTATATGCGCCTGTGTGTGTGTGTGTGTGTGTGTATGCCTTGGTGTTCATGAGTCCCATGTAAAGGTGCCGTGCGCCTCGCCGGATCGCCTGATATGATAACCGCTTTAAGTTTTTATGTGAAGGTGCTTCAAAAAAAAAAAATAGATGGGGCAAGACGGCGAAGTCAACCAAGTCGAGAGCATGCAGTGGCACTTTGGGGGCAGCAAGGAGAGCAGCCTCGTCCCTATTTTATTCGGTCCCTTCAAAGGTGCGTATCGTTTATCTTGCGCTGTCCCGCTTTCCTTTACCCCCTCCTCTCCCCTCTCCACCCCACGCGGGTCCTGTATATCAGCGTGAATAGGGGGGGAGGGAGGAGGAAGGAAGGAAGGGAAGGAAGGGGACGAAGACGAGGGAGGGGGGCTGCAGCTAAATTTGTGTTTGGATTTCGCCCCTTTTTTTCCTCACCTGTTCTCCCTCTTGGCGCACCAGACCTTTCAAAGGTGATTGGTTTGGTTAGGTTGAACAGGGGGAGGTGGGGGTGTCTCTGTCTCAGAGAAAGAGACAAGCGCGGTCGCTTCCTCACTGTCCGCGATGATGTTCGAATCTTGTACTCACCTGCATCCGCTTCTTCTCCCCCCCCCTCCTCTACACACACACACACACACACACTTCTTCTCATTTCCTACAATGCACCTGTGCCTCTTTTTGTGGTGGTGGTGATTCTCGTTGCCCCTGCACTCATGCGCTCTTATTTACCCATGACACATCTTACTTTTTTTTTTGGAAAAAGTCTCACTCACTGCTCTATTGAGGGCAAGTAGGACCTACAAGAGTACGGTGACCCGCACATCCTCCACTCATACTACACAGGGGGGTGGGGTGGGGGGAGAGTGTCTGGATCGGAGTCTTTCTCGGGAGGGGTATAGCACTCGCTACGAACGACCACAAACGTAAAATCACGCACACTGTGAGCGTCCTGAGTACATTCAGCCATATAAGGGCCCGTCCTCTGTTTTTTGTTCATTTGTTTTTTGTTGCGTATTTCCTAGACCGGTGGGGCAGGAAGATGGGCCCAGAGGCGAGACAGGTGGCCACCTGGGAGAGGCTGCGGAACGAGGCACGGCAAACTGACCAGCTAATTGATCAGCAGCTGCGCACGCTGGAGGTGGTGGCACATTTTGATGACGATAATATGACTGACCGCGCAGGCACCTCGTTTTCCTTGAAAGGCGCTGGAACTTCGTCTTCGGTGACCCCAGTGGTGCCAAGCACCAATCCCACTTTTCCACACCATAGCACCGCCAACCCACCCTCGGCGTCCACTCGAACGTTAGAAGAGGTGGAGCGCCAATATCACGCAGCCGACGGTGATGTCGGTGAGCTACTCCGTCGACTAGAGCTAACCGTCATGAGCATGGAGGAGGCGTGCAGTGAGTTCGGCCCCACCTCGGCAGCCGCGCGGCACACGGATCGCTTCCGCGGAGTTCTGGCTGAGAAGCAGCAGGCGCGTCGTCGCCTTGCGTTGGTGTACCGACAGCGCAAAGAACGTTATGAGCTGGCTGCATCGCGGCTATCGGGCGCCGCGCGACGCCACGTCGGCTCTGCTGACGATGACACCAGCGGCGGTGTGCGTATTCTGATGGACGAGCAAGCCGCAATCCAACACACGCTGAACCGCGTGAATGGTTTGCTGGAGCAGGCAGGGGGGACACGAAATCGGCTGCTCCTGCAGCGCGAGCGCTTCAACGACATTGGCGACAAACTACTCCACATTGCAGAGCGCATACCATTTCTGCAGAACGTTCTCCATCGCATCGACGTGCATAGGCGACGTGAGACGGTGGTGTTGGGCACTGTTATGTCATCTCTCTTGTTTATCTTCTTTTTTTTCTTGTAGCGACAGTTCGTGGTTGCATCTTCGCGTGCGTGTCCTCATCGGACTTCCCCTGAATGCGATTGACGCGTACTGGTGTGTGGGGCAACGCCTCGACTTTGGTGGCGCTGTTGGTGTTGTTGCTGTTTCATTAAGAGTGTACATCATTCAATTCTATTCCCATCTTCCCCCCCCCCTCTGACGTCGCCTTCATTGCCCTCCGCACTACCGCGCACCAAAAAAAAAAAGAAGAACAAGACCAAGAAAAGGATCATGTACCTATTTCTGCTAGGCCCGGGTACACATGACAAGTGAATAGACATCGGTGATTTGAGTAGGGGGACGATTTGGTTAGTGGGGTGGGGGAGGGGGGGGGGAGGGCGAGACAAGTCTCATGTCTAAGACAATGGGCTTTATTACCTTTTTCTGTATCCCTCCCTTTTCCACACACACACACACATCTGTTAAACTTCTGGTATTAAAGAAGTCCCAATGCCGAGGGTGCTTATCCGATGCCATGTTCTCCGTGTGAGTGTGGGGGTGGGGTTGGGGGAGAGGGAGGGAGGGGGGGGGGCGGGGGAGGCGGGGTATCTTCCCAGCTTGTGTCCGCATCGCCTGGAGTATAAGAGCGGCCGACGTTTTCTTTTGTTTCTTTATGCCAGCCAACCTCCTATCACTGGTTCCTTCTCCCGTTTTTCGTGCATCTTCACTTTCGCCTCGAGCCAACACGGAAGTCCCGAGTGTATCACCCCCTTCCCCCCCCCCCCCACCACCACCACCACCACCTCTCCTTCCAAAGTCACATGGCACTACTTGGTGAACTGTGCCCGTTTTTTATCCCCCCCCCCTTTCCTCCATTATTCTCTTTGTCGCTTTTTTTTTGCCACTCAGTGCCGCGTGATTGTGGGCAATACCTTTGCTGTATGCTCACACATTGACTAGAAAGGCGCGAATACATACGCCCATACACATAAACCGAAACTACCACCGCTTCGCTCGTTGCGCCTCTTTCCCGTTCTCAACTTTATATACTGCTTTTTTATTTGTGCTAGAGCTCAGCTTTTGCTGCTGCCGCCTCGAACCTCAGCAACTTTGTTTCCCCAAACTTCTCCCCTGTCTGCCCTCGATCCCCTTGCCTCCCCCCCCTCCCCCATCCGGTCCCACCTCTCCTCACTTCACTGTTAGACTCTTTCCTTATTGTGTGCGGGTGTATGCGCTTGTATACCACTATGAATGTGTGTGTATGTGTTTGTTGTTGTGTCCTTTGTGATTCTCTTCCCCCCTTCTTGGTCCCTCCGCCCTCCCCTTTCTTCTCCTTCACCTATCTACACTACCTTTAATGGATAATCGCCTTCCCTCTCTCTCGCTCCTTCACACGTCAAGAGTACACAGAAAGATCAATGTAAGAAAAAGACAATTTTTCATTTTCAGGGGCACACACACACACACACACATACACACAGTCACAGACAGCAGGTACACAAAAGTGCAGGGCGTACCTTTTTTTCATAGAAGGCAAGCCCCAGCTCCCCCCCGACTGCTTCCACGACACGGGATCTTCGTGTAAGATCGACGATAGTTCGAAATGCTAGACAAGGGGAAAGGAAGGAGGTTGAGATCTCGTGCAGCCATAAAGGCGCACTTGGGTCCACTGCAAATGAATCGGCCAGAAGCCGGGATGACCGAGGCAGCGCCCCCACCCGCGTCGGCGTCCGCCTCTCCATATCGACATGCACCTGCTCTTGCCGTCTTTTCACCCTCCACCCGTGGAAACGCTATGGGGTTGGGTGGGAGGGATGGGTTGCCAAAGAGGCAGCGTGTCACACCGCGTGTGGCCTCCCAGAAGCGACGCCCAGAGCAGGGCGCGGCGAACAACAAAAACGATACGCATGCAAATCACAGTAATCACTCTAGCAACTCGCCCCCTCTATTGGTATCGGCAGCTGGCCTGCGCAGCCGTGCAAACCGCGCTAGTCCACTCCCCACCAACTCTAAATCCCTTTTCCAGAAAGCAGCCCGACTTTCATCCCCTCTCACCATCTCACCGGCTTGTTTTGCGCCTGCGAAGGCGCTGAAGGTTCAGGCACCGGCGAGTCACCGCGCTAACCAGACCCCAGCGTCTCAGCAGCCGCTGCGTGAAGGGGGAGCACCCAGCACCGCTCTACGGCAACCCCCGCGCGGAGGTGTGCACTCGCAGCGGGAGGCGACTTGCAAACCAGACTCACTGGCATCCCTTCTGCGTGGTGAGGCCCCATCACCTCTGCGAGTCTCTGCTGCCTCAACCTCACTTCCGCCGCCTCCAACCCTCCCGGCTACCACAGCGCAGAACGCACACGGTTGCAATTTATCTGTGCCGTGCGGGAGCAGTTGTCCAGAGACGTCTGCCGTTACGACTCCCTCACCACAGACGCACTCGAATGTGGGAGTTCATGCCAGCAACGGCGATCTAATTGCGACCAGTGGAAACGACAATTGCGGTTCAACTGACAGTCTTGGACGTGTCAAACACGACTCGATCATCCCAGCCCAGGACCGCCGTAACGAGGCTGCGGTTTTGCTCCCGACACAGCAGCTACTGGAGGAAGGTTACTACGTGGCGTCTGACTCAAGCGTTAACTCAAGCTTTTCTGAGACGCCGCGATCAGCGAGGCACGTCTCTTTCGGCGGCAGCCCCCGTGCGGGTACCGCAAGACAGCCGTTGGATCTGAACTGTAGCGGCAAGGCGAGTGGCGATCAATCAACGCCAGTAACTATCGCCGCTTCCCCACGGGACCTCAACCGCCTCCAGGACCGCCGAGATTCCGACAGACGCGTTGGCTTGGAAGAGGAGGGGGAGGACGACGCCAGTAACTTCAACAGGAACGAGGAGCAGGTGGTGCTGAGCTACATGGACTCCGGGGTAGGGTCACTTTGTACAGCGGGCCCGCCCCCATTACGGCATACATGGCCGCCGCCCATGACGCGTCAGGAGTCTGCTTCCGCGGCGGAAGCAGGAGAGGGATCCATCGACGGCCCCGGCACCTTTAGTGTGAGCGGGGATGGCCGAAAAATCGGCGAGGATCCGCCAAGCCGCATGGCCGCCAGTTGGCCTCCAAAGCCGCGCTATCTCCGTGAGCCATCACAGCGCAATCCGGTCCCCTCAGTATCCAGGTCAGCATCAGCCCACAAGGATGCCTCGACAGCGATTCAGCGGCCACCGCGTGGCCACAAATCAAGCGGTGCGCCACCCGGGTTAACGACGGCCACTGCTACGCCAAGTATGCCTGTGGGGCAGCGCTCGGCTGCGAATACACCCGCTTCATCCCACTATGATTTACTAACTACACTAGAACACCACGAGGCGACTGTGACCGCGCCTTCACCGCGCTCCTCGGCGTTCACAGCGCGGATGCCGCCGCCGTCTAGCAATGAGGAGGAGCTCCTGGACCGGCAGTGCCGACAACTGAGTCTCCACGAGGCGTTTTTCACTAACGCGAGCCGCACTGTATGGCTTGTAGACGACAATGTTTTGGCCAAAGTTCTCGAGTATGTGCGGATTATGGGCTACGAGCACCCCGCATTGAGGTGTGACCGCATCAAGGGCCAGCCCTCGCTTTGGAGCAGCAGCAGCGCCATCGCCTCTCCCATCTCGCCGGAGAAGCCAAAGAAGGCAACAAAGTCGCCTTCCCTCGCCGCAAGTGCGGAGAGCATGGAGGCAAAGTCGAAGGCGCCGCAAAACACGGATGCGCCATCATCATCCGCTACCGCAGAACCTGTGGCGGATGCTCTCGCTTTGTCGAGCAGCGCCGACATTTCACCGGGCCCGTCCAGTGGTCCCAATGACACAACGGCGTCTGCAGCGCCTGTGGCCAGGCATTACTATTTGAAGACGGAGAAGCCCAGTTGCACTGAACAGTATGTAAACATGTCCACAGCGACTGCAGCGGGACATTTGTTTTTAACATTCAGTGAGGCAATGCGGTGGCTGGCGGAGCAGGAGTACGTTATCGGGACGGTGCTCATGTGTTGTGCGCGCTTTGTGGGCGATCCGGCCGCTGACGGCGTGACAGACACGGCAGCGTGGCAACACCGCCGTGGAGTGATGCAACGGAAAAGGCCGTGCATCCCGATACGGTACCACCCCATCCACTTCGTAGCCTTGTTGGTGCGCTCGCGGTTCCCAGAATGGGGAGGCATGGCGGCCTTTACCCACGCTTGGGAAACACAGATTCGTCTGGTACTGGCCAGCGCGTCGCCGTCGCACCAGCGCCTTTTCAAGTTCCCCGATGATGACCTCGTGCTCAGCTCCGACTGCGAGGCAGGGAACCTGCACCGCGTGGAGCGCACAGCAGAGCGATACCTTTTTCTCATTTGGCTGGAGCCGGATCAGAGGAGCGACAAGCGAATTTGGTTTCGCTTTTCCGTGGCGGGGGCGGTGGAGGGGTGCACACTTCGGTTTCGCCTGATGAACGCCGCCCCACATGTCAAGCTTTATCGACAGAACGGCATGATCCCAGTGTGGCGTGATGGTCTGAGCCAGCCGTATTGGGGGGCGGTGGACTCGTGCACCTTTCGCACTACAAACAGAGACCTGGTCGGTGAGGTTTGCTTCTCTGTGACCGCCCGCAATTCCACCGAAACGATACAGATTGCTTTCTGTGCGCCTTACACGTATGCCGATTTACTTTGCCATGTGTGTCACTGGCATGCCCTAGCCAAGCTCAGTTGCTCTGACATTCGCTTCCACGAGCGGATACTCGGCCGGAGTCCGGATGGCCGAAAGCTTCACTTGCTCATCGTGACCAGCAACCTCGGCGTAGAATCGGTGTCGACAAAAAACGGGGATAAAAAGGGCGCCACGGCCACAGGCGGCAACTCATCCAGCGGCTGGGTCAGCTCGGGCTTTGCGGGGTCCACCATGGCAATAGCACCAGGGAAAGGCAAGGCTTCTGCGGGAAAAGAGGCGGTTCGGGGCCCTTACGCCAACTTCGCCTCGGGCAAAAAGGTCGTACTTGTCACTGGACGTGTGCACCCTGGAGAGGTGACGGCGTCGCACGGTGTTCACGGCCTCATATCCTTACTGCTCTCCAGCGACGCCCGTGCGGCCCAGCTGCGCGAGCATTTTATCTTTTTTATTGTTCCAATGCTGAACCCCGACAGCGTCAGCCGTGGTCACTCCCGTATGGATCAGTACGGCAACAACCTCAATCGCTGCTACAAAGACCCAGACGAGAAGACGCAGCCAACCGTGCTCGCGCTGCGGCGCGTATTTGAGCATCTGCAGCACACATATCGCGAGCGCTTCATCATGTACCTGGATTTCCATTCCCACGCATCGCAATCTAGCGGTTTTGTCTTTGGCAACAACCTGCCGGTTTCTGTGCAGCACTGGAACCTTTTTTTTCCGCGCCTGGTGGAACTGCACGCGCGACACGTCTTCTCGGTCGGCCTCTGCCGCTTCGGCCGCGTGCACATGACAGCGAAAGATGGGTCATCGCGAGTGCTCTTCGGCAGCAGTCTCATCCACAGTTATACAGTGGAGCTGACGCACTTCACAGATCGCCGCCTTTACGCGGACGATTTCACTGCCATGAACAACGGCAGCCGCGTTCTGTTTGAGGTAACGTGCCCACCATTACCCCAAACGGCGGGGCAGGCCGGCGACACCTACGGGAATGCAGATGCTGACCAGGCAATGGCGAAGGGCCCCGCAGGGGAACCGTGTCACAGCGCCACCCCGTCGCGCACACCCGCTGTGAAGCTGACAACTGGGATTCACCGCATCCGCAAGCGGTCGCACTGTACACTTCCCGTTCGAGGAGGAACGTGCCAGTCGAAACCCGAGGGTTCGGGAGCTCGAGCCAGAGGCAACTCCAAGCACAAGAACCCCTGCGATACCGCCACGAGGAGTCGCCGGTATGCCAGGCAGACAAGCGTCGGTGGGCACCCCGGCGGCCAGCCGTGCGCATCACAACCCGGCAGCCCGAGAGCGACGCCGTTTCTGCAGCCCATCTCCATCCCCACCGTTCTTTGCCAGAGCGCGGAGGTGGGGCAAGCATGCCTGCTGGCGCTGCTAGACTACTGCTCCATCGGGGCATATCCGTCGCCGGAGCTGACGCTGTTTGGCGGCATGGATGGGGTGCTGCGCGCCTCAAGGCGCCAAGTTGAGATAGATTCCTCGAGGAAGAGTAACAAGTCTCAGCCATTCACCACCCACTCTGGGATGCGCCCCATCTACAAGCAGTATTAGTCTTTCTCGGCGCTGGACATCTCCTCGGTAACTTTTGTAGTGATTACGTGGAGCGGCCATCAGGGAAACCAGCGCTGCCATTTCTGGAGGCCTCGACCGGGAAGCTTCAGGGGTGTTTGCGCCGGCCTCAATGGCCTACACCGGCAACACGCATCTTTTTTTTTTCAACGCGCTTTCCTCACCTGTTGACTGGTGCTGTGGCCACCTCACATATCACCTGGATAGAATACATCAACTGGACCACCTGTTCTTTTGTGACGGGTATAAACGGGGATCTAGGGAAGCTATGCCCAGCGCGAGACTTGCAGCAGACGTGTGGCGCACGCACGTCGATGCGTTGAACGCCGCCACTTGTGGTTCTTGCTATTCGCCCTGCGAAGCGCATCCGCCCTCGGCCCTGGAGTCAGCTGTCCTACACGTGGGCTGCGTACTGCCGTTTCCCCGTGTGGCTCCCACCACTTGCGGGCCCCCCAAATAACCCGCTGGGGGAGGAGAGGGTGTGCAGTCGACCCCTTCCCCATCCCTCTTCTTTACCCCGCGTCCTCTCCCGAGCATGCATATATATATATATATATATATATATTGCAAATGCTCTTCACTGGCTGCTTTCTCTCCCCAACAGTTTTGGCCGATTCCTCTACCACACACCGTCGGCCTTCCAGCAACGCACAGTTCCACAAGCACCAACACATTTCTTGTTTATTATTATTGCCTGTATCTACCTCGACCAAAAACGTTTATACAAACGTGTAGCAACACACCCACGAGACCCGTGACCCCTACGCTTTCTTCGGTTCAACACATTTGCAGGAGTACAGAGAAATCTGGGACACAGGAGCCTCGTGGTTGCACGCGTGCTTGTATGTGCATACAGTTGCTTTTTCTTCGTCTCTTTTCATCGTCTCACCCTTTCTCCATAGAAGACGGGCAGCTTCCATCCTCCCCATCTCCTTTTGTTTTTGTTTTTTTCATGATCAGCCTGCTGCTCGCACAACACATACACTCAAGGAAGGAAGGGCGAACTAAAACCACACCTTTTAACTATTTCCCCTCGATAAACATCGCTTCCGCTACATAGACAATCATGAGCGCCGCCCCTGACCAGCCATCGACGCACGCGGCGGAGGCGGCCCAACAGCACAGTGATGATGCTCAGCATAAATTCCAGAACGAAGAAGTGGAAGACCGGGTAACCAAGGCGGAAGCGGATGCATCAGCGCAAAGTGATCAGGAAGAAGAGGTAAGCAACACCAGCAGTGACGAGCACGAAGATGACGAGGAAGGGGAGCAGGACGACGACGACGACGACGACTCCACCTTTCAGTTTGCCACGGATGAGGACGCAGAGGAACAACGTCAGGTCGGTCTCGCCGCGTACAACGAGGGCCGCTACGAGGACGCGCTCGATGTGCAGTACCGTGTGGTGCGTCACTTCTCCAACAAATACGGCTCTACTTCGGCCAAGTGCGGCAAGTACTTTCTCGACTACGGTCTCTCACAGCTGCGTCTGCTTCAGGGACAAACCACTGTGGATGATGTTCTGCAGCCTCGTGACGAAGACGCGCTCATGACGTGCTACGTGAACCTGGAGGTGGCACGCGTCTGCTTCCAGAAGCTGGAGAACGAAGTCGGTGAAGAAGATGTAGAGACGGAGCTGTCGCTAGCCGAGGTGCACAACGCACTTGCGCAGCTATTCGTGGAGAAAGAAGATTACGATGCTGCGCTGCGCGAGTACGAGGCAGAGCTGCTGCAGTACCGCTGCCTTCAAGATGCCGCGCCGGAGGAGGAGAAGCTCACCATCGTCCCTGCCGGGCGCGTGATCGGGGTTCTTTATGGCATTGCTGACTGCTTCATGAAGGAGAGCGACTTCGAAGGGGCTGAAGAACGTCTGCGGGCCACGCTGGAAGAAATCAAACTTTATCCGACCGGTACCATTGACTCTAGCCTAATAGCAGAGCTAGAGGAGTTACTGGTCGACGCCGTTGACATGAAAGGCGGCAAGTTCCAGGAAATTCAGGACGCCATTAAGCAGCAGTTTGCTGCAGAAGCAGAGCAGATCCCCACACCACAGGAGTTCTATTCAGTTGACAAGGGCGGTAAGCATCCTTTTCTCTCCGCCGTCCCTGGTTGTGCAGCAGATGACGTAGCGGAGAACTCGTACTTGTCTATGCCCATGTCCGCCAATGGACAGGCCCTCGCCACAAACGAGCACAGCAATAGCCTCTCTGTTTCTCTCTTCCCGCCGCAAGGAAGCCGCAGTGGCACACCGAGCGGCCCTGTGCAGCACGCGACAGTGCGCAAGAAGCACAAGCATACCAGTGGCGACTCGCTCTCGAAGGCACAGCCGGAGAACAAGAGGCCGCGGGCAGAATCGGCGTATGTCTAGAGCCTCCGTCGCCACACGGGGGCACCTCAAAAGAAGAGGGCGGAGGTGACGGATGTGTTTGTGTGGGCGATTAAAGTGGCGGTGGTGGGGGAGGAGGGGGGGGGGCGCGGGGAACATTGAGGCAAGGAGACGGAAGCGTGTCGGTCTAAGCCGGCTGGCCGAGACGGTGAGTCCTCTTTCCAGACCATTTCCTTTCAGAGGAGTTCTCTTTTTGAATTTGATCACTACTTAGCAGCGTGGGAAGTCGCCTTGCCCCTGTCCTCCTTTCGCTGTCTCCGTTATCCCCCACCCCACCCCGTATGCCTACCAAGCTCTTTTTTCCGTGTATCTGTGACGTTTTTTTTTTTTTTTTTGGAGGAGGGGGGGGGTAGTACTCATGCACTGTTTTTCAGCTCTGTTGTCGGGCATCAAGAATGAGCAGACACAAAAAAGACGGCACAGATGCGTGAATGCGTTCGGTGGTGGGCGTTGGTGGCCGAAACGTCAAAGGACAGGAAGATGATAATGCAGCAGTGTACCACCCGGCACCACGTGCGCAGTATAGAGCGACACGTTGTGTTAGCGGAGCAATTGCGCGGCTCTACATCTTCGATTTTCGGTGTTTGTGTCGCTTTGCGGCCCCCCCCCCCGTCTTTTTTCCCTCGATTCCCGGCACTTTCGGTCAAGTTTTCTCTCTGGTATACCTCTTTTGAGGGGTGGGCTCTCCGTCCCCCCCCCCTGCCAACCGTAAACAAAAACTGACAATCATCATAAGGAACTTTTTTCTTCTTGAACAGGAGAGGCGGCCTCCTCGTCTCTGCGCTGTGCGGCGGTGGGCGATGTGCCGTTCTACTAGCAGCTGCCCTTCACGGACCCCAAGCATTGCTATCCACTCTCTTGGGGGGGGGGCCTCCGGTGTGTATTTGGATAGAGTGAAACGGCCCTTTGGGGGGGGGGGGGGGGAAGTGCGCCATGCAACATATCTATGCTATGTGATACGCTGTAGGGGGAATGTGCAGGGTGCAGCGAGCAGCAGTTGCATCCGTTGCCCTCTCCCCTCTCACCGTGTATGTATTACCTTCACCCTCTTCGCAACTGTTCCTCCTCTTTTCCGCCCTGCGCTCTTTCTCGCCTGCGATGGACTGGTATGCCCAACTCAACCACATGCACCCACACCCATACATGCACGTATATTTGTGTGTACACACGCTCACGAATGACCCCTGAAGCAGCCACCACGGCAGTGCACGTATGCACTTTTCCCTACGCTTGTTTTTCCTGAATTGTTGTTTGGTCTCGTGTTGTCCACAGGGTGCGTACTCATAAACAGCGATCTCGCTGAGGCCCCAGAGGTGGAGGGAAAGCTGCGCCACTCCTCGGGACGTTGATTCTTGTATGACTTCCTCTACGACAGCCACTGTCATCTCCATCGGATGCCACCAAATGTGCCAGTGGCAGGCGATACCAGGGTCTCTTGACACCGCCGCTCATTCCAGGTAACAGGGCGACTACGTGCAGTGTCGCGTGACAGGGTTGGTGATTTGCGGTACTCACCCTCTTATCGACTGGGACGCTGTGGCACAGGTGTCTGCCACACATGCGGCGGCCTTGATAGGATTCGGTATGCACCCGTGGCTTGTGACGAACGTAGTTTTCTCGCCGCAGGATTCGGGGGAAAATGGAACTACGAAACAGAACTCGGGTGCCTTGTCCTCAGCTGTACACCTGCCAAGTGAGGCTTGTTGTGGTTGCAGCAGCGACTGCTGCTCTGAAGCGAGCGCAAAGGCAGTCACCCCTGGTGTAGTTGCCCCATCGATCTTTGATCTCTCTCGGGAAAGCGTCTGCAGCAGCACCCCCTCGCGATGGTTGCGGAAATCGGCCTTGACAAGCTGCGCGGGGGCCGCCCGAGGCTGTTCAAGTGGAGGCCTTTATCGCCCAGCCTCGCCTCGCCGCAGCCTATCGTCGTCTGGTCTCTGTTCACTGCGTTCGCCACTACGGTCTGTTGCTACAGGTGCTCCGAGACTTGCCGGCAGAAGACACCCCGCCCGTCATCATCCCTCACGTCTTCACCGAGTCGCTGGGGTGGTGGTGGTGGTGGTGGCAAAGTCTCTCCTGTTCGTCAAGAACAAAAAGTACATGCCAACAGCAAATAGGTCGACGACGTCTGCACAAGACGCGATGGCGACGGTCGACAGCGGCGGACACGGTGCGAATCAAAGACCCCCATTTCTTCTGGGTCGGTTTGTCGACTAGTTTCACTGTGACAAACTTCGCGGCACAGACGCCGCCGTTGCTGCTTGATGCGCGGCGTGTGCTGCTGGAGACGGATGAGCACTACAGCGGCGTCAAGGCGCACTTACTCTAGGAGGCGAGTGAACCCCCATGCAGAGGTGGAGACAGCAGCGAGTATTCCCAACGGGTGCTACTCGTGTGTGTCGGTCGACTCTCAGGAACACGTCGTGAAGCTAGCTGGTTTGAGGGAACGGATTCGCGAGACCATGTCTCAAAAAAGCGGAGGCTTCGAGTCTGTCGGTAGAGGCAGTTCTTCACGACGCGTTGGTGCAGGCTTACTCGGAGGCGTTCCGGTCGGTTCTAGAGAAGGCGGACACGCGTTGACTACAACGTGGAGGCGGAGGCCCAAGGGGGCTGGGAGGGGAGGGGAGGGGGGCAAAGTGGCCTAATCGCCTCTCACCCTACTGCGGTCCGCCCACAAAAGTTTACTTGGCAAAGAATAAGAACGCACGCCGCTGGGACTATTGAGCGCAACTCCCACATGGAAGCCTTCACTTCATGCACAGGTCCACAGTAGTACTGAGGCTTCCCCCATTGGTACTGGAAGGGCTGGATGAGGCCATCCACTGGAGTGTGCTCCCCTATACAGCATTGGTGGGGCTAATGCTATTCTATACGCTTCTTTGTCAATCGTCGCTCAGCTAGACGCCACTCGTACCTACTTCCATCTCACCCCCCCCCCTCCCCTTCCTCCTTCCCCTTCCCCCCAATGCTCCGTGGTCACTCCCTCTTTTCGCCTTGATGCAGTCTGCCATAGAAGACGTGTTCACTCTTTTCTCAGGGTTTTTTTTCTTGACTCGACGAATACCACACCCGCAATAAGAGCTCGGAAAACACGCGACCAGAGCCGCATCACGTGGAGAATAAAATTTTCTGTGCCCTTGCTGCACTCGAACACGTTATCGCCACCATAGGCCTTGGACTGTTGGAGGAGGAGGGTGGAGTTGTCCTCACGTGTGTTTCTCATTATTATTCTTATTTACCAAAGTGTTAGATAAACCGTTGTCTTGCACTGCACACATCTCATACATACGTACGCATACATCAGTACATCATCGCATCGAGGAGCACCAGCATCTCTCCTCTTCCAGTGGCCTTATTTATCTCTCCCTCCCCCCCCCTGCCCTTGAGTCGAGAATGTTCTTTTGGGGCAGCTACAACTTTCAAGAGACGCAGTTGTCAGAGAATCCTGACCGTCCACCGCTGCGCTATCCCGCCTATCTCCCGCCCTCCCTCGCAGCCCTGCGCCGCAGTGCGCCTGTGAGCCACAACACAACCACTGCCATTACCTCTTCCTCTCTGCAGTCCGATGCAGCATCCGTGCAAAGAGCGCTTCAGAGCATCACGGCGCTGCGCATGCAGGTCCAGCACATCGCGTGCGGCACGAAACACCTTGTCGCAAGTGTGAGTCTTGTGCCAGCCACAGAGACAGCACCAGCGAGCGATAGCAGTGCTCGAATCGCACTTTATGGTATGGGGAACAACGAGTGCGGTCAGCTCGGTCACCATGTGGCGAACTACGCAACTGCGCTGACACCTCTTCACCTCGAGGACATCATGGAGGGCACCGTCGTTAGCGTCGCGTGTGGGGCACGGCACACAGTTGTATGCACCTCCACGGGCTGCGTTTACGTTACCGGAGACAATTCGTTCCACCAGCTGGGACTGCCTAGCCAAATGCTCAAACCGCTGCCGCGTGGTGGTTCATTTGCGCCAAGCTTCACCCAGCTCAAAAGCCTTGCACACGTGAAGGCAGTGTACGCCAACGGCAACGTATCCTTTGCGCTTGACCGACGCGGCCAGGTGTATTCGTGGGGTGAGGCCAAGTTCGGGCACCTCGGGCACAACGACAAGGGTGAGCGGCTCGACATGCAGACCCTCAAGACCGTTTCAGAAGATGTCCCCACGCCGCAGCTGGTGCGATGGTTCGAACGTCACCGGGTCACCATCGTGGAAGTGGCGGTGGGTAGGGCACACATGGTCTGTCGAAGCGAGGATGAAGTCTATACGTGCGGCGAAGCTTCTTTCGGGAAACTCGGGCAGGGTGACATCGACCCGCGTTTAGAGCCGACACGCGTGGAGTTCCCTCCGCGCAAACAAACAGAGCGGCTGCTGGGAATCGCGGCTGGCGATGAGCACACCCTTGTTCTCAAGGAAAATCCGCTCATCGGGTCTACCGTATACTTTTTTGGCAAGCTCAGCAATGGAGATGGACAGCTCCAGCCCATTGTTGTTCAGATTCCAACGACGACAGTGCGCTCGGTGGTTGCTGGCCGCGGCACCTTCTGCGCTGTTGTCACCCAGGAGGGCCAACTTTACGTCTGGGGCAAGCACTCGTATGCGAAAGTGTATAATGGTACAAATGCAGCGGCGCCACGAACGCAGCCCAGCAAGGTCCAGCTGCTCGATCCCTACGAGATCGGTGGAGTGGTTTCAGGGGGCACGTTCATGGTGGCTTATGCCTCTGCAGGGGTCAAGAAGGAGATCGAGGTACCAGAGCAGGGCGGCACAGCGACTAAGGAGGCCGTCTCGGCGACAACGGTGGCGCGCAGCTGGGACGTTGTTGTCCCACACGACGCTCGTGTCGGGCGGGATAGCCTTGGCGATCCTGAGGAGCAGTACGAGGCGGCCATGCGTGCCCTCTTGCGTCAATACCTTGGTCCCGCTTTAGGGGGCGCTTACGTGGCGCAACTTCCAGTAGCACCTCCACGCAGCGCAGCGCCAGTGTACGAGTTTGACCACATTGCTGTGAAGGATTTGGGCCGCGGGCAAAAGGTGCGGCTATGGATGACAAATGTCTACGCTTTGGGCACCATCGTCGACGAAATGGCCGACCAGGCGCCGGGTGCGTCTTTCAGCCAGACAGGCGAAGCATCCACCACTAACGCCGCCGCTGCCGCCGCGCACTACTCCCCTTCTCGGTCCGATGAGAAGAATCAGGTGGACGCTTTGACGAAGTCTGACGCGGCGGCAAGGGAGGATGCCGAGAACGACTCCCCAGCGTTGCCTAAGGGAAAGCGAGTAAAAGTGGAGTGGCAGCGTGATGACTGGGACGATGAGGTACTCACACTCTACTCCGATGACGAAACACTTGATGAGGAGAACGAAAACCGCTGGCAGCCATTCTGGTTTGAGCAGACCCCTGACGGCGAGTACGTCGTTTCTAAGAAGTAAGTGATTTGACCGCTGGCGGAGGGAGGGAGGGGGGGGGTCCTTGTACGCATATTTGTGCCTGGGTTGAAGGGGAGAGGAGTAAGGAAAACACAGAACCTGTATCGCTGAGGGCGATTTGGGAGGTGATAGGAGTCGCAGCCCCCCCCCCTTTTTGCACACCCCCACACGGTTTGCTTGTACACTGTCGATCAGAGCAGCGAGAGGGCGGATATCATGAAAGGGGGGGGGCGGCGGCAGAGCCTTTTCTAGAAGTTCTGCGTGACCGAAGACAGAAACAGCTCTGCTCAAGTGAGTCTGTCGGGTGCAGGTCTTTGTGGTGGGGTGAACTGGCGTTACCTCCTTTTCTCGTACCCTTTCCCAATGGAGCTCACACGTAGAATGTGTGTACCTCCCGAGAAGAGTTCCACGCGCATACCAACTAAGAAAAAAAAGGGCTCTATGCCAACGTGATGGTGGCGCAGGGGGGGATATTCGGCTCTTTTCGTGGGCAGTCTCGCTCCCCCTAATGCACCAGTCGAAGGGGAAACGTCGCGTCACCTTACATGTTCGCGATGCAGTGCACTTGATTACACAACTTGTGACAAAAAAGCATTGTTCCGATTGGGGCAAGATTACGCCGCCACCTTCTCTTATTTTTATATGCCCGCTCATTTTTTTTTTACAGTCCTCTGGCGGCGCAAATGCATATAAACTTGCGCGCTTGACATGTGCACTTCATTGTGCCTCAGTATGCTCTTTTTCACCCCCCCACCCTTTCCCTTCCACTGCTGTACTCTTCTATACATTTGCATTCAAACATATGCGCACGCACACACATACACACACACACTCGCACCCTCTTTTTGGTCTTACACGCCTTCCTTTTCCTTTTTCCTCAAACTCAGGCAATGAAGCTAGCTGCAGTGACAGACGTTGATAATGTGAACCTCAAAACTGTGTCTCGTGCACCTTGTGAAAGTGCTTCTGGTGTGTGCTGCCCTCTCCATTGGATGGCTTCTAGTCACGTGATTACTGGGATCGGCTCCCTCATTTCCCCTCTCCCTCCCTTCCCTCAAGGCCTCGGGCCCCGTCTAGTGTGTATGTACGGCATTTTCCCATCTGTCTTTTAGAACCTCTTTGGCTGTCTCTTCGCCATTAGCTCTGCTTGCCTCCCCCTCTCCCCCCCCCTCCTCTCCCCGCTCTCTATACCCCCCCCCTCTTCGCCCATCGGACTGCTTTTAAACCCCGCCTTTGTCATCATCGTCCATATTTGGAGTGATGTGCGTTTCAGCAGGGAGCAAAAGAGTCCAAGTGGGACAGGAAGGGATGGCGTGTAAAGTTTGGGGTGGGGGGGGTGTGGGGGTGGAGGGGCGGTAAGAGGGGCGGCGGGGTTTCACGTGGATAATTACTTCAATTCTCGAAGAGGTGTAACGCGGCAGAAAGAACCAAAAGCAAGAAGAGGAAAGGGGGAAGGAGGGCGGCTTTGATGCGGTTTGGGTTTTCATGGATGCGAAAGAGGGAAGGGGGTGGTTTAACGAAGAGACGCAAGAGGAGCCCGCTAAGCGCCACGCCTCGATTTCAGCAGTGGACGGCGAAGCCCCTTTGGTGAGATGTACTAGCCCGTGTATGCGGCAGCTAATTTGGTCGTGCCATCACAAGGTGTAGAATACGTAGAATAGAGTGATCTGCGGCAGCATCCAAATATATCCCTGGATAGCATTTATGCACAGACAGTGGAAACCACAGAAGTGAGTGAAGGGGTTCTCTTATGTGGTGAGCGTGACTGATGGTGTTGTGGAAGCGCCTATTGCACTCTCTCCTACTCGCCTTTCACCTCACCCCTCTGTGCTGAATAAACTCCTGTAACGGGCTGCCCCGGTGTCGACGAGGATTAGCGCAGTTGTGTAACGTGTCGAGAAAAGGACTGCGCCAGTGTAATCATGTGACCCTCGCTCCTCTTCATTGACGCCTTCACATGCCATGGCATCTATTGATGATCACGTGTATCTCCTAATATATATACATTTATTTTCTGTTGGCTTGTTTCACCACCACTTCCTTTTCGGATTATCACACAACATTGCTTACGTGTGCATGTGCTCCTGAACGCGCGCGCGCGCGCACACACACGTTCCTTTTAAACATATTTTTGAGGAATCCCCTCAGTATGTATCGATATCCTGGCACATGTCATTCACCGTCTTCCGATTCTTTGGGAGTGTGGCGATCGGCTTCGCTGCGTCGCCGCTCTTTCGCGGAGCCGCCGTGGCGCTATGCGAGGTGATGAAACCCTCGGCGCAGACGGGTATGTATAGCGCGACCCACATCTCCCCAGATGGCCTTGTGAACCACCTCTTTGACCAGGATCCTCTACCGACCAAAGAGGAGCTGCAGTACGTAAAGACATGGGGCGTGCCGTGGGTGGAGGATTGGGATCGCCCGAGAGACCGCGGCATTTGCGCAGACCGCGGTACGTCCGACCAGCGTCAGATTATCATGATTCGACATGGCCAGTACCGGAATGAGGGCAAACACGATGACAGTATTCGTCGACTAACATCTCTGGGACAGCGACAAGCCCGCGAGACGGGGGTGTACTTGCGGAGGCTCTTTGAAGAGGGCGAGAAGCGGAATGCGCTCAAGGCCGAATACCGCCAGGCTCGTCAAGCCTACAAACACGCTACAAAGGACGGCGCCTCTCAGAAGAATCTGGCGGAGCTGGAGAAGAAAGTCGATGAGGCACGACTGGCGCTATCCGGTGCTGGCGGTATTTTCGTCGATAAAGTACCGTCAGCGGTACATGTCTCAGACATGACCCGAGCCAAGGAGACCGCCGACCTTATTCTGGAGGCGTTTCCATCCGACTTGCGGCTTCGCCCGTGTGTGGACCCGCAGCTGCGTGAGCGCACTCCGTGCCCGGTGCAGCCGGTCAGATCTCTCACTGTTCTCCCTGAGGACATGCGCATCGCAGAGGCCGTGTTCGACCGTTACTTTCATCGGCCCGTGGAGCCTGGCACGTGTGTCGAGGTCATCGTTGGCCACAGCAACATGATTCGATATCTCACCATGCGCGCACTGCAGTTACCTCCCGAGGCGTGGCTGCGCACTTCGCTGCCACACTGCAGCCTCACAACCATCACCATTCGCGGCAATGGCCATGTAAGCCTCGTCGGTATGGGCTCGTACGGCCATCTGCCTCCAGAAATTGTAACAGTGTCCAACGTGAAGTAGCGCGGCTCTCTGTGCCAAATCTGTCTGTCCGTCCATAAGCAGGACGGTCTGTCAGTGGATGCATCTTTACTGTTTGGGTTTCTTCATTACAGTAACGTGCCTCCTCACTCTGATGTCCCACGTAGACATCCATTCTACAAATCGACCGCCCTTCCCTCATCTTGCTCCGAGAACGGCGGGAAAACGCCACCACCACGAGTGCTCTTGAGATGTTAACGCTCACCTGACAGTGCAGCGCGCGGCTCTCTACCACTCCTTCCTTCCTCCGCTCAGAACCTCACGCGCGCACCCTCCGCTGCCTTCGAGATCTGCTATCCTTGTATGAAGAACTCCCTATTGTACCACATCTATGAAAAAGCCCATTCCTCCGCCTCACCCACCATTGTCCTCTTCGGCACTTCTCCGCGATCGACGACGTTGCACGCGCTCGAGCTACGAATACTCTTCCAGTATCCACTAAGCCCCTACTGGAGCGGCAATGGGTGAAAAGAAAGCACAGCCATCGGACACAGGGCAGCTAAACTTGGTGCCTCCCTGTGATGAAGTCAGGCCCGCGAGAATAGTGAGAGATGCCAGGGCACGGCGCACGTCGCTTCCCTGCCGCTTTTTGCGTGTGCCCCGTTGTGACTGTGGCAGGTGGGGGAGGGGAAAGGGAGGGGAAGGAAGAGGGGCAGTTGCGGTGGTGGCAGCTGCGCATCGCCGTCTTTCGGCGAGATGCGGGTGCGTGCACGTGCGCTGTGTGATGTGTAGCCGCAAACAAAGGAACACGGGGGGACTCCAAACAGGACTCATTCCTTTGCGTGATGGAACTGCGGCGAGATGGCTCGTACGGCGCTGCGCCCCCTCCACTCCCCTCTTCCCTTCTCTCTCCTTGTGCTGTTGGTAGTGCTGTTGGTGGTGGTGGTGTGTTGTGGTGTGGTGTGAAACATGTGGGAGAGCCGTCAGTCTCTTCAGGGACTGTCCTCCTCACTTCCTCCATCCCTCGGTGCAACTGCATTCTGTCACTGCCCCGCTGTGTGGCTCGCGGTGGTTTCTGTCACGGCTCTCACGAACAATCCCGCCCGGAGTTTACCATACTTGATCTCTTGCGCGGACCTACGGGTGCCCAGATGCGACGACGTGTGTGGTGTGCGGGGAGCGTACATATGCGCGCTGTAGCTGCGCCAAAAGGGGTCTTTGTCAAATTCCTTGCAACGGCTGGTGGTGAAGCTGCGCGAAGGGGGGGGGAACTCTCCTTGTGCTGCTCTCCCACCCGTGTCGATGCCGTGCCCAGGACCGTATGACCCCAAGAGCGTTCTGCTATTGTGCGTGTGTAGGGTGTGTGAGCGAGAGAGACGACGACGACAACTCAACTTCATTTCCAAAACACAGTTGGTGAGGGCCTTTATTTCGATGATGATGCACAAGTTAATCCATTCTCTGAGTTTCTCCGCGCTCGCACACCTTTCTGTATTTGTGCGTTTGTGTCTGCGTGTCCGTGAGCTGCGGCCTGCCGGGGTGGTACAAGCATTAGACATATAGGGGTGGTTGGCGTGGAAAGGGTGGGGGAAGGGAAGGGAGAGGTCAGCGTGCAGCCGCAAACAAAGGAACACGGGGGGACTCCAAACAGGACTCATTCCTTTGCGTGATGGAACTGCGGCGAGATGGCTCGTACGGCGCTGCGCCCCCTCCACCCCCCCACCCCCCACCCCCCACACCTCACCTCACCTGCGTTCCGTGTGTGTGTGTGTGTGTGTGTGTGTGTGTGGACGACTAGCATCCGGTGGTGCTGAAACGGCACGCCCATGCACCGTCGGCGGGGGCGGCGTGGCACGCACTGTCGTGTCGGGTGAAAAGAAAGCACAGCCATCGGACACAGGGCAGCTAAACTTGGTGCCTCCCTGTGATGAAGTCAGGCCCGCGAGAATAGTGAGAGATGCCAGGGCACGGCGCACGTCGCTTCCCTGCCGCTTTTTGCGTGTGCCCCGTTGTGACTGTGGCAGGTGGGGGAGGGGAAAGGGAGGGGAAGGAAGAGGGGCAGTTGCGGTGGTGGCAGCTGCGCATCGCCGTCTTTCGGCGAGATGCGGGTGCGTGCACGTGCGCTGTGTGATGTGTAGCCGCAAACAAAGGAACACGGGGGGACTCCAAACAGGACTCATTCCTTTGCGTGATGGAACTGCGGCGAGATGGCTCGTACGGCGCTGCGCCCCCTCCACTCCCCTCTTCCCTTCTCTCTCCTTGTGCTGTTGGTAGTGCTGTTGGTGGTGGTGGTGTGTTGTGGTGTGGTGTGAAACATGTGGGAGAGCCGTCAGTCTCTTCAGGGACTGTCCTCCTCACTTCCTCCATCCCTCGGTGCAACTGCATTCTGTCACTGCCCCGCTGTGTGGCTCGCGGTGGTTTCTGTCACGGCTCTCACGAACAATCCCGCCCGGAGTTTACCATACTTGATCTCTTGCGCGGACCTACGGGTGCCCAGATGCGACGACGTGTGTGGTGTGCGGGAGCGTACATATGCGCGCTGTAGCTGCGCCAAAAGGGGTCTTTGTCAAATTCCTTGCAACGGCTGGTGGTGAAGCTGCGCGAAGGGGGGGGGAACTCTCCTTGTGCTGCTCTCCCACCCGTGTCGATGCCGTGCCCAGGACCGTATGACCCCAAGAGCGTTCTGCTATTGTGCGTGTGTAGGGTGTGTGAGCGAGAGAGACGACGACGACAACTCAACTTCATTTCCAAAACACAGTTGGTGAGGGCCTTTATTTCGATGATGATGCACAAGTTAATCCATTCTCTGAGTTTCTCCGCGCTCGCACACCTTTCTGTATTTGTGCGTTTGTGTCTGCGTGTCCGTGAGCTGCGGCCTGCCGGGGTGGTACAAGCATTAGACATATAGGGGTGGTTGGCGTGGAAAGGGTGGGGGAAGGGAAGGGAGAGGTCAGCGTGCAGCCGCAAACAAAGGAACACGGGGGGACTCCAAACAGGACTCATTCCTTTGCGTGATGGAACTGCGGCGAGATGGCTCGTACGGCGCTGCGCCCCCTCCACCCCCCCACCCCCCACCCCCCACACCTCACCTCACCTGCGTTCCGTGTGTGTGTGTGTGTGTGTGTGTGTGTGTGGACGACTAGCATCCGGTGGTGCTGAAACGGCACGCCCATGCACCGTCGGCGGGGGCGGCGTGGCACGCACTGTCGTGTCGGGTGAAAAGAAAGCACAGCCATCGGACACAGGGCAGCTAAACTTGGTGCCTCCCTGTGATGAAGTCAGGCCCGCGAGAATAGTGAGAGATGCCAGGGCACGGCGCACGTCGCTTCCCTGCCGCTTTTTGCGTGTGCCCCGTTGTGACTGTGGCAGGTGGGGGAGGGGAAAGGGAGGGGAAGGAAGAGGGGCAGTTGCGGTGGTGGCAGCTGCGCATCGCCGTCTTTCGGCGAGATGCGGGTGCGTGCACGTGCGCTGTGTGATGTGTAGCCGCAAACAAAGGAACACGGGGGGACTCCAAACAGGACTCATTCCTTTGCGTGATGGAACTGCGGCGAGATGGCTCGTACGGCGCTGCGCCCCCTCCACTCCCCTCTTCCCTTCTCTCTCCTTGTGCTGTTGGTAGTGCTGTTGGTGGTGGTGGTGTGTTGTGGTGTGGTGTGAAACATGTGGGAGAGCCGTCAGTCTCTTCAGGGACTGTCCTCCTCACTTCCTCCATCCCTCGGTGCAACTGCATTCTGTCACTGCCCCGCTGTGTGGCTCGCGGTGGTTTCTGTCACGGCTCTCACGAACAATCCCGCCCGGAGTTTACCATACTTGATCTCTTGCGCGGACCTACGGGTGCCCAGATGCGACGACGTGTGTGGTGTGCGGGGAGCGTACATATGCGCGCTGTAGCTGCGCCAAAAGGGGTCTTTGTCAAATTCCTTGCAACGGCTGGTGGTGAAGCTGCGCGAAGGGGGGGGGAACTCTCCTTGTGCTGCTCTCCCACCCGTGTCGATGCCGTGCCCAGGACCGTATGACCCCAAGAGCGTTCTGCTATTGTGCGTGTGTAGGGTGTGTGAGCGAGAGAGACGACGACGACAACTCAACTTCATTTCCAAAACACAGTTGGTGAGGGCCTTTATTTCGATGATGATGCACAAGTTAATCCATTCTCTGAGTTTCTCCGCGCTCGCACACCTTTCTGTATTTGTGCGTTTGTGTCTGCGTGTCCGTGAGCTGCGGCCTGCCGGGGTGGTACAAGCATTAGACATATAGGGGTGGTTGGCGTGGAAAGGGTGGGGGAAGGGAAGGGAGAGGTCAGCGTGCAGCCGCAAACAAAGGAACACGGGGGGACTCCAAACAGGACTCATTCCTTTGCGTGATGGAACTGCGGCGAGATGGCTCGTACGGCGCTGCGCCCCCTCCACCCCCCCACCCCCCACCCCCCACACCTCACCTCACCTGCGTTCCGTGTGTGTGTGTGTGTGTGTGTGTGTGTGTGGACGACTAGCATCCGGTGGTGCTGAAACGGCACGCCCATGCACAGTCGGCGGGGGCGGCGTGGCACGCACTGTCGTGTCGGGTGAAAAGAAAGCACAGCCATCGGACACAGGGCAGCTAAACTTGGTGCCTCCCTGTGATGAAGTCAGGCCCGCGAGAATAGTGAGAGATGCCAGGGCACGGCGCACGTCGCTTCCCTGCCGCTTTTTGCGTGTGCCCCGTTGTGACTGTGGCAGGTGGGGGAGGGGAAAGGGAGGGGAAGGAAGAGGGGCAGTTGCGGTGGTGGCAGCTGCGCATCGCCGTCTTTCGGCGAGATGCGGGTGCGTGCACGTGCGCTGTGTGATGTGTAGCCGCAAACAAAGGAACACGGGGGGACTCCAAACAGGACTCATTCCTTTGCGTGATGGAACTGCGGCGAGATGGCTCGTACGGCGCTGCGCCCCCTCCACTCCCCTCTTCCCTTCTCTCTCCTTGTGCTGTTGGTAGTGCTGTTGGTGGTGGTGGTGTGTTGTGGTGTGGTGTGAAACATGTGGGAGAGCCGTCAGTCTCTTCAGGGACTGTCCTCCTCACTTCCTCCATCCCTCGGTGCAACTGCATTCTGTCACTGCCCCGCTGTGTGGCTCGCGGTGGTTTCTGTCACGGCTCTCACGAACAATCCCGCCCGGAGTTTACCATACTTGATCTCTTGCGCGGACCTACGGGTGCCCAGATGCGACGACGTGTGTGGTGTGCGGGGAGCGTACATATGCGCGCTGTAGCTGCGCCAAAAGGGGTCTTTGTCAAATTCCTTGCAACGGCTGGTGGTGAAGCTGCGCGAAGGGGGGGGGAACTCTCCTTGTGCTGCTCTCCCACCCGTGTCGATGCCGTGCCCAGGACCGTATGACCCCAAGAGCGTTCTGCTATTGTGCGTGTGTAGGGTGTGTGAGCGAGAGAGACGACGACGACAACTCAACTTCATTTCCAAAACACAGTTGGTGAGGGCCTTTATTTCGATGATGATGCACAAGTTAATCCATTCTCTGAGTTTCTCCGCGCTCGCACACCTTTCTGTATTTGTGCGTTTGTGTCTGCGTGTCCGTGAGCTGCGGCCTGCCGGGGTGGTACAAGCATTAGACATATAGGGGTGGTTGGCGTGGAAAGGGTGGGGGAAGGGAAGGGAGAGGTCAGCGTGCAGCCGCAAACAAAGGAACACGGGGGGACTCCAAACAGGACTCATTCCTTTGCGTGATGGAACTGCGGCGAGATGGCTCGTACGGCGCTGCGCCCCCTCCACTCCCCCCCCCCCCACTCCTGCGGTAGTCAGATACGAAAGTTATAAAAGCCTACCAGAAGAGTTTCAGATGCAGAATCTTGTATTTTTCGAGTCTCACGTGAAGGGGAGGGATGCCTCTGTTGTGCTCTTTCAGGGAAAGGGAAGAGGATCGTCGACGAGGGCTAGTCACGCTGTTGAAAGGTGCTGTGGCTGTGTGGCTTTCAGCGCTGGGGCTTGAGACGGTGTGAGTTTGTTCTCTCCCGGGTGCTCTCTTATCTTCGCAAGACTGCGCCTGGTTTGACTAGGGCATTCTCAGAAATTCAAAGAAGAGATAAAACTCACAGACGCGCTTCTTTAGATGGGATTGTTGGTGATACGGAATAGCGAGTCCAGGGGGTTGAGACACAACAGCGTGTGGTGCATAGATGAGAGAATTTAATCCACGCGCGTGTTTTCGAATGAGACGCACTTCTTCCCCTTTTACGTTACCTCATCTTTTTCTCCACCCCTCTCGCCTTATCTTTCCACATGCACACGTGGATGCATAGATTAGAACAACATATATACGCGTACCCATCTGTTTTGTTCACCCGTTCGCGAACCTCGGTGACCAAGCAACAAGTGTGCAGAGTCATCGTACCCTGTGCCCCCCCCTCCCCAACAAAACCACCATCAGCACCGGCGACTATCATCACAAACGGTGGTCTGTATTACGTGCGTTCCCCTTTCTTCTGGGAACTGTGACGGGGGGCACTTCGTTGTTGTTGAACGCAAAAAAAAAAGAAATCAGTGCGACAGGTATGATGGAAGGAGACACGAACTATATATACCAGTACGCGAATCGCGAGGGTCGCACTGGGTTGGAGCTCGATGTATTTTACCGCCACTACTCTCGCATTACTCCTGCGTACGGCTGTCGCCTCATGAACGCTGTTCTTAGTGCCTTGGAGGACGCCAAAACTCACGCACCGATGGAGTTATCCGCTGCGTTGAAAATCCAGTCAACATTTCGAATGTTTCGGCAGCGGAAGGCGTTTCTCGCAGTACGGCAGAACGCCTGCCTAATCCAGCGCGTGTTTCGTGGGTACGCAACGCGTACGCACCTGGATGTGGAACGGACTACCGTGCGGCAAGTGGCTTACCTGCAAACAGTCTTTGATATGTTTGCAACGAGGATTCAGGCATGCTACCGTGGGTATCAGAGTCGCAAGATGAAGGCGAACTACTACGCACAGAAGGCGTATCTACAGGTCGTAACAGCGCGCTCGTCGCAGGTACTGGCACAAGCACACAGCACGCAAGTTGAGCAGGACACCTTGCGCAACGCGGAGGCACAACGCGTGCATGAACTCTCCTATGCCCGTCGAACCGCACGCATGCACTACATGGTGTCAACCTCTAGTGTCGCGAGTGTCTACCAACGTTTCGGAGCGCCCTCTTGGGCTATACAGCCCTCGCAGGACACCTTGCCCACTGACAGCGATGTACACAACTATAATGAGGTGAGGAGTTTGGCAAGTCCGGTGCCACCGACTGTGAATTCGACCGGTGGCACCGTGGATGGTGAACTCCTCGTGTCGGAAGTCGGCAACTGCACGTCAGGCCAAAAACTAGAAAAAGATATTCGTCACAACGCCCGTGCAGCACGCAGGGAGCCCACGATTGTCAAGACCAAGACGGACCGCAGTCATATCGCCTCCACTGTTCCCCAAACAGCCTCGCCCGAGTCACACGACAATGCAATGGCGGGACAGAAAGCGGCAGAGAGACTCACAGCAAGCACTACGAATCCGGCGCAGGGCACGCGGCTACCCCCCCTGAAGTCTTCGCGGCTTGCACAACGCGATCTTCAGCCTAGCGCTTCCGTCTCAGCGACGGTTCCGTGGGAGCTGTCAACAACCCATCCGCCGAAGAGACCGCTCACAACTCAAGCACCTCCTTCCGCGGGACCGTCTTTTAGTGAGACAGCGCCTCCCGCTGTATTGCCCCATACACTTCGAGCAAGCCGAAAGACTCACTGCGCGCAACACAATACTGAGAATGAATGTCCCTATCCCACAGGAGTGGCTGGCGGGGCAGCTGCTGGATCAGCTCCCTCTGCAGACACTGTGAACTCATCCATGCCAAGTGCAGCCGTCTCTTCTTTTCACCGCCGCTTTGATGTTAAGCGGCATGACTGCCTCGAGCACCATCTAAGCATCGTCAACGGAGTCACCAGCAATGGTGCTGACGCGCACACCTTCAGTGGCCCTATTTCCTCATCAGAGGAGTACTCCGCCGGGAAGCGTAGAGTAGACCAAAAGGTGATACAGGCGCTACACGGCGATGCCATCTTCAAGGTGCCCGCAGGGAGAGGTCGGCGATAGGATGGCGGCCCAAAACCAGAGAGGCGCATGCGTGAAAATTTTATAAGGGTGGTGGCTCTTGACTAACCACGCCCTGCTCTGCTGCGTCGGTGGGTCACCACATTACGCAGCTGCTCTCCCTTCATCTCCACTGGCATGCACACACACACACACACACACACGGTTCCCTGCACCCAAAGCTGATTTTTGAAGGTTCTGAAATTTTGTATGTAATGCGTCGGGTCTTTCTCGTATGTATCCCACTTGACATGTTTTCTACTCCAGACTTACATCTGTACCATATGACCGATAGATCCACCCCGTGTGTTCTACATTGTTTCTTTTCTTTGCCCTTTTGTTATTCGCTGCAGCCTTTTGATCGCCTGCTTTTGGTGCTCCACCGATCATCTTTGTGGCGCGCGCGCGTCCTGTGTGTGTGGATGTGAGTACGACGTGGAGATATCATGTACATGTAACTTCACCCCCTCCCCCCCCCTCTGCACACCTATCCACCCCCCCCAAAAAATCTCTTTCTACATGTATGTATTTATATACAGACAAAGGTGCCGGTGGAAACGACCCGCCTCGCCGTACGTTGTGTCAATACTGAACCCCCCCCCCCACTAACCTATCGCTCTGGCCTTGCGTCACGGATAACGCTAACATAGAGTGGTGGATGCATCCGAGGAGCACACCTAAAAAAAAAAGAAGCAAGGTGACTCGCTTCCCCGCTGTGTAACGCTGCGCTCTAGTTGTTCATGGGACAAGTAAGTCTTTATCCAACTAAAAGTTTCATGTGAACACAAACATCACCACGATTTCTTCTCTCTTCCGTTTCACCGCAAGAGTCACTAACTGTCGCTCTGCTGCTGTGAATCGGTGTATATTTTTCGTTTAAACACTGGTCATTACGTTCACACACACACACACACACACACACACACACAGGCTCTGAACGCTGAGATACTCGCACTATTAATATAGCAGATTACTGTGACTATACAGCGAGGTGCATTGCGCCACGCAGATTTCCTCACTCAGAATCTGGAGTTCATCCGAGCAGCCCCCCCCTCCCTCCCCCGTTTCTTTTTTATATTTTTTTCCTCGGGGTTTTTTTGATCAGAAGGAAGGAGAGATGCAGTGCATTCCCAGTCGCGGCTGTGATCTAACGCACACTCTCACGGATCGAACGCTGGCTGTGGAGCAAATTATGGGTGGCCGGTCGCTGTTGCCACCCTCCCCAGCTGCTGACCAACTGCTGCGGCTTCTGCGGGAGTCTGGCCACCCATGTGCCTCACCGGCAAAACAGGGCGGAAGTTCAGACGTATTAGAATGGACGCCGACGTCCTTCTCGGCAGCGAACATCACACGCCATTGCCCGTCGAGCGGGCGTGTGGCAAGCAGTTTTGCTGCCGCTGGGGCTCACTCAATGCTGGGTGAAATGCTGCAGTTCTTCGCTGAATCAATGACACGTCTCTTCGTTATTGGCGTGGCCGATCCGTCCGTCCGCGCGTTCCCTTCAGAGTGGGAACGTCGCCTGCACGCCCCAGCGGCCGCGTCCCTGCGCCAGCACCACCTCTACGAGCTACAGGGTTTTAGCACGCTCTTCATGTTCGTTTGGGGAAAGGTAGCCGCGTCATTCCCATTTTCGATAGGTCAAGGCGAAGAGCAGGCTCTTCTAGAGCCTGCCGCTGGAACCACAGTAGCATCGTACACGCCCATTATGAGCGCCAGTGGCGACGCACTTGCCAAGGGCCCGAAGGAGGAGCAACCAGTGACCCACCCTCTCCCACCGTCTGCGTCACCTAGTACAGAGCGTAGGACCCTACCCATTCACACGGCCATCGAGAAGAGCAGCAACTGCAGTGCGACATGCGGCAAAAACATGGAGCAAGGACGGCCGTGTATTCCCCTCACCTCTGCGACACTGTTTCTTCCAGATGTAAAGGCTTCACCCCCTATCGTGGTCAAGAAGCAACCAAAAGACAACTCCTCCTCAGCAGCGCCGAGTCGATCTGAACGACAGCCGGCGACGCTCGCTGTATTCCAGCACTCGCTGACAGCACAAGCTAAGACGCAGAAACCCTTTCTGCCGTCGATTCCACGCGAGGGACTTGTGCCATCTACTGCTCACCGAGAGTACGCTACTCGAGAGGGTGAGTGGCTACACTCGACAACCTATGGCGCAGCGAACAACAATGCACCACGCTTGCACACATCGGAGCAATCCGCTGTGGGTGCGGCTGCATCACACCCCACGTCATCGCGGACCTTGTCGGTGGAGAAGGCAATGCAGTTGAGCCGGGAGCGGGAGCTCCAAAAGGAATTGGGTGTCCGCCGTGTGCGCAACTATGCCGCTGAAGCTGATATGCGCGATTACCTCCACAGCTATGAAGCGAACTTGCGGAGCGTGCTAGACGAAGATGTAGCCATAGAAGGAAGTGTATAGAGAGAAGTTCGCCGAGTGTTTTTTCTTTCTTGGTGGTCAAAAAAGGGATTCTCTGCCCCGTCTTCCTCGGATACGGCCACTACTGAACTCTTTTTTTTTTACTCGCTCTTTTTTTTTGTGGTATCCCTCCATTATGTAAACAAGCCCATAACACTGCGGCAGGATGGGGTTGAAGGATACACTGTGGGCTGGTGTGGTGTTTGATACTCCTCCTTTTGCAGATTCCTCCTCACACCCTTTATCCCTCCCCCCCCCCTCTCCCCACAGCTTGTGTTGCGTACACTTTATTATTATTGCCATATCTGTACTTAACTCTCTCTTTCCCTTTGTTCCATCTTTGGGGGGGGAGGAGAAGAGAGGGCCTTACGCCATCTGCAGTCTCTTGGGGGGGGGTGACTCATGCTGGTCGCCCACACATCGTGAGTCGTACCGTTTCACGAATCCCCATTTTGTCGGGGAAAAGAACACCGACACAAGGCATTTTACGTGCGTGACTCAAAGAAGTAGGGCTACAATCACAAGGGGAAAAAAGGCAGGGCCCAAACAAAAAAAATGACACTTATTGGCGTCTTTTGCATATTCCTGGTTTGGTTTGAAGGAGTCTTCACGACTGGGATGCGCGTACGCCAGTTGCATCGAGCTTCTACAGCTCCTCTGTTTGGCTAGATGGCAAATGGCTCTAACACGCCAAACGCGCGCTTGTACCGAAGCATGTGTCTTGTGTTTCCACTCTACATGTTTGGAACCTCTCTATAAAACACCAGCACCTGTGTTCGTTGCGCCGCGCATCGGCGATAAGCTAATTGCACAGCCTTTTATCCTGGAATGTACACTCCCCATCTCGGCTTTCTATTCTCATCTTCATCTCCCCGTCATTCTCTCTCCTCAAGTGGTTCAGCCACCGGCCGTTGGTGCGTGAAGCGCAGCGAATGCACTGAGCACAAATTACATTATTCCCTGGTCCTCTCGACGCTATAGGGCTGCTATGTGTGCGTGCACAAGCAAGTACTTGACAAAGGTACGTCTGCAGAGGCATCTCTTGCACCCGGTTAGACTAAGGTAGACAACCAGCCTCCACAATAGTACACGGGAAGAAATCAAGCTCATACACTCGGCGTTTTCCTTGTGTGTTGCCCCTATCGTTTTTTTTTGTCGCTGCTGTTGCTTTTAATCCCTCTCCTCCCTCGATTCATGTGTGTTGGTGTGATTCAGGGTGCGTCTATTCCTTTTTGTGTGTGTGTGTGCGCGCACACTTCCTTTGCCCGTCTGCAGTCACCAAGACTGCATGCACGTCACCAAGAGCACACATTTATACGGTCTTGAAGGAGGTCTCATGAAGGTTGTTAGGTCTGTACTGCTGCAACGTGATATCGGCTCTCGAAGGGCGCGCCACTGGCGCAGCCGGCCCCTGTTGCTCCACATCACCTCTGCACTTATCGTTCTTGTAATTCTCAGTTTTGCCGCACTGCTGTGGTCTGCCAGCTACAAGGATGAGGAAGCGATGTCTGGTGAACAATACTCCTTTTTACTGAGCCACTGGGTGAACAAAAAAGTCGGTGCCGACAGCAAGATCCAGATTGGCAGGCCCCCCGCTCGGTCAAGTGGGTCTCCTGCGGAAAAGCTGCCAAGCGGAGGAGACACGATTTGGTTCAGTCCCAACATTCGCGCCGCTGGCGCTGGCAACACGTCCGAGTTATATTCTGTCTTCGAGTCTGCTGGCAACGTACGTATTGCGCTTCCCTCGGGCGTCGGTGAGGACACTGTAACGTGTGCACCGCGGATCTTTGCCTTTCTCGCACCCTGGAGAACCTACGAACGCTCGCTGGCTACGCGCGGCGCCTACGCGTGCGACACTGCAGCCATTGCGGACGTTAATGAGGAGCTGCAGGCCTCCTCGCGGAGGAGTCTCGTGCCCGTGAAACACATCGAGGTGCGTTTGGTGCGACAGCGCAAGTCACGCAATGCGTGGGTAGTTCCGACGGAGGCTACACTGCCCATTGTGGGAATCCTTCCTCGTGAATTGACGACGCTCGTCTACGCGGAAGAGCTGCTTGTCAAATCCGACTTGCGCCAAGATGGCTTGGTGTCTCTGGTGGCAGCGGTGCAGCCAGACAGTGTTAGAAATTCTTCGATGGTCGTGGGCATTGACACACACTTACGTGCGTCGGCCGCCAAAAGACGCGGCGGTGGTGCCCACTATGACACAGGTAATGGAACCGTTCTAATACCCTCCCCTTTGCTGGAATTTAGCAGCGTCCCTAGTTATCTCACCGGGCCATCCGCATTTTCTACTGCAGAGAGCTCAGAGGTTTCGCCCGGAACAACGCTGTTGAAGTGGCGCACTGGAAGCGCCACGGCGACAAGCCACAGGGAGGCGCTCGAGCTTATCCTCGACATTGCCCATCCTGGTCGGCCAAAATCGAGCTTCCCGTTGCATGCCAAGAAGGAAGTGAAGATGCGCCCCGGCTCTCGAGACAACACCTACACCGCTGCTCTTGAGGCCACCGTGTGCAGTGCACGTATTGTTCGCCTCTATGGTCTCAGCGCCTCACTATCATCCATAGACACTCATGGCGGCTTTCGAGATAAAAACGCAGCGGCAGGCGGGCCCCACGGGATCCAGCTAAATATGTCCGAGGAGGTGGAGATGGTGATCGGCTCAGAGGCGGGGCTGTCGTCTGGAGGCGCACCGCTAAGCGGTGTTGTGCCCCTTCTCTACGTGGAGCTATCCAACAAGAGGGGCGCTGACGCGAAGAAAGGCGCACAGAACAAAGAGCGTCAAACAGTAGGGCTTCTGTGGCTGCACTCTGGCTCGTTCTTTGTCTCTACCTTCACATCGCCTGACCCCACTGACGATGACAAGCCCCCACGTACCTGCGTACGGCTGCGCGGAACAGCCGGCGCGACGTCAGTGTACCTGCTTCCGGGGCCAACGCCTGCGGAGGTGCTCCGTCAGTACTACACCCTCGTCGGATTCCCCACACTGCCCCCACGATTTCTCTTGGGGTACCATCACGGCCTGCAAGGCGCCGCCGCCACCACCGAGCAGAGCGTGGAGAATCTGAGTGAAGCCTTTCTTACAAGCGGCGTACCGCTGGACAGTGTCTGGATCAGTAGCCCCACAGTGGCGGCGGGCGACACCCCCTTCACATGGAACCACACGCGCTTCCCGGATCCGCTGATGCTCCAGTCCAATTTATGGTACCGAGGTCGACGCTACGTGGTGGTGCGCAGTGTTCCCACCATCCCAAAAACAACGCGCTCCCCGCTGTTCCTCGAAGGCCGTCGCCAAGGCTTCTTTGTGTCGATAAGTGCCGAGGAGACAGCAGGTTGGTCGGCGCTCAGCGTGGATGGGGTTCCCAGTCACGTTGTTGATTTTTTTAATCCGATGGCATGCAAGTGGTATGGTGGAATGCTCAAGTACCATCGCTACGTGGGCTCTTCAAATCATACGTTCATTACTCTTCAACACAGCACGCCCGCTGTGCTAACGGGTTCGGCACTTGGCAAAGGGAGTAATGCGTTACTGCGCTCGCTACCTCGGTCACAGGTAGGTGGTGAGCCACTGCTGATGGACCTAGGCCACTATGGTGGCCTTCAGCACCGACAAGTACATCAGCTGCTCGCCTTGCAGTTTGCGCGTGCGGCGCACGATGGCATGCTGCGTCGAACTTTCTATCACCGGCGCGCTTTGATTTTCACTGAGAGCTACTTCGCCGGCACCCAGCAGTACGCGGTGGTGCGAGTGGAGACGCAGCCGCGGTGGACCGACGCCGTGCAGGCTGACCCGGCTGCGATTCTGACAGAGGCGTGGCGCACTCTTCACAGAGCTGTCTGCGAATGTGCACAGTTGGGAATGCTGGGCATTCCGTTCAGTGGCGCTAACCTTGCGGGAGGTCTCGTGTCACGCTTGCTCCTGCTAGCGAAGATGCCTAGCAACACTACGACACCCTCGGCTACCGCAGCAGGAAGGACAGGTGAACATGGCGGCAACAACACCGCAGAGGTAAATGCCGAGCTGATGATGTCGCCTGACGCGTCGGGAGATGCTATAAGGGAGATGGAAGAACTCTTGGTGCGGTGGTACCAAGCAGGCGTTTTCTTTGGTGCAATGTACGCCGACGAGTCAGCGGCAGCGGCGGACGCGCCAACCGCCAGCGGTGTGAATTCATCGCAGCCTTGGGCGGCTGCTCCGTGGTGGACGCGATGGCCTGTCGCCGTTGCCACCCGCCAAGCCATCCACGCCAACCTCCACGCCCGATATGCACTGCTGCCTTACCTCTACACCTCTGCTTATCACGCTAGCGAGGAAGGGAGCATCTTCCTGGCACCACTGGCGTTCGCCTCCTCGGAAGCGTCCCCGCCCCACGAGGACACGACCGCACAGACCTGCTACGCTACAGGCAGTGCGCTGATTGTGTGTCCGGTCACTCAGCCCGTGCATCCCCCACAAACACTACCGAGGAGCGAAGGCGGTTCTCATATAAATAGTAGCGGTTTTTTTGACTTTTGGACAGGGACGTGGCATGGCGCCTCTTCCTCTGTCGCTGGAGGTGCGTCGTCGTGGGCAGCAGTGGCGCAGAATCGCACACCGGCTTCTCAGGAGCTAGCGTGGTTGGCAGCCAGCGATGACGTTCCCCTCAAGGATCTCCCGGCGGCGACGTCCGTTGCCCCTGTCTTTCTGCGCAGTGGTCACATTGTGGCGACTCAAAACGTTATCGCGTCGCGAACGGACAGCACGCATGTGGGTTCAAACTGGACTTTCACAGTGGCTCTTCCGCCTTTGCCTACCGCTGGGGGCGTTTCGGCCACGTTGCCGGTGCTGTTAGCCGAAGGTGACGTCTTTTGGGACGAAGGTAGCCACAACAGCCAGAGCCACCCCCCTACGATGAAGCCTGGTGCCTTCCCGCCGCCGGACATGCCCCGCATCCCGACAAAGGTGAACCACTGTGAGCTGCAGATGAAGTGCTTCTACGAAGAAGGTGGCGCATCAGCAGCTACTGCGCGACTGACGGTGGAAGTGGCGCAGACGTCCGAGTCGTGCCCGGACGCTTTGGGAGAATTAGTGTCGCACTGGAACGAGGAGCCGCGTGGCTTCCATGAGTATCTAATGAGGGCGAACGCGCGCAGAGACGCGCGATTGCATCAACTGGGAATGGAGCAGGAAGCCCTGGAAGACAAAGGTCTGCGTCGTGACAGAGACCGGGCAAACGACTTGCTTGGAGCTTCACGGTTTACACCCGAAGACCTGCGCGGACTCCGCTTGCCTGACGCACACAACGAATCCACGCGCGATGAGCTCTGGAACTCTCACCTTCTTCAGCGTTTCCGCTTTCTTTTTCAGCGTCCAGAAGACGCGGCGCGCCTTGCACAGAGGCTGTCGACATCAACAGCAGCCACAGTTTTCCTTGTAGAGCGTCGCAGTAGCACTGGCGGCACACCTGACGCAGAGATCGACGAGAACGGTCCTAAGGGAAAGACTGTTCGCGCGTCTCACGACGGGCCGGACGCACACGCGATCGTCGTGGATATGACATCAGCTCAGCAGGATGGAGCAGCTGCGGCGTCGGTGTTTGGCGCCCGGAAGGTCGTCCTTTCGGACGGCTCAGTCACGGTACACGTGCCGCCTCGTCATACATGGCGCTTCACCTTTTCCTTAAAGTAGATATGGAGTGGGGCGGGGAGGGGTGCAAAGGAGGGAAAGGCAGATTTTTTTCGACACATGGTCTCGACCCGCATTCTTCTTATCGCACGACATGCCCTACTCACTTTTTGATGTGATGTTCGGGTCACGGTTTGTATAACCTATCTTCACAGGAACACACCGGACTTCTCTGGTGTCTAATTCAATCATGAGTCCTCCTCCGCGCCGCGCCGCTCTGTGTATGTGTGTGTGTTTGGGGGGGGGGGGGTTGGCCCCCTTTTTTCCCCTCTCGAGTGTTTCCCCATCTTCGTAGTTTGTTCTTTAACCGCACCATGTGATCACCATTTGTGCGTAATCATGTGTATTCAACTTTTAAAAAAAATGACGCCAATACAAATGGAGGAGGAACGAATGGCCTACAGCAGCTCTGCTGATTTTTGTTTCTTTGTTGTATGTATTATTTATCGCCCATGTTATGATGAGGTGCGCAGCTGCCCTCCCTCCCCTCCCCCCCCCCAAATATATATATATATATATCTGCATATGTGTACCCTCCAATATAACCCCTCCCCAAACCTTAGTTTTTTTATTTTTCGATCCCGATTTTTTGTTTGTTTTGTCTTTTTTTGCCCCCCTCCCCCCTCCCTTCGAGCGTCTTTACTCCCTGTGTTAACCCGCCGGTATTTCTCGTTCTGTGTCATTTTTCCTCCTTGTTGGGATCATAACTCTTTGAATCGTTGAAATCTCCTCCATGAATCAGCAAAGACTTGGTACAAAACATTGTGTTTGGATACGCGCAATCCCCCTTTTTCCCCTGTCTGGTGAAGGAAAACGCTGACAACTGCGAAAGCCTCCTGGCTGTTAAGTCGAGCTTTTTGGGGGGGGGGTGGCGCACAGTTTATCAATCCCCTCTGGGTCGCCCCGCCTCGATATGCTCTCTTTCCTGCCATCTAACACGAGCACGCACGCTCGTGTGAGACAGAATAGCTTCCCTCGCTCATTTTTTTTTTCGTTGCTGCTGTGTGGAGGTGTAGCAGGCTGCAGTGTGCGGAAAGGTAGCATAGACTGACTTTTGACGCTCCCTTGCTTCCTTGTTTTCTCACTGTCTCTCTTAACCCTTCCGGTTGCCAACCCCCCCTTCTTCGCCTCAGTCCTACAGCGCAAAGGGCTCCCTCCCCTCCCCCCCCCCCAAAAAAAAAAACATGAATCTTAGGACCTTGTCACGGCGTCTGGCACCTCATGCCACGCATAGCCGCGTACAGGCGGTCTCTCCCTCGTCTTCGCGGAAGCAAAATCAGCATGGGGTTGCACCGCTCCTTCAGTTCCCCCAGTTTCACCCCATCTCCTTTCCCCAGGATAAGTTTCTCTCCATCAAGTCCCGCTCCCTGGAGACGTACACAAAGGTGCGCGGCGACGTGCTGCAGCGGTGTGCAAATCTGTGTGCGCAGCTGCAACGTCAGCAGGAACACGCACAGCAGCGCAGAAGTGACGTGACCACTCTAGAAGAGACTATGGAAAACAAGACGTCCTCTTCCCCAACCGTCGGCACATCATCACAGATCCCTAGCCACCCCTTGACACCTCACCAAGCAGAGGAACTTCTCCTCCTGACAAAAAAAGTGGAGGACCTCGTCCAATACCAGGGGTTTCTCCTCACCGACGAGCTTGTCTGGCGCATGTTGCACCTCTGCATACAGTGCGGTGCCCCACAGCTTGCAGTAGGTGGGTGGTTGCAGAAACATGTACTCGAAGAAAAGCGTGGCCCACCCTTTCCACTCTTTATCCTCGAGGACCTGACGGCCGCGCTGCGCTTTTGGGTACTGCCGCGGCTTCCCGAAAGTGGTGCCAACTTGACATGCAGTAGTGTTGTGATTGCAGCGAGCTCTGGTAACACACAAGAAAGTCGAAGTGTTGCTTTTGAGGACGGACTTGCGGCGGCGCAGCGATTCCTTTGGTTCCACCATCTCCATCCCGGATTGTCATCATCTATAGCGACAACGGCCGAGGTCCCTAGCGCAGCGCAAGCCTACACCTCGCACTTGTTTAAGGAGCATGTCTGGCCTGTGTGGCAGGCATTGGAGGCAATGAACTTGACATTTGCTGATCTAGGGTTCAGAAACGTCGAAGACGCGGAGGAACAAAAAGTGGTGAGCGATGGGCCAGGGGACGAGAAGAAAGCAGACACACGCTCATCTCGCATGGATAGAGGGGAGGAGGATGGCAGGCACGCAGCCTGGCTGCCTCACACGGAGACCCAGACACTAGCTGTGCGCACCGCCCTCATGTCTGTTACGCCGCTCTACTCATTTCACGCCCCCACACCGTCAGCGCTGCCCTCCAACATCGCTGAGGACACAACCAACTCGTCGAAGACCGCGCGCAGCCGCGCGCACACTCTGCTCTGCAATGCCCCGCCGCTATTCCCGAGCGAGGCAGCCGCCATTGTGGCGCCGCTGCGGGCGCTCTTGGATACGTGGCTGGTGTTGGCCCAGTGTGCCGCCGAGGCGAAAGACGTGCTGCTGCTGAAGACGTTGTTGCGCGCTGTGTGTCTTGGCTTCCTGGTGCACCCGGTGATGGCGCCTCGTGGCAAAGACAGTGCAGCAGAAGTTGAGGATGGAGTGCCAGCTCCCCCGGTGGGCGTAAACGAAGATGCTTGGTGCCAGTACGCGGCTTCTGGCGCTGAGCAAGCCAAAGATGAAGCACACCGCCGCGCAGCCGAGCTGCAAGCTCGAGCAATGGTGCGCGAGTTTGTCAACGGTAGTCTCTCAGTGCTTCAGTACGGATTGTTGTGTGCGGAGCAGGATGCAGCTCTGTGGCAGCTACACGACACTTGCGCGCTGGTTTTTGGTTGCGCCGATACGCTGCGCAGCCTCCAGGGTTCCCAAAGAGAGCGACAGCGTCGCTCCCTTATAGCACACGATTCGAAGTTGCACCGCATGTCTGCAGTGGTACTTGCACAGTCAGCATCAACTGAGGAGGGGGATGGTGTACTGCTATCAGCATTGTCGTGTGCACTCATCTCGTGTTTTGCACGAGGACATCAAGCAGCCAGTGATATTGAGCACGCGAGCGCTACGGGTGCCATACACGCCTTTGTCCGCCATGCCCTCGCACACCCCGCAGGAGAGACGACGGTGCACCCATACGCCGAAGCTGGTTTGTATGTTGCTCTGTTTACAGGTGACGAGGCGCTGCTGGCCCAAGCCGCCCCCTCCGACAAGGAAATGAACACCTCGGAAGCGACGCTACTCTTGCTCCACGCACGCGCACTGCGCTCGTACCGGACAGCTGCCATGCGTCTTGCCACCGAGCGCGAAGTGCATGACGATGAGGCACCCGGAGAGGACGCCTGGCATGTGTTGACAGAAGCTCTGCAACAAGAAGTGCTGCATGTCACTGCTGCAGAAAGCGACACCGACACACCGCGCGCGCGGTTCATGGAAAACTGCCTGACGGTGCTCACCCTCGGCGTCGCGAGACGCCAGGCGAAGAGCGCTGCTACTTTTGTGCAGTGCGTTCAGCAGCACACAACGACACCGACCTCGGGAGAAGGGAAGGAAGGCGGCGACGGCACCTCGGACGAGCACCACAACTCCTACGACAATGTCGAGGCGGAGAAACAGCGACAGGAGGTGATCGAAGTAGCCTGGGCGCAATTCTATGATGGAACGAATGCGTGTACGCGAGACGCACTGACACAGGTGGAAAAGCTACTGGACGCTTCCCCCTCACACGACGGTCTGGATTTCTGCTTGTCTCCGTCATCGTTGAGCACGCTCGCTATGCTGACTCGCCTGGGGGTCTACGCGGAGGAAGAGGCGCAAGCAAGCGCGGCAGTGGTATCGGCAGGGGGGCCTACGAGCATCGCTGGTGCTGAAAACTCTGGCTCCCACCCCCCATCTTTTCCTCTGAGCACCACCCTCGACCGTGTCTTGGCGCGGATGGTGAGGGACACATGCACTCAGCTTCGCAGTGTCTTGGTCTCATCAACCGACGGTGCAGCACCGACCGCCAAGACCAGTGTTGTTGGCAACTGGGTACAGTGGGTGCTCCTGACACTCATGTCCCGAAGAGCATGGTCCGACGTGTTGGCTGTGCTGTGTGCGCTGGATGGCGAAGCGAGTGCAGAAAGCCCTTCCACTACGGCCGGCAGTACGAACACGCTCCTCTGTAGTGCCACTGTCGACCCATCTGTCTTCGCAGCCTTGTATGCACGCGCACTGGAGGACGGTGCCGCGAGTGTGTGCGCCTTTCTGCGTCCCCGACGTGAGCGGCTCTTCTTCTAAGCGACGTGCCTAGTCAACGAATCGCGCTGATTCACAACGAAACGAGTGCGCGTACAGCACTCCCAATAAGTGTACCTCCACGTGATTCCTCTTCTCTCCTCCCGCTTTTACCCCCCCCCTCCCCCTCACCCACCCCTCTTCTGTTGCTCTCTCACTCGAGCAACAAACAAAATAGGGGAGGGGGAGGGTAAAAGCGCAACACTTTGATAAGTCAGCGGAGCGATGGGCTATGCAGGTCTGTCACGACAGACGTGACGCTCCTCGCGTGTAGCACACAAGCTGAACGGCCGACTGCTTCTTTCTATTCAGATACACTTTTGAGGGTAATCGCGCGGTTTCCCTCTCTGCTATGCCTCCACCTCATTTGGCCCTCTAACATTATCCTCCTCTCTTCCTCTTTGCCCCCTCCCCCTCCCCTGCTTGAAGTTCGCATGAAGAAACGGGAGAATGTACGATGATTTTAATCAACACCACCACTAACACGAAAAACAAAGCAAACAAACAAAAAAGCGAGACAGTCAAGCCTTGAAGCAGCGGCGGCACGCAAAGAAACCTGTGTGTGTGTGTGTGTTTATTCTTGCTAACGCCTCTCTACATTGACCGCATCAGCGTTTGGTCGAACGCACATCTCCATCATGCGACGCACACGCCTCGTGGGCACGGCGACGCCGGATAAGTTTAGCATCCTCGGTACGACCCACCCTAAACCGAAGCGCAACGGCATGGGTCGTGACAACAAGATGCGCAGCAAGCCTAGCGACAACGTAGCGTGGTACGACAAAGGGCCTGTGGAGTGGCTTCCGCGCCCCGTTCGACTCACTTACGATCAACTTGACCAGCTGCGCGACTGGATGATGCGCGAGACCATTTCAGGCCGAACGGAAGAGTTCAACAAAATTCGTCACCTCCATCGAGAGTGGTCGCAGCACCCACTCATGCCAGTGCTTGGCGATGTCGAACCTAAATTTCCACTTAACCTGTACAAGCAGAATCATCGAGCGAAGCGGCGCTTCCTGGTACGCTGGCACAAGGCAAACAGTCCGACGTACTGGATGTGGATGCCACGTGGTCCGACGGTGGCGACTCCGCTTCACCGCTCAACCCCTTCACAGTTTCCGGAGCAGTGGAAGAAACTAGCGCGCCACAGCGGCAGCAGCTCTGTGACGCAGTGAGCCCAGTAAAGGGAGTGTGCTGTGATTGCTTTCAAAAACGAGCGGGAAGGCTTCTCCGCCTTTGGGGGGAGGGGGGGTTGTCGAGCAGCGATAACGAAGCATACATTCTATGTTCTATCCGAAGCAGAAGCGCGCAGCTCTTCTGTCTCTTCCTAACTTTATCTCGCTCTCTCAGGTTATGGTGATGTCACTGCATGGAGTGTGCTTCTCGGATATTTTCTCAACAGCACGTACAGCTGCTGATGCGAGAAAGGGAGGGGGGGGGGGCAACATCGCTTTGCAGTCATCGACTGGCATTCTCCTGATGTGTGTACGTACGCACTGGCCCCTCGCTTTTCTTTTTTTTTTGTGGCATGCTTCGTTACGACAATCATGTAGCAAATAAAGAAGAAATCAAGAACTAGGAAAAAACCCTTCGGACCGAAAACGCCGTATCAGGTATCATAAAATCTGGCGACACCACCGGACACTGTTTGTATGAACCTGTGCGCACACCAAAACGCCTGTGCCGGTGTATTGTTCATGTTCCCTTCCCCCCCTTACCCTCCTTCCCTCAGTTGTTACTAATATGCCACTGCTGTTGTTCCCTGATCCGAAAAATGTAAACACTCGCTTCCTCATTTTCGAGGAAATATGCCGCATGACTGACAGCGGGGCACACCTCGGTGTGGATTGGGGGAGGAGGGGGGGTCAGAGGGGAGGCTCACTACCCGCGCTGTGGTTAAGCTAAGCAGCCTCCTATCTCTCTTCCCCCCCCCGCCCCCTCTCCTCCTCCGTCAATGTCCAGGCATTTCTGCCTTGACGAGGTCAACTACCTGCGACGGCGCGAGGTCAGAGCGATATATTGCTACTGATGCGGCGTGTTGAGGGCCTGGGTGGCGCTGCGTCGGAGCGACCCGCGACCGGTAAGACGTTTGCACAACCCGGGTGCTAGCCACAAGGTGTCTGTCTGAACTCGAGCGCATCTCTCCCGGTCCTCACCGCCCACGGGGTGGGAGAGAGGAGCCTGTGCCAGATGGGGGAAGGGGGTAGGCTTGAGTTTGGACTTACTGTGGGGCAAAATGGACAAGCTGAGAAAAGGAGGGAGACTGCTCCCACGGTTATCCTTCCTGTGCCTTTTCCTCGTTATTTTTGTATTTATTCTCGCCTGGACCTCTCCTCTTATTCTCCAGGCCGTGCACGCCCAAGACACAAGGCTGCACTGAACTGTCGCCTTCCTCGGAAGCATCAACATTGATACGTCAGGAGAGGCGCAAGAAAAGAAAGTCAGAGACAAAGCAGGTCAAGGATGGAAACATCACATCGTCACGCAAAGGGTAAGCCCTCCTGTGGCGGGTGCGTCATGGGCTCCATTGTGGCGTTCTTTACCCTGCGCATATCCTTGAGCATCATCTACTTCGTTCTGCTTATACTTCTCTGCCTGACGCAGGTCATGCCGCTCTTTTCCACCCCGGATTTCAGCGTCATGAACATCGAGGCAAGTCGCATCGTCGGAGCAAAGCCGTTCCTCTATTGGAAGTGGTACAAAATGGACGCCCACATCGACGGCGCCAACGCCACGGGCCGCGTCGACGTTAGGATGTGGGCGACGACAGTGAACGTTAGTATCGAGATTCCATACGGCTATATGCCGCAGAACATAACGCAACAGTATTACGCTCAGGATGTTCCATGCGCCGCGTTTCGTAGCTCTATGAAGTGCATGCAGATTTTCAGTCTCCTTTCCATCTTCTCGGGCTTCATTGTGTGGGTGTTTGCGGCCTCGAACTTGTTTACTCGCCTGTTCCTGCCGCTACTGTGGTTATCCCTGTGGATCACCATCGCTTTCACGACGACGATGATGGCCATGATGTTCCGCATCCTTTTCGAAGGGGCATGCTACGGCGAGGCGTACCAGATGCCACCATTCACAAGTCTAGCCATGCCGACGGGCGGCTTTGCGTTCGCTTTCATTTGCCAACAGACGTACCTCTTTACCTCTCTCTTGACAGTATTCCTGTAAGACACACTAAGGAAAAGTTAGGGCGAGATGTCCAAGGGCGGGGGCGGTGAAGGGAGGCGGGGGTGATACCCTTCAACCGTGTCAACCGTCTCCCTCCCTCTTATCTCCCTTTGTATGCTACTCCTCGTCTTTTGTTCTGTTTTCCGCTGGCTCTTTGAGGTATAGCGAAACAGCTCTCTGCTGCTGCTGCTGCTGCCGCTAGCACAAGCACCATCTCCCGTAGTTTTCTGCCCTCCCTCCCTCCCCACTCACCCACCCACCCACCCACACCCGCACAGACACCGCGTAGTCTTCGCAAGAAAGCGTGGATGGAAGAAAAGACGCCAGCGAAGAGGAGTGCGAGTGTGAGTGAGGTGGATGATCTCTCTTGATTTGTGATGCTCTGTGCATCTTTAGCAGAGTTGGCCTCGGATGAGAGAGAGAGAGGTGTACAAGGTTGCCGAAAGAAAACGCCACACGAGCACTGTGTGGCTACAACGCATTGAAAGGGGTGAGTCCTGCCCTACTACAAAAACCCAATCAACAGTGAGGGTTGGAAGAGGCTGTTCTCCTCTCCTCTACACTCTCCCCCCCCCTGTCCTACAAAGAAGGCTGTCGGCGTGCACAGCCAGTTCTCTGAACCCAACAACTCGATCTGGCTCATTTTGTGTGTGTGCTATGTACTGCTATTATTATTTACTATTCTGTTATGTGCTGTGTCTGTCAGTTGGAGAGGGGGGGGAGGGGGGAGGGGGGGGAACATGCGGATCTGTGTGACCAACTCTGCCCATGTGTCTACGTCTTTTTTTAATTATTATTGTACCTGCGTTTCTTTCTACATTTTCGGCCCTTCCTCCCCTCACTCATCCTCTCATATGTATGCCTGCTTCACAGTGCTGCTTTTCTTTCTTTCTGTCTTCCGCCTATGTGTTTCTCTGTTGGCCCTATTCACTTTTTTGATGAACGTACTCTGTTACTGTTTTCTAACTGGCTTGTTCTTTGAACGTGTACGCGGACAGTGCTGCCCCCACCCCCCACCCCCCATTTCCTACGCACATACACCTATACACGCACACAGGGACCTTGGGTGTCTTTGGAATAAACATATGGACGTGTGTGCATGTGTATGTTTGAGGTGCCTAGCCTCTTGACACTCCTTCTCCCGCTACTCTGTCATCTCTTGTGGAACACGCTCACTGCCCTTTGGCTTATCCCAGGCATCCTCCTCTTTTCTTCCCTGAGGAGCGGACACAAACCCCGCTTTTCACGCGAAAAATAACGAGGCAAATCAGCGACGGAGTGATCTGCATGTGGTGTGACAAGGAATCAAGGCAATGCCCCCCAAGGCATTGCCAGATCTCCTATTTTTGCTGACATGCGCACAAACAAGCCGCGGCCCCCCCCCCCCCCCTCCCCTCCCCCAATCCTCCACCCTTTTTCGGCAAATGGTCATGGTGCGACCATAGCACACACACACACACACGCGCGCGCTCTTTTCTTCCTCCCAGTGTATAAAAGGGGGCATTTTTCCCCTTCCCCGTTTCTTTCCTTTCTGGTTTTTTCCCATTTTCATTCCCCTCAGTTATCCCCTCCCCCGCCTCCGTGTTCGCTGCTTCCCCATATCCCCCCTCTTTTCACTTGTGTGCCTACTCCTGTGTTTCTGCGCTTGTGTTCGTCACCCCTTCTTGGTCGAATTATATACATAGCGCCCATTTTGATCTCCTCCTCGCCTCCGCTGTTGTTTTGTTTTCCTTCATACCATATCTGTCTGCCACGGCGTGATGCACACAGAGACAGTGCGCACCAAATGCGTGGATGTTCTTTGCACGTGTCACCTTTGTTTTTTTTTTAGGGGGAGAGATCGCGTTCGCCTAATTGTCGGCTCACATTTTGCACTTTATTTTTTTTTGTGTATCTAGGGGAGAGGTGAAAAGGGGGGTGTCTGCTCTCTGTCCACCCCTTCTCTGAGGCACTCTGATTCTTCATGCCACTGTTCTTATCGTTGCTACTTTTGTGTTCGTTTTGACGAGTCACACGACATCGTATAGGTGCACCGCAGCACCTTCACACTCTGTTTCTTTACAACTGAATCGCCCTTCAAGGCTACTTCCCCCCCCCCACCCACCCACACACACCAGTGCGTTGGTGTACTTGTATAGTGAGGGGGAGTGTCTTGGCTGACAGCGGGGCACACCTCGGTGTGGATTGGGGGAGGAGGGGGGGTCAGAGGGGAGGCTCACTACCCGCGCTGTGGTTAAGCTAAGCAGCCTCCTATCTCTCTTCCCCCCCCGCCCCCTCTCCTCCTCCGTCAATGTCCAGGCATTTCTGCCTTGACGAGGTCAACTACCTGCGACGGCGCGAGGTCAGAGCGATATGTTGCTACTGATGCGGCGTGTTGAGGGCCTGGGTGGCGCTGCGTCGGAGCGACCCGCGACCGGTAAGACGTTTGCACAACCCGGGTGCTAGCCACAAGGTGTCTGTCTGAACTCGAGCGCATCTTTCCCGGTCCTCACCGCCCACGGGGTGGGAGAGAGGAGCCTGTGCCAGATGGAGGAAGGGGGTAGGCTTGAGTTTGGACTTACTGTGGGGCAAAATGAGCAAGCATAAAAATCTCATTGACATCTCGCCAGTATTTCGTTTCTTTCTTTTCATAGTCTTTGTCGTTGTTCCAGCTCCTTGGCTTGGATAACCAATGTGGTGTGAATAACGATGCTTGTGTAGTGGTAGCATGAGCGCTCCTTCCCCTCCTCGAATGTCGGTGTCAATGGTCAGCCCATTTGTTGTGGGTTAAGCGAGTATGTCTCTCGAAGCGTGGGGAGCGAGGTTTTTCTTTTCCTTCCCTGTTACTGTGCGTGTCCTCCCTTTTCTCTTGCATGGGCCCCCTTTTTTACCCTTCAAAACAAGAATGAATTTCTCACACAAGTGGGTGTCTTCGCTCGGTTGTCGTTGAGCTCCGTAGCTTCATATGGAGACCTCTCTCACATTGGCGTGCGACTCCGCAGAGTAGCCATCGAAAAAAAAAACGATCAGCCATTCGAGTGGCACGGAGAAGAGGTCCATGGGGAGGGGAGGGGGGAAGGGAAGAGTATATAACGCGGAGTGGAGTGCATGTAGCAGTCATTTCGCTGGTCTCATCGTGTGGTGTGCCCCTTAAAGCTACACTTCGTAAAACGCTGACACGGATACCCCCCAAAAAAAAAACACGAATAGATGCGAATAGTAAAATAGAGAGGAAGGGAGAGCGGTGTTATGGTGTCGCTACACCCTGTGTGTGTCTCTCTCTCCCGTCCGCTGCGCCTGTCCTATTTTTTTTTGTAGGCATCTGTGTGTGTGGGGGGGGTGCTAAACATTACTTCCCTCGCACGCGTCATTCTCCATATGTTTCTCAACAGTCATCTCCAAATGACCGCACCTTGTCTTCATAAAAATATACCTTCAACATATATATATATGTATATATATTAAACTTCACAACAGCAAACACGAACACTCGCTTCGGTCTCATTGCTCGTAATCCAAGTGCGTATTGATCAATATATACATACGAATGTGTAATTCCCTGTGACAGCTTGGCCGCCTTTTGCACCCGTTCTTCATTCATTCCGACTTCCAGCTGTATACGTTGTGTTGGTGTAGGTTCACCAGTCTCGGTGCACACACACACACACAGTTATACTACTCGATATAAAGGGTCGTGTTTTTCATCCCTCTTGCGTGAAGATGATCCTCTTACGATATGTTTTACTAGCGCTGGTGCTCGTATTCTTCGTAATCTCTCTCGTAGCAACGCTGCCTTTGCCCCTGTACTCGCAAAAAATAAGAGATTATAACCAAGATGGCGAGGTGATTGTGTCGATGTGGTTCATATCCGTCGGTGAAGTCACCCTGACGGGTGAAAACGCGACAGTTACCCCGACGTCTCTCCCCGTTCGCGTCAACTACGCCGGCTGTGAAGACTTCCGCGCCACCTTTCGCTCTTTACAGGCCTTCTCGATTGGCGGCACGGTATTCGGCTTCTACGCCGTTCTCTTGTCATCTCTGCAGTCGTTCTTCCGCCTGAAGGTCAAGCTGCCGCTGTTTCTCTTCATCCTTCTGGCCACATTGTGTGAACTGCTGTCCGTTTTAGTCGCCGGTATTGCGCACAGCAAAGAGTTCTGCACGAACGTCGACGGGAGCACCAACGTTACCCCCGTCGTATTCAAGAATGCTGGTTATCGGCTCAGCAGTAGCTTTACCCTTCATGTGGTGGCGCTAGTGGGGTACTTCAGCTGCCTCCTCATAACCCCTTTCACCCAGCAGCTCTGGTGCGGAAAGCGCTAAGCGCTGCAGGTGAGTGGCCACGTTGTTGTTGGAACACAGTCTCTGTAAAGGACAGAAGGAAGAATAGAAACAAGAGCCGGTGTATGGGGGAAAAAAAAGAGCCCATTGAAAAAAATGAGGAGAGGAGTTCAACCCGGGGAACTGCCGCTCGATCTTGAGAGTACCAAGCTCTTGTCGCTCGCGCAATCCCCCCACCCACCCACCCCTGACATGGACACACCACGGGGTAGAGAGGGGGAGGGGGGTAGTGGCACCACACACCCTTTTTGTGTGTTTCTTTGACGGTAAATCCACTTTGTGACACTTCTGTGTGTGTGTCGGCCTGTGTTGACGCGGCAATGAACCATGTTGATTTATTTGCTTGTTTTTTTTTTTTTGCGCTCTCGCGGAATTTTATTCTGTTTCCAGTGAGTCTTCAATGAATGGTGCTAACATATATCTTTGTCGCCTCTACACGCTCCATCCCCCATCGTCTTATCAGGTGAGACTGTTCGCTTTCTCTTTCTCTCTCTCATCTCCAAGCCTGTATACTCGTGTGCATGAATATGCTTCTTGAAGGGAACTGCCACGTTGTACAAGATGGAATCCCGTTGCACAAGACGCACGCACGCACGCAAACCGCGAGGGAAAAAAAAGCCACGCAGAGACATTGACAAGGAGCATCTGCGAGTGTTTTGATAGGCACTTCTCACTCCTTTCTTTTCCTCCACTTCGAGCCGGGGCGCGCGGGGGGTTAAATAAGGGGGTGGGGTGGGTGGTGGTGGGACTAGATTTTACTCTATTGCCATCATCTTCGTTTTAACCGTTGGCTGTCTTGATTCATGTGCTTTTCTTCGCCTGTCCTTTATTATTCGTTTTTTCCGTTACGGTTCGTGTTTTAGTAGCCGCTTGGCTCTGTACGTGAACGTGCCACTGTCTTGACTACATAAATGTACATTCATGTGTGTGTGTGTGTGTGTCACTCAAAACATGTTGTTATTTTGCATCTGTGCACAGATTCTCTTTTTTTCTACCCCACCCCCCCCCCCTCTTCCCATATCCCATGTGCGGCTTTGATGTGTTTTCTAGTGCACTCGAGGTTGTTGCTGAGCACGAGTGGCACTGTATATATTTTTTTGTCCCGTCTCCCTCCTGCTCCTTATTCATTTCAAATGTTTCTATACTGTGGATCCAAGTGCGTGTTGCAACGTGCACAGTGGTACACCACATCATATGTGTCAAGTTTTTTCTGCTGCACCCCTCTTGGTTTGCAGTGCATGCGCAGCGTTATTCACGCAAGAACCGAAGTAGACAGGAACGTCAGAACTCCTCCCCATCCTCCCTTGATACCTTCTTTTCTCGGTCTTTGCGTGCGCACGCGCGCGTGTGTGTGTGTGCATGTGCATGGATAGTGAGGGGATGTCTTGGTGATTAGTCATGTGCTAACCGGACACATTTTTCTGTTCTTCCTTTTTTTTCATTTTGTGATTTCGCTTTTGTTCTTTGTTGTTGTTTGGTTTCGTGTGTAGAGTGCCTGAGCACGTGTGTTCAATCGCATTTTATCTTCGTGTTTTTCCCTCCTCCTTCCTAGCCCGACCCCCACCCGCCCGCCTTTTTTTTCCTTTATTCTTTCCTTCGCGGAGCTCTCAGACATCGGTGGGGTCATGTAACAGAATTGGTGCGAGGGAGAGGGTTCTGTCCCGTTGTACCAGGCCCGCCCTGTACACACACACACAAAAAAAAAGTTTTCCCATTCTCGTCTTCCATCTCCCCCTCGCATGCTCTCCTCCGCGCGTGCCTGGCATTTGCCGTCTCACGGGTTTGACCAGTGCTGACGGAGCCCCAATATACACATCTCAGGGCACCCCACACGAACGCTGAGAGAGAGGCACATGAGCAAGCACGTCATTAAAAAAAGGGTGGAAGCCCAGGCTTCCATTTTTGAAATGCTAGGCAACGCCTCGACGATGTCGTCGCACACGACTTTGCCCTTCAACGCACTCCGCACATTTTTGGCCCCATGCCAAGTCTGCATGAGCATCGCCATGCCACCCAGAGATGTATCGCCTTTATAGTAGCTCTTTTTTTTTTTAACCACTGTTCGAAAGAGAGTAACGGAAGTCGTTGAGACCTCAGATTGGTCATGCGCTGAATAGGGCGATGTATCACGAAGGGGTGAAAAGGCGCCAGTAGGGAATTTGGGAGGGGGAGGGGAGAGGGGGAGGGAGAGGGGGAAGGGGGGAGAGGGGGGACTACAGCAGTGCGAGAATGTACGGATTCAGTGAAGGGAACCCCTTGTCTCTCTCAGACTCCCCCTCTCTCACCACCACTACCGTGCGTATTTCCTTGGTAATGTAGAAACCGCACATACTGCTGCTGGAGGGAAGAGATGAGAAGTCCAAGATTGTGGAGACGAGAGGTTGGAGAGTCGAAGAAGCACCACCAGTCGGACTCAGCGACGACGCAGGAAAGGAGGAGGAGATGAGGCGAACACTGTCGCTCATCTGTCGCCTTTGTTGTTGCTGTCCCGACTGTCCTGTGCATGTTTTTTTCCGTTAGGGCCGCACCTATTGTGTATGTGTGTATGCCCTCTCTCCTTCCTCTTGTGTCTGGTAGAATTTTTTCCCCTTTCCTGGGCCCTGATTTGCTCACCTTGACGATGCTGTGATTGCTTCCCCTCACACCCATCTCACTTTACAACACATGCATCAAAGCTCAGAAGTGAGTCACATTGGGTGTGAAGTGCAGTGGGGGAGGGGGGGAGGTGAGGGTTGTGTTTCACAGAGGAGCCAAGGGACAGAACAGTGTAGAGTAATACGGTCGTACACATGTATACCATCTGCGTGCGAACGTAAGGTATGTATCCAGGGTTGGCACATCCCCTCGCTCCCCCCTCCATCTCCTTCGTTTCCTCCACAAGGGAGGGGGGCAAATACAGAAGAGCGTATCAGCAACTTCAGAAGAAAAAAAAACAGAAAACAAAGAAGACGTTTCCCATCGCTGGACAGTGGCGCGGCATGTACACGAACCACAAAGACGGAGGGTCGCGTAGATATCGTCACGAGTGGACGTACGGGACTTTGTGTCGCTGAGGCTGCCACCGCACCCGCAGCACCTTTCATGTGCCTTTCGCCATCGCCAAGCGACGTAAAGCCGTTTTGTATTGGCTCGACTGAGCCGGACTTCCTGCGAGCGCGTACAGTTACCTTTGAGGCGGCAAAAAAGAAGGGTACGTTGTTGCGGCGCCACTGATCTCCCCCACCCTGTCGCTGTGTACCACCACGTCACCCTCGCACTGCAGACCCTAACATGTAGGTGGTTGTAACACGACAATGACATGGTTTATCCGGTTTTTTACTCCTCCTTCTCTCCCTCACGGCAGCCAAAAGTACCTCCACAGCCCTCTTGGTGGTTTCGCTTCCCGAGTATTTCACCCTCCTACTCTCTTGGCCTTTCCCTCAACCATTTATTGGTTGCCCCTCCCCCACCCCCAGTAGGGCGTTACCTCCTCCACGCACCCTAAAGAAGTACTCCCCTTTCACAGAACAGCCGCTGCCGTTACGTCGGCCATAAAAAAAAATAAGAATAATGTCAGCGATCCTCGACACAGCGAAACTGCAAACACCGTCAGAGCAACAGCAGGTGCATTACATCTCTGATAATCTGTACTCGCTCGGCACCCTCAGTTGCGCCATCTGCGGCCATGCATTTCCAATTTGCACAAATGCTTGGCAACGAAGCTCCTGCGGCTGGTGCGGGACTTTGCATGAGCCCGGCACCCACTCAGCGTTCCAAAACCATCTCCGTACCTCGAACGGGACTAACGGTGGTGTCAACGCGTGCAAAAAAGCGTGCTCCCTGAACACAAGCGCCGCCCTCTTGTTCACCGAGAAAGAAGTAACCGCCGCGATGGAACACATTCGCCAGACACTCGGTGACTGTGCAGGCGCCGGGGCCGCGTCATCCTCTGCGGCAGCGCCCGGAACCGCGGGCAGATTTCAGCGCATCGGCAATACCGAGGTAGACAATCGCATCATCGAGGAGGCCTTTTGCGAGACGTGCGGTGTCCACACTCTATGTAAAACCTTCGCCCGGCAAACGCGAAGTGCTGACGAAGGTCAAACAATTTTTTTTCAGTGCACCAAGTGCGGTTCAGAGTGGCAGCAGAACTCGTAGGAGGGGGTGGTGGGGCCGACTGCGACGCTCCCCACTCCTGCCACCCAGCCGAACGAGTTGTCATGGCAACCTCATATAGCGAACAGAGTAGAGCTCGTGTTTGTCCTTGTGATTTGCCCCCCCCCATCCCCACCCCTCACTCCTGTCCACTCTCTTTTTTTCTGGCTTGCGTGGGCTTTTCCGTCCCGGGTGTGTGTGTGTGTGTGTTTAACCCTCCCCCCCCAACTCCCTAATATGACTAGCCGGTCTCTCACCTGTACACTATGGGTCGTTTTTCAAGGGTGTGATCACGCCCCCCCACCCCCACCCCACCCCAAACACACAACACTCGTGCGCGCACCAGCACATCACTGGTCGTCTTCGTTGAGCAGTGTAAGAAAAAGCACACAAAACAGCACTTCTTTCGCGTGTGTGTGTGGGGGGAGGGGAGGGGCAGAGAGGCAGCAACAGGTAGGGACGTTACCCAATCCACTTCGCTCTCCCCTTTACGCTCCGAAGCTGCGCATGTGCAACGCCATATCAACGTCTCTCTCTTATTTTCTTCCTCCGCATCACTCTTCAAATGCTGCCTTTTCTCGGGCCCTGCGTTTTGTGGGCTTGGCATTTGTTTTCTCTCCACTAATTTATCACGCACGTGCGCACATTGCGTGTAGAGGGGGATTGGGACGATACCTGGTGTTCTCACTCACTTGACTCAGTAAGTGTTCGAGAGGGAGGGGGGGAGTAGTCACCGCAAAGCTTTGACGCGACTATACGAAGTTGAAATTGAGCGTCGTGAGAAAGTCGTCTACACATCTTTCTTTTTTTCTTTTTACTCGAACATTTGTAACCAGCGAAACACCCACGAAATCTCTCGCCCTCGGAATCCGACGATGATGGTGAGCGAATCCCGCAGGGTCTCTGCAACCTCGCTGAGGCCAGCTGCGCCTTCAACTTCAGCGCCGGATCCGCAACACCCTGGTGGTGGTGTCCGCGCAACCGCCACGTCAAAAAGCAACAGGCCGACTTCGGCCACAGCTTCGCTGGTGGTGGCCTCGGTGAAGGAGTCGTCCGTCACGTTGAGTGAAGCTGCCAACACAACTACGCACCTGGAGCGTGTGCTACAGATAGGCCAGCCGATCTTCTCCACGCAGCTTGACTTCATCAAGGCCAACCGTGCTGTGGCCTCGCTGGAGCGCGCGGTGGAGCGACTAGAGCTTCTCAGCCTCCTAGACACAGCCGGTACCACGCTAGATACGGAAGGAAATCACAGTAATGCAAACGGCACGGGAACTCCGACGAATGCAAGAGCTGTAGACGCAACGGGAAACGCTAGCCTTCACCCACGAGGCGCATCGCGTGGACCAGCTGTGCTGACCGGCGCTGGTCACGACGCGAGCGTCGCGACTGCAAAGAAGGTGGCGGAGGTCCTTGCAATCAGTCAGCAGCAGCGCAGATGTGGACGGGCATCGGTGCTTGAGTTGCTGGCGGAGCAGCGAGTGTTGGAACGTCGATACGGTGAGCTGTTGATACAAGCTCAACCAACAGTTTCCCTCCACCCGGGCGTACCGCACCTGCGCCCCCAGTGCTTCGCGCACGTCCGCGACCCGGCCCAGATGGCTTTGGAGCGAGAGCTCGCCTTGGTCTCTGCCAGGCTCCGAGACACCAATCGCCTATTGTGCACACAGCTTCAGGATAACCCCCAAGACATGGACAACTGGGCCAAGGTGAGCAATGGACGACGAGAGCTCACGGCATTGTTGAAACAGGTGATAGAAGAGCTCACTGTGGGATACAAGAGTGCAACCCACCATCAACATTCTCGACAGTATCAGCAAAGTGCAAGCTCTCTCCTGGACAGTGCTCTCCGCGGAGGAAAAGCCTCACTCGGCGCCAGCGAAGACGGGCGCAGTGGCCTTTTGGCAACCGAAGAGGACTCTCTTGGCCCGAATAGCAGCAGTCTCGGTGGCCCTGGACTCACCCGCAACGGCAGTAGACAATCGTCCATGGTGGGCGGCGGCGTCACCGGCGACTCCATTGAAAGCGGCTCGCGGGCCTCCCCCTTTCTTCGAGGGTTTGGCAGTACTCTGCCCCGGTGTCACCAGATGCGACCGATGCAACAGGCACCGCGCATCCCGCTCCTTTCATCGTACCAGCAGTTCGCAGTGAAGATCCTGCAGGAAGAGGCTTCGCAGCGCTGGGCAGATGACGTGCTAGCCAAGGAACGCGCGTTGAATCAAAACGTGAAGCAGCTGCAGTCGGACCTCGTGCGTGAGCAAGAACTCAAGGACAAGGAAGTTTCAGAACGCCAGGCTCGCATTTCGGCGTTGCGGCTTGAGCTGCGTCAACTGAAAGCCACATTACAGCAGCGCGCTGAAGCAGCCAAAGCTCGTGGCGAGGCCGCTACGGAAAACCTTCAGCGGGAAGGCTCCGCCGAGGTGAGAGTCGTGCGAGAAGAGATGCAGCACTACGAGCAGTTGCTTATGATCGGCGCCGAGACACACGAGGCCTTCAGCGCCTACCTGCTCGAGCGCACGGCCGCAATGGATGGGTTAGCCAGCGAATGGGAAGCCAAAACTCTCCAGGAGCTCAAAAAGAAGGAGGCAGCGAAGATTGACGCGGAGGGAAATCGGCAGGCGTGCGCGCAGCGTCTCACTGACCTGGAGCACCAACAGGAAGTTCAGCAGGAGCTCAAGGAGAAGCGCGAAGCCGTACAGAAAGCGGAAGAGGACACACGCAGACGCGCTGAGGATCAGCAGAGCGCCGAGTACGTGGCAGCGTCGGTGCTGCAGGCCGCCCTAAAGGCGATGATGACACGCCAAGCACTTCGCAAGCTACAGAAGGGCTCCAAAAAAAAGAAGAAAAAGGAATAATCCGACACGTCATTCAGGTGGTTGTAAACGCGCATAACTCCTTTGCGCTCGACTGTGTGTGTGTGCGCGCGTGCGCGCGCGCGCGGCGGAGTGGGAAAAGCTGTGTAGAGCACCTAGCCTTTGCTGCATCCAGAAGGGCTGCATCCGCGGTAGGTTCTCCATGGCACTGGACAGCAGTATATCCATGTAAATAGGACATCACTATTGCTTTCTCCTCTCATGGAATGTATTATGAACACACACACACACACACACACACACACGTTACTTCTCTACGGTGGGGCCTCAAAAGCTATATACCAAGAGTGAAGGGGTAGAAGTGCGAAACCGTCTCCAAGGCGCGTGTTATCCGTGAAGAAGTCGATCGGCTTCCCTTATCATGACTCCACGGCGAGGCCGCTATGGGAGACATCGTTTTAGGGTCCTGGTGGCGCGTAGACAATCGAGAAGGAAAGAAAGAGTGTTGCACCGCACCCGTCTTCCCTTCCCATTCGATCGCCTACAAGTACATTGCCCATTACCTTTCATGTCGCACTCTTTCGACTTTGACCTCCCCCCCCGCCTTTCTGGCAACATGCGCCACCCTCCGTATCGCAGAGGCTCAATGCAGTCACTGTTTGAACACTGACACGCACAAACACACAATCATCTTGGAAAGACAAGTCAGCGGGCGTAGACCAGGCAGAGAGAAGCGTTCTCTTCCTCCCCCCCCCCACCCCACACACTCACACTGGAGGCTGGAGCGGCACTTTTCTTCGTGCGCCGAAGCAGTCTCTCTCTCTCCGTCAAGGCAGTCTTCGGACGTACCCAAAACCATGAAGAAGAAACCTCTTCAGAAGATGAAGGGTAGAGATGCAGCTCAAGCCAAGCACCAACAAACCACTTCCAGGCCGACTGCGGCGTCTGGTGAACACCCCCCTCGGACACAAAATAGGGAAGGCACAACACCGTCTGCCCCCAAGTCTATCCAGGACATTGCTCGACTCTTTATCGGGGCGAGCAGTGTTGGCGAAGCATTAGAGAACACCGAGAGACATACCACTCAGCTGAAGAACGCAAAGAGTTTAACAAAGCGACCCCGCGAGGGTGCAGAGAACGATGCATTTGGAAATCGCTCTCAGGCGAAGCGGTCAATGGGGTCGGCAATCGCCTCATCGTCGTCGTCCACTACAAATACGATCATAACCCTCAAGGGGAAGGCACACAAGCAGACAAAGCGGACAGAGAATCATGAAAATGGTGACGACGAGGAAGATGCTGAGCTCTCAAAGGCCGTACAAGCGCAGACGCTGCACTTCCTGCAGCACTTAAATTCGAAGAGTAGTAAAGCATTCTGGGGGCTGCGCGATGTCGCGCAAGGCAAGCGATCCGCGGCGGCAGCGGCAGCGGCAGCAACTGCTTCATCACCCTCGGGCAAGAAAACTGCGAAACGTGGCACCAAAGGTGCGAAGAAGGCGGTCCATGACGAAGAGGAAATGTGGCGCGTTGGCGGACCGTACATTCCTGGTGATGAGGACAGTTATACCAGCGAGAATGAGCCCGAACGTGGATGCAGCGACCGTTCTGAGTCGCGTGATTCGACAAGCAGCAGCGAGCCGTCGTGGATCACAGACAGCAGCGAAGAGGGAGAGGTCAGCAGCAACGGCGACACGGATAGCGCCCAGGTGGCTACTGGCACCACAAGCCGTCGCAGTATGCCAAGGCCGCCAAAGCAAGGTGGTGGTGGTGGTGGTCACTTGTTCCAGGGCGGCAGCGATGGCGTCTGGGACGATGATTGATGCCACAAAAAGGGTACGAGAGAACGCCTTCCGAAATGTACGAGTGCATTCTATTCCCGATTTGTAGACTGAAACGATCATGTCTGGATGTGAGTTGGAACAAAAAAGAGCCCCGCAATCACCGCCGTGACAGCGCTGTTGCGCGGGTCACCCCCCCCCCTCTCTCTCTCCCCCGGGAGGGAGGGGGGAGTGGGGGCATTAGCACACACCTAATACAAGATAAAGTACGTCGTGTCAATGCGCATCAGGGAAGAGAAGTGCATAATGGAATGGATGAGTTGGTAGGGCGGAGACACTCATACCCACCTCATCCCCTCAACCGTGATTGTAGCGCCGTCGTGTATTGGAAGCGCAATGCCTACACGAGGAAAAGAAAGGGGGGCGCTTATCTCATCTGATGATTGACCACCTCTGCGACTCGCAAATGGGGCACGTCTGTGTGTGTGTGTGTGTGTGTGTTTATGCTAGTCTTCTGCCTTGTCTTTCTCTGCGTCTCGTGTTTACTCTTGAAGATCACTTCTCTTCGCTCTTTCATCGCCGTCTTTTTTCCCGCTTGTTTTTTCATTGTCAACTATTCTGCGCGCCTTTTTTGGCCCGCCGCTCATCTGCCATCGATGTCGCCTCGCCCCCCCCCCTTCTCTCCTCCTCACCCTCTCAAAAACCTTGACTGACGCACACGCACACAAGAGAAAGTTGCTCATATCAGGGGAAACCACACAAAAACACGAACAGTTGCAGCATTGCGCACATATCACGCCTTTTTCTTTCTTTTTCTCTTTGTTGTCGGTGCTATTCATCTCTTTCTCTTGCTCCTCATAAAAGTCTCACGAGCAAGCGCAGGCTCATAAACACACACATACATACATCTTACTCGCCTACTCCACAAAAAACAAAAAAATACTGCACGTGCTCCCGGAAAATAAAAAAAGCATGTCTTCTCCCAGCAACTTTAAGAAACTGCAGGTCATGTGCCTGTCCAGGGACTTTCGCAAATCCACTTCGATCGTCGAAGCGCAGCTGCCGGAGGAAGTGCCAGAGGGAACAGTGCGTGTGTCTGTCAAGTACGCCGGCATTAACGCAAGCGACTTGAACTTCACGAATGGATCGTACCTCAGAAAAGCGGTGCCACCCTTCGATTGTGGTTTTGAGGCTGCTGGTACGGTGGTGAAGATTGGCGCCGGTGTCACGAACGTGAAGGAAGGTGACCACGTGGTGATGATGCAGTACGGATCCTTCGCCGAATTTCTTGACGTTCCTGCGGAAGTGTGCGTGTTGGTGCCAGAGCTGAAGCCCGAGTACGTCGTGCTCCCCGTCAGCGCCCTCACGGCAGTCGTCGCGCTTGGTGAGGTATGCCATGTGAAGGAGGGCGATGTGGCGCTGGTGACGGCGGCCGCCGGTGGGACCGGTCAAATAGCGGTGCAGCTTCTCAAGCACGTTTACGGCTGCACGGTGATTGGCACCTGTTCGACCGATGAGAAGACGGAGTTCCTCAAGAGCATTGGTTGCGACCACGTCATCAACTACAAGACGGAGAGCCTCGACAGCCGTCTACACGAGCTTTGCCCGAAGGGTGTAGACATCGTCTACGAGTGCGTCGGCGGCCAGACCTTCAACGATGCTGTGCGCAACATCGCTGTCCATGGCCGCGTGGTGATTATCGGCTTGATCTCGAGCTACAAAGACGGTCAAACGGTGCCCTTCTCTCACCCAAGCGGCGCCCCGCTGCCGAAGGTGCTCCTGGGGAAGTCCGCATCCCTGAACGGCTTTTTCCTCCCGCAGTTTCAATCGGTCATGCCAAAATACATGGAAAGTCTGCTCCAGTATGTCAAGGACGGCAAGGTCAAGCTCTTCGTGGACAAGAAAATGTTTCATGGGTTGAGCAGCATCGCAGATGCCGTTGATCATCTATACTCGTGCACGAGCTACGGTAAGATCGTTGTTGAGATTCAGTAGTTCCAAAAAAAAAAAGAGAGGAAGAGTGCCGGTATTGTGCCGCCTACACGGGGCTTGTGTGTAATATATATACATATATATGTACACCCGCTGACGGCATCGAGAGGAAAAGTGGAAGAAAATAGGCACGGTAATCAAAGACGACAGTGCTATCACCATCACTCCCGGTGCCTCTGCGTTGGACCCAAAGTGCTACTGTGACGTCGATGCGCACACACAACCGCACTTCAACGTACCGCCTCACCCCCCCCTCCTTCCTCCCCTTTTCAAGCCTGCCGCTGGGCCAACGTGAGCCTCCCACATATTTTTTTTAATCATTTTCGAGCCTGAGCTGGACAATGTGTACATGGAGCTCATGTCTTCGTACCCCCCCCTTCCTTTCAACTTGTGAAATTTTGCATGTGGGTGTATGCGTTTTTTTTTTTTTGAGGGGGGCCTCTTTTTTTTTACCCCTCTCCCCCCTTCATAGACGTGCATTCACGCTATGCCGCACATCATGACGTTTCTCGTTATTTCATTTTTGTTCTACTGAGTTTTTTGTTATAATTATCGCGGGTGGCTAGCCAGCAGCTGCATCATCAAGCATGATCATCATCAAGGGAGGGATGGTAAAAACACCAACGTGTCTCAGTGACTCCTCTGTGTCTTCTCATATCAGCCCAGCACCCACCCACACGCACACCTTTCATTCTCGCCCCTCCCCCTCCCTTCCCCCCCCCTCCCATCAGCGCAATCACCCCTTATATATATTTATTTCTTCCTGCGGCACGATGTCTTTCTCCCCTTCTTCCGGCCGTCTCTCTTCTTTTCATTTTTACGTTTAGGGAAGAGGGGAACTGGAGCAATACTGGTTGCGCGTGTGGTGGCACCGATGCTCCAAGGGCAAACCCCCTTGATGAAGTCGCCACCACGGAAGGCCACAGCGTACATGTGTCGTGTCACGAAGGCTAGATGAAACCAGCCATCGATGCTATTGCCTGAAACTGAAAAAATAAACTCTACACACACACACACACACACACACACACACACACGAAGCTCGCGCATGCGAAAAAAAAAACGAGAAATCATGAGGATAGGTGAAAACTCTTTTTTTCATATAGGAACGCAAGGCAACGGCTTCAAAATTGAAGCAAGGTGTTCCTCAAGTAAAAGAACATCTTGTGATTACGCACGCGCGGATTGGGGGGTGCAGCACTCTTCCACGGTGGTTGCTTATTGGTCGCCGTTCTCTCTTTGGTTTTTCCCCCTTCCCTCCCTCCCCTGTACTAGCATGACTTTCCTCTTCCTATTGCGTCTCGCCGCACCTCTCCCCCTCCCCTGCAGGTGCAAGAGCTTACCTTCGAGAAAAGCCAAATAGGGGCCACCTCACGGGCCTCTACACGTCTGAGCTCAGGTGGTCTTTCCATAACGCTCACAACCCTTCCCAAGAATACTTGGATATCAATATCTGGAAGAGAATTCACACACACACAACAAAGAGGCTCTTGGGGTACAGAGTACGACGTATTTGAATTACGGAAGACACCCGTGTATCCCACACGGGGTCTCTCTGTCTGTCGGACATCATCTGCTTCCGTTGGTGTTGCCACGTCCTAGACCCTAACACACACACACACCTCACTGATCTTTCAATTCGTTCCGGCGGTTCATAAACGTCCTGGCACGGATGGAAAGTCCCGCAGTCTCGGCATTCCTCTTCCCCATCTCATCTCTGTCATCCCCCCCCCTCCCTCCCCGCCGTCACTAATATAATCGGCGGCGACTGTGCTGCTGCCGCTGCCAACACCCTCAAAGTGAACAGCGGTTCAGAAAAAAGAAAACGAATCAAAAGAAGGCAAGGCATTTCCGCAGAATCACTAGAAGTTGGTGGAACCACGACACTTGCACATTTGTGGAATAGCGGGAAAATACAGCTGAGAGGGTGAGAACACTAACTGAAGAGCAGCATCAACGCCCCCCCCCCATATTCGTGTCCCTTTCGCTTCTTCTTGGATTCCTTTCATTGAAGAGTTATTGCTTGTTATTGTTTTGAGGGTAGATCGCACTCTAACGCCGGCAATCTCTGCGTGTGCATATATATATATATATACCCGTGTACATACATAGTAAAAGCGCCAACTCTATATCCGATTTTTTCCCTCTCTAACCCCCCTCCCCTCCCCTCTTCCCTCCCTCCCCCCCCCCTCCCTGTTGACGGTACTTACGTATACATTTGGAAGGAGCATTGGTGTCGTCGCTCCGCTTAGTGTTAGGTATCGCAGCTGCCAAATATTTGGCTACTGCATCCCTCCCTTTTTTTGTTTTTTTATAATTCTCTCTTCGCACGCAGTAGTAGATTCCCTTTGGTGCGCACGAGGAACGAGACGAGGATCACCTTTGTTTTTTCCCTCAGCGCCATCATGGCGACTAGTCTTGTGGAATCCGGCTGGAACGCGGCCGCCGCGGTTGCCGCACACGCACCAGCGCTCGGGCTCATTCTACTCGGCAGCATCGCGGCGTATGTTGGTACGATACGGTACATCCCTAGGGTGTCGAGGACACTCTTTGAGCGCAACATCTTTGGTGTAGACATCAACAAGACCACGCCGGAGCAGTTCCAGAGTTTTGCGGCGATGCGCCGGGCTGGGCGAACAGGGGAAAAGGAATTTCAGAAGCAAGCAATCCCAGAGTCTCTCGGCATCCTCTCAGGCGCCGTGTACCTTTCTGTGGTGATGGTGCTCACTGTGTGTTTCGGACTACTTGGAGTTGCTAGTGACGGCGTAGACGACATGCATGCGTCGCTGTCGGGTCCTTTGATGACCATCTCTGTGATGCTTTTGCTGGGCTTCGTGGATGATGTGCTGGATGTAAAATGGCGCCATAAGATCATTCTCAGCACACTCGGTTCGCTGCCGCTCATCATGACGTATGAAGGCAGCTTGTCTGTGCTGATGCCGCGTGTGTTTGGCCGCTTCGCTCTGCCCACGATGAAAGCAACGACGGATTGGCTGCTGAGCTTCACCGCTGCAAAAGAGGAATCGGCAACCGAGTTTCGCATCACAGCCCCCTTACGGTGGCTCTCCTTCGCCGTAAACCATCGCTCCTTCATTGATGTCTACCCCAGTGGTGCAGTCTTGATCTACCTCGGCCCAGTCTATCTCGTTTACCTTTCCATGCTGTGCATCTTCTGCACAAATAGCATCAACATTCTCGCCGGCGTCAACGGCGTTGAGGTTGGGCAGAGCCTTGTGATTGCAATCGCATCGGTGATCTACAACCTGTGTCAAATGCGCCTCGAGAGGCAAGTGAAATCAGATTGGAGCATCTCCGACTCTGCGGCGGCTGCGGTGCTCGACATGTCGAGCGACCATCAGCTGCGTGCGCTGCTCTTGTTGGGCCCTTTCATTGGTGTCAGCCTGGCGCTTTGGCGCTACAACCGTTACCCCGCCCGCATTTTCGTGGGTGACAGCTATACCTACTTCGCCGGCACTGTGCTGGCCGTTTCCAGCATCACAGGCGTATACAGCAAGACGCTGCTCCTCTTTTTTGCGCCCCAGCTGTTCAACTTCATTATATCACTGCCGCAGCTATTCGGCATTGTGCCGTGCCCGCGCCACCGCGTGCCGACATGGAATCCGGAGACGAACTTGCTGTCAAACAGCCACAATTATACAATCCTCAACGTCATCCTTTATTTCCGTGGCGACATGCATGAACAGAAACTGACGAGGGCAATTCTCAAATGTCAGGTCATTGCCTGTGCTCTCGGCTTCACCGTGCGGTATGTGCTGAGCTCCCTTCTCTACGATGAAGTACGCTAGAGATCGGTCTGGAGGAGGAGCGAGAGAGGCCAGGTACGGTTCAACTAAGTGTTTTCCCCTCTTGTGTCGTGCGGCTATGCGTACCCTGATGAGTGCTCTTGAATAGAGCCTTCTGCAGTGTAAGAAGGCGCAGAACTGTTGTGAAATGTGGAGGGAAGAAACAACTACTACGTTGGCACTGTGGGTATAGCCTGCCGCGCTCGCATCTGACTTTTCTCGGCGTTAAAGAAAAAAGAAGAGGTAAAGATCATCGGTACTATTGTGAGGCAAACGTATTCCCTGTGGATACAATGGCGATCTGCGCTCCAGGTACAACCGCTGTATATCACCGGCGCCTTGACGTTCTCCCGCCCTCTGAGATCCTCATAATATGCAGAGGCGAGGGGCACAGCAAAGAGTATCTTTGTATAAAGACTCTTTCTCTCCCCCCACCCCCCCCACCCACCCCCCACCCCTCTCAAGTGTGCTTGTGCCCGTGTCTATAATGCACCATCGGGTACGAACCGGCGCGAACACATAGCCACTTGCACCCACAAAATATCCTCACCACGTGCAGAAGGAAAGGCGTAGCAGCTTCTCCGGTCACGCCTTCTACATGCGAACTATTCTGAGAGACCACCGACGGGCATTCACAGACTTGCATACAACACATTCGCACACCTATACACTCCGTAACTCCATAAAATCCATGTAAAGGGAGGGGAGGGGAGAGTTGCAACCCGCTTTGACTTCATCATCTCAGTAATGTCTTCAGCGACGCGAGATGGTGCTGGTGGGAGCAGTGGTGCCAACCTCGCCGTTGGTTCCCTCGCGGATGAACGCGCGTTCAACAACTACCACCTGTCATCTTTCATGGCGATGGAGGTGCCGACAACAATTGTCCCTCGATTTTCGATGGACCGCGTCGACTGCCTTGGCGGCAGCTACGGGCCATTTGCACCACAATACCCCATCGATGTCCCACTCTGGCTCGCCCTCTACCTGAGACGAACTGACACGTGTTCAATCCAGCCACCAGACTTTCTCCGTGTGGAGTACTTGCGCGATGTCATCGAGAGAGAGCGGACCAATGACCAGGGCTTCGAGAGCCTGCCGTTTTACTTTTATGAAATAGCAAAGAAGCTCGCAGAGCGGGGCGGTGGTGGTGGAGTTGGAGGGGGAAGCGCCAGCACCGAGGACAGTGACACGATCCCTCACGTTGTGGAAGTCATCCGCCTTGTCAGTGAAATACACGCGATGCGGCAGCAGAAGCTCAAGAATCTCATGACCGTCTTTGAGGCGGAAGGCTCTCCAATGTTTATTCCAGGCGTTTTGCTGACAAACATCGTCTGCCATGAACTGCACTTTCTGCGAACCAGCTTTGCGATCGTTCTTCAGCAGGCTGCATCAATGGAGCGACAGCGGCAGCAGCCGATACGACTGCCACTCGTCTCCGTGGCCACACCAGGTCGCCTGTCCTCTACCGGGGGCGGAACGGCGCTGATGAGTGGGGTGAGTAGTCCACGCACGACGACGACGCTGGCCTCGACAGGCACGCAAGACACAGCCACCACGGTGACGGACGGTGTCTCCAAAATAGGTGATGACAGCTTCATACACGACGGCATCACGAATTCTCAGGGATCGGCGCTGACATCAGCAACGACGGCGACGGCCATGACACCGAGTACCGCAAATGAGCCCAATGCGATGGCGGACGTCACACCACTGGCCCAGCCGGCAGTAAAGAAGCGTCGCACCCTTCGACAGACATAGTGGTGTTGTTAACTTGGAAAAGCAAGCTACCTCCAACAACAGCAGTATCGTTTGAGGGGGGACGTGTGTCACCGTATCCCGGTGACCCTGTTGGAGTTTACAAAGCAGAGAGTTCACGTGGCCGCACGTCCAGTGGCTAATAACATATACATACATACATGTTTTTTTCCTCTCGGACACCGCCGCACACCCAACCCAAAGCTTCCGCCTCAGGTCAACACAAAAGCCATGCGCTGATACCTTTGTATTTTACTCCAAAAGGGGGGGGCATGAGCTCGTCACTCGTAACATTTCTTGATGAGCATCCGAATGCAATATGATGAAACGCATTGTTTTGGTGTTCTTCAGCAACATCCTGGCCGTGAATCTCAATATTTAGTATTTGCACCGACTTGTGTGGTGCGTTCCGTCTCTTTGCCTCCTGTCCCCCCCCCTTCCCCTCCCACGCCCTCCCTCTTCGACCTCTTGTCTCCTTTCCACTCCATCTGTGTCTGCGTCCCACACCTCACTCACCTATGCAGTGAAGACCGGAACTGAAAAGCGAACAGATTGTGAAAGGGGGGGGTCCATTGATGCCAACTAAGGAAAAAAGGATCACTGAGACATCCTACTCTCTCAAATATCTTCTTGCCCTTCTCCCTCTTTTACTTCAGAAAGCACATCAGCCCCACAGTGCCAGGCGGCATAACCTCAAAAAATCGTGGAAAGCAACACCACACGATCCTGAGAAGAGGAAAAGCTTTTTTTAACAAGCACAAACAGCTCATCTTTTCTCCATAACAATACCTCCAGAAAAGGGGGAACCTTTCACCTCCACTCCCACCCCCCCTTCTTGTGTTAACACCCCACTAATATTGCAGTCCCACTCCTCCCCTTTCCCTACTGCTCTCCACCTCCGCAGCGCCTTTCCTGCGCGCTATCAGTCTGTTCTGTCTTTGGTCAGGGGTGTGCCACATCATTCCTTTTTGTTAGTGCGGTATCTAAGGCTCTCGAACGTCCGTTGACGATTACTGGTGACTTTCCTTTGTATTTTTCCTTGTTTTTGTTTCTATGCTTCTGCTGTTGCACGAGATCTCCCGAGTATGCCGTGAACTGGTATGGTATCTGCACTGCTGCATGGGTCCTCCCATTTTTCCCTCCCTCCCCCTCCCCCCTCTTCATAAGGCCGCCATCTTTGAATCGGCCTTTGCCTTCCCACCCCCCTCCTCCCTCTATCCCTAAAAAAAAAATTCTGTTCCTCCTCCGTACTCTGAATCGGTGAGCATTGAGCTTTCTGTCATCGGGGGGCGTTGTGTGTCCGCTACCTACTCACTACTATCGCACATTATATAAGCTTGTATCTACACATATTTGTACGTTCACACAAGCCCAATAACACCTTCTCACGCCACTATTACTGGGGGACTGATTTGGTTGTGGAAGAAGAGGGCAAGTGTTTCGCGGGTAGGCAGGTGGTTCGCGTCTCTCGCACTTCTTGCATCAGATATTCCCAGACGCCATTACAGCCGACACGAAGGTGGAAAAAAAAGTTGAAATCTCCATACGTACGTGCTGACTTGAACCCAAACGGGGGTGTGGGGTAGAAGTTCGCGCGTGCCTGCTCTCATGCTTCGCAGAGGACGCCGCTCTTCTGAGAAGATGGTGCCGGGGTTGCTGGTGCTGCTGCGTCACCCGTCTTGCTACCCCGGTGACCGTCTTCAAGGTGTCGCCATTCTCAATCTACCGTTTCCCTGCGATATTTTAGCACTCGAGGTGCGGATCCTGGGGAAGGAGAAATCCAGTTTGGGTGGGCTAATCTTTACCGACAAGAACCCCGAGGCACGGCATACAACTTACTACGAGCAGTTCATCACTCTGAGGGGAATAGGTCATGATCTGCTGCAGATGAAACAACCGCTGCTAAGCCGCTGTGCAACGGTGATGTCACGCGAGGCTTTTGCTCGGAAATCCATCTCGTTCTCTACTGAGGAGCAAACGCCCCAATCCCTGATCCGCAGTGCGGCCTTTCCGCCGCCATCGCCCATGTGCAGCGAGGTACCAGACCTCACAGCATCCGTGACCCAGAGCACACGGAAGGAGGCGGTTCATCTCATTCCCGGCACCTACTCCTATCCCTTCTCGGTAATCCTTCCCGACAACCTGCCCGCATCACGTGAACTTTCTCACGGACGTGATGGCCGCTGTGTGCTGCGCTATTGTGTCATTGCCTCGCTCATCATGACAAGCGGCAAAATATACACCTCCGAGGCGCGGTTCCGCGTGAACCCACTGCCGGTGCAGGTGCAGCGTTGGTATCAACTTCACGGGAATGAGCAGCTACTTTTCGGAAATGCAGTGCAACACGACGAGGCGGACAACACCAAGCCTCGCTCTCGTTTTATGGCCCGACTCATGTCCTCGGTCGGGGCCCTGCCAGCGGACACGGCGGAGCGCAATCGTGAAGCCGCGTCTATGCGTTGTATGCGTCACCACCGCCAGTTTCACGAGGATCAGCTCGCGCTCGAAACTGCCGAGTACACAGAGACAACCAACGAGCGTGCCGACCAAAAGAAACACCTAATGCGCGGAAAGGAGGCCATGGCGGGTGCTCCATTGGCGGCGACAGCCGAGACCCTTGCTGAGAGGGTAAAGAGTAACCCAAGGAAGCTGCGAAGTCAACGGGAGCAAGAGGAAAAGGAGCTTCGGTCTTTAGACGGAGAGGATGTGACTGATGGCGTGGTGAACCAGCTGGATAGCGAACCAGATGACCAAGTGTACATCTTTCTGCCAGAGAGTCCCTTGGAAGCAGTGGCAACGAGTACAGCAAGGGAGATGGACGATGATAACGACAGAGTCGACTGCAACAGCGGAGGGATGAGTGTTGCGAATCCCGCCTCACTGGGAGATGAGGACGGTACGGCAAAACCGCGCCGTGCCTGTCCCGAGAAGGTCGTGGCTAACGCGCCGGCCTACACCGCTATGGTTGAACAGAACGTGGAAAAGCTCTTCTCCACGCCACCTGAGAAAGAACTCCCGACTCCCTTGGCGGACATGAAGATGCAGCCTGCCCACCAAGCAGAGGCCGTGTCGAACAACAACAAGCAGAAAAACTGCGAGGTTCCCAATGAAAGGAAGTCTTGTGGCACACACAAAGACCGCCGCTTCCAGCCACCGCAGTGGAAACAAGAGTTCTTCCTCAACCTGCGAAGCGGAGTTCTGCGCACCGGCAAAGTGAGGGTTCTCCTCACACTTCGAAGCCCTTTAGTGACGGTCGGTGTCGAGGGGGTTGGCGCGACAGTCCTCGTTGACAACTCAGGTGGAAGCGGTGACATCTCACACATCAAATACTCCCTCGTCACACGGTCTTACATCCGCACCAAGGCCGAGGTCTGCAACTATCAGATGACTACAGTGGAAAGAAGCTCCTATGTTGATGTGAAAAGAGGCAAAGTGGTGACGCTTCCGGAGGTGGACCTGCCGGTGCCGAAGTCGACGCCTCTCACCATGGTGACGGAAGGTATGGGCACCCTCACCTTTCTGGATGTGCGACTCTATGTCGGCACCACCCTAAAGACCTTCTCGAAGTCTGTGGCAACGGAGGTGGTGCTCGTGTCGGGGCAGGACATTCTCAACTGCAGCCGCCGCCTCCTTCGCTGGACGTGCTTCTTTCGCCGCCGAAGTGGGGTGGGCGCCAGCGACATCACGGTGCGCCCCCCCACTATCAACCTCTCTGAGAAGAACTCTAGGCTGTGTGTTATGGACGCCGGCTACAGCAGCGCACCCGGTAAGCAGGGGAGGCCCTCGTTGCAGACAAAAGATTCCCACACTTCATCTGTGCCATTATCTTCGGTGAGTCGCTCCATGAGCATCCTCCAAACAGGTCATCGCATTTCCAAGGAGGCGCCGTCCGTCGACGTACAACACCTGGCCAGAGCACTCAACTACGAGGAAGCTGTCTTTATGCCATGCGATGACAACGGGGATGCGTCAGGTTTCCCGAGCCACGCGGATCCAATGGCGTCGCTCAACCCACTCTTTGGGTCGGCTTACAACGTCGAAAACATGCCGACAGAGGGCGACAAGTACAATGTACTACGATACTAGTTTGGAAAGATGGACAAGAAGCCAATCTAGTGGTGGTGACTCACAACTGGCCGCTGCGCCTTCATTGCACATTGCACCCTCCTCCTCCCCCCCTCTTGCTGTTGTGAAAAAAATATCGACGATGAGGAGAACCCGCCGGGTCCACTCATACAACTTCGTGTGCAGTGGAGTATGAGGTCTGTGTGAAACGTTTATCTGCTGCATTTGAGATGTTTTGTGCTCAGCAATGCATGTTGCCCTTTCTTCTCTCATGCATGCTAGTAAGCGTATGCGCGTGCATCATTTAGAGCAGTACTCCTTTCCCTCCCTCGCACTAGGGACCATGACGGTATGCAAGCATCTGGGCCGTGGAACAACAAGAAAAGAACTGTTGAGCGAGACAAAACGTTGTTGAGAGTAGAAAAATGTTCCCGTCGTGTTTTTTAAGCACGAGGAAAAGTTCACAGTATCCGCGCAGTCCAGTTGTCTGATTGTGTCGTCGTCTTGTGGTGTGTACTGAACTGCTCGTGTGCTTGGCGCTGGGTCAGAGAAGCCCCCTCCACCCCCCCCCTACGCACACGCCATTTCATTGACCAAATTGCTTTTTTTTAACTGTTTATAGCCCGCTTGTTTTTTTTCTGTTATTGATTGTATTAAGGATAATTTTTTTGTGTGTGCGTCTGTCTCCATTTTCCCGGGTGCATATCTTTTAATTTTTTTTCGGATCTTCTTGGCGAAGCACACTGGACGGGCCATTCGACCTATCATTCGTACCGAAGCGCTCGTACTCATCTGCCTATCGTCTTTGAACCCAAATCGCTTTACATTGTGTGTATATGTGCTTCATAGTTGTCTATTGTTTCCTTTCCCACCCACACCACCCTTTTTTTTCGCCCATTCTTTTTATGCACAGGAAAACACACGCATGCACACACACACACCTCATTTCACTGCTGTTGTACAGGGAAAGAAAAACGCGGTCACAGGAAAACTCGAAACATGAGTATTGAGGCGTGACAAAAGAAATTTACACACAACCACGCCCACACGCGGAGAGTAAAGTCTAAATGCTGAACGACCCCCTTTTTGAACGCAACATGAATGAAATCGGAGTTGGTAAGCAGAGAAATGAGGGAAAGCGAGGAAGGGGGTGAACCTCTGCTTCGGACTGATCTAAGCTGCCTTATCCGATTCCAGGCACACTCTGAACCCTGCAATAGGCACGAGATGCTGTTCGGTCATGCAATAGAGCCCCTGATCACCGCGACTTTGACCTACCCCGCTGCGCAGCCATCTGCTCCTTCATTCTGAACCTCCTTTGGGTGTCACCCCTGTCCGGGGTTCCACTCAATTCTGTTCACGTGCTATCTTTTATTGTCACCCCCACCTCCTCCACTTTACCGACATACTCCCCTTCTTTGGGGGAAAAAAGAAAGCGGCCACCTATAGCTCCCTGCTCACGCTGCCCTCACATTACGGACGACGGGAGAAAAAGTAGAGAACAAGGCGACTGCCTCAGCGAACGTGGACCTGCCTTTGTGTGTGTGTGTGTGTGAGAGTTATCCCTCTCTCTTCAACACACCCCACCGTGGCCCTCTTTTTTGTGTGACTCTACATACACTTCATCTCTTTGACCAACTAGCAAGGATGCAGTCCTTTGACGCATTTCGCGTGGTGGGCTCCATCTGCGGATCTGTCCCAGTGTCCCCCACGCTGCTCTACGGTACACCAGTACTGATGGTAGCCACTGGCAGAACGTTCCAGCTGTATAAGGGCAAGGAACTGGCGATGATGCGCGGCGGTCCGACGTTTCAGGATGCGGTGCATGCGGTGGCGCAGGTTGGCAAGTACCGAGCCGTCGCGGAGGGACCGCGTCTGCACGTTTACGTGCACCACAAGCCACTCTGGTCTGGCCACCATGAGCCCGCCACGAAGCCGAACATCACAATACTAGTGGCCCAGGGTGACCTCCTTTTCAGCGTCGGCGAGGACAAACGCGTTGTCGTCTGGGAGCTCAAAACGGGTATGGTGCTGCAAGAGATATTGGTAGAGCACAGCGAGACCGTCACGTGTCTTGAACTATTGACAGGGTACACTAACAAGATGCTGCTCGCAACGGCAGAGGGAACGCTGCAACTCTGGAACTTCCGCTCTGGTGCCTGCTTGTGGTACTCAGTGCGCAGTGCCAGTAGCAGTGGTTGCAGCTCCAGGCAGACGTCACGTGCCACCACCGGGAGTGTCGCTGCTATCACAGCGCTCGCTTGCAGCCCGTACAAAGACATCATCGCCTACGGTACGACGGAAGGGGAAGTAGTTGCCTTCAACGTGGCAGCAGACGAAGTGATCACCACCTTTGACCACAGCGGCAGCGATGCGGTTACATCGCTCCTCTTTCGGACGGACAAGGACGGCCTTCTCGTGTCCGGCACGAGTCTTGGCGAGGTGGTCATCTGGGACCTTGAAAATCGATGCATGGACGGCACCTTGACACGGTCCAAGCAAGTGCGGTCAGAGCTGGAGGTGCTGGAGCGTCCCCACGTCGACAGAGTGCACTCGCTCGTTATGTTCAACCTGCCTGAGTACACATCGTTGCTCATTACAGGCGGTGCTGACAATGCTCTCATGCAGTTCCGCTTTGACACCGTGGACGGCCTTGGTGTATTGGTGCGGGAGCGCCGCGGGCACATGGGGAGCTGCACAGATGCCATCTTCTATAACACCGACCTCCTCGTCACGGCCGGCAACGACCGATCCTTGCGCGTCACACACGTCTTTTCCGATCGCGCGTCATGGGAGCTGTCGCAGGGCAAGCTGGGGAAGCGCGGACGCGAACAGAACATGGGGCGGGAGGCCGTAAAGCTACCCCCCGCCACCGCGCTGGCTGCCGCGACGACGCGCAATTACCAGTGGTCGAGCCTTGTGTCCCTACATGCGGCGTCTGCGCTAGCATGCGGTTGGCGGATGGATAGCCGGGCCTTGGAATTCAAGCTATCCGGCATCCAGACCTCCGCTCACACCGCCCGCGCGCTGGCGCTCTCAGACTGTGGCAACTACGCTGTCGTCGGATACTCCAGTGGAAATGTTGCCGTGTTAAACTTGCAGAACCGCAGCGTACGCCACTTCTTCGATGCCGACGTGGGTGCCGACCGAGCCCACGACAGCTCAGTGGAGTGCGTTGAAGTGGCCTGCGGAAACACCGTCGTCGTGACAGCCGGCCTGGATGGCGTGATCAAGATGTGGGACCTGTGGGCTGGCAAGCTGAAAGCCGCCATTCCCACTGACCAGCCAATGACCAAGTCCTGCTTACACGAAGCATCGTCGCTCTTCATTGTTGCGCAGCATTTCACCATTCGCGTCTATCACGCTAACCCCGACGTCGGCCTCACCAGCGAGGAGCTGCGCACCCCAGTCCGCGAGCTGGAAGGCCACAATAGCCCCGTTACGGCGCTCGCGCTCGCGCCTGATACGTACCGCTACGTAGTCTCGACCTCTGGCGATGGTGCGCTGCTCGTCTGGGACTTGGCTGCGGCGGCGTGTGTCGGGCAGTACCGCTTCGCGTCTCCAGCTCTCTCGCTCAGTTTTCACCCCGATGCACTCTTCCTGGTGACCACACACGCCGGTGAGCGGGGCGCGTATCTCTGGGTGAACAACATCCGCTACGGCTACGTACCGGAGGTGCTTCCAACGCCCAAGGAGAACGCGGTGGAGACACTACCGTGGCTGCACTTTCCCACCGCGCACGGGTCCTCTGAGGATACTGCGGAGGACAGCGCAAACGGCGGCGTGCCGCGCAATCCTGCGACGACGACACTCACAGAGGCGGAGGAGGAGGAACACATCGCCGCAGAGGCAGAAGCACGGGAGGCGGCAGGTGCAGAAGCAAACCTGTTTGATGCGTCCCAGGACATTGCGCTGGTGCGTCGCCGACAAACGGAGGCACAGCAGACAGCGCTGGACGCCATCACGACAGAGGGCATCCAGCTCGCTGGCGTGCCGCAGCGTCTGTGGTTTAACCTCACCGTCTTGGATCAGATCAGGGAAAAGAATCAGCCACTGCTCCCGCCCAAGAAAAAGGATGTGCCTTTTTTTTTGCCAACCACACAGGAACTGCGGCCAACATTTCTTGTCATGGTGTCCGACAGTCTCAAAAGTGGTTCTGACAACGCGAACGGTCGGCTGATGCGCGCTAATATGGAGGAGCTAACACCAGTTCAAGAAATGCTTGTGAACCAGGAGCACGACGCTCTCATGGAGTACTTTCTTTCCCTCAAGACAGCGCAAGCGATTGACCTGGAGGTAAAACGTGCGGTGGACTATGTAGACGGCAGCAACTATACGGCCGCTGAGCTGGCGAGGATGCAGACGTGTGCGAAAGGGCTGCTGGCTTTCATTACAGAGTGGCTTCGGCGCAACAAGAATGTCGACCTGGTGCAAGGCATCCTTGCGGACGTGGTCCGCTCGCATGGGGCACTGCTGACCCGCCTCGGGGACGCTATCGTGCCAGCGCTGGAGGAATTAGCAGAGGTGCAGAACACAGTGCGCTACTCAATTGATCACCTCGTGTCGTACCCAGCCTGTCTCGCGGGAACCTTCTCTGGAACAAACTTCTAACCTAACAGGTAGCGGCGACGCAGCAGAGCGGCCGGGGGGGAGGGAGGAAGGAATGGCGAAGAAAGAGTGCTAAAAAAAATCGACGCGCTGCCGGCATTGTCGGTTCGTGTGCCCTTGTCAGAAAGCATGCCATAATGTGGTGGTATCCCTCGGTGTGCGAGACCTGCATATGGCGATGATCTACAGGTATTGCTTGACAAGTCTGCACCTTCTCCCATAAGCCGAGCTTTGCCTTCTTGCTCGCACTCGCTTTGGTCATTCCGTCAGTTTTTCGTTTAAGCATTTGCGTGCTCGCTTGCTGATCACACACACACACCTCCCTCCCCTTGTCGGTAGTGATCTAGGCAAAAATAAGAGTCGCAGCGTAAGAATGGATCGCTTTTTCGTTTTCTTCCATTTTTCAACGCGTAACAACGTTCATAGGACGTGGGGGGGGACCTCAGCGTGGGGTTGTCGGGGGGGGTCAACAGCCCATTCTGTTAGAAAGCCAAACAACCCCCTATTCCCCCTCCCCCCCCCCCCCCCCCCCGCCAAGGCCGAAACACTTCTACTGAGGAAAGGATCGGGTGCCTACAAAACAAAGTCACAGCAATGCGCCGCTAGTGATGTAGGCACTCCAAGCCCTGGACAGTGCTCCTCACATGAGTAGGTCAGCACTGCTCTACCACGTATCTACTGCTGTGTCGCGCCACACCTGGGAGCGTGTGCCAGGTCGGAGGGTGGAGTGTAGAATTGGACCCAAGTTGTCTGGCAGGATGGACGAACCGGGGGGGGGGAGGGGTACCAAGTGCGTAACGGGAGGAAAAACGATGGGGGAAATCCAACATGCACGCCTGGAATCCCCCACCACCCCCACCTAGTGTACGCATTCAGGGTGATCTGCATGTGGTGCGTACCCTTACGGGGGAACGTACGGCGTGCTTGGACACACGCACGTCGACTTGCGCTTCCTCTACAAGTTTCCCACCCATTTTTGCCTTTGCGGGTGCACATAGCAGCACCACCGTTCGCACGACAAGAGCCGGCTAACGACTTTACAACATCAACACCCCATTACACACCACTCCTTTTCCCCTTCTTGTACCCCAACAGTCCTCTTCTCGTGGCACCATTGTTGTTTTCTTCCAGTGCCCCCCCCCCCCTCCATCCTCGTCAAGAACCATACATAGATGCACGCGATGAACGACGCCTGTCCGTTTCATCCGCAGATCAACCCACGCAGTAGGCGCCTTGCACGAAATGCACCGACTCTTCGCGAGCGCCAAGGACAAGAACAGCAGCAGTCTATTGGCCGTGAGGTCCATTCCGCGCAACCACAGCGAGGCACAGCGACACCCGGCCCTAGGGTGCAGGAATTCGCTGTGAAAACTGAGAACGACGTCGCAGAGTCCGTGTGGGATCTCTGGCGCGCAGTGGCGACCGAGGAAGCACGCGAGACTGAGGCTGCCTTTGTGCGCCCTGTGCACTCCCGGAACGGCGACGATTCACGCCAAGACCGTCGGCCGCGCGTGGTGTACGTGAAGACGGTGCTTGGGATGCTGAACGCCCTCGGCGTTACTTCGCCCCAGCATGATAACCTAATCGCCAAGTTTCTCAAGGCAATGGCAGTGGAAAGTGGCGCCTCGGAAGCCTCCAAGCGTGACACGACGGTGGACGCGGCGCGCTTCATGTACGTCTTCTCGACAGTGTGGCGCGCGGCTGTCACAAACCGCACACGGCCACTTCCCACGCCAGCGCAGGTAGCTGTGCTGCGATGCTCAACGCCTGTGGTACGGCAGCGCGGCAGCTCCTCCAGCGGGGCAACAATGCGCCGCACCTACGCCGAAGAAAACCCACGCCGAGGAGCCCTACCATCACCGATGAAGACTTCACCCACACCCGCACCGTCTTCAGAGGTAGGCAACAGCGGTGGCAGCTTCTCAGTGGTCAGCGAAGGGACATCGTCCCCACTCTCCGTCGTCGACATTAGCAACGGAAGCAGCGTGGGAGAGGCACACTCAGACAAGGGGAGCGCATCTCCCTCCACTAGCAGCGGAAACGGGAACGAAAGGGAAAGTAACGCAGCACATAGCGACGCTGACTTTCTGCGCACAAATATGTCCAGTGCATCGTCCAGTACCCCGGGCTCCGAGACGGAGCCGCAGGCCGGCATTCGCAGCCAGGAACAGTCGCCAGTATCCATGGGGCCGCTGGCCGGGCTCAGCTCGAGCCCGGAGCTGCGTAACCCAGTCAAACTCGTCACCAACACCCCAACCTGCCCAAGCGTCACTCCCCGCACCCAGCACCGATCGCCGTTCGCCGCTGCAGCGCCGCTCTGCAGCGCGGCCATGCTGCATACTCGTCGCGTGTGCTCGACCCTGCGCGCAATACCGAGCGACTCTAATCTGCTCTCGAGCACGGCCAGCAGGGAGCTTAAGAGGGCGACAAAGTGCGTGCCTGGCGGGCTGATGCGTGAGTGCACCTTCAAGCCCGTCATCAACCCCGTTCATGAGCAGTTGCCGGTCAGCTCCCGGAGCGCGGCTGTCGTGCCAAAACGCAGGCCCGCCTCGACACCGCCGCCCACCACCCTCCAGTCGAACACGCAGCCGCTCCGTCTGGGGCGAGGCAATCTCGCGGGGTGGGAGAGCAAGCCTTTCGACGATGACGGCGGCAACCGGAGCCAGGCAGCGGCAGTCCCCCTGGCGGCCGAGTTTGAGACGGCGGTGCGCCGCATGGTCGCCGCGCGGCAGCAGCAACAGCGCCTACAGTCTCCTCAGCCAACCATGCAGAATGTGGGCCACCACTCTGCGACCACGCCACAGTCTGTCGTGCAGGCTACGGAGGCAAACTCTCGCAAGCCGCTGCTTTATGTGGACATTGATCTGCCGCAGGGCATACGAGACCGCCTCGCCCTGTACGCGGGGGACAACGTCCATCATGTAGCACAGCGCTTCGGCATCCTCCACGGGCTAACCGACTCCCTGCGCCAGCGGCTGGAGACAGCGCTGACAGCTGAACTTCGTGCCCTCGCAGTTCAAAGACCTGTATAGATGAAAAAAGCATATATTTTTTTTCACGCACTTAAATCGGCCTTCTCGCCCCCAACCCCCCCCGCGTTTCCATTGAGCCTTTTGCTGGGGGGGGGGGGGGGGAGAAGACCCGAGGCCGGCGCGCGCGCCACCCAGCCAGTCCCCCAAGCCAACCCTGGGAGTTGGGAAAAGTCACTCCTACCTGGACTCGAACCAGGGTTATCGGATTCAGAGTCCGAGGTGATAACCGCTACACTATAGGAGCGCGTTTGTCAGCATTCAATTTTAGAATAGCTCTTTTGGAAATCCTGCGTTGCTGCCTCTTTCTCCACGCAATGGCCCCTGGGCGCCGGCCGAGGGGCGGGCGCCGCCCGTGGGCGGGGGGCCGTTCCCGGGGCCACCCCCTGCGAAAAGCCGCACGTGGGTGGGGACCAAGGCGAGGCGCGAGAAAGCGTGGCAGGGGGATCCTCGGCATGAGGGCGAAAAGGCTTCGGGACAGCAGCGGCGATAAGAAGAGGGGAACTCGCTGCCCTGCCACGCAATAAAGCTGTGCCAGATCGGGGGTGAGACGTGGTGGTCGAAAGTTGCTCTGGCAAAATAAACGGGACGTGGACACAATCGCATCAAGAGCCTCTTAGCTACACCACCCCTCTTCCCCTTCTCATCCTATTGACCTAAAATCGTTCAAGATGTGTCTCCCTTGTTTTCCTCTGAAGAGGCACGTCGCCTCTAGTGTTTTTGAGCCTTTGGTGGACACATCCGAGAGCAGCATGTGGAAACCCCAGCACCCATTTCTGCCACTAAGAGTGCTGAGGAAGTATTTGCTGGAGGCGTGCACTTGGAAAAGCTGTCAAGAAAATCAGTCTCGTACTTTTTGACCCGGACAAAACTTGAATAACAATGCAGAGAGCGGGAGCCAGCACACTGTATGAATTCAATGTGTGGGAAAAGTACAAAAAAAGGATCTCTAAATGGGGTGAACACTCTTCTTCAGTTTAGCGACTCCGTGAACCAACACATTTTGTGACAGAACTGGGGTGCCATTCCGCTGCTCATTATCACGAGACAAAACAATGGAGGTCATCTGGAAAAAAAAACGCACCTGCCTACGACCTCGCTCCATTCTCACTATTCCCTGTATTTTACCCCCTTCTCTTGCCTCAAGTTTTCTACCTTTTTAGCTGAATCATACGCTAGAGCACTGCCATTTGTACAGAAAAAGGCTCCTTCTGCTTTCCAGCTCCAAAACATTCTTACACACTCCCCGGAAAAAAAAAGCGGAAATGTCGGAGGATTCCTTCAAGGCGCTTTTGAGCACCCTGGCGAAAAAGGGCGAGAAACACGTCAGGTTCTCCGGGATGGAAATCAGTGACCCTCAGTTTCGGCTCATCGTCACTGCGATGGACCAAACACGTCCCGGACCGCAAACAATCGATGTATCCAACAACAAAATCACTTCGGCTAGCATTGAATGTCTGGTGAGTTTCTTGGCCACCGCGTCAGTGGAATCAGTAGACCTTCACAAAAATCAGATCGATGAAGATGGTGCTCGCGCTTTTTTCAGTCTCTTCGAAACAGCGACGTCGATCAAAAATCTTGATCTGCGACATAATACTTGCAGCCCGGCGACGGCGTTGCGCCTTTACTACCTGGGCAGAAGCGACTTGTATACTCCTGACGTGCGCTCCGCTCTACTTTACGGGAAAGCATCGCATATTTCTTTCGCTGGCATGAACTACACTGACTTGGGGAGGGAGTTTCTGGAGTGTGTCCTCAGCACACAAGGCCTGCAATCTATTGATTTCAGCGGCGTCAGCCTTGGCACTGGGGGTATGTCTTTGATTGGCACCCTTTTGAGAAATACGCAAGTGTCCGCGCTCTCTTTCCGAAACTGTGATTTGTCCAACGATGCGGTGCTGGCGTTCATCGAAGCTGGTGACGTCGTAAATGATCACCACCTCAGCAGCTTGGACTTTTCTTCCAATATGGGGCTGAGAGACGACCTGGTGCGGAAGCTCATTTCGCACCTATTTGATAAGAATGACAACATCGTCAATCTTGAACTAAGTGGAACGAGCATCGCATCGACGTATCTCAGTCTGGTTGAGAAAGAGTGCAAGATGAACCAAGAACATCCTGCCATCAAGCGCGCAGCGATCGCCCTTCGCAACAACTTGCCAGCTTCGGAGAAAATCATCCTTCAGTGGGACGCACCGTTGCCTACGTGCATGGATTACCTTGCTGGTTGCATCGCAAACAGTTCCGTGATACAGCACCTCAATATCAGCAATACTTTGATCGATGATGCAGCGCTGCAATTGTTATCGGATGCGCTTCGGAAAAACACATCCCTCAGAGTGATCGAACTTGCGAACTGTCGCGTCACGGCTATTGGTATCCAAGCGTTGTTTGCCGTTCTCCAAAAACCCACCTGCTCCGTGCAGGAGGTCAACATTGCGAACAACAATCTCGGCGAAGACAGCGTCGAGTTTATCACAGCCGCCCTCCGCTCAAATCCTAATTTGGTGATGCTGAACGTCGATGTAAACCCCGCCATTTCTTCCGCATCCATGCAGGAAATTGCGGGGCTTGTCATGGTAAACCGCGCTCCGCCTAGAATTCGCTCGTTATTACCTTCGATCGAAAGCAACTCTAAGAATTTGGAATCACTTGATTTTTCTGGCAGGGATGTTGCGGTCAACGATGACTGCGTGTGGCTGCTTGTGCAGGCGCTACAAACGAATTCGACTGTTCGGCGACTTGACTTCTCGCACAACTGCTTTGGAGACGGGGGTGTCTCTTACCTCGCCGACTACCTCACTGATAACCGCTTCATACGGGAGGTGAACCTATCCAGCTGCGCGATAGGGAACCGAGGTGCTCAAAGGATTTGTGAGGCACTCGTCACGAACAGAGCGCTGGTCAAGATCGATTTGTCGGACAACATGATGGACATCGAGGGTCTGAGTACGCTTCCAGCCGTGCTACGCAAAAACGACACACTGCGCGAGTTCAAGCTAAAAAACACCCGCTTGAATGCCGCGTTTATTGAGCAAGTAGATATGGCGTGCTCTCTGAATCGCGAATGTAGGGCGGTGAAGAATGTCTACTACCGCCTTAAGGATGGGGATGCGTCTCTCAAGAAAATTGAGCTGTGCAATCCCGATAACGAGCATGTCATTGACGACGAAACTGTTCGCACGATTTGCACAGTTTTGACTCAAAAGACGTTTGTGGAGGTTATTGATCTGAGCGAGAATCATATCGGAAAAGACGGCTGCGCTGCACTCGCGGCGACGCTATCCGAGCCTACGTCCAGGGTGAGAAAGCTCATCTTATCTAAAAACCCAATCGATGATTATGCCGTGGCGGAATTGGTGGCTTGCTTCCCCAATAACGTAACGCTGCGTGAGGTCATTTTGTACAGTACCGATATGACCAACACAGGCATCGGAATGCTCGCCAAAGGCCTCGAGAGAAACAACACCATCTACTGGATTGGCGTCTTGAATGACGATGCCGTCAGTGATGAGGTGACGCTTCTCCAGCGGAACCTTGCCCTCAACAACAGCTCATCTACACTGAAGAAGGTAATTCTTTCCATCGATTCCGGCGAGGATGTCCAAGACGTCGATCTGAGTCATCCTGTCGACAGCTCGCTGAATGATGAGCTGTGCCAGTATTTGTGTGCGAGCCTGCTGCGCTGCAGTAAGATACAGTCTCTGAATTTGTCGAACAATATGATTACGTCAGCATCTGTTCCGTATATTGTGGAGGTGATGGAGTTGTGTCCTTCACTATTTTTCTTGGACTTATCCAACAACAAGATCGACGAGAAGGGGGCCGAGCAGATCATCGAATGTTTAGAGCGTGTTTCCCATGTGCGTATCGTGCAAATTGCTGGTAACTCGCTCACGACTGAAATCATGGAGCGCGTTGCTCATCTGGCTTCCTTGAACTCAGGATCTGATGCTCTTAAGAAACTGTTCCTGTTAACGGCCCGCGGCGAGCCGTTGCCCGAGAACATCGATCTGAGCGGCACCGAGAACTCTTACAAGCTGACAGATGAGGAGGTGGTTGCACTAGCCGGGCTCCTACGGTACAGCAGCGTTGTAAGGTCGCTGGATTTGGGCAACAACAATTTCTCTGATGAGGGCTGCATCGCAATTGCTGCAGTTCTGCGCGTCAATCACACACTTGAGGAACTGAACTTTGCAGGGAATGCTATTGGCGCAAACGGTGGCGAAGCATTGTTCTTCGCTCTCAAGATTAACCCGCAGCTGCAGTTGCTGAACTTGGAAAACACAGCTATTCCTGGTGAAATCTTGGAAGATATTGTGAGTCTACTGCACGTCAATCAGATGCCTCATCGTGCACCGATCGACATGCGTGGGGTGAAACTCGAGGAAGTGGATGACGCGATCCAGTTTCACTCCACAGACTACTATGTCTCGCAAATGGTCACCATTGATGAGACCATTCAGGACCGCGAGGAAGCGAAAGTTCAACTGATCGAGCAGAGGATGTAGAGTGAAGTAGTGGTGGTGTGCGCAAGGATGCGGTGACCATCTGCCTTGTCTTTTCCTATTCGCGATGCTCATATAGAGACATTGGCACTTTTATTTTCCTACCTGGAATGTTTCTTTTGTCTCTTCTTACTGATGTAATTCATGTCTTCCAAACTTTCATGCTTTATGCAAGTCCTCCCCTCCCCCTTTTCCACTGGCTTGTTCGACACATTCCCCCCCCTCCCCCCTTCTATCTGGGATTGACAAATCCTTTTTTGTTTTCCGTTTCGACCGATGAGAGGAATCTACTGCGCTGAGACTCATTTGATTTTGAGATGTACACATATCTAATCCGTTCACAGTGCCTCAAAGTACTTCCGTGCACATCTTTTCCTTTTCCATGCTTCTTCGCCCTCTAGTTGTGTATCCGAATGGCTTCTCCTCTTTATGCCCTGGTTTGTCTTCGGAAGGTTCGAAGAAAAGAAAAAAGTACAATCCTCCGTGCTCCTCTCAAGGTGTGTGACCTCCTAGCTTTAGCTGTATGTAGTTGGCAGGCGCGTTCTCAGTGTATCCAAATGACTTCTGGTGGCATATGAGAGGCCCCTCGCCACACCCTTCTCTGACACTGGGGTCCCTGGGGGTCAGTGTATCATTGTAATGTTAAGGCAACCTTCGTACTCTTCTACTCTTCATTTCCTTTGGGATGTGTTGGAGGGACATTTATTTTTGCTTCTCATATGCTTCTGTGTAGTTCATACTTGCCTGGTGATGCATTTGATGATATTCGAGCAGCTCCCCAGTGTTCGCCCTCAGTTTGTTTCAACTAGTTTTGCCCCCGGCGAGCCATGGCAAGCGCGGGGGAGCAATCCTTGCCGCCGCTGTTTGTGCTACAAAAACATGTGGATCCGGTTCTTTGCTGCCGCTTCTATCCATCCGAGGCGTACCAGCGTGATGAGTCAAACTGGTTTCTCACAGGGGATGCGGGTGGGCTTGTTGTATTGTGGAACCTTTGCACGCGGCGCGAGATCATTTCCTTCTCGGTCTTGACAGAGGCTCATCGGCAACTTCGTGGAGGTTCACAGCGCGGTCTTGAGAGCGGCACTCGCACGAGGGCTGAACCTGTGCCAGGAAACGAAGGGCTGTCGGAGCAGGCCAACACTTCGCCTTTGGGACCCCACAGTCGGAGCATTTTGTCTGTGGGGTTCATTCCGTTGTCACTTTCGTCTTTGCAGCCAACAGAACACACAGGGCATAGCGGAGGGGTTGTGGAGGTGTTGAGGGGGCGGGGCACAGAGGGAGCTATGACAAACGCTCCCGTGTGTCCCACTCCGCTTGAGAGTGCCGCAAAGGGTACCACTGGCTGGGCGCAGCAGGGGCGGCAACGGTTCCGACTTCCTCGACGAGCACCGACACCGTGTGTCACTTCGGGTCAGGAACCTTGTTCATCAGTGGGTGATGTCGTGAATGACAGCGTGCCGGGAGTCGCCTTCGCCCCATCATCAACTATTTGTTTTTACACACATTGTCGTGATCAGCGTGTGTACATATGGTGTCTGAGGCGTCCATGCGTTGGCGTACGTCCCATATCGGCGTGCAATTTAGAACCCCGGCTTGTCGCCGTGCTCACCGCCCCACAACACGGCTTCTGTCCGGTGGAGAGCGTCTCAAAGACGGTGGGCCCGTTCACGCGGACGTATCTCGCAATTCCTCACGACTCGGGAGGTGAAGTGACTGTCTGGGAGTTGGCATGGAGACAGCCCGGCAGCGCGCGGTTCGCAAGTGCGATGGAGGCGGAGAAAGGTTCTCTCGACCGGCCGCCCTCGTCGTCGGGCAGTGCAAGCGTCTGCGAGGATGAAGAAGAGGAGATGAGCACGTCCGAGTTGAACCCGATGGATGCTTTCATTGCACGAGCCGCGGCAGAGGAGCGACGTCAAGCAAAGATGAAGCAGAAGTCCTCCCGTCTCACTGGAGAAAGTGAGTCAGACGATCTTTTCCTGCCTGCAGCTCTCCCCAAATTGCTGGTCTCCAGGGGTGAACGTTCCTCGATGCTGTGCTACGTGGACCCTGCCGCCACAACAGGATCCAGCAACTTTTCCATCCGCCTCCTTTGCACATTCTCAGCCTGCCCTACGTTCAAAGGGGGCACCATTATGCGCCTTACTATGTGCCGCGATGCGCAGCACATCGCTGTAGCATTTGAGAGTGGCCACATCGTTTTGGCTCGCTATCGCATCGCACATGTGACCGGCATGTCAGACCAGCCAGGAGAGACTCGCCAAACTAGTGTGTCTGTGTGTGAACCCCAGGTGCGCAACGTCACCCGCGCCTTTGCGGAGTCGGCGCTGGTTTGTTGGTGGAGCGGGCGGCGCATGCTCGCCTGCTCTGCGGAGGGAGGCATGCACTGTTACAACATGGTGTCAACGGCGGAGGGTCTTTTAGAGGCGCAGTTAGTGTGGAGTGTGACACTACGCAAAGGTATCGGTAGCGTCTTCTTGCAAAGGAATCTCGTCGTCGCTGGCTGCTGGGACAGCACGCTGCGCCTGTATGATGCGCGTGACGGTCGGCTTGTCAGCATCCTAAGCTACCAAAGGGGTGCGATAAATGAGGTGCGAATGGCTCCTCCCACTATCGCGCGGGTAGCGGCGTTTGGGTTTGACGTGCGTCAGCCAAGACTGTATGCCGACTTGCCTGACGCCTCTTCCACCACCACCACCACAGCTTGCATTGCATCCAGCACGGCTGGTGTCAAGCAGGAAGGCATGTCACAATACGTTGAAGCGCCCCTTTGCGAAGCCAGCACATCGGACACAATGTTCTCAAATGACCGTTCGGGGGCGCAGACTGCAGAAGAGCAGCTAGTGTACTTGTTTGCGTCCGCGAGCAAGGACAGCACTGTAGCCCTCTGGCGCGTGGACCTTGGGGTGGCGGTGGAGGCGGCGGCGGCGGCTCGAAGCGCCATCACTGCGTGAGGGGTCTGTAAAAAGTCTGACGGATAAACTGAATATGGAAAACCGCCCCAACACCCCTGCGGTTTCTTATATTGGATGACTTCCATGCATCTACGCGTGCAACTATGTCCCCTGCATGAAGCAAAGGCAAACAGGAAGACGGAGCGATATCGCGCATCAACAGATGCTCAACAAGGCTGCCGGCCTCCTGATAGTTGGGGATAGCGAATAGCCTCCTGATTTATTCAAAACCGGGCAGAAAAAGAGAACCAATGGGGGGGGGTGAGGCAAACAGATTCCCCCCAGTTGTGTCTTTTTCCCGCATTTTCGACTGCCTTTGGGTGAGCGTTTTGTTTTCATGAGATTGACGTCTCGGGAGGCGCCCCCTTCTTTTGTTTGCTCCTTCCCTACCCACCTCCACCCGAATTCGAGCTCGCTTCACTTGTGTTCTCTTTTCGCTCCCCCCCTTCCCCTCCACACCGATGAATGAAAACACACTGTTTGGCTTCTTCACCCTTTCCCCTTTCTGTACAGCCATCTTTATACCTTCTTCTTCGCACACGTGCAGGACATTGGTGCCCCACACAGACACACCCGTGTGTTCCTTAGAGTGTACAGGTCTCCGTGTGTCGTCGTCAAAAATTCTTGAGCGCTCAATCTCTTGTACATACAAGAGATTGAGCTAAATACATACACAACAGAAACAAAAACAGCAAGTACTCGACAAATATATAAAGAGGACAGGGTTGACGGCTGAAGCCTCGAAACTGCGAGCCTGCTTGTTACGTTCATCACAACCATCCTGAAGAAGCACCGAGCCCCGCAGTATCAGCACTACTAGTGGACGCGAGGGTCAAACGTATTTCGATCAACTGAGTAATCGTGAAAGCGAACGAGAGTTACGAGAAAAGGACGAAACCGGCGACAAAGAGCTCAAGTGCAACGGTGTTTTTTTTTGTCGATACACGTATCGTTCAACATTCTTTCTCCTGAGCCCCCCCCCCCTCCTTCCCTCCCCAACACACACGCCCTGCTGTTTGTCAAGTGACAAAGAGCACAGTTAAGTGGTCCATGACCCTTTGACTGCACGTTAGCACCTCGTTCAGTTTCTAAAGGGATTAGGCATTTTGGACTGCACAGCCCCCCCCCCCCATTGAGTACGTTCTGGAGGTACGTCTTACCTACCACAACGAAAAACAGCATACTATAGTGCGGGGGTGGGGGTGGGGGCAGGAAGGGGGTCCTCTGCTATCGACCGTGCGCGCCAAGGTTTTCTTCCCAGATTTTTCTTTTTTTCACTTTCTTTCCACTGCTAACGTGACAACCAGGATTGTACCTCATCGTTGCCTTTTTAGTGTGCTTTATCCCTTTTGTTCCTGTCGTTTCTTAAGCTGCTGTTGCTGCTTTTGCCTCCCCCCCTTCTTTCTTCTTCCTCCTTCGTCCCTCACAATATTGCGTTAGATATAGCACATCCATACCGTCCACACCTAGTGCTTAAATCAGCTCTTTTTTTTCGTTTTTCTCCCCTTGTCTCTCTCTGCTTCCGATACCCCCCCCCCCCATCCTCCATCTTTGGTCGTGGGTTTTCACGACGACCTGCGACGTACACTGTGCGACGCTAGCGAATACACTCATCTCCGACTCACCCCCGCACACGACTAGCACACAACATACTTGAATCGTATACACACACGACGGACACAACACCATTCACACCAATTTATCCCCGTCGTGCTTTTTAGGCCCCCCCCCCCTTCCACAAGGAGCAAAGGTTGCCATTAACGCCAAAGGATAGCCACAAATACAGACATCCCCCCCCCCCCCCCACATACACACACACACACACACACACGAGGCACAACAACAAAATACACGGGTGGGGGATTGGTTCGTTCATAACATGAGCCTTACCCCGATTTCTTCGTTGCTACAGTGACCGTGACAAAACTAAAAGATAATTTCTCGCGTTCAAGCAAAAAGGGGGAAACAGAGGGGAAGCAAAGGGCGCTCCGAAAATAGTGCCCACTTTGACTCCTGTGTGTGTGTGAGAGAGAGCGTTTTGTGCGTGAAACTACCTTGTCTCACTTCTCGTTTTTTCTCGCCTCCCTCCCTCCCTCCCTTCCTCCCCCACCTTCAACTGTATTTTTCCTGGATTTGGCTTCCCTCTTCTGTTCTTCTCCCCCTCTTTCTTCCTACTCCTGTTTTGTAGCTTTTTTTTTGTTTGCTCTCTATTGAAAGGGAAGATATTCGAATACAAAGGGGGGAAGGGAGCAAGAAGGGGTTCATCTCATCGCGTCTTGTTTTTACTGCCTCAAATCGTGCCGGAGTTCTTCATTGGAGAGAAAAAAGGAAAGAACGTGAAAATCAGTCCAAGGCAGCTGCTAAACCAGAGAAAACAGAAAACTGACAGAAGTCTTTAGTCTTGGAGGAATAGGGCAGTGAAAGTACAACGGAACCCCCCAAAGAGAAGTGCCGTAGGAAGGACTAGTGTCGTTCTTCGATCTCGTCTGTCTTTTTTTTTAAATCATTGTCTTGTGCGGATCCTGTTCTCTTTCTCGGCTTCGTCCTTTGAATTGCATCACTCTGTTTTTCACACGGGGTTTTCATTGCCGTTTCCTGAGAAACAGCCTTCCTTTCTTCCTGCGTCATTTAGCTCCCCTTTTCCCTGGTGCTTTGTGTGTTTGTGTGTTTGTGGTCCCCCCCTCGACTTACGTAATTTCCCTCCTATCTTGAGGCGTCGGCGTTTGTCCCGCCTCGACCGCCTTCTCTCTTTTTTTTTTCTAATCCCCCCTTTCTCGTCAGATTTTTGGTTGCTCTCTGCCTTCTTTTTCCCCTTTATTTTACTTCGTGTTTGTGCTGTGTCTTATTCTGCTTTTCGTGTTTAGAATCTTTTTCGTTTTACGCCTGTGTTTGTCTTCTTTTTTTTAAAAAAAAATCCTCCGATTGTTGTCACGTGTTGGGCGCTTTTGTGGGTGTGGCACTTCTTTTTTTTTTGCGTTTTTTGAAGTGTGCTTCCCCCCCCCTTACTCCCCCTTTCCTCCTCCTTTCTTCTCTCTCCTCTCTCCTTTTCTACTTTTTGTTCTCTTTGTCGTGATTGTCACACCTTTTTTTTTTCTCTCCCCCCTTTCGTTGCTCGTGTGCATTTTTGTTCTACTCTTCATTCTACATTTCTGCTTCTATCCGTGTGTTTTCATCATTACTTTCCCAGGGAAAAATAAACCTCACTTGCCCCCCCCCTCTCTCCAAACCTGAAAAAAAATCTCTCGGCATCTTTGTGTGTGTGTGTGTGTGTCTCACACCTTTCCATCTGGTCTTCCTCGTCTTTTCTCTTCTTCCTCTCTCTTGGTGTGAATTGGAGTACATTCTTTCATTTTTTAAAAAACTCTTCCGCGAGTTGAGCCCCCTACTTTGCCTCGTTTTATATTTTGTCTTTTTTTTTGTGTGGGTTCAATTAAGACAACAAAAGTTAGCGACGCGGCTACTAGAGGGAGAAGAAGTGGTGACGGAAAAAAAAGACAAACACCCAACGATTCTCCCCTTGTAGAAAAAACAAACGAGGAAAACAAACAAACACAAAAAAGAGAAGCCTTGCGCCGCCCTTGAATTTTCTATTTGCCTTTCTGAGAAAGGAGCACCAGAAGCACTGAGGTACAAAAGTAGAGAGGAAAGAGACACACATTAGAACAAAATCAAAGGAAGCTGACAGAAACGTGTTTCCCTTCTAGCGTACGCTCTCTTAGATTTATTAAACACGCCGGTGTCTTTTCTCCTTTCTGCTCTCTTGTCGGCAACATCACAACACAAAGGGCAGAACCCCCTGATTACTCGTCTCTCTTTTTTTTTCTCTTCGCACTTTCCGCGTTTACCCCCCCCCCCCACCCCACCCGTTCTAGCGAAGAGTTATTCTTCTTCGAAAAGGGAGAAGAACATTGCAGGGGATTCTCGGGCTTCCTCCTTTTTCCTCCTTTAAAAAAGTTTTCCCTCCTCTCTGTTTTTTTTCGTTTTTTTGTCTTCCTGGTTATAAATCGTTTATCATCTCCCCCTCTCTTCCCCACGCTCACTTTTTTTTTTAAATTCCGCTTCCCTTCCTTCTTTCACTTGCCACCCCCTCTTTTATATTCCTCCTTCTACTACTACTACTACCTTGTTTCTGTTTTTTTTTGTCTCCTTCCCTTTGCTTGAAGCGTTTTATTACATTTTTCTTTGCTTCCTTGCAAGTGTTCTTACTGTTTCTTTGTTGTTGTTGATTAATAGATCACCAGATTTTTCTACCTGTGCCTCTTTCTCTCTCCCCCTCTCGAACCCCCCCCGTGTGTGTGTGTGTGTTGCGTGTGTTGCGTGAACTTTTTTCTTTCTTACCACTTTTGCCTCTGTATTTTCTTCGTATTACAACTGCCCACCACGGGTTTCTATCTTTTTTTTTTATTTTGACGCTCTCCGCTTTCCACGGCACTTCTCTGACCCCTCCTTCCACATAGGAGCACCACGCATCTACATATTTCGACTAACACGTCTATACCCACCATAGCGAAGACACCGCCAAAGCTTCCCCCCTTTTTAAATTATTTACTATTGACTGACCCTTGTTTTTTTTTATTTGTATATATTTATACATATATATATATATATATATATATATATATATTCGTTTCATTAAAAAAAACGTGTCCTCCTCCTGTTTCGAGATGAAGTCGTACAGGGCTCCGGCGTCTTTCCGGCAAGGTCGTTACATTCCAAACAAGGTGCTCGGTACAGGGACGTATGGGCAGGTGATTCGATGCTACGATACTTTTACTGGTGAGGAGGTTGCTGTAAAAGTCGCACAGAGGGACGATGCGTACCGTCGCTCTGCTTTGAACGAAATCGCCGCGTTGGTTTCCCTCAAGGAGAGCTACGACTCGGTAAGCATCCTGGACTCCTTCGAGGACGGCGGGCATGTGTGTATTGTCTCGGAGCTGCTGGACTGCAACCTTTTCGAGGTGCTGCGCCATCGGGGTTTCAGTCCATTGTCACTGCCCGAAGTACGCCAGGTTGCTCTGCGCGTATTGAGCGCCCTAGCCTCGCTCCACAGCAATGGGTACATTCATTGCGACATTAAGCCCGAGAATATCATGCTGCGCCGCCGAACCCCCGTGACCGCCGATTCTTCGTCCGTGCTGGGGTCCAATACCAACGAGGGCGCCAGCTGCCGATTGTCGAAGAGCCGGGACCAGAATAGCTTCCCAAATGCTCTGACATCCGGCCAAGAGACCCTGATGGTGGATATCATCGCCAATACCCATGACCAGCTGTGGCGTAGCACGAACGTGATCGACTCTCTCGCTGGGAGAAAACATGGCATCTCCTTCCTGGACAGCGATATGAATGCAGCCTTGTCTCCGCGGACGGGAAACTGTTTTGGGGGCTACTCGCAGACGCAGCACAGGCATAGCGGCGGTTTTGATGCAATTTTCGGCGTCCCAGCTGCTGGAGTGAGCACTAGTAGGGCCGGCAACGATTACCGCAACGCCCTCCGTGCTGATCGAGAGACGCCCACTGAAGGCAGTAACGAGTGTCAGGAATGGCCAACGCACCGTCCTGACTGTAATCCCTACAGCCGCACATGCCTCATCGACTTTGGCGCCGTGCGCCGGTTTAACGAAAACACGTACTACGACGTGCAGTCGCTTTGGTACCGTGCACCGGAGGTGTTGTGTGGACTTCCTTACACCACTGCAATCGATTCCTGGAGTGTTGGGTGCGTTCTCTTCGAGCTCTTCACCGGCAAGCCGCTTTTCCCGGGCGAGGACCTGCAGCAGCAACTCTCGCTGATTGTGCAACACGTTGGCTATCCCTCAAAGGCGGCACTGACGATGGGGTGCTTGGCGTCACAGTTTCAGCTTCCCATGACGTACGTGCTGCCCAACTCGCGAAGGGAGCACGTGCAGCAGTGCATTCTTGCCTCCCGCAAGGCGGGAGTTGAACGATGGCGCAAACATCAAATGCATAGGCATCAAGAAGCCCACGCCGCGGGTCATCCGCAGTCGTGGTCTCGCTGTACCACCGCTTTCCCCAGCTCCACGGCGGAGGATGACTATCTGCTGAACGCTTCTCCCTACGGCGTTTCGGGTGTAGAGGCGCCTTCGGAGGGAGTGGATCTGCTCGTTGGGCTTATTTGTGATCTTCTGCACCCAGACGAGTCGCAGCGAATGAGCTGCACGCAAGCACTCCGGCATCCATTCTTCAATCGCATCCCGGCGTGTGGCAACACCACCTCGTTCCCCCAAAACGCGACTTCAACCGCCTGCTTGCCGTCCATATCTGCCGCACCGGCGCCGATGCCATGTGTTATGACCACAAACACCACCGGCCGGCCGGTGGTGATGACCGCCTCACCGGTGACCGTGTCGGTGGGGTGCTCTCCTGTGAGCCCTTTTGTGGTGCACCCAGTCCACTCCGCCCCCGCCGCCGCGGTGCCCTTCACCGTGGCAGCGGTGGGGTCAATGATGGGGATGGAAATGAAGGCATCGCCTTTGAGTGTTCCTCCGTCACATCAGTCCACTCAGGCGTTCAGCGCGTACCCCGCTGTCGCGACTTCTACAGTTTACACCACCAACGCTACAGGGCAAGTGCTGCAGTGTTCTGTGCCGGTTTTCACTCCCATGGCTCACCGAGTAGCACCAACCCTCGGCCCCACGTTTTTACCGCTTGGCATGACGGCACAGAGCCCGGTCGGTGGCGCATTTCGCCCCTTCAATGAAACGGCGTCGCATCAGCGGCATCAGACCCTGTCCGACGTGAACCTCTCTCCAACTTTTTCGCCGACAGGAACGCTCGTACACTCGACTGTTCCTCTAGGATTCATGCCTACCGAAGCTTCTGACCCATCCACAGCCGCCACTGTAGCCTCAGATGTGTCACTACAGCCTCGCAATGCCTCTTCGTACGTGTTTGCCAGTGCCGGCGCGATTCCATGCACACGGGAATACGACCCTGATATTCTGTCGGCTGGGGTGTCGCCGTACGTTCTGTGTCCCTTGCCGCCTCACCACGCCTGCGCCGCGGTCATGTCTCCTTGAGTGGGCGCAGACACCACAGCGGATTCTATCTCCGGAACCAGGGACTAGCATGTATCGTGTACACCCACGCAGGTGTTTCTCGACACATTTTTTAGCCATGTCGCCTTGACTCCTTGTGTGTCTTTTGTTTTCTTCCTGAGTACTCTTTTTTTTTTCCGGACGATTGAAAGGATAGGAAGAGCCCCAATGGGATAACGTTTCGCTTTATTTGTTTTCTTTTTGTTTTGTTTTCGATTGTGACTTTCAAAGGCCCGAAGCTTTTGGCTAGATTACCCCCCTAACCTCAACTGTTCACAAGAGGAAAGGAGCGAGGGAGGCTGCTTTCGTTGCAACCACTGTTTCTGCGTCAATCATCACACGGAAAAGCACAACACTCCACTCTCCCTCTCCCTTCCTAAAAAAAAAAGGAAGAGGGGCGATAGAGTGTGTGGGATTAGAGAGGTGTGCATCAAGTGCAGTCGCTTTACATGTGTGAAAGCCACTTCCCTTTCAGATTTTTTTTGTTTTCGCTTTCTCGCCCGTGTTTCTTGTTTTCTGTTGCTCCTCTGCCCCTTCAAAAATATGTGTTTTCCCCCACTTTTTTTCTTTGTCAGTTGTGCTGTTTTCCAAAATTTGTTTTTTTTTTCGCCATCCCCCCTCTCGCTTCGGTCATTTGTTCCTGTGTCTCTTTGCCTTTGCTTCCGTCTCTTTTTCGTCGGATGTATGTTTGCGCTGTGTGAACCAACGCAGATCGCGGGGCTTCTCTCACCTCTACCACTGGCGATGCCATCCACCCCCTTTCAAGTAACGAAGCGCTCATTCGCACATGCCCTTCTTGTTTGCTCCTCTGCATGTCCTCACGGAACAAACATGAGTTTGCGTTTTTTTTTTATGTCATCCGTTTTTTTTTCCTGTTACTACGCTCTCTCTCAGGAAAGGGGCAAAGAAAGAGAGGAGGAACAAAGTGAGGAGGCAATGAGTGCGAAAAAAAAAATAATAGCCACTGATGTTTATCGAGGATCTACAGCTGTCTCTCTCCTCGCTCTCCTTCATTCTTTCTTATCGGTTCCTCTCATGTTCATGTTTTCTTGCATCTTTTTTTTTCCCGCTCTCCCCACCCCTCTGTGTAAGTCTGTTATCGGCTCTTCGTTTTCCACTTCTTTTTTATTCAAGTGCTGACCCCTTTCCGCTGCCTCCCCCCTGTGTGTGTGTGTGTGTATGTGTGGTGGTGGTGGTGTGTACACTTGTCTCTCTCATTTGAACGAGAAACCATCCCGTTCTTCTCCCCTGTTTTGTCGCTTCTCTTCTCCTCAGAACACTCTCGCCTCAACCCACCTTTTACTTCTTCTCTTCGATTGCCCTCCTCCCTTTTTTTATTTGTCTCCCCAGGCCTTCACGTATTAAAAAAAATCAGCATTATGCAACATCGTTTATCAGCTCGTTTTTTTTTGTGTGTGTGCGGATGCGTTTCTTCTCATGTTTGTTTTCCCCCTTAGCTGATTCCTTTATTTATATATTTTTTCTTTTCACGTTTTTCTTCCCCTTTAATTCAAGAAGGACTGCCCCACACTCTCCCCGCCTTTCCTCTACCCACCATGCCACCCGCTTTCTAGAGCGTCTATGCTCGACTCTTGTTATATATTGCTTCTCTATCACCGGCTTCTTTTTTTTTTCGTGGTCTCCTTTTTTCTTCTCGCTTCTTGAGCACTTCCTATTTCATTTTTTCTCTCTCCCTCTCTGCTCCTGCAGGTCCGTGTCTTTTCTAACTTGCTTTACAAGTGGTGCGTGCTCGTTGTACTTCTATTTTTTTTTGTTGAGTTTCTTCTGTCGGTCACTTTGCCTGGTCTCCCATTGAGACGCAGTAGGGCCAACCGTATGGCAGCGTGAGAAGACGTGAACATGCGAGGCATTCCAGTCTCTGTGCAATATGGAGACATTTTATTTCGCAGCTCCCATCTCTCTCTCTCCCCCTTCACTCCTCGTTTTTTTTTTTTGAGTGTGTGTGTGTGTGTGTGCACACAAGTCATTTCAGTTCAAGCAGTTTCTCAAAAGAAAGAGGCGTTTGGGGAGGGGAGGGTCTGGCACAATCGAGCCTTCTTTACTCGTTTCTTTTCTTTTTCTTTTGCGCTCTTCACCTGATAGTGGCACGAGAACGTTCCCCTCCTCCCCTCTGCATACATTTGAATCTAAGTTTTTGTTGAGTGTGATCGATCGAACACTTTAAATGATGGAAATGGCAATACAGACGTTCAAGAGAGAAAAAGGGAAGCACCTCATTGCGAGAGAGAGAGAGAGAGAGAAGGGGGGGCGGCGGCTTTTCTACATCTCAAAAAACAAAAAGAATACGAGAAGTAAGTGGAGATTTCAAAGAAGAGGCAAGCGAAAAAGCAACGAACATGAAATATCTGTTGCCTTGTTTGTGCTCTTTCTTCGTATATGATGCATCCACACACACACACACACACACACAATGCCCCCCCCACCCCCCCACACAACGATCGTTATATATATATATATAAAGGAGGAAAACGTTGCGTCTGCAGTCACGCGCCTCCAATTTGACCAAAGCCACTTTCAGTCTCGCATTTTTTTTCGTGTGTGAGCGAGGCGGGTGTGTATCTTCTCAGTTGGCTGCAACGTCTCGTTTGTCTACTTCTCTTCCGTCTTCTCTCTTTCATGATCGAGGCTTGCTCTTCTTTCCCTGCTGGGAAGGAGTGCGTTTGCTTCTCTGTGCATCCTCTCCCATTTCTACATTCTGTGACGCTTCGTTTTGTTTGCATGTGTGCCCTTTTCTTCGTCTCTTGAGTACTCCATTAATTTGTTTCTTGGGTGTTTTCTCTTCTCCCCCCTTCTCCAGTTTATACACGCATACACATACGCGCATGTATATATATATATATGTTCAGGAGCTACCTCCTTATACCTCTAGTTCTCACCGGCTTTAGTGTGGTGGTCTTGAGGTCTAACGTTACCCCTGGTCTTTTCGTGTTTCTCTTCCCGTTCTTTCCCCCCTGTTTTCTCGTCTTTTCCCTTCTCTTTTTAATTCAAAAAAAAATTCCCTCTGTTACTTCAATGTTCCCCTGTGAGCTCTCTTATACATTTTACTTCTTCACCTCACTCTTTTTTTTTTGGTGTTATTGTGTTACGTCCAGGTCTCCGTCTTTTTATTCGCTGAGTGTCTTGTTTAAAAAAAAACAACAAAGGTTCTGTGAAGGGATGGAAAAGAATAAATTTTTACATCTCTCGATCCAGACATCCTTTTTTTTTTCCCCGTTCTCCGCTCATTTGCTTCTTTCCTGCTAGACCTCTTTTAGTACCGCCGCTTGCGCCACTGGTCTTTTTTTTTTCACACTCGTTTTTTTTTGTTTATCCCTTTTTCTGTACGCAGTGACCAAGACAAAAGAACAGGAAAAACAGAGAGAAACGGGGAGAATAACACCCGAGCGAAAAAAAAAAGAAAAAGTGGAGGGGGAAAAGGCAGAGATGAACCTCCCCACTCTTATCACCGTCGAGAATTCTATCCTGTTTTTCCTCTCCTTGCGCGTCTTCAATTTTTTTTATCTTGTTTTTCCCCCCCGTTTCCTCTCTTCCCCATCTTGTCAGTTTTTTTTCTTACCTCTCTCTCTCCCATTTTCCTTTACGTCTGCTACTTTTCTTCTCCCTTTCCTCTTCCATGAGTGTTCCTTGAGTTTCCCCATATGATTAGTTTTCCTAGCTTCTCTGTTGATTATGTTCATCTTTATTTCCTCTCTTCGCTTGCTGGCTGCTCATCGACCTGTGACGCTGTCTTTACTCTCCCTCTATAGTGTGATGTTGAGAAGCGAAAACAACACAAAAAACCCAGAGCAGGAGATCAAAACAAACAGCAAAACATGTGATGTTTTTACTTCCATCTGATTAAGTAGGAAAGAAGAATAGAAAGAAACAGATCCATCATCGTTTTCACGCACGCCCCTCCCCCCTCCCTCCTCCATCCTCTTCTTCCCTCTCAAATGTTTTCCTTTTTTTTTCATTATTTTCGTCGATCTCCATCTCTAGTGCATACATCTGGTCTTTTTGGTCCTCGTCTTTTCCTTTTTTTCGCCCCATTTTTCCATTGTTCCCCCCCCTTGCTGAGTTAGCTACTCGTCTTCCCTCCCTTCTTCCTATTTCGAGTGTGCGTGCAGCTCTTCGGCTCCTCTTTTTTTTTTCTCCTCCCTATCAAGATCATTTTAACCTTGAGCTAATACGGTTATTATTTTTTTGTGGTACTGTTTCCCCTCCTCCTCCTCCTCCTCCGATCATCCGTCCTTTTTTTGGTGTAAAATAGAACTCAACCCCCCCCCTCTCCGGCCCTCTCTACTTCAAAAGGAAACATCGACCCCCTCCCCCTCACTGCCTTCCCCCCGATGACGTGTATGCGTGAAGTTCGTGCGACTTTTTTTCTCGAGTGCGTAGGAGCGGGGAGAGAGGGAGGGGGAGGAAGAGGGGAGAACTGTCGCTTTTTCCTGGTCTTTTTTTTTGACAATTCCGGTTGAACGGGTTATATACAATATATATATATATATAGATGCGCAGTGTATTCCTCTTGGCTTCTGTTTGTGCGGGAGCGTGGAATGCACCCCTCTCGGCCTTCCCTCCCCCCTCTCCCCTGGCAAATCCATTTTCTACGTTTTCACTTTCTCTTTGCCTCGCCCTGCTGCCGGCCCCCTCCTTCCTCTTGTTGTTTTCTTCTTCCTCTTCTCACCCCCCCTTTTTTCCTCCTTCCTCGCGTCTCCACTCAGTTGTGCCGCGTGTACAGTGACAGGACAAAGAAAAAACAATTACACAAGATACAAGACGCAGGAGACAATCTCGGAGGCGTCATCTTCTTTTCCGTTCTGTAGCTCTCGATCTTGTTTGTCTGTGTGTATATGACCTCCGTTTTTTCTTTTTACTCCTTCCGCGCATCACTCGGCTTCGTTTGATTGGATGTTCTGGTTGTATTTCCTTTTCTCTGCTTCATGTCTAGACGATGGATGGTTAGTCGTAGTTTGAGGGGAAAGGGGTGGAGTGCGTTTTCGTTAGCTCGACAGGGCCGGTTAATGTCTCGGGCGGCGGTGAGATACAAGCCGATGTGCATGTCTTGGGAGAGAGAGAGAGAGGGGTGGGGGCGTGACTCTGTAAGCTCAAATGATTATCGGCTTCTTCTTTTTTTTTGGGGGGGGCATGCGTGCACCGAATTCACCCCTACCATGCAAATGAGCACTTGACCGTAAACACGCAGGTGTGCCAAATGTGATGAGTGTGCCTGTAGAGCTGTATCTTCGCCTACCTTGGATGGTCAGAAGGCGGGGAGGGGAGGGGAGGGGAGGGGGGGGCGCCCAGAGAACGCAGATGCATTCCACAACGGTAGGCCTTTTTCCGTCGCAAGGCGTCTGCCGCTTCCCCTCCTCCGAGCCGGTACACTAGATCACAGAGTAGAACACGCTGCCACCACCACCACAAAAAGAAAAAAAAAACACAGGAGTTCTCCGCGCGGGGAAGAATTCAGGGTTTTGAAAGCGCCTCGGCGGCAGGTGACACAAAAAGAAGTGGCGAAGCAGCTCTCAAACTCGGGGGCGTTGTATAAAGATGGATTTGGTGGACGGGAGGGGGGTTGCGGACGGTTCGGGGTGGTGTCGGTGGTAGTATAAGCGCTAACTGAACCACGGACTTCTGTCTCCGTGCGCCGTTCCCTCTAAGCACAAGGAGGAGTGGGGTCACCTATCAAGATCTGCGATGCCTCATCCCCTCATTTTTCATTCAACTTCTCTCCCCTCTCCACATTACACATGGCCTCGAAGTTTTGACAACGTTAAAGTTTTTCTGAGCACATGTGCCAAAAAAAAAAACAGAGGGAGAGCCTGAGAGAGAAGGGGAGAGCGCAGACAGCGTGTGCGAATATGCAGAACACATATATACAAAGGGTCGGAGGGGTGTATCTTTACAGCCCAGCCATTAGCGTGCGGTGCTGGTGCTGGGGGAAGGAGCGGAGGAGGTATTGGAAGAACACTAGAAAAAAAAGAGGCACACACACACATACACACACACAAAATAAAAGACTCACGCGCACAGGAGAGGCAACAGAAGTCAAAGAACAAACAAAATGGTGGAAATATAAATATATAAATATATAAATATATATGTTTGTGTGTCTGTAATATCCATACAGTTCTGTTCTCGATGCGCAGAGGTTTCAATATGAGGCTCCTTTCACGGTGGTTGATGGGTTATCCAAGAAGACATTGCGCGCATGTGTGTGTGTGTGAGCGTGTACGTAAATGTATGTTGGATTTTTCTTTTTTTCTCGGTTTGTTTTGAAATTTGTCTTCGTGTGATGTTTTTCTCGTCATCTTTCCTGTGTCCCTGAGGGGGGGGGGCGGCGGCTATCAGATCAACTCTTGAAAGCGTAGGAAAGGCAGGGGGGAGGGAGGGAGAGAACAATCCACAGGGACCCAAGGGTATGTCCAGTCGCATCTGAAAATTCATTTTAGCCAAGGTCACCTGCACACCCTTCTCTCGCTTGCTGTGTTTTTGTTGTGCGTCTCGCCCACCTCATCTCGTGTACTTCATGCCAGTTTGTCTTCCCCCTGTGGGGAGGGGGGGTTGGGGAAGGCATGCCTGAGTGAGTATGCATGCAATCGGTGTTCCTTTTTAGGTTTATTGTCCCACTTTCCACTCATTTTTCTCTCCCCAGCACCTCTCACATTTAATTTTGATTGGCGAAGGACCAAGCGGACACTCTCTCTCCATCCTTTTAACTTTTTTTTGGCCCCCACCTCCCTCTCAGCTTCCTCCTCCTCCTCCTCCTCCTCTCTCTTTTCTCTTTTCCCTTCTCCCTTCTCCCTTCTTCCCGCCCTCCCCCCACTCCATTTCTCTTCGTTCCCCCTGTTTATCGAGCCGGTGGATGTGTTTCACTTTTTGGTTTTGCCGTTTCGATTCATGTTTCTCTCTTGTTTTTTTTTTCCTTTTCTTCCTCTCGGTGTGTGTGTCCTACTTTTCTTTGTTCCTTACACACTTTGACTCCTTCTTCCAATCTCAACACCCCCCATCCTCTCCAACCTCATTTGTGTCCTCCCGCTCACTCGAAAGCGCATGAGGGGCTAACACGTATGCGTCGCGCTGGCCGGGCCCACCGACTTGAAGATAACGATAGCCCAAAGGGGGCACTACTGGTGCACATCCCGCTTTGTACAACCCAACAGCGAAGCACGGGAAAGTTTTACTGGCGGCTTCGTGAAACGAGAAGGAAAAAATGGAAAGTAGTCTGCAATCGGATAGTGTCTCTTTGAAAAAAAATTTTGTGCGCCTCTTTCATGTACGTAGGAGGCATTCAACACAATACGATATCATCACATTGACATTAAAAAAAGGGACAATGACGCCCCCTTCCGTATTTTCACCCCTCTTCGTTTGTTGTTGCTTCCTCCTTTCCCTTCCCCTCTCCTCTACATTCGTCGCCCTGGCTGGTTTTCGTTTTATTTACTTTCTGTCGGGGGCACCCGCTGCTGCTTCCTTACATTTTAGCTTTTCTTTTTGTGCTCCAAGACTGAGGCACCCACATCAAGTGGACTCTTCTCGTTTTTTTTTTCGCGGAGGGGGAATTAGGTTCTCTTTAGCGCTCAACTGTCTTTTTTTTTTACACTTTTTACTCTTCCTTTTCTTCTTGTGCTTTCACTCTCCCCCCCCCTCCCCTCCCTTTCCTCTTTTTACCCCCTCTCCCCCCTCTCACCCGTGTTCTTTCAACGCCCCCCTTTTTTTTGTATATGTAGTAGTATTATTACTTTTCTATCCTCCATGTTCCTATTTGTCGTGGTATTGTCTATGTTCTCTTTCTTTCGCGCACTCCATCTTCGCATTTTTTCTTATTATGGGCCCACCTTTCATTCTTGTCCTCCACGTCACCCTTCTTCGCCGCTTTCTCGTGTGTGTCTTTTTTTTTCTGTTTGTTCACTTGCTTTCTCTGCTGGCGTGAGTATACTCAGTCCCCCCCCCCCACCCTCCGTCTCGCTTCTTCGTTTCTCTCGTTCGCTATGTGTGTGTGTGTCTGTGGGCGCGCTTTCAACTGCCTCCCTTCTTTTTTTTCCCCTATACCTCCTCTTCCTTTTTAGGTTTTTCTGAAGCCGCCGCGCCAGTCCGACTACCTGCTTTTTTCCCTCTCCCCGAAGTCCGCACCGCCCACCTCTGCGGGGACAAGCAAAAAAAAATGAACGTTCTCTGCCTGCAAATGCCGCCCTGGTCTCGCGCTTCAGAGCCGTTCCACCGCCTTTCGTGCGAAGGAGCAGAAAATAATGATGTACGCAAAAACAAAACAAATGTAAAAAAAATTAGAAAAGAATGTCTGTTAAGGCTTAACGGCATCGGAGGTCATATTGAAAGGAAATACTTGAAGCACAAAACTAAGTCGAGCCCACAGTAATTTGTAGCACTGCGACTGTTGCCAATAGCGAGGGCTGGACGAGGGAAACCCCTACACAGAAATGTAATCCGTCGCAACTAAAGAAATACAGCATCGGCTTGAAATTGATGCTCTGGGAAAGAAACTGTAGTTGAAAACAACAAAAGGTGGGAAGGGAAATATACCCCCCCCCCCAAAAAAAAAAATGAAGCAAAGGAAAACATCCGTGAGGGACACAAATGAAAATCTCTTCACTGTTTGTTCTTTTTGATCAGTTGATGCTTTTGTTTTACTGTTTTTCTTTTCATTCTGAAATACGCCTCCGAGATTGTGCCTGTACGTGTGTATGTTTTTTTTTTAAATCCCCTCACTTCACTCCCGTTTCCCAGTCATCTTTTTTTTTTCTTCCCACTGCTGCTTCACTTTTTAAAATATCGGCGACTCCTACAGATGAACACTCTCATAAGAAACTTCTTCTGTTTTTTTTGGTTCTCCTATTGTGCTGGCCCACTTAATTTGTTTTTCCCCTTCTCATTCCTTGAGTGTTTCTTCTTTTTTTCTCTTTTGATTGCACGAACTTGTCTCTTTGCACTCATATATGTTTTTCCTTTTTTTTCTCTCTCCCTCTCTCCCCACCTTTATTGTCGCGCCTCCTCTTTCTCTCGTGCGCTCTCGCTTTATCTTTTTCCTTTCCGTTTTTGTTGTTTTTTGGTCTTTGAGTTTTTTTTACCCTCCTTTTTTGTTTTCCGGACTCCCTTTTTTACGTATCGTTTTTTTTTCACTCATTTACATCTATACATCTATATATGTATATCAGAAAAACACACATCCACATCCACACACGCACACAAACGTGTTGGCGTTTTCATATTTACTTTGGTGGTCTTCATTCTTGGGATATTTGTTGAGATGATCTGTCTTTTTTTCCCCCCTCCTTTACCTCTTGTGCTGTTCTATCCCGTGTGTGCTCTCTGCTGCCTCCCCTCCCCCAAAGATACTCCCATGGGGCCAAGCGCGCATATGCACACTTCTCAAACGCTGCTTTTCTCGTTGCCCCTTCCCCTCTCCCGTTGCTTTCTTTGTGTGTTTAGTTGTATCTTTTTTTTCCATTAGTTCTCCTTCTACGATCACACGCTTCGTCTCCTTTTCACACCACCGTTTATTACGCTTCTCCCCGCCTCCTTTCCCTCCCCCAATGCTCTGCTCGAAAAGTTTTTTTCCCCTCTGTGGTCCTTCTCAGTTTTTTTTTTTTAGCACGGAGGATCAGGCGAGGGAATGGATTACGGATTCGCTTTTTTTTAGCGGGGGTTTCTTTTTTCTCACCCTCAGGTTTCAGACATAAATTTGGTAGAAGGTGAACGGAAGGCAACGGTGCACGGAGGAACAAGTAAGCACGGCATTGTTGTCTCCCAGAAGTGGAGAAAGAAATGAAAGAGGCCGGCTCGCGTTTCTTTCCAGTCCTATCCGTCTGCTCCTCTATCCTTTCTCTCTCTCTCTCTCTTTCCCCCCATTGTGCGTGTCGTGTTTTTTCTCCCTCTCTCTTTTTCACTTTTTCTTTTCTCGGCGCGTTCCAGTATTTTTCTTCATTTTCGAGTCAACCCCCCTTTTTTGTACTGTTCTCCTGTCACTTCAAATCGCACAGCGTAAAATAAAAAAAAAAATTCAGATCCGGTCGTTCACTCAGTGGTGATACGCTTTTTTTTTGTGACCTTAACTTGTCTCCCTTTTGTTTGAAGGATAAGAAAAAGAAGCAGCCTTGACTTCACTTTTTTTATTCGCATTAATTTTCACTTTTATTACTATTTTTTTTTTTGATCTCCTCTCAGCTCGCTTTGACACATTTGTTTTCACATTACCTTATAATTCTATATAATCCACCATATGTATGCCTCTTTTTTAAACCTGTGATGCTCTATGAGAAACATCCCAGTCCGTGTATTTGCCTGCGCCTCTTATTTGCACGTGCTTCACTCACGAGCCTCCCTTTCCTCTCTTCATTGAAGCGTGCATAAAGCTGGCACGAACAGTACCGTGGTGGTGGTGGTGGCGACAGAGGGGAACAAAGGAGGAGGGAGGCAATGGGGAAAGAGGCCCATCCTTGGGTGCTGCGTCCTGGAAGACAAGGAGGTCAAACACATTGAGCCAGATTCTATAAAAGACTTTGTGTTGTCTTTGTCTGTATTCTGTGTGTGCCCTCCCCCTTTCCCACCGTTCTCTTCTTGTGAACCCTTGCAGGTGTGCACTGCCTTTTGCCTGCCTGCGCGTTACTTCTTTACCTGCCGAGTTCCCCTTGAGGCGATCGCGCAAGAAAAGCAAAAGAGGTAACTGCCTTCAAATCGACACAGGAGAACAATCAAAACAAAACCCAAGGCCGCCGCCTTTTTCCCTTCCGAACATCTGACCAGGGTAGAGACGAACATGATTGCAGAGCAGTTGTAAAACACAACAGAGAGGAACCTCCTTCTTCCTCCTTCCCCCCATTGCACATCGATGCATTCCTCCCTTCGCCTCCCTCCGCGAAGGGAGGACTCACACAAAGAACAAAAAAATGGAGTTCATAGTGAAGTACTGCTCGCTTTTTTCCTTTTTTTTTTGGTGTACCCCCAATTTTTCCTTGTTGAAGATCGCGACAGCTTTCAGCACGACTTCTTCGTCTCAACCCCCCGCCCCCCCGCACCCCCGCACCCCCGCACCCCCGCACCCCCCCCCCCATCCTCCACGCTATACATGCAGGCATGTCTCTCCACGATAGTTTTGGGCGGGCTTTCAAAAAGAACGCTCCTTTGTTTTTGTTGTGTGGATGACCTCCACCGCTACGACTTTGACACGCCCGAAAAGAGGAAAACAAAATGAAGAGAGAGCGAAAGCAGCGTCATTCTTCTCGAACAGAGAATCTACACGAAAGGTAAACTCAGCTGCCATGTTCCCCCCTCCTCCCGCATCTTTTTTAAACTCTTCGATGTCACCCCCTCCCCCCGTCATCTTCGAGGCTCATTCTTTTTTTTCCACTTTATTGGTTGTCTAGAGAGAGACGCTGACGCAGACGCATACGCGCACACATTCCTCTCTGTTTCTCTTTTTCTCCTTTTATTAAGTGTGATGTGTGTTTTTTGAGGTCTTCGCGATGGCCTCCCTCTTCCCCATCGCTCTCTTCCGCCTTTCCTTTTATCTCTTTTTGCTTTTTGTGATTTATCTTACAGTTTTTTCACCCTCTCTCTGTGCGTAAGCGCGCGTCCATATGTGTGTGTGTGTGTGTGTGTGTGCAATGAGAAGTTGCAGACCGTAGAGCTTCGGTATCGGTACTTGTGAGGATCGATGGGGAGGGTTACGTCACATCTTTTTAGCACCGTTTCCCTCATTCACTTACCTTATAAACCTACGACTTCTGGACTGCGTCCCCCTTTTTAAAAAATCTCTCCCTGCGGCACCCTCGTATCTCAGCAGCGATTCGATTCGAAAATTGAGCGTAGCCTCTTTGTCTCTTTCCCGTCAAGGTTTGCTCTTATTTGCGTGTGTGACCAAATGTTTCGCCGCCCTCCCCCCCAATTCTTGTGTTGTGGTGCCTCTATTGAACTGTCCTGCGTTTTCTTTGCACCTTTTTTTTTTGTGATCTTTGCCTTCCCCCCCCCCCCGCCCGTTCTTGCACCTTATCTTCGTTCCACCGACTGTCCCCTCCCCCATTTTTGTTCCTGTATGCTTCTTTCTCTTTTTTTTCGCTCTACAGATTTTTGTCACCTCCCTCTCTTTCGTGTGTGTGTGTGTGTGTGTGTGTGTGTGTGTGTGTGTGTGTCCCTCTTTGATGAGCTGAGCTTTTTTTTTTCTCTCACCTTCACGTTTTTTTCCACGCACCGACACACACACACACACACACACACGCACACACACAGAGATCGAGATGCAAGCCACACGAATTTGTCTGCTTCTCTCTTTCATATATGTCTCTATGGCAAAGTGAACCTCACCGCATTTGTTTTGGTCCCCCTCCCCCCCCCTCCTTCCGCGCACAAACCACTTGTTTCATCTCCCTAATCTTCCCCCACGACCCGTTCTAGGATTCGTGTGTTGCAACACACGAGCACTGTGGTGTCCTTGCTTCACCATCCGATCCCGTTTTCATTTATCCAGTCTAGAGCATCCCAAACTATTCGGACTGTCATTCGAGTGATCTCGAGGGGGGGAGGGGGGGGGGCGCACACATGAAGGCGCGAAGACGGAGGAAACAGCACAGTTGAATAATTAAAAATGCAGCATAGAGAGGCTCTGATGCCGAAACAAATACTCGTCAGCAAATTTCAAAGAGCCGATGAAAAATGAAAAACACACACACACAAAAAAAGCCAAGCGACACCGTCTCATTTTTTCTCACATCTTTTTGAGAGAAAAGCGTTTTAGTTGTCTTTGTGTGTGTGTGTGTGCTGTAGGTTGTTTGGAAGAGAACGCCTTCTCTTTCAAGGGGGGGGGTGAGTAGCGCACAGGACCCCCTGTGCGCTATGGGCTCACTGTCTATGTCGAATGGTCTCTTGACGATTTCACTATTTTGTATGTTGTTAGTACTCCCTTTACTCCGTGTTATTCTCCCCCTTTTCTTTTTCCTATTGATTCGTTTTGCTGTTAACCACCTGAACCTCCAAACTCAAACCACCTGGTGCGCCTCATCTACGCATGAACTCACTGTTTTTTTTTTCGTTGTTCGCATCACACCTATACATGTGTCCACGGCTCCGACCAAACATAATCGGCGCACTCTTGTAAGAGAAGAAGCATCTTTTCCCTTACGCGGACACTTCTGCCCCAATGTCCTCTACGTTCACCAGCTCCCAAGAGACCGACCACCTCTCGCCGGTCGCTGTGTTGCAGGCTTCACATCCTGACTCCGCGAGTATCGAGGTACCTTGCGAGGTGGGCGGGAAGTCGCAGTCTATGACTCCCGATGGGGCCTCTCAGCGGCAGCTTCAGGGTCCGGCGGACGTGGCTGCAGCCAAGAGTAAACTACCTGTGTCGGCCGCGAGTAGTTCCGCGTTGCCGCACAGCCATGGAGCTTCTTCGAGCGTTGACCAAAGCCGGAAGGGGGACGGCGCTAGTGATGACACCCCAATCTCACATTTGTCGTGTCCGGCGGCATCGCTGGATCGACCACGTGACGATGAATTCGACGCGCTGGAGCGGCGGGCTCGCGTTGTCCTGGAGACCATCGGAACTCAGGGTGGGGTTCAGGGGTCGAACCTGGGTGAACATGTTGAGGTTCTGCAGTCTTATCGTACAGGATGCCAGGAGCGCGCCATGTATCGCGAAGCGTACCTTGTGCACCAGTTGCTGAGAAATCTGCGGTTGGAGGAGGAGACTCGACACCTGCGCGGAATCACGGAGAAGCAGATGGAGGAGCGCCGCATGCTCGAAGAGGCTCACCGCGAGGAGTTTCGCCAGTTCCATCATTCATGGAACGCCCGCATTGACGCATTTGAGGAGGAGCAGCTGGAGGCGGAGATGGCGCTACTAGAGCGGCAAAACGAGGAGCTTATTCGTTTCCAGGAAGAGATGCGGGAGTTCCAACCTCGCGTACTCAAGTACAGCCGCTCGCTGATTGAATCTCGCCTGAAACAACAGACGCTGGCCAAGCAGCAGGACTACGTGAAGGCGGAGGCGGAAAGGGTGAACGCCGAGGCAATCGAGGCAGCCGACATGGAGCGGTTTCAGGCCACCCGCAGGGATATGTATGAGCGCCGCGAGTACGCCTCGCGCCATCGTCATCAGCAAGAGCTATTTGCGCTTCGATCGAAGATCGAGAGTCGCCGGTTGTATCTCGAGAGATACCGCAAACAGGAGCTCGACGTTCTTTTGCAACGCTACATCAACAGCCGTCGCTCCATGGAGTTACAGCAGAACATTGTGCGCAACAAGACCGGCACTCTGTTGCTGAAGCATGCGTGCAATATGAAAACGGACAACAGCGGAACGGCGGTGCTGGTGGAATGCGCTGAATCCGGCACCTTTGGCTCCTCGGTTCAACGACGCTCGGTTTCACGAGCCCCGCGAGTCATTGGGCCAATTGAACAGGGCGGCCGTGGCGTGTCGCCAGGGGGACAGAGTGTAGAGCGCGCGTGAGGGGTCTTTATGTGCACTATACTTTCTCAAGCAGCGTTCATTACTTTCTATCAGTGGATTTGAAAATTTGCCATCTACTTTTTTTATTTTCCAAAGCTGCGTTGACAGTAGTGTTGTTGTCGCGCAATGCATTACTCACGATGCCATCGATTTGGTTATAGTGGCACACGTTCGAGTTGGTTAATCTCCTTAGATGTCTACTACGCTTTTTTTTCCCCGAGGGCGGTTCCCCCACAATACCGCTAGCTTGAATGCGCGCTGTCCACACAAGTGCTGAGGCACCCACATGCAGTCAAGTTCTCATTGTCATGGGTTTTCGTGGGATGTGCGGGAGCGGTTAGAGAAAGAAAACTAGCGTGATGCAACGAGTGAGGCCACGCGGGAGGGGGGTGAGGGGCGTGTCAGCACCGCAATACATTTTTTTCTTTTTCTTTTGTGCTGGCGTTTTGTAGCGCTGGAAAGGGCACCTCTCATGCCGCGTGTTCGCATAAGTGTGTGTCTATATATGCATGTATACACACGTGTACGTTGAGTGTGTGTGTGTGTGTGTGTGTGTGTGTGTGTGTGTTTGTACATTCACTTCCTTTTTACTTTGTTCTGCTCTTTTAAGTGCGTTCATCTGCGTTGTGATCATGTACATTTCCCTTTTTTATTTGTCTTCCCCACCCCCCTCCCCCCCCACCGTAGGGTTCGTTTTCGTTTACACTCTTTCTTTTTCCTCTTCTTTATGCGACTGTGGCCGCACACAGAGTGTCGCACAGCGTCACAGATGAGCGAGCCTGTGTGGAAGGGGCAGGCATGCTCGAATGGCCACCCGTGGTGCGGCAGAAAGCAGCGTGGGCTGATTTGTAGCAAACACTTTTCGCTTCCCACGTCAGCTCATGCAGGGCGCTGTGCGTTGCTATGGGCACTTGTATGTGCACGTGTGTCGTGCTCTGGCGATTGTGATTTGTGGCCCTACTGATTCTTTCTCCTCTCTGGAGAGGACCTTCAGTTATCGCGTTGAGGTCACCCTCGCTCACTCACCTACGCTCTCCCCCTCCTCCTCCTCCCCCTCCTCCTTTTTGTTGTTGCATGCAAACTCTATCTTCTTCGTTTTCTTTTTCAATTTTTTTTTGTGCTGAAACTCTTCCCTCCCTCGTCTCTCTATTATGTATGCACATACATACATACATACACACACACACACACACACACCTGCGCTGCCAACACGAACCACTTCCGCATACCCGTGAGAGATTAAACGGGGAAAAAGCGGGAGGAGAACATAAAGAAGCCAAGTGAAAACACACACACACACACACACACACACAGGAACACATACACACATACACATTCCAAACACAGTGCGTGTTATTGCATTGTGTCGCACATTTTCCCTGCCCCCCATAACACTAACACATACAGACACGTACAGACGTTCCTACACCGACCCGCACACACGGGCACCCTAATTGACGCATCTATTGACGGTTTCGAAAAACATCTCCCCCTTTTACTAGAGAAAGACCCAGGTTCACATACATAATGCTGGGGACGCTGTTTTTCGACGAGTCGTGCGTCGGCACCGCATTCCGGGCACGCGTGCGTGATCAGGCTGCGCCCTCGTATCAATCCAATGCGACCAGGCACAATTCGTGGAGCACCGAAACTGCAACTCCGCAGCCGCACGACTGTATAGCGCGCCTGCACGACGGTGGTGGTCTCGCGCCGGCGCATAGTTGCGTGTTTAGCTGCCGCGGCGAGGTAGCTCTGCCGTCTATTCAAGCCTCTTTACTCTGGTGGCTGGACGCCGACGCTAGTGTAGTGCGGCTTCTCGTTGTGAACGACACGCAAAGCAGCGAAGCCGCTCGAGGCTTCAAGTCGCGTCTCTTGACCGTTGAACTGGCGGCCGCGGCTCCTAGCGACCTGGTGGCATGCGGTGTCACTCGTAGCTACATGGGAGACAACGGCGTTTCAGTTGTCTGGGTGCATCGGGGCTTACCTGGAGAAGCCCAAGAGGAGCTGCTGTGTCCCGGGTTCGTGCACGTGACGGTGCAGCGTGACGTGGACAACACAGGGTACAGCAATCTCCTGATCTTCCCAGATGAGCGAGTGGTTCAGTGCGCGCCACTGTCTTGTGTCCCGCGCTCTTTCTTTCAGGGCGCTTTGGCAGGCAGCGGCAGTGCTGCCTGCATCGTCGCGGCGCTGCCTGACGACGTAACGCCGTCCACAATCTCCATTATTGTGCTCACCGATGGCGCGCGTCTCTGGCGGGCTGAGCTGTTTGCGGACGGTACCGCGGCTGTCAGCGGGTTTCGAGATGAGCACCGGCGCAACGTGCTCCGGTCCTTGTGTGACTCCAACGAGGAGGTGAGGCTGCTCGATACGCGCAGTGTTGTCGCCGACCTGCAGCGCCTGGCGAGTTCGATGCCGTCGGTCTCGCCGTCTTCCGCTGATGCTGGCTCAGCGGAGTCGAGCGGTTCTGCTCGCGGGTCCACATGGATCCGCCGACTCCTGGATAGCGTCAGTCGCACTGGGGCAGCCACTGCTGATGGCAACGACAGCGCCGCTGCTGGCGTTCTGGAAGTGGCGCTTCCTGCTGTTGTCAGGAAGTGCCTTTACGTTGCCGTCACGGCTGTCCAGCAAAGTTCGCTTGTTGTGGTGACCCGATGGAACGGTCAGCTGGAAGTCTACGATACAGCCAACAGCACCCTGACGTTGGCTCAGGACTACCCTATTGGGATACTGCCTCAGTCGATTCTCCGCCCTGTAGAGATGAACATCTCAGGCCATGGAACAAGGGCAAACCCAGGGAAAGGTCAGTTGTGCGCGCTACCCCCTGGGCGTGTCGTACAGTGGGCCACACGGAGCCCATCGACGCAGCTACTGCACGTCGTCTCTTGCTGTAGCAGCGGAGAAGGGCCTGCCTGCCTCTGGAGCGCACTCCCCCCGTTGGCGCCGCCATCAAGGGTCATTGGACTCCAGCAAGCGGGCGACGCTGGCGAGGTTTTGGCCCAGCACTGTACGCTGAGCGTAGCGCCGCCGACGCAATCCAGTGTTCCGCTCGCGTGTGCAGTAACAGCAGACGGACGAAGAATGGTGCTCGTTAGTGACATCGGATCGGAGGAGGATGGGCACCTGCTCTGCACTCGCTCTCTCGGCGCACTGACGCTGCGTGGTGAACAGGCGTATGAGGAAGGAGTGGTGACGGTGGTGCAGGTTATGGAGGCGGCCGATGGCGCCGGGTTTGGTGATTTACTGCGTACAGGCCGCGTTCATGGGTATCTCTGCCAGGGGGCGCGCATGCAGAGCGTCGTCGCGCGGGAGAACGCCGTTCTTACGGTAGAGCGTGGCCCAAAGACGTGCCGTTTGTACTCGCTAGAGGGCGCTGCACCGGACGCGATGCGGCTGGCGAACGAGGGGGTCGTGGTCGGTGTGGATGAAGAGGATGTCTGCGTCATGGAGTCAGGCATCACTGGCGATGGTGTTGTCGCCACGTGCGTCGGTGGCGGTCTGCTGCCGTCGCATCGCGTGCACTACGTTCCGCTATCAGAGGCATCCCCGCTCTTGCCGGGCGCTGCAGCATCGGACGCTGTTCACGACGCGGAGGGCTTTTTGCTCTACTGGGAGGGGGTCAACCTTCTGCAAGCGTGCCCGCATGGATCTCGACTCATGTCGGATCTCCTGGAAGACGTGCTGCTCGCTGCGATCCCCATTGCACAGCTCGCCTCGCTACCACGATTTCTAAGTGAGGCGCACCTTAGCGGGCACACAGCGGCGTTGCAGCGAAGCTCAGCGACAACGAAGGCTGCTGCGCGCGCCGCCATTCGAGTGGCATTGTCGCCGGCGCTGACGGCCACGGCTACGGCTGGCGAGACGGAGCACGAATTCTACCGGTTTAGCCGCCTCTACGTGACACACGCCACGCTCAGTGAACTCCTGTCTCGCATCACTTTTCTCACCACCACGTATTTGGGTTGGCAGAACACTTATTCAGCTCCACACGCACTTTCTTCAGGTGTCGAGGATGACTGTGAATCAAGCTCAGCGGATTGGGTTTCCAACCAGCTCGTCGCAGCACTCGAAGTGCTGGTGGCGGCGTACCACGCGGTTCCCGCTGCCGGGGCCGATCTTATTCAGCTTGCCCTTGTCGATGGTAGCGTGAGCCAGCCGTCGTGCGACGCCCTTGTGACGGCGTTGCTGCCAACCCTGACTGATACAGCGTGCTTGGACGACGACGAGGACCCAAGTGCGGGTGGCTGGGAGATGAGCGCGTTATCTATGGTGCAGGTGGCTAACCGTTTGCTTCGCTGTGGCACTCCCTCCACGGCGCGCGCCTGCACGCTCTGGGTGAAACAACTTTCGCATCGATTTCCTCTTTTGCTACACTACCAGTTGCTCTCGCTGCTAGAGACAGCTGGGGCTTCTGCACAGTCCGAGCGTGTACTGGCGCTTTGCGAGCGCGTGTGCCAAGCACTGGCTAGGGAGGCTCCCGCTGCCGTCACAACCGCTCTTCTTTTGGAAGGCTTGCTGCTGACGGACGTCTCTGGCCCTGGTTCGGCGTTCCTCCAGGTGTCTGTCGATGAGATCGCCGCATTCCTGGCCACCGACCCTACTCTGGGGCCGAAGCTGTACGCGGTGGGTGTGCTGCGACGCACCACCGCGGTCGGTTTCCTGTACACCTCTCTCAGTCACACCGTCACTCACCGCTACCTCTACACCATGCTCACGGCATGCGTTGAGACCATCGAGCGAATGAAAAGGGCCCCTTCGACCACCGCTTCCGCACCGACTCTCGCTCCTTTTGGGCAGCTGCGTCGTGCGCTGGAGGAGTTGCAGGTGGACGCGCTGCTGGCTAGCGCTCTCGCGAGGGTGTCGGATGGTGATGTTGCAGGCTGCTTTCACGACGTGCAGACTGCGCTGGATTTCATGGCGCGCTATAAATACTCCCCATCGTATGCAGAGATGGTTCAGCTGATTCTTGGCCACGTTGTCGAGGCGGCTTGCGCGTCACAAGCAAAGATGAATGCGCTGCTGCGTGCCACCACCCTTGACGCAGCACAGCTGGAGGAGCCGTTGATTCTACGGTGGTACAACTACATTGCGCGTCTGCCGACCAAGACAGCCACGGAAGCTACCGAGGCGTTGCGGTACCGCGCGATCATGGGTTTGCATCGATATTTGATGAGCCGCCATAGCTACTCCCAGTGTGCACGGCTCATGTCGAATTTGGCAACGCTAATCCGTTGCTCGCCACTGCGCCGCAGCGCGTCTGCCAGGATATCGGTGAGCGAACTCGCCGGGCTTGCGCTGCACGCAGCGGAAATGATTGCGCCCTCGGCCCCAATGCCCGAGTCAGCGGCTGGCAAGCCAGGTGAAACCAATGAAGCTGCACCCAATGAAGTCTCACATAACCCAGCGCCGATAGGAAGTTCGCAGTTGTCACTGGGGTATTCATGGCAGGCGTCGACTTCGGCGTATCCGGCTTCTTTTGACTGCGATGCGTCCACTCTCGGTGCACCAGCACGTGGTTCTCAATGGCTAACGCGCGCCGACATTCCCTGGCTTCGCCGTCGCTTGTACCAAGCCCACTGCGAGCGCCAGCTGTGGCGCCGTGGCTGCACGTTGGATTGCACTGACTTGTGGGTTGAGGGTGCCCCAGCGGACGCCTACAGGGTCGGCGTGGAGAAGTTAGTGGCGGCGCTGATGCAGGCGCGACTCTGGCCTCAGGCCTTTCGCTTCGCCTGCCTCTCAGCTGTATACGACCCCTGTACGGTGCTGATTGAGTGGGCAGTAGACCTTCTGCGTGCACCACGAGAGTACAGTAGTAGGGAAGTCGCCGAGGCAGAGGCCGCGGACGCTGACCGAGCCGCGGCGTGGGAGGAGCTCATCGGCTACTGCGGAGAGTTGTCCAACCTCGAGAACCAGTTTTACGCGTACGTGGGCACTGTAACGGCAGCGTTGATGTGCGCTTACTCCCAAGTGCCTACCGCGCTCTTGGCAGCCCACCGCGCTGCCGACGCCTACACGGCCATGACAACGCTCTTCCACGTCGCTCTCATGCTGCGCAAGCAGGTGGAGTTGGCAGAGGTTGAGCCGCAGTGCGACGAAGAAGACACAAATGAATTATCATCGTCCTCCTCGAGCGGTAGGGCCAGAGTGGCAACGACCGGTGCCAGCGCAGGAAATCAAGGCGCGGCCTCTCTCAATGAGACGCGGTGCAATGTGTGGCGTGCTTGGTGTGCGGCAGCTGGAATCGGCATTGACGTACTCACTAAGAGTCGTTCATGCCACCCCGCTGCATCCCTTTTCCAGCGCAGAGTTGGCGCCATGATCGGCTCCAGCGAGGTGCCGGCGGCGGCGGCGACGTTCACGCAGACTGTCGCCTTCCCCACACGAGATTTTCCCGCTCTCTCGTCGGTCGCGCGCGTACCGTTTTCTGCTTTCACAGCTGGCGCGCTTGATCCGATGGCGGTGTTCGCGAGCGAGCTTCTCAGGATTCCAGCTTACCGAGCGTCCCTTCGCCTGGTCGAACAGGGTGAGGCAACGCTGCATCAGTTCCAGGATTTGATGAAGCGACCGTGTAGTTGATGGGGTGGCTGGTCGCTGTTGAGTACTGAGGAAGAAAAAGGGATTGCCATGTGCGACGGCGCTTTGCACAGGGGGTGCGCTGTCTAGTAGTGAGAGAGCAGAGATGTGGGGTATGCCTGTCTCTGCTTCTCGCTGCGGGATGGGCCCTTCTCAGACTTGTAATCGTCGACAGTCTTTGGTCTTGTCGCCGCTTTAACGTTGTTAGTAAGTGGATGCGTGGTTATGTTTGTGTGTGTGTGTGTTTCGAAAGCTGTCCTCGTGCAGGGTTGAACGCGCCGTGGAACTAGCGAAGCATGTTTGCAGCGCCATTATTGCGAGTTCGGTCCATTCCCCCCCCCCCCCCCTCCCCCTCCCCACGCTGCGCTGTACATCTTTTTTCTCCCTATCGTTTGTAATTCAGATAGGGTGTTCGCTTCTGTGCTGGCCTGACTGTGTGAGGACCATAATGTGTTACGGCTGGTGTCGGTGCGTGCTCGTGTTCGCTCGCCCGCAGTCCGTTGTGGATCGGCCACTTTTCCTGTTTGTCGTTCATCTCTCTTTGTTGTTGTTTGGTTTTAATATTTGGGTAGTGGCAACTCATGAATTAGGCGCAGTGGCTGCCAAGCTGAACGCGCTTTGATGAGCGGGGGTGATAGTGTGCCCCTTTCGCCTACACAACGAGTGTCATGGAGTCGGCCTCTATCTGACTTCGCCGCATCGTCTCACGCTGGGGCAGCGTTTTACTTGCGCAGTGACTCACCCCGGGGTCATGTCAGACCCCCCCCCCCCCAGGTTTCTCCGTGCATTTCTCTTGCCTACCCTCCCGCTCAATCTACGCATCACGGCTTCGCGAGGTCGGTGCCTTCCATGCGTGAATTGCGCCCGCTCCTCGGACACCGCAGCCCACAGGCACCAGCTCGCACACTTGTGCTGTCCTCGCCCCACCTTTAGTCCTGTTTTTATTGCATCATTCAACTCCGATAAATTTGTATCCCCTCCTGCCCCCCCCCCTCTCAATACACATTATACACACACACACGCATACACAAAGTCGTCTCTCTCTCATCTTCAGGGGGGGCGGGCTCACTGAATCTGGAGAGTTGTTCATCTTCCTTCTCTCCCCGCTTTTTTCTTTCCCCCTCAAGTGAAGCGGAGGGCAACACAAACCTGCTCGAGAGGCGTGAACATACAAGAATAGAAAATTCCTGATCTTTTCTGGTGGCGTGCTCACGACAACAACAACCCACCCCCCGCTTCAAGCCACCTACCTTCTCTCCAAAGGTAGAACACAGCGCACGCCAGCATTCACCTTCGCGGCCATCATTTCTAGGCGTGCTGCCGTATCCTTCTTTTTTTTTTACCCTTGCATTTGTGCACACTGCTTCCCAGCGGAACTGAGTGAAAGTGAGCAATGAAGCGCTCTCGCCAGGAGAATCGACGCCTAGGCCCCGCTGCGGCCGCCATGCGTCGCCATGACGTGTACCGAGACGGTCGTCAAGCGGAGGAGCAGGTGAGCATCCACAAGCTCTTCCGGGACGCAGTGGCGATGCAAAAGTTTCACTCCCCAAACCAGTCTGGCGCCGGGGCCCGTGTGATGATCCACAGCCGCGAGGAGCTCGCTTTGTATCGCCAGAAGCGGCGAGCAGAGCTGGAGGAAAGCGTGCGGCGCGGCTTCAAGGCGATCGGCAACTGGATCCGCTACGCGCGTTGGGAGGCACAACAACGCGATTTTGACCGCATGCGGGCTGTTATGGAGCGCGCAGTTCTCGTGCACGGCGGGAATCCAAACCTCTGGCGCGATTACGCAGAGCTGGAGGAGTCCAACGGATTCATTGAACATGCTCGCCAAGTATGGAGCCGCGGCGTGACGGCGCTGCCGTCGAGTGTGGACTTGTGGGTCAAGTACCTTGCCATGGAGCAGGCCGTGGGCCGAGATCAGCGAGTGCGAGACGTATTTCATCGATGGCTAGCAGGTGACGCCGTGCCGCCATGCGCATATGAGCTCGCCGCCCTCTACGAGGCACAACAGCAATGTCAGGTTGGCTGCCGCGATATCCTCCGCCGCTGCGTCGAACGCTTCAACACACCGGAAAGCTGGATGCTGTACAGCGCCACAGAGCAGCAAGTCTTCGGCGATCGGGGGCGTGCTGTGAAGGTACTCGAGACAGCAATGCAGGCACTTCCTGACGAAGCCCTCTGGGGGCCAGAAGAATGTCGAGTGCCGCTCGCACTGGCCGAGGCACATATCGCTGCCGGCAACATCACTCAAGCTCGAAATCTGTTTCACAGCGCACTGGAACACGTGGCGGATCATCCGCCATTACTTGACAAGGTGCTGGCGTGTTACAGCCGCTTTGAGCGTCTGTGCGGAGACGGTGCACACTCTGACCAAGTGGCACGACTACGCACTATACAGCTTTATGAAGGGCGACTCCTCAAGAATGCAAATGACCTCGACGCTTATCTGACGCTGTACTCACTTTACCGTGATCAGGAGAGCGAGAGCCGCCTGTGCGCAAGCGTTTTAGACACCAAAGCGTTGACAACTGCGAGCAGCCACGCTGAGCCAACGTCAAGGGCTCTGGCCATCTCGCCAGGGACCCCCATGTCTCAGTCGCGACAGATCCTCGAGCGCGCGCTCCAGATTACTGCTCGCGGCCCGTATTGCGCACAGCAACGTGCCGTACTGGTGATGGAGTACGCACGCGTCTGTGAGGCGGATGGCGAGCTTGATGCGGCCCGTCGCATCCTCGCACAGGAAATCAAGAACTTTCCTTTTGAGGCGGCGCTGTGCCCTCGGCTGTGGGTGGAGGCGTCGGCAATAGAGGAGCGCCACGGCGACCCCGCTCAGGCGCGCCGACTCTTGCGCGCCGGGTCTCAAGTGACAAAGGATGTCCGCCTGTTCGAAGAGGCCATCAAGCTTGATGAACGGCAGCGAGACGCGGCTATTGAGGCAATGCACACCGCAGCGGGTGAGTCCGCGCCGCCATCGGCGAACGAGGTGGAGGAGACGTGCGCACCGTACGTGGCGGAGTTACGCACAGACTACCAAAATGCTATCCAGGCTTTCCCGTATAATGTGCAGTGGTGGCTGCGCTACGCGAAGCTAGAGGAACAGCATCAGGAGGTTCCCCGCGCAGACGCGCTATACAGCGCCTGCATCCGTACCTTCAACAGCGAAGCTGAGCGGGTCACATCCTTTGCGCAGCGCTACGATCTCCTCGGCCACGTTGACACCGCTTGGGCACACCGGATTCATCTCCACACACGGCGAATCCGTGCCCTGCAGCGACAAGTGACGCGGCGCAAGGGGGGCGCCGCAGGCGTCGAGACTGCTCAGACCGAGTTGGCGACGCTGCACGAAAAGGTTTCGTGCTTGTATGCATCTCTTCTGCAGGACGTTTGGAACGCGTACCGGCACGAGGCAGTGACGTGGTTTTCACGGTACTTCGAGGCTGGTGAGGGCAGCGGCTCTGGTGTGCTCTCTGGTGCCGCACCGAAGACGCTATCCTCGTCCCTTTCGCCGGCTACCGCGCGTTGGTCAGAGGCGGTGGAGGCGGTGGCGGGGTACATGGGGCGGTTGGGCGCAGGTAATGTAGACCAGGGTTCACCACAGGGTCCCACAACGGCTCTCCGGTCGATACTAAAGTCAATGGTTGAGGCAGAGCGTCACGCTATTCGCCGATCCCTTGGCTGGACGGAGCAGACAACACAGTTCGACACCGTGCAGAGGGCGCGCGAGTGGGGCGAACTGCTGCTGTCGCCGCTCCTCGATGAGTGGAGCAAGTTTGAGCTCACGCACGGTGGGTCACTCGAGGCGGTTACGGCAGCCATGGAAAAGCCCACGAAGCGCCGCACACGACTCTTCAAGGCGCGATCGTAACCAAAGTGCCAAGGAGGGGGTGGGGTGAGGGAAGCTAGTGCAGGCCTAATGATATCACAGTGGACTATGGACAGACGTGTCTGCATCGGCTACACAGCACGTGTGTCGGCCTGCCTGGATAGGTGAGGTGGTGCCTGGTTACTAGGTTTCCAACCAGTATGCCAGCGTCGTCTTGTAGCTGTCATTACTGACAGCACGTGCTGGCGAGAGGGCAAACGATCGTTAATGAAATATACCGAATACTCTAAAAGAAGAGTGGGATCACTTGGTTGGTGTGTGCTCACTCTATCGAGAGTCGGCTGATAACTACCATCGCTGTTCCCCATGGCGGCTGGATGCTGACCGCTGCGTGGCCATGTGAAGCCGCTTCTCTTCAAGTTGCCGTTTCCGACGCTGGCTCGTCTTTCAAGAGTCCCTGTGTCGAGTGGAGGGGGAGGGGGACTTTCTTCCATTGAAGTGAACGCCTCGGCTGTGAGACCATCGTTATCTGCGAAGTGCAGCCAGTGAGGCAAATGAATGTGCACGTGTCTCGTTTATGTTTTATATATTTCACTTTTCCGCACCCTTTTTTTTCCCATTCCCTTGCTTTGTGCCAGCTCCTGCGGCCGCGTTGGATCACTTCGCCTATTCTCTGCAAGAATCTCACAGTGCACCAGTCCACGAATTATATATTTACGTACAGATATACATATATATATATTGCTCCTTTTTTTCTCCGTTGTGGTCAGCGGGGGAGGGTGGACGAGTGGGAAGTGAATCGAGGTACTGGGGACCACAACTTCCCTCTAGGCCTTCCGGCTCGCTTGTGCGGTGAGAGGAAACCACGCACATTTCATTGGGCGGTGCGACTTTAATCCCAGCGCCGTTTTGTTCAGCGAGTGTACCGCGTCTTGGCGGGTGCGACCCCGCGGACGCCTTCGCTCTTCTGCCAGTTCTCCTCCCCCCCTCTCCCCTACCCCGGGGGTCTTCTGCTTGGCAAGTGCATTTTTTTGTCACCACTTTCACCAGCTTCCCGTTTTTCCTCCTTTGGTTGGGGGGTCTTCGCTGTGTCTCACAAGCACTGGCCCACGCCTTGCCCTTCTCCCTTCCCTTTCATGTATGTGTGCTTGTTTCTGGGCTAGATGTTTTTAATTTACCTCTCAGCCCCCCCCTCCCCCTCCCTCCCGGCCTTCCTCTTCTCCTTACCTTTCTGTTCCTTTACCCACATCTCTGTATCATTTTCTTCACTCTTCACTTTTTTTATGTTCTCCGCTAGAAAGATTCTTGTGTTTCTATAGTGGGCTTCGCTGCTGCCCAGCAACACGGAGGTGCTCTTCCTCCCCGAGGCTCTACTAGTATACCCACACTGGATCTCTTGTTTTGCTTCCCCCCTCCTTTCCTCTCTTCCCCGACTGGTTAGACACACCGGAAAACATGAATCGCACGGTTTCTGAGTTGGTGCCGCAGCACGGCCCTTTGCCGCACATGGGTCTTCTGCGATGCCAGGTGGAGCGCCGTGGTCGTCACAGTCTCAAAGGTTACCGCAAGCGCTTCTGGGTCGTGGATGAGCGCAACGGACGGCTAGAGGTGTACAAGAATGATCAAGAACACGTGCCCATACAAGTTTACCGCGCAGCAGACATCCGTAATGTAATCTACGCGGATGACAAGCAGAACCGCTTCTTTGTCATGCTAGTGCAGACACGCGGATCGCGCGACATTAAGTTCCGTATGAGCAGTTTTGAAGAGCGTGAATCCTGGTCCAGAGCGATAACACATATAATGGACGCATACTCGGCGATTAACAAGCACAAGAATGTACTTGGCATGGTCCTGCGGCGCGCCAAAACGGTGTCGGAGGCGCTCGGGGTCAATATCTTGATTGACAGCGGGCGCTTGCTTGCTGAGGTACCAGAGGACTTGCTCCAGTACGTCGCTGAAGCTGTTGACATTGCCTTGGCCAGCGTCACGACAGTTGTGCGTTCCCTTAATGGGGAGGGATTGGACATGCCACGAAACTACATCCTTTACGTGCACACAATCACGGACGAGACGCTACTGCCCCAGCGCCAGGAAACAAAGTACAACCCAGCCGTGCGAACCATGACAATGAGTGTATGTCTTATGCGGGTGAAGTCAGAGCGGGTCAGCTTTGTGGTCACGCAACCAGATGAGGTGTTTCGGCTGGTGCAGTCAAGCGTCTTCCGAAACCCCGTGATCGAGGGATGGATCGAGAAGGAGCCGAATTGCGCACGAGCGTGCGCTGAAATACAGGATTACCTCGGGCTGCCGGCGGCGCGGCGCAGCTGGATCACGTTTCAGTGGGGTCAGAATGTCAGCAACGGCGCCAAAGTAGAGGCCTTTTTGCAGAGGTTCGTGACGGTGGCGTTTTTTGAGCACGCGCTGCAGAGTGTTAAAACCGCTGTGGTGCGTGTGGAGCGACTCATCGCTGACACAGATGGGCAGGCCGTCTTCGATACCTCTACTGCGAGCTTCCCTGCTGCATCAGGACGAGACGGCGGGATCGCATCGTCACACACTACCTGGCGCCCACCAATGGCTTCTGGCGGAGCCACGCAGTTGGAGAGAATCTTCGGTTTAAATAACAGCGCCACTCAGGCGACAAATTTAGCAGGCGGCCTTGGCAGCTCAACACGTGGTGGCGGGGGTGGTGGCTTCCACAGTCACGAGCCCTCGAACGGAGGCGAGGTGAGCAACTTGGCAGGTGGCGCTGCGGATTCCGAGCTCGCCATTCAGCTTATCCGTGAGAATGTGGCAGGTTTGTGCATCCAGCTAGAGAAATGTGTTGTCGAGAATGGCGCCGCACCCCCGCCGATTGTGACGGTGCACTCATCTGAGTATGAGCAGCATTGCCGGCCCGCGTTCTTGCTGGTGACCAAGTGCCGTCGCGTATTCCCTCGCGAGCACAAAACGACGGACGATGTGCTGAGTGACGAGCTGTACGAGGTTGCCTACAACGCCTTCCTCCAACAACGGCTCAGTCTGCTGCGGACCGAGCTGAATAACATCTTTGAAAAACAGGTGAAGGTGGTGATCATGTGGGATCTCCTCTTCCGCGCCGCCGAAGACCTGAAGATCCCGGTCGGTGTGGAGGAGTTGCCGAAACTTCTGCGGTACGTGAAGGGTGTGTGCCTGTCGAGGCTACAGCACCTTGCCCAGGTTCTGCGCCATGCTCACTCCGACGTACCCGGTCATTTGGAGGACCACGACTACCTGTACAACACTTTTTGCAGCTGTGTCGGCACCGTCGTTGTGAACTTCTTGCCGTACACGGTGACGAGTGATGCGAGCGTCTTGGAGCCGAAATTGCAGGCGGGTGTACTCACCGACACACTCTATTGCACGAGGGAGGAGTCGATGCCAAGTTTAATGGCGGCCCTTGGACACGTCCATCGCGGTTGTGCCGGCAAGGGGACACGTATTTCGCTGGCTGGGACGGGCTTTGACAGCGTTCTCCTGTATGCGGCGGAGGTGAAGCTGGGCGCGTGGTGCGAGGGCTACTTTTCCAACCCAGAGCACGTGATTTCAGACCAGCGACGCCAATTTCTGGAGGACGAGTTCGACAGTGACACGGATGGCTCCTCCGTCGAAGTGCTGCAGGACCCCGACTTCGGCGAAGCGGTGGCCTACGAGCGTAGCGCTGAGATTGGATTGTTGACAATGCAGCGAGTTGTGAACGCGATCTATGATTCGCAGCACCGGGCGCCGGTGGATCTAAAGATCGGGTCCGAAGACATTGTGCGCGCCATCCACGCCTTCGTATCCGCCTTTGGTGATGACAAACGGCCCAGCAAACATGATGTGGCGCGTGTCCTCATCATCAATCTTCAGCGCCTGCGCCAAATGTATGTGCGCGCAGTGGATGACGAGACAACGTCGTTGTTGACGTTCTCGCAGGCTCGCCAGCTCCTGCGCGACTTTTGCGAGTACAAGATGAATGAGCAGTATATTGATGTGGCGTTGCGCCAGATTTCTTCGCTGGGGACAGAGCCACTGTTGCTGTTCGGCGCTCGTCGAAGCTGTCCCGAAGGCGATTCGCACGAACTGGCGCAGCGAGCGAGTGGGGAGACTCGCGTCAACGCAAGGGACAGCGGTGCCCCGCTAGCGGAGACTACAGCGCCTGAGCAGTGTCTCCAGACCCACAATACAGAAAAAACCGATGCAGACCTCCTAAGTGGAACAGAAATCCACAACAAGGGGCCAGGGCCCAGCGAGAACCGATCTGCTTTAGCACGGAATGGGCTGTCGCAGACTAAAATGCAAGTCAACGCCTCCGCCGCCACCGTCGCCCGCTTGGGGGAAAGCCTATCCAGCACCTCAGCGTTAATGACGCCCGCGACGATGCTCAGTCACCAAGGGATGCGCCCCCGCCTGCCCCCTGCGATGACTGACGCCTTTGATTTTACCTCCGTGTCGTACGTAGCGTTGACGGAGCTGCTACCGCGCGAGGCCCGCCTGGCTCGTCTTGCGTGGCGTGTGGGATTCGTCTTTGGCCTTGAGAACACTGGAAAGTCGCTTATCGTCGACTCCATACGCGGTATCGCCAGACCGACGGTGGCGACGGTGGGCCTCTCTCAGCAAGTCGTTGCCTTTGATGAGTGGGTGTGGGGACTGAAAGAGCTCGGCGGCCGTGAGAGTTTTCGAAAGAACTGGCGCTATTACACACGCCGCATTGAAACCATTCACTTTCTTATGTTTGTTTTGGACGTTCTCGACGGGCAGACCCTGGGTGAGGCGCGGCAGTACTTGAGGGAGGTCACGTCCTACTATAATGGCGCGCCTCTGCTTGTCGTCTTCAATAATTTCCGTGAGGGACACCGGCGCTTCGACATCACAGAGTTCGAGTCCCTCCTCAACCTCGATAAGCTTCGGAAGCGACACGGGGCTGAGGTACTTTCTTGCGTGTGCGACATCACGGTGGTGCACTCGAAGAACCGACGGCTCCCTCAAACTCTGAGCTCTGCGCTAAGCAGGCTTTCTAGCTTACTCATGACCGGCTCAAAAGACAAGAATTCGGAAGGGGGAGAGACTCCACAGGTACCGAAGGTGAACACTCCCGTCTCGGCAACCGTGGTGGATGGAGCAGCTGGCGCCGCCGCAGCTGGCGCTAGTGTAGCGCTCTTGATGTAGAGCACCCTGACTGCAACCTAGAGTGACGCTGCTCTTGGTGCACCGATGTTACTCCCCCCTTCCTTTCTGTCTCCCACAGGTTGTGTGCAGCTTAAAGTTTGTCGCGCACCCGAGAGTCGCCGCAGTACGCAACGATAGCTTCGTGGTACGTAACGCAGCGAAAATTCCCTCCTCACTCCCCGGTGCTGTATCTCCCCTGCCCATGGATGACGCCAGTTTGTTTCCCGCTCGCTCCTTCTGCATGGCCGCGGTCATACACACAGAAATCTACAATTGGACTCTTTGGAGCCCCCTCCCCCTTTTTTTTTTGCCCTATGGCAAAGAGGCCACAAAAGGCCTTTGAAGGAAGATCGAGACTCTCTCGATCGACAGAACAACAAGTGACTTCTAGGCTGAACAAGTGTGACTGAACACTTGAGGCGAGCATTTACGCCCGATGCGTGAAAACGCGTGCGCGTGTGCGTACGTGTCCAGAAAGGCGTACATCCCAGTGATGACCTCTCCTGCTCTCTTGCCCAGCTGTCGCAGGGTGCACTGCCGAGAGGTCTTGTTCCTCAGTGCGTGTGGACCTACCTACCCCCCCCCCCTCTTCCCCCCCGCCAATGTGCTCTCTTTTTTTTTTCTGTGCCTCTTTCCAATATACGCACCTTCCTATCTCACCTCCCTCACAAATTGTGTCTCGGTCCTACACACGTATCCGAGCATGCGAGCCTCCCATCACGCGCACACGTTCCACAACCTTCCGACCAGTACAGGCATTCTTCTACTCTTTCGCTTTCTCCGAAAACCGCTGTACATTTTGCCGCCTTTACTTTTCCTCCTCACCGCACTGCACTCGCTTCTTTGTTTGCGATACCAACACCGCGCGACCACAGCCTCATACACACATGCACTCGGTGCAGGTCTCTGTGTGGCTCACCCTGATGCCCCTATGTCAGGGGTGAGCAACCCATCTTGCTTTTCATTCCTTTTCACGATGTTTCTCTCGCTTCGCGAATCGTTCTTCTTTCCCGTGCTTCCGCGATCTCTCTCTATCTTCTCCTCTCCCCCTCCCGCTTTCTCATCCGGGTAGTACTCGCACTTATTCGTTGACTTCCCATGTTACTCCATTGATGCACCCCACCTTGCACGCATTTTCACGATGCGCATGTCTGCATGCTCGCTAACTTGCAATGACACGTTTCTTTTTCCTCTGTGTGCACCGATAGTTTTTCTTCCCCCCCCCCCCCCATGCCTCCTTCACCTCAACAGCAGGATCTCTCGTTTCACTCCGTCTCACAAATTTTTTTTTTGCAGTTATATATATATATTCCAATGTCTCATTCCAAATTCTTGAATACATGTTCTACTATATGTGTTGTTTTTCTCTTCTCCGCGGGATGAAAGAGATGTGCGGGCTGTGGTGCTTCTTTTTTTGTTGTGCTTCTCTCTCTTCACACTAGCGTAGCCTCGATTAGGGTTGACCAGGAACGCGCGTCGGTGTGTGTGTGTGTGATCCGCAGTTGCCCATTTTCCATTTCGCTACCTCCTCGTTCTGCCATCCTCTTCTTCCCACAAACCCGTCAGTGCAACATGTGGCACTATTTCCTGCACTCGACAAAGTGATGAGTCTCTCACGCCGGAGATATAAGGCAAAATCACTCCAATTTTACATTGTGTGAGGTCCCGCGATCTTCCAACTGGAGATGTCCCCCCCCCCCTCCCATTTTCTCCGGACGCTAGATGCAGTCCGCTTGGATCAAGGCGCAGTATACCTTCAAATCCGTTTGGGGCAGAATTGTACAGCACCCGTCTGAAGGGTGGGGAGGGGGGGGCAAGGAAGACGAAGAAGAGGGCTAATGGGTCTTGTTCTCTGCTGATACTGCTGGGTATATCGCACTAGAACACCAGTGTGTGCTGCGTGTGTAGTGACCGACGTGGATGAGGTACAGTTTTACACACATGCCCGTGTTGACTAGCTCGTGACCTCCTGACATGTTTCACTGATTGCGGGAGCGCATTAGAGTTTGGTGTATAAAGTTGTTTTGTCTTCACTGCGCTGGGGGTTCTAGTAACCTGTCCCTCGGTGCACACAAATGGATTCTTGGAGCCGTCTCTGATGGCGGGGCCATCTCAGGTTTCTGCAACCGACGGGGCTCTGAGGAAGGTATGACTATGGATTTTGACGACCCAGGTCCGGCCCCGCCCCGCGCGGCGTCAGTGCTCTCCGTGGTGCTGCGCACGTCTTCACCGTTCCCTTCTTATGAGCGAAACGGCTAGTGTGCGACTGGACAGCCTCTCACCCAGTCTTGACTTTCTATTTGTGAGGAGCCTGAGCCGCCTCGAGGGGAGATGCACCGCGAGGCGACCGGCATTAGTAGGCCTGGTTGTGAGGGGAGTGGCCTGCGCAGCGGCTGGACAGCACTGGAGGTGGAGGCCGCGTTTGGAATACTGAGGCCCCACTGCTTGAAGCCTCCCTACCACTTGCTGGGGGCACGCTGAGGTGGGCTTGTAGCAGGTGGGGTTGAGGAATACTCTACGCATGCTGTGTGGCAGATGAGAGAAAACGCTGACGGGAAATGACTGGCAGGTTAACACCGAGACTTTTTCATCCTCACCTTCACCGTTGCCCTTACATTTTTTTTATGTGATACTACCTCATAGAGCTTGCAACTAACGCATTCATTTCGAGAACCTTCTGCGCCACCGTACACTGACCGGCGCACACCACGAGGGCATCGTTGTTCCTTTTCGTTTCTGTTCTTCTGAAATCACCTGCCGGTCGCGCAGCCCGTTTTTTTCCATTTCACAGAGAACGCTCTCCCCCTCCTTCCCCAGGAGAATAAAAGCAAAGTTTTTTTTTTGGCTAGCACTTTTGTATCGCGTCTATTCATTTTGTTTAATTTTCTCCTCATCGGCCAGTCCACTGCTGTTCTTTCACCGAAAGGTAGTGTTGGGGGGGGGGGGGGACGAGACTGCCCGGCATAGAGCCACCTCGATCGAATTCCCCGACCTGCTTCTCGGTCAAGGTCTCAAGAGCGGGTATCTTCTCCGGAGTGACAGCAGGAACACACGTTTCCTTTACGGCAGGTTTGGCAGCCATACTGTCTTGCCACTTTGCGAAGGCGGAGGAAGAAGAGCGGCACAGTGTACTGCCTACCTCTTCTCCTTAATTTTCCATTTGCAGTCACACACACACACACACACACACACACACACACACACAGCCTGGGCGGTACAAATGGCTTCCCATGCTGGGTCAGCGGTCTCACCGCTCCCGTACGGTGCGTATCAAGGCAGTTTCCGTGGCGTGGTGGCGTGCTCCAACCGCGATGATGGCTACTTCAGCGGCGAAAACAACTACGTGAACATGCTAATTTACACCGGGTTTCGCTACCAATGCGTCGAGTACGCGCGACGCTTTTTGCTGCTGACTACCGGCTGCCTCTTTGACAGCTGTGGCAGAGCCAGCGAAATCTATGCGATGAATCACATCACACACGTGGAGACGGGGGCGCAATATGCTCTCCACCACCACCACAACGATGGCACGGCAACGCAGAGGCCAGAGCCGGGTGATGTTATCATCTACCCATACCACCCAAAGATGACTCCGTGGGGACACGTTGGCATCATTTCCTTCGTTGACGATGGCCGTGTTGGCATTGCAGAGCAAAACCAGCACTTTGGCTCCTTCGTCTCACCGGATGAGTCGTACCTCAACGGAGAGCGGTGTGTCGCACGGTATGCCACACTCCACCATGACCAAGTGACCAATACGTGGCGCATTGAGGAACCCGGCACGCTGCCAAGGGCCCTGGGTTGGATGTCCTACCCTGATGCCCCCACTCGCGAGAAGATCCACGCGCCGCTCAAGCCGCTTCCCCACGCAATCAAGGCGCGCTCGACTCCCTTCGATCAGCACGACCATCCCTTTTTCACCCATTACCACCTGCGCAGCGGCTTTGACATCCCCAGTGGCTCCGTCGAGCACCTGTATGGTCTGCGAAGCGGCGCCAAAGAGGCCTTGGTAGGAGCAACGAGCGCCGTCGCACGCGTGCTTCGATTTACACTGCAGCTTTTTTTCAATCGCTGTCGCCTCGGCCCCGTCTTTCGCGCGCTGCCTGCAAATTCGCTGAGCGCTCACCCGCCGGAGACCGCTGATGCATGCATCGAATCATGCCCTGAGCTGGATGCACTCTTCAGGGTTCTCGCCCAGGAAGACGTCATCGACGCAACCGAATCTACTCCCGACCACCTGCGACAGGCTCTCGCATCATACTTCAATATCCCAATCGAGTGGATTATGTCCATGGAGCGGGAATTCGCGAAGGGGGAGGCGCACATGGCCGCAGTCGTAAGCTTTTACCCCAACATCTCAACGGACTTGGTCGACGTTGAGGCGTTTCGCGCAGCACGCCGTAGTTGGAACACAGAGGCTGCATCAGCTGTAGAGAAGCTGTCCCTAGCTCCAACCCAAACCGGCACCCGCATTCCTGACGGGGCGACCGCCGCGACTCCACCGGTCACGATAGAGGAATTGCCATTCAAGAACCCCCATGACGAGGCGTGGTGCTTGGCGGGCGTCAATTTTGGCAATGCGCGCATCATGACAGAACTGTCGCATCTCAACGGGATTCAGCCGCAGATGACAGAGGCTCTGGCGCTCATGGATCCCTCCGTTCGCTGCCACACGTCTGCGCAGTACTCCACAGACTTTGCCGGCTACCTCAAGTTCGTCGAAACCGTCTACGGTCCTCGCACAGCCTTTACGATTGTCCTGAGCGACGAACACCCAATGGATGGCTTACTGCGAAAGATGGTCACCATTGTGCAGAATTTGTGCGACCGCGTCAAACATCCAATCCGCGTCGTGAATGAGAAGGACCTGGTGTTTGTAGATGGAAGGTTACAGATCGCATCGACAGAGGCCTCTCCAATGGCTGACACCACACCAAGCGAGGCGCAAGATGTCAACTTTGTGTATATGCTGTGCGAATGGTCCTGCGTCTTGGAGAACAGAGAAACTAACCACGCCGCTTTGTACAGCGCTGCTGTTGATCCCGCATCCGATGTGGTCTTCGCAAAGCCGCTGTGGTCATACCTCTGCACCGGGGCACTGAACGTTGACGACGCGGAGAGAACGTCTCACACTCACTCCCGAAGTTCCGCCTCGGTGCGGTTCTTTGATGTTTGCCGACGTCTGTATCGGCTGGCGTCGCCGAAGCCGCCGGCAGAGATGCGGGACTTGGAAGTGCTCGAGTACATTGATAGCTGCCGCCGGATTCACATCGACGCCGAGACGGTGCCTGTGTACTCTCCCGTTGACCTCCGTTCCGACTCTCTCATGATTAACTTTGCGTGGAGCTGCTCCATGGGACACGTCGGCGGCGCTCTTCAGGTTGACGCAGAGAACACTGGCGCTGACCCTGGCCACCCGGCTTCCCTCTTTTTCATGTTTTCAACCGACGTGTGACACTAGGCAAAACATTTTCCTCCCCTCCCCCTACCGACAACGAGGGCAGAGCTTCTAGCTGTGTGGGGATGGGGGCTCGATTCCGATATGACTGTACTACAGCCGCCCGGGGCACGTTGATCGACTTAGGCGTATTGTAGCTTGTGTGTGTGTGTGTCTTGTGTCTGAGTGTTCGATATTCGTGGGAGGTGTGTACGTCATACAGATATCCCGCATCTTTCTTCATGCTGCGCGTATGTGTGTGTTTGTGTGAGTGCACGTGTGTGAGCAAGTAGGGGGCGTTGGCTCATTTTTTGTGCTCTTCTTGGGTATTTCTTTTTGCATCCTTCGTATTTCATTTCCCTTTTAGGTTTGCAAAAACAAGACACACACACACACACACACACACACACACACACACACACACACACACACACGGAATAACACGAGCCATATACATTGGCAGCGGTGCACCTATGCATCAATGTAGAGAGCTAGTCCTGCTCGCCGCTTCTTAACGCTCCTCACTAACCTTGCTCGTTCGCCTAGACTGTCCATCATATTCCCCCCCCTCCCCCTTTTCAGGGAAGAGCATCATCATTGTAACTCCTGGGGTTTTCCCTTGCTACAGAAATTTCGGCTCGCTCACCAGGTAGAGCACCACTGAATGTTCCCCAGTTTTATTCAGTGGAGGTGTGCTTCGATCTTCAGATCGTGTGATATAACGAGAGAGTTTGTGCTCGGGGCTGTCAGTGCAGAGGACGAAAAAAAAAAAATAGCAAACAATACTTAGCCGAGCGCGCCCAAGTCCAGCGAGTTGCACAGAGTCCATTTGGCTACTTTGCGCCACGCGCTCACATTCAGCATGCAACGCACGCCGTTGCCCGACCCTTTTTTTCTTCTATTTGAGGGCTCCTATGAAACGCTTTCTCAGGAAAGACATTTTGTTGGCTCACCTCATTTACCGTCCTCTTCTTTTTTTTCCTTATTCAGTCTTTAATTCTTCTGCTAGCCACGCCAAAACGCCGAGAATGTTTGCTTTGGCTGAGTCAGGCAAGAGCGGATCTAGCTTCTACCTTGGCAAGAACCCGTCGCCGGAAGCCTTCGCCAAGTATGCCAAAAAACATGACATATTTCTGCATCCTAATGTGGCCTTTTTCGTTCCTACCAAGACGATGGGAATGGGTGTCTTTGCTTCCCGCCCGCTCCCCGCTGGCACCGTTGTAGTCAGCTGTCCTGAGACTTCTGGGGTGTCCCCATACATGAAAGAAGTGGCGACCTCGCCGTGTGTGGCTGTATTGCATGCATGTCCGGCTGCCATGGAGGACGCAACACTTTTCGATGTCTTGGTGCTCATGGCGGAGCTAGGCCGTGCAAATTCGCCCTGGCGGCCGTGGTTGGAGGCCTGTCCACGAATGGAACATCACTTGTTTGACCTTTGCCCCGCGCAAGCGGCTGTACTAGGGGTGGAGAGTGTGATGGGTAGCGAGGAGAGCGGTGTTGCAGAGGCTTCTCGAGCAGCCGGAGAGGCCGCAGATGTCGCTTTAGCGATATTAGGGTTGGCTGGCGTCACGGGTTTATCGCAGGCGCTCAGCGATGTGCGTGTGGCTCAGCGGTGGACCTCCGCTCAGGCCATTATGGCGGCATTCCCGGACGTCTGGCCCGCCAGCAAAGTCTCTTTTGACCTCTTTTCAGAGGCGCTCTCGCAGGTTTACTCGCGAAACTTTCACCGCGAGGAGCTCCCAGGACGAGAAGGCCCTTACCTTCTGCCTGGCCTTGACATTTTGAATCACTCATTCGCTGCCAATACCAACTTTGAAATCCGTGGTGGCGGCCGCAAACACGGCACCGCTTTCACTGTCGTCACCACTCGCCCCGTTCAGAAGGGCGAGCAGGTGTATGGCTGTTACGGCCGCATCGGAGCGGCACGCTTTTGCGTCGAGTTTCAGTTTCTCACCAAAGCGGTGCTGCAAAATGACTTTGTGCGCTTCTCGGCCGCGTCGCTGGCCACGGTGGCAACGTTGCTGCATTATTGGAGAGTAGCGAGGGAGGCACCGGGGTTCACTGAGAGCTCGCTGGGAATTACGGCGTACCTCCACATCTGCGCAGAGAGCAGCGGATCTGAAGCGGGGACAGGGACACTTGGGTGGAAATCAGCTTTCTTTGGTGGCGACTCCGCGGCAGATGTCGGGGCTCGTCACAAGGAGATGAGGTGGCGCGTCGAGCGGCTACAAAGACTGGGACTCTTGTACGATGAGGGGCTTTATGTGGTACGGCCATACGCGACGTGGGAGGCGGAGGAGGCTTCTGAACCGGCGCCGAGCTTTCGCTGGAGTACACCAGCCGAACACGAGGAGGAGGTGAGGCAGCACAGTCGCGTGCTGGCTGCTACGGTGTTCTTGCTCACCGCGCCCAAGAGCGTGTACGAGGATCTTTATCATCGCATTACTGTCGACTGGGAGCCACCACAGTCGGCGCAGGTGTCTGCTGTAGTGCGAGATTTTCTGCACATCAAGATGATGGCTGCGCAACGGCAACATGATGCCGTCTGTAGTGTCTTTGGTGCCTCTTCTCGTGATGTGGTGCGCCGCAAGCTAGTGCAAGATGTGTTGATCTCTGAGATGGAGACCCTGCGCTACTACGCTAACGCTTTTGTCTGAGTTGCTCGGAGTCACAAAACAAAACAAAAAAGGATGAACGCTGTGTGGTTCCAACAGTTGAATGCGCAATGCGTTTGGGTGTGGGGCTCCATGAACGCATGCAGCCGATTTCATTTGCCGCGGCAAAGGCTCGCTTACTGACTACTCTTCCCTCGGTTGCCTCGCTAGAACATGTCGGGTAGACGCATATTTGTCCCCCCTTTGCGTCCCATAAATATAAATATATACATACATTATATTTACTGGCCCCTCTGCTTATGTGTTTCTGACGCGTGTATGTGTGTGTGTGTGTGTGTGTCTAATGAGCTTGAAGAGAAATAAAAATTTAAACAACTAAGCGCGTCTACACTTTGCATTGGGCAACAACAGCAATCACGACCAGCGACCTTCTCTCTCGCTCTCTCTCTTTTTCATATCCATTCTGCCCCCTTTTTCTTTGGCACCCACTTTTGTGTGCTGCAATGGCGGCAGAAAGCGCATGTGCCTTTTTCCCTATGGGGCAGCGAGGGGGTTGCTTTTTCTTTTTTTTGGTCATCCTCTGTTCCATATCTGCAGTGGCCCACGACATTTGGCCATGCGTCTTTCCTGCTTTGCCCCCTTTTCCTATTTCATTGCACTCTACCTCACTCTCATGTCTTTGCCTCACCCTTGACGCTGATGTGTATGTTTTGTGCTCAGCCGCTCACGTACACATATGCGAGTACGTGTTCCTCCCCTAAAATAACGGGGAAAAAAAGAAACGGAATCAGCAAAAAAAGGGGGGCCACATTTGAACTGAAAATTATTTCGGTACCACGGCAGTGTGTCAATCCTCCCTTCCCGGTGTGGTGCACCCTCGACACAACTCGCGCCATCTACAAGATTTGACATGCCATCTTTTATGCACGCCAGCGAGGCATCCGAAAAAAGGAGAGGTCCACTTCACACCCCTTTCTCTCTCTCCCCCCTCCCCTTATCGTGCCCCTCCCCCCCCTTTCTGCTGCATATTCGTCGGAAGCATCGCCTTCAAGCTTGGATGCATCAGCACCGCTACCCTTTTAAGCACAATTCATATACACACACACACACTCGGCTATAAAAAAAAATTTGTGCTTTTTCCAGAATTTTTCCAAGCAGGGGTTTCTCCACATCTACGCTTCTTCTGCTGTCGCACCTCTTTCTTTATCCCCTACCCTCAGCATTTAGGTTGTCACGTCCAACTGGAGGTTCGGGGAGCTCTGTTTTTCTCTCCTTTCGCAACATCACCCGTCTCGCGCGGAATCCCTTCTCTGCCCCCCCCCCTCCTTCACCGTGGATTCTCCTTATCTGTTGCTGCAGTTTTTTTTTTTTTGTGACGTGGGCGCAGATCTTCTGTATGGACCTTTCTCCCTCCCCCTTTCCCTGCTCTTGATTTCCCCCCTTTTTTTTTTTCTTCCCTGGACGTCTCTCCATTCCCTCCTCTTCGTTTTTCGATCGCGTCTCGAATTTGTTACCTCCTTTTTTTTCCCTCTCAAAGAGGGCGTTTGTGGCGTTCTTTCCCCTTTGCTTGCTTTCGTTCTTGGGTGAATGGATAGGCCTGCAAGAACCTGCAGGGCATGCAGACACACACACACACACACACACACACACACACACACATACACACATACACACGAAGAGGCCGTTGAGAGGAGAGGGAGTGCAGGCTATATTCACACACGAAACAAAATCACACAAGACCGACAGTGTCAAAGAGTGCAGACCAGAACCGTTATTGCTGCTCGCGTTAGTTTTTCTTTTTATTTTCAGTGAAGTTATACGCATCTATATTTGTACTTTTGTATTACACGCTCGGCTTGGCTGTAGTCAGCCTCATGGGCAAGCTAATCATCACCGTTCACAAATGCAAGCTGTACCGCCCTGTAAGCAGTGGCAACTTCGTTGTCAATCCACGCGTCACCGTCGTCGTCGATGGCACGTACAGATTTCAGACAAGTATCAAGAAAAACACCGTTTCCCCAGAGTTCAACGACTCTTTTTGCGTTGGTAACACTCATCGGCTAGCTGTGATCGAGGTGTCTGTGTACGATGTGCAGGAGCCGTCCGGCTTGGTGCTGCCAGGCATCGGCGTCTTGACAGCAAAACGAGGCGTGATGCGGGCGCTCAGTTCTATCGGCACAGACGAAGGCGAAGTCACTGGTGCTACCACATCGAGCTCCGCGGGTGGTGATGGTGCCATGAGCAGTAACGGTGGCGCATCGTCGTCGTCTAGAGCACGACAACCGGTGCTGTTGGGGCGATGCTACATTTCCATTGAGCGTTTGGTGCATCATGAGCGCAAGCGCAGAAAGTACTACCTAGCCACACCACTCCCATCCGCGTTTGCAGCAGCATCGCCTGGGGGTAACGTGTTTTCGGCAGCAACCCACATCGACGCGAGCGAAGACGCTCTCAGCACGTCACCATCTGCGATGACGGCAGACGTCGGCCCCTCTCTTCTCCACCGAAACACTCCGCCAGGCATTGCCGGCACACTCATAGTTTCTCTCGAGTCCGACTCGCTTGGCGAGCCGCCGTCCCAGCTACGCCTCAACGAGGAGCTCGAGGAGGCTTATGTGCAGCGTTTGCGCCGCTTTCTGATATGCTACGATCAGCCCAAAGTTGCTGTGCTGGACGTGTTGATGGCACACGTGCGTGACAGCACGGAGCGAGGCCCTCATAGCAGCAGTGGTCACCGTAATAATGGGAACAGTTCCAGTAGAGCGGAGTTGTCCGCTAGAAGGGGGTCCTTCTCGCAGGCCAGTAAGCAGAACCGATCAAGCGCCAACTTATCTGTTTGCAGCGTCTCCACCCTACAGAGTTCCGGCTTCGAAAACGTCACATCGCGAGGCGGCATTGCGTCAGAGCACCAAGGGAGCACGCGCGGTCGCGAGGTTTTGCCGGCGACAACTTCATCGAATGCCTGCCCAAATGTCATCTTGCCGCTCCATCAGGACGGAAGCTCTACCAGCGGCAGTATCTCGGTTCCTCTTCTCGGCACCACTCTCTTAAAGCGCACCGTACGCCTTGGTGGCCGCGCAGAGCTCACGGTCGAGCTCCCTGAAGGAGCAGAAACCTTCAAGGAAATGATGGAACGACTTTCCAGCGAGTACCACGCGAGTGAGCCGGGCGATTTTCGCGTTGTGCTGCGCGCGAATGGCTGTACGAACATCGACAAGGACCACTGGAATGAGTCGCTGCTCGGGTCCGACGACGTCTTTGTCATATTCCGAAGCGAGGCGGAGGAGTTCGAGACGGACGCAGCAAAGCTCCAGAACACAGTTATTTGGGCACAATCGAACATCATCACCATGGACGTTGTAAATCCACATCGCTTCTATGTGACAGTCATACTTATGGGCCGCTGCGGTACCAAGACGTACGAAATCGGTCGCTGCTGCGTGAGTGCGGCTTCGCTCTCACAGGGGCACGTCTCGCGCCGGGACATGTTTCTGTGCATGGGAGAGAGCGTTACGCAAGTCTCGGTGAATGGTGTAGTGCACCTCCTCATGCGACCCATCAACTTCGGTCTTGCCCCGTGTGATATGGCCGAGAGTGTCGACGGTTTTTACGACCGACTCAGCCGCTTTTTCAAACGGTACGATCCTTTACGGCTGCCGTTGGTGGACGCCTTGGCGCGATCTCGCCTGCATGGGCTCGATGCGTACATGAAGGAATTGGTGGACTTGTACGGCCGTGAGCCGGGTACCGCACGCCTGCTAGTGACTATCGATTCCCTTATCTCCCTACGCGAGACAGCCGAACTGGACCTGAGTGGGCAGGAGGTTCGCGTCTTGCTCACGATGGGCTCCTCCAGCGTGCGCACCAAATCATTTCCTGTGTGGCAGTTCGCGCCGACAAATGTGCGAGAAAATTATTTATTTGACGTGGTGAGAGAGACTGACCTCATTCGAATCGAGGTTGTAAACGCGCGCGAGGATCAGATTGTCTACGGCCGCGTTGACTTCAGCTGCCTGAACACGCAGCGCGGCACCACGAATAAACGCGATCTGTACCTCATCGGCGAAGCCGGGACGCGGGAGGCTTACTTCAGCGGTATCGTGCGCGTGAGCCTCTACAGCGATGAGGTGGGGCACAACTACGAGGTGGACGCGAACCTTGAGGAAGCGTTTGCCGGACGGCTGCGCCGCTACGTGTACCGCCGCATCCCGGAGAACCTGCACCGCGTAAGCTTAGCAGTCGCGACGGTGTTTGACATGGAGTCTTTCATTGCGCAGTTGGCTGTCCAGTACGGTGACGAGGATCCCACTTATGCTCTCTTCTTTACCCTCGTGGGATGCCGTCAGCTGCGCTCTAGGTTTGGCGGCATCAACCCTTACGTCGTCGTGCGTATGGGTATTGACGCCTATCAGACGAAGACGGCGAAGGCGACTGAGGAGCCTGACTACTTTGAGTTCTTTCAATTTTTCTACGATCGGCCTGAAGACATGTTTATTACTCTTGTGGTGATGGATCAGGCAGGTATTGGCAGAGATAAGGAGGTCGGACGGGCGGTGATCCCGCTGGCGAATGTGCAGCCGTCACGGGATTACAGCGATTGGATGCCGGTCCTAAACAAGAGGAAGGATGGCGAAGTGCGGAAGGTAGGCACGATCGGGTTCAAGTACACCGTAGTTGACCTGAACCTGGTGGACCACACCCGGGCTCGCCTTATGAAGGAGCAGTACCAGAAGCGAAACGCACGCGCGCATGTTGTGATGAGCGGACAAGGCGAAAGTGAGGGTGTGGGTACGGCTTCACTAGGGGCCGGCGACGTTGACGTCCCGAACCCATCTTCTACTGTTGCTCGATCCTGGGGCACCTTCAAGAGGAACCTCCGACAAGTTTCCCTCTCAGCGCAGTCGATGTTGGCGGTGAGCGGGCCCAACAGAGGCACTGAGGAGTCTGACCGCTACGAGCAAACCATGAACGAAAACACGAACCTCGTCGAGGCGGGGATGGAAACAGGTTCTTTAAAGTCTGCCCACTCCACCAGTCCTCGTGCGCCGACGATGAACCTGATGGACGGTGGCATTTATTCTGTCGAGGAATTCTGCGCCTCCGACTTTAGCCCACTAAACTCCGCAGCGCTTTCTGAGACGGATCTGGACGCGACTCCCTCGCTGCAAATGACATACCGGGCACCGACATACGGAGCGGATACGTTGACTGGGGTTTGCTCACTCCCCATGGACGAGGGCAGGAGAGCCAGTGCTGACTTGACGCGGATGCGATTGCGCGTGCGCTTACTGAGCTGCAGAAACCTCTGCAAGTCTGGGCGCAGCATGCCGAATCCGTATGTGTTGCTTTCTACCATCTGCGAGTCCCATCAATCTCGGGTGCAGTTCTCTACCACGGAGCCGCAGTACAACGAAACATTTCAGTTCATTGTCGAAGACCCAAGCATTGACTACCTCTCCATCACAGTCCTCACCGACACACCATACGGGTTGAGGAAATTGGGGCACTGTACATTGTCTATGCGCAACGTGCAGTGTGGCACGATGTGCACGCGGTGGATGTCCCTGGTCGTCGATCCCTTTCAGCCATCGGCGATGGAGTGCGGTGCCGTGTACCTCTCGCTCGGTGCTGTCCACTTCGGCATCAACTGTCCTCCCTCCATAGAGGCCGAGAACCGCTTGCGGGAGCAAATCCGCGAGTACCTTCGGCACCACGCGCGGCGGCAGCTCCACCGCTTGGAATGGTACGTAGGAGAGTTTTCACAACTCGAGAACATCTTGCTTGGCGGCTGGTTCCACAACACTGGCAACGATGCCGGCGGCGATGATACAGGGACGCGGGTCGCCAACTTGGAGGTGACGGTGCTGGGCATATCGCATCTCTATTCCAGTGGTTTTCTCGCCGAAGGTAGCTGTGTCGTGAAAGTGAAGGTGGGTGGCCAGACGCGATCCAAGACAAAACCCATTGCAGGCTCCCGGGGCAACTTTCCCGCTCCGCAGTACCAAGACCCGTTGTGCTTCGCCGTGACGGAGCCGACGAGGACGCTCGTTCGACTGAGCGTCATATTGAATGAGAAAACGAGCGTCGGCGAGTGCTATGTGTCCTTGGCGGATCTGCACCGTGGTGTCGCAAAACAGAGAACGCTTATGCTGGTGATGGATTCACGCTCCTCGCGCGCGGAGGCTGTAGGGTTCATTCACATCTCCATCTTCTGCACAAATTATGGGAGCTCGGCCCCGGAGCCGACGAAGGAGGAGCTGGCGCTGCACTCGCGCCTAACCCGCTTTTACTACTATTATCTCCCCACAGAGCTGGCGATGGTGGATGTGAAGTTTGCCACGATGCTGAACGTGACGGCATACTTGAACCGCATGGTGGAGAAGTACGGCCCGGAGCCAGGCGACTACCATCTCCGGGTCACGGTCGATCGCTGCCGCAGCCTGGTCATCAAGAATAACAACACACTGCTGCATGTGTTTTGCGTGGTTCGTATTGGGTTGCAGGAGTTTCGCAGCTCTACTGTCGAGGGCCGCAGCGAGTTTATCTTTGGCGAGAACTTCGACCTCACCGTCGGTCTTCCTCAGTATGACAAGGTGGAGCTGATTTTGATGCGCTACTACCCGTCGAAACAGGTGGAGCTGGGCCGCACGCAGGTGGAGCTGAGAGCGCTGAAGGTAGGGGAGAACACCATGGAACTGTCACTTGTCAGAGGCGCTGGTACAAAAGCGGCAGGTGTTTGTGGGGTTCTGAGGATTACTTGCGTCCCTGTGGACTTTGGCCGCGACAGCCAGACGCACGCCCGGACGCATTCGGTTTTCGCCTACGGCTTCGACGAAACCTTGGCGCAGACTACGTATCTCTCAGCCTTGTCAGCAGCGGTCGCCGTCTCGGGTGTGTCTCAGCACAACAGTCTGCCGGGCGAACGTGGAAACAGCAAAGAGCCGTCAGAGCGGGAGCACGGGATGCAGTCGTCATTCATATCACCTACGACGGCCTCTGTCACAATCGTTGGGTTTATTGGCTTGACCTTGCGTGATGCCGAGATATACATCCGCGTGTCGGGGCGCGACAGGGTGTTGCTCAAGACAAAGCCTATCCCGGCAGATCAACTAGCTGCTTTGGAGGCGAGCACGTCCACCTTCACGATTGAGGACATTGCAGCCAACTACGAGAAGGAGTACACGCTCAAGCTCGGGTTTCGGAAACTGCTCGGCACCGAGACGCTGTGCTACGCCGACTTTTGTCTCATGCCATGCCCCGCGGAGATGACGGTGGAGAAACGTTTGCGTCTTTACAACTTAAGTTCACAGTTCTTGGGCATCTGTCGCCTAAGCATAACACTGCCCAGTGTTCATTTGCCTTCGCAGAAGTGGAGGCATCTCTCACCCACAGTCTTTGAGCCGCTCATGGACGACATCGCGTCGCTGGTGGCTACTTACATGCCGAAGGATTTGCGGCTGCTGGATCTTATCGTGTGTCAAGCCCCAGACGCGCGTCGACTGCACCGCGCGCTGAGATTACAACTGGAGCCGACCGTCGTGGCGACGGTGTACGTGGCGATTCATGACGTTGACTTGCGCGCCACAGCAATACGGAATTTGTGTGTTGTGACAGCGTCTGTTGGGAACTTCACCTCTGAAGTACCGCGCCGGCAACCCGGGGCCCACCCAGTGTACCCGTACGGCATGACGAACGCAAACATTTCCAATTTGGACTTCCCGCTGCTACGGGTTGATATCAGCAATACCGGGCCTACCGACTCCTTAACTCTGTGCGTATGCGATCGCGCCTCCAAGGCAAAGTCGGAGGAGGTCGGCCGCGCTACTGTGTCCCTGAAAGCCCTTCTGAGCCCGGCGGTCTTCGACATGTCTGAGAAGGTACAGGTGCCCCTTGTATCGGTGCGCCGCGCTGCGAACCGCGTGAATGCGAGTTTGGTCGGCACCATCACTTTTAGTCTTATCCCCCCTGCTTTTGAGAGCTACGCCACTTCGGTGCGCTTCGCCTCGACCATCTTAGATGGTTTCGATCGTGATTACTTCCGCTACTACAGCGATCGTATTTGCCGCTTGCTGAGCCACTACGACGCGAACTCGCTTGTAGACATCCACTCACGCCTCTACGAGACTTACGTCTCTTGTCGTTGCTGGGAGAGCGGGCTGCCGGCCTACTTGTCCAGTCTGGTAGTGCGCTGGGGACCGGAGCTAGACAGCTTTGGGCCGCCGCCTGCGCTGAAGAGTCACGACGCCGCTCACCAGAGCAGAACGGTGGTGTCGGTAGTGGAGGAGAGCAACGCCGCAGTTTCGGCTGAACAGGCGCCAGCCCTCGCGCTGCGATCCGGGAAATGAGAAAAATTATCACAGCGTCGAGAGTTGAAAACTATTTGGGTGGCTGGGGGTGATCGGGCGGGGCGGGGTTAAAAAAAGAGGGCACCCCCTCTGCTTTGAAGGCGCAGGTTTGTGCAGTCGAAAAGGTAGAGAGAGAGCTTTGACGCTGAGGCAATGCCTGCCCCCCCCCCCCCCCGCTCTCTCCCTCGTGTTGGGCACTTACACCACTGCAGATAGGTGTCAACATGCCACGTACTGGAAGATCGTTTGGTGAAAAACTCGCTTTACATTGAATGGGTTCACAATTCTGTATTGGTGTCTGTCTGCGGTAGAAGCGGTGACTGTTGGTTCGCACATACATGGCTGCCTCGATGTCGTTGCCGGACTTTCTCTCCCCTTTTTTTTTTGTATGACTCTCTCCATCTTCTTTAGAAGGCGGTTGTATGTATCTTGAGGAGCGTTATGTGCCCTCAGACGGTTACGAGTGTGTGTGTGTGTGTGTTTTCCTTGACTGCATTGTGTGGAGCCCCCGGTATATGGTTCGGCCCTTGGCGTTATATTTCACATCGTCTGTTTTCCGTGCATTCAACCGATGTGGAAATGCGCTCGCGTCGTGTTCATGCGGGAGAGAGTGTACGTATGAGGTTATTGTTCTGCTCGTGGCGGCATATGTGTCTCCCCTTCCGACCTCTTGAGTCGCCCTCTCCCCTACAGATCGTTCTGGTGCTTCACTCCTTTCCCGTTTTTTTTTCTGTTTGTATTCGGCCAACGTCTGCTTTTAATGGGTGAGGGATCCCCCACTTTGCGTGAGATATCCTAGTTTTTTTTTTTTTTCGATTGCGCTGTTCTCCCTGATAGGGAGACCTCCCGATGATTCCGACAGCTCAACTGATCCCTGTTCCGCCTCTCCCTTCATTGGGGTGCCGCTTTTTTTACTTACACAACCAGTTATGTGAGCACCTGTGCGAGTGTTTCCAGGTGAAGCGCGGAACAAAAAACAGGTTGAAGCCATCATCTCTGCCGGAAGGGGGGGGGGGGGGCAGGGGAATCGCTCCATGACACACCAAAAAATCTCGAAAAATGTACGTACATCGTTCATATATATATATGTACATATACACCTGTACTTCCTGCGCCCCCCTTCGAAAGTGCCGTAGATAATTTGATTTCAATTTTGATTACTTTGCGTTGTTCATCTCTTTTTTTTTTCTCGTGGTCTTTGTCCTATAACACAACTTTCATGGGTGGCGGGCACACCACGGCATGATGAATTCGGTGTCCTGTGCTCATTCGTTTCCAAAGATGGGCAACACCGAATTCTCACGTCGTGGAACCGTCTCTGATGGCGGGCCATCTCAGGTCTCTGCAACCGACGGGGCTCTGAGGAAGGTATGACTATGAATTTTGACGACCCAGGTCCCGCCCCGCCCCGCGCGGCGTCAGTGCTCTCCGTGGTGCTGCGCACGTCTTCACCGTTCCCTTCTTATGAGCGAAACGGCTAGTGTGCGACTGGACAGCCTCTCACCCAGTCTTGACTTTCTATTTGTGAGGAGCCTGAGCCGCCTCGAGGGGAGATGCACCGCGAGGCGACCGGCATTAGTAGGCCTGGTTGTGAGGGGAGTGGCCTGCGCAGCGGCTGGACAGCACTGGAGGTGGAGGCCGCGTTCGGAATTCCCGACTAGTATTCCTGCAGCTGGTGCTCATCTCTACTTTGACACCAGGTAGTCAGCGTATTAGAGTCTGCCGTAGAGTGGGAGGTTTGTCTTATAGTAAACTGGACACTTGAAGGAAAAAATATATCTCTTTATCCACGGTGTCTGGCTTTTTACTTCACCACATGAGCGAGTGCACGCCTCTGAAGCGTTTCATCTGCTGCGAACATTTGTATGAGTGTGCACGCTGGGAGAGGGGTACTTCTCGTTCACTTTAACCCCCCTTCCCCCCTCGCACACACTCCGACACACGCACACACAGCACAGACGCACACACATTAGTCACATCATCTCTCCGATTCATTCGTGGTCAATTTTCGTTTAGTCCCTCTGTTTTCTTCTATGTATTTTTTTTGTGGCTGTCATTTCTTGTCAGGTTGCCCTCGACTCTTTCACATTTTTTTCCTCCCCATCTCCAAGCTTTCCCTCTCCAGAGAATTCGGTCTGCATTGATCTACACTCGAAAACCAAAAAACTACACATGTATCCAACAGGCACACAACTGTGAGCACAGGTAGCCGCATTCACTCCTTTGCTTGGGTCGTCACGACCACATTCACGTTATTATTTGTGCTTCCTTTTCGAATGCTCCTCGCCCCTTCCTCTCTCTCCCACCCCCGACACTCAAGCCTCTCTTCTCCCCTCTTTTTATCCCTTCTTCACCGCATTGGCACCTCCCCCCTTCCGCCCCCCCCCCCAACCACCGGAGGACCCAAGTGCATACACCAACTCAAAAAACAAAGGATCTCTCTCTGAGCGTAGGGGCACCTTGAAGAACTTTTCTAGCTCGTTTTTCAATTGTCTGATTGGACGCCAAGCCCTCAGCGCACCACATTGTGTCCACTGGGTAGGGGTCATATCGCCACAGAAGATTGGGTTTCAGGGTCTTTTATTTCTGTGACACACCATCCTCGCGGCTCCCGCCGCACAACAGAAAGTGCCGCGCACCAAAACGGTTACTCGCACTGTGAGGTAGTGGAAACTACAGAAGAGGTGACAACCCGTGCTGCTCCGGTGATGCAGGCATCTGTGGATGCCGCAGACTCGGGGCTGTACGAGCAACACTGGTCGAACGGCAACGGCGGGCGCGCACAGGATTCCCACCGAGATGGTCCGCAGAAGCACTATGGACTGACATATCACAGCAACGGTCATGAGCCACGCGAAAGCCTGAGAAAACTGAAACAGGAGAAAAACACCAGTGCGCGAAGGGCAGCGATGTCTGGTGCTCTGGCCGTTGACTCTTCCAGCCGCCATAGTGGCACGTCCAAGCGGAGCGGCCCTATTCCCGGCGGCAGCGCGTCATTCAACGCTACACCGCGCCGCCACAACACCGGTGTACGCTCGCCACGTGCCTCTCGTGTGGCACAGTTACCAGTCGATATTTTAATGTTGGAGGACTACGAAACGTCTGCACGCCGGCGCCGCAGTGCTGGACACCACACGTATGAGCAGGGCCCAAGGGACACGGTGGACTTTCCAGAGAGGCGCGGTGGTCGCTCGCACCATCAAGGTCGCTCTTCAGGCGTCCACGCGTCTGGCAGCGTTGATAAAAAAAAAGGCGGACAGGGCTCTCTTGTCGCAGCTGCGTCAGCGGGGACGTGCCATTTTCGGGTACGTCTTCACGAGTGCCGCGGCGTCTTTGCCCATTCGGAAGAGTTAGGCCGCGCTCCCCCTGCCGTGTACTTCGTCGTGCACACCACAGAGGAGCGCGGTCGCACTGCAGTGGGAGAGAATAGGAGCTACAACACCTTTTTCAAGGACGAGTTTATGTTTTCCTCAGTCGACCCTGAGCACGATGCGCTGGTGTGCACGCTGGTGTCGGCCACTTCAGGGCAAAGTTCAAAGGGCAGCCCCGTGCAACGGGACAAAAAAGTTGCGGAGTGTGTACTGGCGTTGCACAACTTATCGTGGCATAGAGAGCGGAAGGTTTGGGTGCCGCTCGTCCACCACCCCGCCACTCCACGGGCATATGAACAGGGCAAAGTGCTGGTGAGCATTTACTCAGAAGACTTCGGCTACGACAACGTGGCGACGGACGAGGAGGAGAAGGCGTGCGCTGCTGCCATTCACGAGAGTCTGATCCGGTATGCCCCAGAGGAGCTGCATCGGCTAGATTGGATGACAGCTGCCTATCTTTACAAGGGCCCCGAGGCTTTGGCGAAGCTCTGCGCGTCCTACCGGCTCCGCACCATGCAGCCTGTGCCAGTCCACGTGACGGTTCAGCGTGTCGACGGCTTGACGGACGAGATGGGCCGCCCAACGCGTGTTTCTGAGGTCTACGTTGTTGTCAGCGACGGCTGTGTAGAACAGCAGTCAAAAATGGTGCAATATCGCCGCGGCGCCATCATCAAAAGTGAATTCGACGTCACTCTAGCGAATCCGGAGGTTGACACGCTGAGTTTGATGGTCTTTGGCAATGGCCGTAAACTTGGCGAAGCCATTGCGGGGTTGACGAACGTGCAGGCTGGGAAGGTGAAGGAGGTGACACTGATGCTTGTGCGTGCTGCTGGAACCGGTGACGCCTCGAATGGCGGGCAGGTGACGATCACTCTTCAAACACAGAAGTACAGCAGCCCGAACCAAATGTCCGCAGCGCAGGAGGCTCGCCTTCGCGAGCGCGTGTTGGCGTACTTGTGGTGCTACCTTCGGGACGACTTGCATCGCCTCGACGCGATTGTGAGCGCCATCGACGATGAGGAGATGCACATGAAGGAGTGGGCACGCACTGTTGGGCCCGAGAAGAGGCCAAGGCATCTCACCATGAGCGTGCAAGGGGCACGAAATGTACATGCTGACCGCTGGTTATCGCAACGGTGCTACGCTCGCATCTCTGTCGGGCCTACAACGGTGCGAACGGAACTTGCGACTAACCGAAACGGTGCCTTTGTGTTTCGCGAGCACTTTAGCGTGTGCGTGTATGATCCTGCGCACGACGCTATCGAGATAATGATCGTCGCGGAGGGTGACCATGGAGAGCAGGAGGTGGGCCGTGTCTGCTTAGGCGTCGCCAACCTTCCGCGCCAGCGCGCCGTGGTCCGGACGCTTCATCTCGTCGCCGCTGCAACAAAGCGTGACGCTCACGTACAGGGTGAAGTGAACGTGGAGCTGGTGGCGGAAGACTTCGGGCTTACTGGCACATTGGCACACACTACTGCTGAGAGCGTTGGCTCTGCGTCCAGCCAGTACATGCAGCGGCTCGAGGCCATTATGCAGCGCAGCTCACCGGAAAGGCTCCACCGCGTGCCCTTTATGCTTGATACTGCACCACCTGGCGAAGCTGAGCGCGTCGTCGAGAATCAGGCAAAGCAGTACGGCGGCGACGTAGCAGTCGCTCCGATGACAGTCAAGATTCTCGGCGTCAAAGGCTTTAGGCCGGATGTGAGATTTCACGTGAAGGTGTACCTCAATAATGAGTCGATTTTGCGCACCAGGGACGTGAAGGGATCTGCGGAGGTCATCATGAACATCGATCACCGCAACGAGACGACGGTCCGACTGAAGGGGGCGGCGCAGGCTCTCATGATCTTCGAGGTTGTTGCCCAACACAGCATGTTTCGCAAGACGGAGGTCCTTGGTACTGTCGAGATAGCCTTGGCGAGTCTCCTACGTGGGGAAAAAAACGTGTTGTGGGTGCCTTTTTTCCGCCCCCTCAAGGAGTCAGCGTTTGACAGCAGTGAAAACAGCGACCACAGCTTCGTGCCATGTTTTTCGAACAGGCAGAAGGGCGCCATCAAGGGCAATCGCATGCCTAACTCAAGTAGCAGGGCGGCTCCTTGGCAGCCGCAGCTGTACAGTGTGGCACCAGGACGCCAAAGCGCTCCCACCCCCTTACCCGTTGGCCTGCTGGGCGTGGAGTTGCAGTCCGCTGCTTTTCCGGCGACCACCGTCACTGAGTTCAAGTTGGATGACGACTGTGGGCGGGTGGGTGAGTCGGCGCGAGAGGCTGTCACGCATGACGTGACATCGCTAATTGCCAAGATGAGACCGACCGCATTGTCAAAGGTGCAGCCCATGATTGCACAGTGCACGTCGCTCAAGGCTGCTCACGACGAGCTGCGCGCGGAGCTGTCAAGGTCACCTATTGCGGCCACTGTCTACGTGAATATCGAATCCGTGGACCTCGCGACTGAGGCCGGCAAATTGCAGGAAGCGCGAGGCGAAATTGTGGTGGAGGCCGTCTGCGGCAGCGAGCGTCAACAATCGCACAAGCGGATAGAGTTCGAAAACGACGCGCTCCACCAACGAGAGGTCTATACCCAGATTCGTCTCGATATCCCGGAAAGGTGTGATGGCGCCATCAACAGCCCCAGTGGACCTTTCCCGAGGACTGCGGCGTGTAACCAGAATGTGCCGGCCCTGGAGTTGCGCCTGGTTGGAGTGTACAGCGGTGATCGGGCGGCTGCGGTGGCTCAGGGTCCGACTGGCGGGGTTCTCGGAGGCAGCGCATTCGTTGCCGATGCTGGCCGTCCGAATTACTATGAAACTAAGGATTCTTCTTCAGACACCTCGACAGTCTCGTACTACGCGGGCGGTGCGAACAACATCAACAGTTATGTGAAGGTTCCCAAAGGCCACAGTCGACGGTGGCACATCAGCCACCTGGGCCAGAAATCCGCGGGGGGGCCGTCGGGGGCGGTTGTTGTGCAGCAACAGCAAGAACCGCCTCAGAGCCATCAGGGGCAGCAGTTGCACTCAAACTGCAGAAGCGGTGCAGCAGCGCCCTTGCCATACACCGACGACCACCGGAATATCGCTGATTCCTGGCGCCGGAACGATGGCGAGAAGAACGACAAGTATCGCGTCGGTGGCGGGGGCGGCAATCACCGATACCTCGACTCCTCGTTATCATCTCGCCCGCAGAGCTTCGTCTATGCAGAGAGGACGCTGTTTCACCAACACGCAGGCCTGATAAATGCGGCTATCGGCAACCAACAGCAAGGTAGCGCCGCATCCCCGTCAACCACAGCTGCGTCGGCTCTGCAAGCCCGGAGTGCGCCGTATAGAGGGGAGATCGGTGTCGTCCGTCTGTCCCTGCGCGCGCTCTTGACAAAGCCACTCTATAAGGTTGGCGACACGCTCCGCGTGCCGATCGTGGCACCAATGATTCCAGCCAAGCTGTCCCAACACTCGCGTCACTCTCCCGAGGTTAACCAGCACTGTATTGTCGGTCACGTTACGCTGCGGCTGACGTTGCCGGGTTTTGAGCGCGTTCCCAGTTCACTGCGGCTTGGCAGTCGCCACGGTATGTCGAAAGTGGTGCCGAGCTTCGTGCATTACTATGAGAGACGCATCGGGGCATACTTGCGGTTGCACATTGCGACGGATCTGGCGACCTTCCACTACAATTTGTATGAGCGAGACGTGGTGTCTGGGTGCTGGCCAGTGTCTCTGCCCAACTGGCTGAACACGCTTGTTGAGCAATGGGGTCCAGAGGTGGGGACGTTTGGACCGGTGCCCGCGCTCCCCTTCGACCCTGAAGAGCTGGAGGTGGTGCGGCATCGGTACAAAGCGTTGTGTTGTGAGCAGGCGTTGGCGCTGGCGCGCTCGGCGCGGTGTAGGCGAGGCGCAAGTCTCGGTGTCAGCAAAGAGAACAGCGCTCACTCTAGCCGAAGTCTGAGTCTTTCTGCCGTCTCTCGAGGGTACTCGCGTATGCGGGCGGAGGCCGCGGATAAGAAGAGGGGCATCAGCGCAAGCAGAAAACACGATGCCGTGGTGGTGCCCGTAGAACCAGTGTACAGCTTCTAGATCGAAAAGCTTGTGTCAGCATAGACTTACACACACACACACATTTATTTATATATATTTCCTCCAGTCCACGGTATGTTTCCTTTCAATGCTCGCGCTGTGGACGTGCTCTGCAATGAGCTGCCCATGTTGGGTGAATCCCCCTTCCTGCCCCGCCGCGGTGACGGCTCGCCGTTGGTTGCCTTTTTTCTTGATGTGTTCAAACCCCTTTCATCTTTTTCCTCATGTCTCTTTCTGTTTGCTCAGACATAGGCGTTGTCTTGCTTCTATCACTTTGTGTATGTCTCCGTGTATTTGTACGTTTATGCGCCACCCCCCCCCTCCCTCTCCCCCCCTCCCTCCCTCTCTCTCTCCCCTCAAAAAAAAACAAAATTTCCCCGTCTTTTGATTATTTTGTTCTGGAAGACTTCGTGTCGATTGAGTACATCATTTCCTTTTTTTTGTCTTTTTTCTTGTTTCCTATTTTTATCTCCCATATTTCCCCCCTCTTCTGTAGTTGTCTTTGATGCTGTTTTCCCGTGCGAGTGTTTGCTCTGCCGCTTCCATTCACTCTCCTGTGTTGATCTACTTTTTTTTTTGTTTGTGTGGTATTTTGTTGGTTAGTACTGCCGTTTGTTACCGATCTTACCTTCTGACGTCTGTGCGCTCGGATGCTTGCACAGTCCCCCCCTCTCCCTCCCGTTTGCTTGAAAGGGGGGGGGGAAGGAGTTCCCCAGATGTTCCTTGGTGTGAAACACGCTCACCCTCCTCTTCACACCTCAGACGTCACTTCGACTACTCCAGACGTTCTGCAAATATATCGGTCACTGGAAACCATTCAGTAGTCCAGTGGGGTAGCTCTCCAGTAGGGTGTGTGGTAGTGGTTGTTCTCGGCAAAGGGTAGGGGGCACAAAAAAAAAAGTGCATCAGTGCGACAGCTCAACGTCTTTATAACGGAGAGCTTTTTTTTGTCGACTTTTCGACCTCCCCTATTCTACGCGCACCTTCACCCTCTCTTTTCAACTCATTGCGTAACAGAGGTGTCTTTTATGGACGCACCCCCTCCCCCCCTTACACATACACATACACATACACACACACACACACACACACACACACCTCCGATAATGTTTTGTTGTTTTTTTTCTTCCCGCTTCGGTTTTAACATTTATTCCCGTTTTCTTAACCTCTGGACATCTCCGAGAGTGTCGATTGCACTCGTTTCCTTTTGACTAGCAGGCATAAAAAACCCCTTTCTCTTTACTGCCTTTTGGTTGGCTCTGTGTCTCTACTTGTGTGTGTGTGTGTGTGTGTTGCATAGGTCAGGCCTGTCGTGTACATCGCATCTCTTCACCTGCTCCTCACATCTCATGTATCTGTTTTTTTCTACTGTTTTTGTTTTCATTTACTGGTTGGCGTTCTCCATTGTCTGTGTCTACTGGGAGGGGGTTCGTTATGAATTCCCAGCCATTGTTTTCTCTCCTAGAAACGACAAAAACACAATGAGGGGACGAATTTTGGTGGGCTTCCTCTGCAGACGGCTTCGTGTGTGTGTGTGTGTGTGTGTGTGCACGCGCTCATTTGAGACACGTGCTCCGGAGCCTAGGACACACAAGAGCACCGATGGCTGAGTCCCAGTGACTTCTCTTTCGGCTCCCGTTTTCTCTTCCCCCAATCATTCGCTAAACTTCGATGCACATTACAAATGTGGTCTCTGCTCACCCCTTTCCGTGGCAGAGGTGCTCCGCCAGAATGGGGTCAGATGGGACATGTGGTGGCAGGTGGCGCTCACCCTGCTTCTCACGATGAAACCCTTCTCCTCGTCATCTGCCATTGTCACCCGTCCTACGCTCTCGCTTTTCCCCTTTGGTTTTCCCTTGGCTGATGCGGCACGGCTTTTCCACCACCTCGATAATATGCTTCCGCCTTTTCCCTCTATATATGTGTGTGTGTGTGTGTATCGTGGCCTATATCTTACTTTTGTTGCAGCATGTGCTTCATCACAACGTGTACCCCATCTCCGTGTATTTACGCGTCGATCTCCTGCTTTGAGTAGCCACATCTACCAGACTCTTTGATTTGATCACCGCTCCGGGTTTTTACTGGGCATTTAAAAGCGTTTTTTTTTGTTGTTGACAATAGAGGAAAAAAAAAGGCCTAAACAAAGGAGAGCAGCGGGAGCCCCCCTTATCATTTTCTTTACAGCGCGAGCGTCTCATTAAATTCGCTCGGTATTGTCACTCGTGTTTTTTTTTCTGTATATAGTCCGCACGTGTGTTGCGTTTTCTGTGTTGTGTTGTGCGTGCGTGTGTGTGTGTGTGTGTGGTCAGTATACGGCTCTCTCTTACAGACTAGTTGTTGACGACTCGATCCAATCAAAGCAGTGCATTATCAAGAGTTTTAGGGAGGGAAAGGAAATTCGAAGGTGTGCAGGCGGTGTCGATCGACCACTCTCTGCTCCTAGCCATCGTCGCCTCCATCTAGACGGCAGTTTATATATCTATATATATCTATATTTCCACCCGTAGAACTTCTCTCTTTCCATTTCACTGTACGATGAACAACGATGACTCTTTCAGACAGGTGAATGGGAACGGTATTGTGGCGCAGCACCTCAGTATGCACCCAAAGCTGATGACCCACCGGCGGGACATTGACTCCCCCGCCACCTTGTCGCCTCGGACGCTTCAAAGCTTCAAAGTGGTACCCACGAACACGGAATTGGCGGTAGCAGGAGTGACGCTGCAGGACGGGGTGGTGCAGCAGTTATCTGCGCGTGAGGAGATGAAAGGGTCTTTGGCTGGTCCGCGCGAGATGTCGTCGTCGAGGGACTCTAGCCGCCGTGCACCGGAGGCAATCGCTGCGGGCGCCGCAAACGTCAAACTATTGCTGAACAAAGAATCTAACCCACCCAGCATCACCAATGATACCCCTCGCGGGCATGAACCGCACAAACAGCAGCGTCAGTCAGCGTGCAACGTTCCCTCCAGCGGTGTTGCGCACCGTTCGGTTTGTGACAACCGCCCGCGTGAACTCATACAGCCTGATCAAGGGAGCACTAGATCCCTAGCAAAGTCGTCGTCGTCGAGGCGTAAAGACCCATACGAGCACGTTACTTCCGTCTTACACAGCTACTGCCACAACAACATTACTGCTCTCGAGGCACAGTACAAGGTGATGCGCAGTCGCTCTAACCCACCGGGCACGCAGGGAGACCTTTTACGGCCGCGTAACAGCGTATCACCCCTCTCGGTGGAGTCGGTGTACAAGACTTCAAGTCAGAGACAGCCATCTTTGCCTTCGGGGAGTAGGCTTCAGCGACTTTCCCCAACACCGTCTTCCACTCGCCAGAACTCTCCGCTGCCGCGATTGGTGGTGGAGGAGTACCTTCGAGGAGGCACGCCTCGCGTGGCCCTGGATGCTCCGCATATTCGTTACGCTGAGGCACTTTACAACAGGAGCAGCCGCCGCTCCTTCTCTGCCAAGCGCTTCTCGTTTCTGCACTCCGCCTCGAGCGGCACGGCAACCGAGTACGTCCCAGAAGTTGCAACGCGGATCCCAGACCGTTTCAAGTACGTTCCACCCACGGAGGAGGAACGGCGTATCCGCCGCGAAGCGACTCTGCGAGCCCTCCAGGAATGGCGGGAGCGGCACAAAACTCTGGACCGTAGAGGCCGTGGCGGCATGGACGTGGCCGACAGTGGTGCAAGAGTCGGTCTACACAACAACACACCAGCCCAGCACCGAGCACGAGCCCGCTCCCAGCAGCCGCCGCCTGCTTATTCGGCACTCTCCGCATCCGACGCGTCATCGGAGTTGCGGTTGCAGGATTTTGGTGAGGCGGCGGCTGGGCCTCCACTTCAGAGCTTGCCTGGCGACACCACTCATTCTCACTCCGCCCAATCGAGGGATTTTTCCACCCCCTTCTCAGCGCGCCGCCCAATGACGCCGAGGGAGGCCCAAGGTGTGTGGGGCCAGAGCGAGGACGGCTATGCTCATGAGGATGCGGGGAAGTGGGAGCAGCTCCCAGCATCTATGGGAAAGCGATCTGGAACGCCTCGTAATCGCCGCTACCGGGGTGCTGTGTCGCGTGAGTCGCCCCGTAAGAGTCGAAAGTCCCTGCAGGCTTCCTCCCGTGGCGAAGGCGGTGCGGGCTCGAATTCTTTCCACCGAAAGCTATTATTTGACGTGGCTGCACCCACCGTGTCTGTTGCCTAACGTGTCACCGATGCTGCCCCCGCACCCTTTGCCCAGGAGATGAGGACACAATGAGTGATAGACGAGGGATATGGAGGAGAAGGCATCAGACGTGTATCTTGGCGTGTGCCCATGGTAATTCCTTTCTTCGCATCCGCTGTACCGTTTTTTTTTGTGTTTTACTTTCGCAGGTTCGGCAGATGACACCTTCATTCAAGGGCCTTGTGTGTTTTTTCCGCTTCTTGATTTACTTTTCTTCAAGAGAGGGGTGTTGTGATAGTGGTGGTAGTAGGTGCTCTCCGTTGCGCCGTCTCCTTTCCCTCTCCCTTGCCTTGCCTTCCTCTCTGCTACGCTTCGTTGTTAGCGTTTTCGCTTTTTCTTTCCTATTCAGACGTATTTCGTGTGGTGCACGACGACGTCGACTCCCTCCCCCCCCTCCCCCCTCCCCCCCCCTCAGCCGCGGGTGTGAAGGTGGGGGACTGTGTTTCTCGCCATGATTTCCTTTGGTTCGATTTCTTCTGTAAGTATCGACTTTTCAGCGACACTAACTGTGTTGTGGGGGTGGGGGGACGGTAAGCGGATGCCGGCGCAGTTGCGCGTGCCTAGACCTGCACTGTCGGCTCGCTGTCGTTGTCGACACAGCGGCCTAAAGGTGGCCTCCTTGAGGAGAAACACCGCCCTCCTCATCTGTCCGCCAATGAACAAGCAGGTAATCTCTAAGAGAAGCAAAAAAAAACTCTCAGAAGAAAAACGAGACCCCTCATTGTACCTCCGCAGCAGGTCACCAAACAAAAAAATCACGGCTGCTGATCGGTACATGCCTTCTCTTCTCTTGCTCGAGGACGATCTGCTCACCGTGACTGCATCTGATCACATCGCTTCGATAGCGCATATGCAGCAGTACAGCTTTCTTGTGGTCGCTCTCAACTTTTTCCCACACCCTTTCTCACACCTCGCGCTCTTCCCCCTACTCTGTGCCACAAGGATGGTCTGCACTGTATCACAACTTGTCGAAAAGCACGCCATACTACGGTGATCGCAGAAAAGAGAACCGCACTTTTCAGTTTGACTGCGACCGGAGGGGCAACGCAACGCCTTGTGGGATCGAGAACTTGGTCACCGCCATCGTTGCTCCCTCTCTGCTCTATGGACAGGACTTTGGGAGGGAGTTGGGGACGAGAAGAGCAAATTCGTGCGCTTCCTTTTTCTCGTTTTACATCACATTATACGGAGATCGGCATTGCCATAGGATAGTGAGCCGCATCGCAGCATCGCTTTCGCGTCAATCTTTTGACAGAAGAGTCCCCAAACCATACTTTTTGGGCTTTGTGAGCGCTACGCATTCCGGGAAGAGAAGAAAGGAGGTGTCAGCCGCCATTAGTCCAGCTGCCCCCCCTCCCCCCCTCCCCCCTTGGCGGCGGCTTTTCACTGTCGCCGCTCTCGCGCGATCCTGATCTGGTGTGCGATCTGTCGTGTCGTCAGTAAGTTTCCATATGGACGACTTGCGTGCATCGGGTCTATTACCCCAGCCAAAAACACCGGAGCCGCAGCGCCTTCCATCCCGAGGCCTGGGGTGCTACCCAGAGTCGCACATCTCAACGGCTTACCATGATGCTGCTCTTCTCCAGGCAGGGGAAGCGGTCACGTGCATGTATGACGAGGAGGAGGATATGCCACATGCGCAGCACTCCACCGGAAGGTATGCGACGCTTCCTCATGCGGAGGATGACCGCGCTAATGCCAGCACACCACGAACTATGTGTCAGTCTCGGCCCAGGCAGTGCCCCGAGCTTCAATATTCGCATCCCTTTTTCATTCCATCACACAGCGCGCACGGATCCGTTGTTCATGTGAAGATGTCGCCGTGCTCGTTTGTGCCATCTGCCAATGACGACCCCGTGGTGCGTCGTGTTCGGTCTTTCTCATGTCCAAGTGCGGATCGCTCTGTCGCGCCGCCTCGCTACTCAGTGGAGTACAGTGCTGGCAGTGGAGGAGGGCCAGGGCAAAGTATAGGTCGACACACCACTCTGCTAGGCGGTGCGTCATCCACCTACGCCACTATTTCTGGCACTCCGTCAGCTGGTGTGGCTACACACCCATCAGTGCCGTTACACTCAGTGTGGACCTCAGCAGCACCCTCAGTGGTGAAAGGACACGGTGACGCTCCTTCGAAAAGTTACGACGATGCCGACGATAGACCCTCTGGCGCTATTCACGACGTGTTTTGCTCGCACACAGGCACCACGCTCCCGGAGGCGACTACTTCCTCCGTCCCACGACTTACCCGTCTTTCACTTACTTCCGTTGGGCAGAGTCCTGCTGCCCATGCGAACTGGTCCATTGGCCGCCAGACTACCCTGCGGTGCCGCGACGCCTATTCCGACGTGCATTCTGATGAGGGCACCGCTCAAGAAGAGGTGGGGAATGGCATGGAACCGTGGGTTAGTGATTCCAGGAGGATCCAGTGTTTTGCCGATGAGGCCCAGGCGCTGCTACCGTGTTCCCATGACAGAGAAGAGCAACAAGAGGAGGAGACATTGGTTGCCATCCCGACTTCCCATCATACTGGTGACCCGCCAAGCCGCCAAATCTTAGTGGGGTCTTCACCACCCATCATATGGCAGCCAGCGCCCCTGTCAGCGTCTTTTCCAGCCTCCCAGCTGGATTTTTCCGACTGCTGCCAAGACAACGCCATGCTACTGAGCAGCGCACCTATGGCAAGCACCGAAGATGAAGTAAACGACGACGACAGCGACGCAACGCGGTCGATCAGGATGCCGCCAACGGGCGACGTTGCGTTCGCAGAGCGGAAGGCTTCCTTGGCCGCTTTGGGGGATGCCCCGCGCAGGAATTATGTCCGATTGAGCTGCGGAAAAAACCCTCCACCCAACGATGTTGTCCACCAAGAGGGGTTTGTACTGTCGCAAACAAAGGGTGGTGCTGCTGGCGGTGCGCCTACCGGTGTCAAATCTACACTTCCCGTCGCTGCGTCAGACGCTCGTTTTCAGGGGCTTGGGGCGTCGCTAGGCTCCAATGTCGGCAACTGCGGCGGTGGCCGCTCGGAGTCCGCTGCGGAATGGCGGTACAACACATCCATTATCACCCCACAAGGGCGCAGTGTGCAGGTCGATGTCCCAAGCCAGCTGCGTAAGTCCGTATACTCAACGTCCACGGCGGCGGGCGAGACGGTAGCGGCGCAGCTGGCGCAAATTTCTATCCACACCTCCCCTACTCAAAAGAGGCTTGCGTTTGACGAGGAGGAGTTTGCGGGGAGGCACAGCGGTGGTGAATCGCCGGCTTTGACCCCTGCGGTGCCCTTCGTCGCTGACGATGTTGCTCGACAGCGCGCTTGGAACAGTACCGCAGCGGCGGAGGGCTGCGCAAGTTCTTCGGTGGCCGGTTTCATGAGTAGAGGCGCCGGTGGCCCTCGTGAGTTGTGTGGCAGTCGCGGTCCGAGCGGGCTGCAGCTCCTCAGCTCCCGCAAGCGCTGTCTCGCCGAGATGCAAGCGACAGACACCACCCAGGAACGGGGCGATACAACGTTGGCGGCAAGAGCCAGTAAGAACTCGCAGGGTGCGGAGAGTTTTCTACAGTGCACAACCAACGATGTTCATGTAGCGACTCCGTGTGAGAAGGTGGGGGAAGGTAATGAGAAGAGCGACAGCGACAGTCTCATGAAGGCACTGAAGCGCCAGAGGCGCGAAGAGCTGTGGTGTAGGCGACTACAGTGCCCACCTCCGACTGCACCTAACAGCACAGAGGACCTCATACCGGCTCCGGTGCTACCACTTGATACTGACACGGCGCCTTGCTCACCAGCGCTCTCATCGTACCTCGGTTGCGCTTTTCACATGACTTACTCAACGCAGGATCAGCCGCCTCAAGGTCGCCTCCACTGCGGTGACTCGGGTTCATGGAGTCAGATGAGCGGCATCGGCTACGTGACGCCAGCGTCGCAGAGCACATCGATGGGTCTTTGGGGGGTCTCGGCCACTCTTTCTCAAGTCCCCCCCGGCGCTGCCGCTGTGAGCTCTGTTGGCTCCGATTCGCAAGTGTTGACGCCGCTCCCCACAAACGTGCCTCCACACCCATCGTTGTGCAAGCGGTAGGGAATGAGATCCATCCCGCTAGAGAGATGAAAGCCGCGCTTGACAGTCATGTACAAACTACTCGCGTGCATCGGCATACGTCTTACTCAGCAGCCCTCGCGCTTTGTGTTCGCTGGTAAACCTGTGCCTGCAATGCTTCTAGGCTCGTAGTATGTGTATGTATATATAAATATATGTTTGTATTGTGCTGTGTTCTCTGCACATTTCCTTTATTGTTGAACTCTCTTCTCCCTCTTTTCTTCTGGGTTTGGCTGCATCGCCGACCAATGTGTGGAGTTTCGTGATGGTCTTGTACGAAAGGGCGAACTTCTTTTGCGCTCTTTTTTTTTTGCACCTCGTTTTTTTTTTTTTTCGCCACCTCTACCGAATTGTCTTTGCATCTCAGCATCCTTCTTCCCGCTTTTTTTCCCCCACCCATTTTGTTCGGCGTGGAGGCAGCAAGTGAAGAGAGACTCGAGCGGGTAAGAAGAAAAGCCCCTGCTGGCACATCCGTAGATTCGTGCTCTGTGAGTCGCTCTTTGTCTGTCCCCTCCCCCACTCGACTCACGCACCTTGTTCGCTGTTACATTTTTCATCTCTCAACGCGTTTGTTTTGTGTGACTTGGTTTCTCCCGTCACTACTTTCAACATTTTCTCTCTTTTCCCTTCCTTTGTTAGATCCTCAAGTGTACCGTGCTTCTGCACGGACGGCTTTGCCCCCCCCCCTTCTTCCTCTTTTCATCTATCCCATTAGTCCCAGAAAGAACCCACAACTTCCACCGTTTTGGCTGCAGACACCGACTTGGGTGTATTTTTCATCTTTTAGTGTAGTTTCCTTTCTCAAGGAGCGTGGCCGTTTTGTGTGCGTGTGTGTGTGCTGAGTTGTGTGCTGTGTTCGTTTGTTTTGGTCGTTGTGCTTGATTTTTCTTTTACGTTTGTTTGTTGGATCGATCAGTTCGTCCCCCTTCCCCCCCCCCCTCACACACACGCACACACACACAGATTTTTTATCATCGGCTTGCTGATCCTCTTCCTTCAGCATCCCCCCTTCACATCATCTTCGTCTTTATGTTAGCTTTTGTTTTTCCTAGATTTCAGTAGAACTCAAGATTCACTTGCATGTTTGTTCAAGTCTTTTTTTTTGGAGCGGGGAGACTCTCCCTCTCCCTGTACTCCACAGAAACTCTGCTTTCAATTTTTTTCCAAGTGTTTTCTTCCCCTCACAAATGAGAGACATGAACGAAAAACTGAAAAGCAATCAGTATATATATATACATAAATACACACACACACACACACATATATATATATTGGTCTCCCAGCAAGAGAACAGGTCGCAGCTCGAGTAAAAATGTGCCACCCCTTCTTTTTTTTTTTGCGCGAGCAGCGACAACCGAGAGAAAACAGCGGAGCTAGCCAGGTGTTTTTTTGGGGGGGGTGTTCTCAAGGGACGTGGATTGTGGTTGGTGTGCGTGCTTTGGCATTTGTCCACCAGATATCATCAAGGGGAAACGAAAGAAAACTCTACGAAACGCGTTCCCCTCTTTCACCCCCTCCCTGTGCGGCTCCGCCTTCACTCTCTGACAGGCCAATGGACCAATGGAAAACACAAGGGTGATGTGCAACTAGCGAAGGGGTTCCTTAGCCGTGTTGCACCGTAGTAGTAGTAGTAGTAGTACACTACTGCTGCGCTGGCGGGGGTCGGTAGGTCACGAAGGGGCTACTGCCCCCTCCGTTCTCCACTCATCACCAAATCGCGTAGCTGACATGTGTGCCTGTTGCAGCCCCCCCCCACCTCGCCCCCCTTCTCGGTGTAAATCTAGGTGTTTGCGTATACCAAAAATAACCAATGGCATCTGCCTTCACCTTTCCTCCCTCGAAAACAACAACAACAACAACACACACACACACACGGACCTCTGTATTCCTTTCTCTCTACCCGCCTTTTCCATGGAGTTTACACCGTGCGCGCGTGTGTATTGTGTCCTGCCGCTAATCACCTTATTTTCGCATCCCCACATTCTTCCCCAATCCCTTTCTTTTTACGAGTAAGTCTGTGATCGTATACGATTTTGGCCAACTGGCATGTACTACACGTAGTCGCGCAGAATCCTTTTACATCTTTCCCCCTTTTCTTTTCGTACTTCAAACGCGCACACGCATTTATGCGAAGTTGCCTTTGGCACAGCATCCAACTGCCGCACGTTTGAACGGAAAGGTCTCATACACGGCCTGCTTCCGCGCTCGCCAAAAATTTTTTCTTTTCGCCAAATCCTTTCATTCAACGTTTCCCCCCCCCCCCCCCCCCACTTTAGGAGGAGGTTGGAAGGTATCTACTGCGCTTGGTTTATCTCCGCTGTATTGTTGGTTTTCCCCTCCGCCTCGACCACCACCACCACTACCACGTATTTCCCTCCTTCCTCACACTCACACACTCACTCACTCGCCAGTCACTCACCGCCTTTATACAGCAATGTCTACTGACGTCGCAGCGGCGACATCGTCGTTAACGGCGCCGGCGAGCAACACCGCCGTCTCCGACTACTTTTTGCAGAAGATCCACGAGCTGCGCGCAACGCAGAAGCGCACATTTGATAACTTCCAGCGTCTGGAAGCCCAACGTAATGACCTCAATCGCCGTGTTCGCCATCTCAAAGAGGAAGTGCAGATGCTTCAAGAGTCGGGCTCCGTGGTGGCGGACGTTATTAAGGTAATGGACAAGAACAAGGTTCTCGTGAAAACTGGCAATGGCCAGGGAAAGTTGGTTGTGAACGTGGACAAGACCGTAGACGTCAAGGAGTTAACCCCCAACGCACGTGTTGCTCTGCGCAGCGGCACGTCGGCCATTCACTATATTCTGCCCACCAAGGTCGATCCGCTAGTCTCGCTCATGAAGGTCGAGAAGGCAGGCAAGGAGTCGACCTATGACGAGATCGGCGGCTTGTCGCGTCAGGTGAAGGAGATCAAGGAAGTGATTGAGCTCCCAGTGAAGCACCCGAAGCTGTTCGAGGCTCTGGGTATTGAGCAGCCGAAGGGTGTGCTGCTGTATGGCCCGCCCGGCACCGGGAAGACGCTCCTGGCGCGTGCTGTGGCGCACCACACCGATTGCACTTTCATCCGTGTGAGCGGCGCAGAGTTGGTGCAGAAATACATCGGCGAGGGTGCCCGCATGGTGCGAGAGCTATTTGTGATGGCGCGTGAGCATAGCCCCTCTATCATTTTCATGGACGAGATCGATTCCATCGGTTCCTCGCGCCTGGAGTCGGGCGAAAACGGTGATAGTGAAGTACAGCGCACCATGCTTGAGCTGCTGAACCAGCTGGATGGGTTCGAGGCCTCCAAAAACATTAAAGTGATTATGGCAACCAACCGCATGGACATCCTCGACGAGGCGCTGCTGCGTCCTGGTCGTATTGACCGAAAGATTGAGTTTCCCGCTCCCGATGAGGCGGCCCGCTTTGAGATTCTCAAGATTCACTCGCGCAAGATGAATCTGACCCGCGGGATCGATCTCAAGGACATCGCCAAGAAAACGTCGAACTGCTCTGGCGCAGAACTGAAGGCAGTGTGCACGGAGGCGGGTATGTTTGCCCTACGCGAGCGCCGCGTGCACATCACACACGAGGACTTTGTTCTTGCCGTTGCCAAGGTGATGCACAAGGATCAGGACAAGAATGTGTCGTTGAAGAAAATGTGGAAGTAAAAAGAAAGAGGCGTTTTTTTTTTTTGGAGGGGAGGGGGGGGGAAGTGGGGGAGCCTGCAACGGCAGCAGCAAATCCGCACCTACTCCAGTCTGTGGTGAACGACGTCTTGTATGAACCCGAGTCTCATGTACATCTGTCTTGGGTCAAAGCACTGGGTTACTGGACTGTTGTTTCCTGTTTGGTTCACACTGTTGAGCGGAACCGCGTCCCTATCCGCTGTCCCCCTTTCTTTTCTCTTTGGGCTACTTTGCCTGTCAGACGCTGCCAGATCGGGGGTGACAAGATTTTAGTGTATTGACTCACAAGCTTTAGCATAGAGAGTTTGTGTGTGTGTGTGTGTGTATGTATGCGCCCTTGTTGGTTATCGCCCCGACTCCTTGTGGGCTGTGCGAGGAGGTGTGGGCCTCCGTTTCACCACCAACCCTCTTTCTTTCGTGGTTTCTCTCGGGTGTGATGATGGCGGTGTCATCAGGATGTGTTTTTTTTTTGTCTTTCCCCACCATCCCCCCGATTGTATATGAGTCTGTCTGTCAGCGCACACTGCATTTTTTTTTCCATGTTTGCGTTTGTGTTTTTCTGCGCTCTGGCCTCCTTGGTGTTTGTTTTTCCGGGGACTTGCAGAGTGTCTGAAGAGAACAGCGCAAAGGAAGTGTGAGTGACGAGGAGGCGATGATGGATGCGGGGATGAGGGAGAGCAACGGCGGTATTGTGTTGGGAGATAAGGGCAGCGCGCCAGCCGGGCAACAGTAACGCGGGATAATAAAGACAAGCTACTGACCAGTAAGATGCTTGCAGTGTGTGAATGGTCTTTTTCTTTCCCAGCGTTACCTCCAGCTCTCTTTGAGTCGTAACCTGTTGCCACGGCTCTGCCACATGGCATTCCTTCCAGCTGGTGCAGGTGCTTTGCTCGTTCGCCTCAGCCGCTGCTCTCTGTGATTCCATCGGACTCTACTTCGGCGAGAATCCCCTCATGTGGCTCCCTCATGTGGCTCCCTCGTTGCCCACCCTCTCTATTTTTAACGTTACTGGCCCTGTTTTCCCGTTCTCGTTGTAGGTGAATCATGCGGATCAAAAAGGAAAGATCGCAGGACACGGCAAAAAAAGAAAGGAGGAAAACTCTCGGGGGTTGTCTGCCCGCTGTGGTGCGTACACTTGGTGTTCATGACGATGTCACGCTTAGTCTCTTGTGTGCACGCTGAGGCTTGAGTTGGGGTTCGTCATGTCGAGGATATATGGCGTACCCGAGAGGCCCCGTGGCTGTCGGGGGAAAGAAAATCACAACGTGGTGCTTTTTCCGTAATGGGGGTGGTGGCATTCTTTATGAGGTTAAACGTAATGCCGATACACACGAAAGGGGTTCCTCTTGAGGCTTTTCCCTAACTTTTGCTTCTCGCTCACAGGCATTTGCGACGTGCTTCCCCCCCCCCCTTCCCCCCCAACCTCCGCTGTTTGATAGCCTGCACTGTCTCACACAAGGAACTTGACTACTTCTTGACACCCCATTCTCCAACATTTTCTGCTTCACTGCTGCTCTTCGTGGAATTGTTCCACGTTCTTGTTATCCCGCTCCCTCATTTGGGAAACTTGTGCACACATTATGTTGCATCCACACACACACACACACACACACACACACACATACATGCAAAAAAAAAAGGAATCGATTTCACATCGCACTTTCGCCTGATAGGTGTGCGCTCGCTACCACTGCCGACCACAATTTCTGTTTTTTTTTTCGGAGGGGGTTCTGATGCCACGAACAGAATTAGCCGCGTTCCACTTTTGCTCGCGTGTCCGTCTTGTACAGAAAGCCGTTTCGAAAAAACAAAAAAAATATGTACGATTAGAAAAGGGCAAAGAAGCAAAACAAAAAAAAACATTTAGAGCGGTGCTGCCACTACAACAACAGCGGGAGAGATCGAGTTGGCATCCCTATCAGTTCGGCGTTCTCTTCTTTTCCCTTATCTTTATCTTGGTGCTTCTCTGCCACTTTGTTTGCGTGTTCTGCCCTCTTCAACTGTTCCAGTTTCTTCGTCACATCGATTGTCTATTTTCTCCCTTTTCCTCTTTGGTTTTTTTCCCCTCACGAATTCGCTTTTGCTGTCTTGTTTGGGTGCAGATCGAAACGGGGGTCCGGATCTCTCTCTCCATTTTTCCGCGGACACATTAGAAAAACATTTCGGAGTGACTTTGCACACACATACACACACATACACGCACGCACGCACGGAACGACACAAGCGCACCACACACACGCAGAAGTTTTCCTCCATTGAAGGAAGAAACCTTCCTACCCCCCCCTCCCCCCCCAGTCAACGTTAGGGGTTACACATACACACAAAGAGGGGAGGGGGCTGGTCCTTATAACCGCAGTGGGTGGGGGCAGGCTTCAAATCTTTTTTTGAAAAAAAATTTATTTGGTGCAGTGGCCCTGGTGTTTTTTTGCTTTTTATAATCTTCATTTTCTATTATTATTCCACTCCCACAATATCGGCACTACAAGACTTTTTTTTTGTTGTTGGCTGCAGATAGCTTGCGTTCTGCGGCTCGTATACTTCGTGTTCCCCCCCCCTATCTCTTCATTTCAATTTCTGTTCTCACTGTTTGTGAACTCTGTGGTGACGGTTTGGGATCTCTTTTCCCCGCCCCATATCTCATTTGTCTGCTAGTAAGTGAGTGGAGGCCGTACGCGTCGTTCTTGGGTGCACCACACATATCTGTGAGTAAAAGTCAAGCAAGCTGTTTAGACAGGGAGCGGCGCGTTTTCTTGGAGAGTCATTTGACGAGAAACATTTTTTTTTCTGTGTGTGTGTGTTTCCGTCGAGCAAGACGGCGACACCTCCCCCCGCTTACGCATTTTTTTGTTGTTGATAGATTGGAGAACATTGGATCCTTGATTATCTTTTCATTCATTTGTTTTCTCTCTTTTGCCCCTCTCAGCACAGCTCCGCCGTTGCTCTGTTTTGTTGCTGTTTGCTGGTCGAGTTCAATTGTGTTGCGTCGCGTCGTCGCTCGTAAGTGTACCGCTGTTGGTTTTTTTACCCTCCCTCCGTTGGTGTACATAAAATCCTCCACCTCTTCATGCTCTCCCGTTAAAGGTATATTTATTTTCGCTCTTCTGACGTCTCTTCCACTCCCTGTGCGTATGTTTGTTTGTGTTTGAAGGTGTTCACGTGTCACTTTGTTCGTATATAGATCAACCGCTCAAGTGTGGCGTGGGTTGGATCGGTGTGACTTCTTTCGTATGTTTTTTTTTTTCACCTCCCCCCCTTTCGCTTCTTTCTGCTCATATTCTCTTTGTGTGCCCTCTTCCTCTGCTTCTCTTTCTCCTGTCCCCGCACCCTGTTGAAAAGCCAAGCAAGTTTTCTTTTTACTTTCTTCTCTCAATTGTGGGCTTTTTGTTTCCATCGGTGGCCACCTACCGAACTGTGCGCGCGCGTGTGTGTGTGCGTTTGTCCCTGCTGCTGTTTGTGCAGCGGATTCGTTGTTGGTCGTCTTGCTCCTGCGCCGCAATCATTTTCTTCACCCCCCTTTTCCTTTTTATTTACTCGGTTTGGACTCGTTTTTGCAGAGTGTTGTACTAACATCTGCCCTCTGGCATCTTTGCACTTCTGATTTGCCCCATCCCCCCCCCCTCCCCTCCCTCCCGTTGATTCGTCTCTCATTTCTGGGTCCTAGTACGGAGTCATATTTGCAATACACTGCTGTTGTGGGTATTGCAGAGCTGGTTCCCTCTCTTTGATACAACCCTCCTCCTCCTCCTCAACGTTGGTGTACCCTTCACGGTTCACTGATTGCCCGTAATCTCTTCCCACCAACATATGTATTTCTCGCGCTGTTCTGTTGCAGCCCCCCCCTTTTCCTCACGTGGTCGTCTGGGGCGCCATTTGTGTTGCACAAGTGCTCGCTCATCAATTTATGTGTTTGGTTCCTCTGCCCTCAAAACCCTTCAGGAGTGATTCGCTTCTTCGTATTTTCTTTTTACACACACTTGAGACTCTGATCGACGGGGTATATTTTGTATATCTATATATATCTATATATATATTTGTGTCCGTGTGTGGGTGCGTGCCTCTCTCCTCCTGCACAGCTTTGTTTCTCTTTATCCATTGATTCTCTTACACGCCCCGCCCCTCCCTTACCTCAAAACCCCTCTCTTCTTTTTATTAGTTTGTGCACCTTTGTCTGTAAGCGCGCCCGAATTTCGTGGGTACTTGTTTCTCTTTTCTGTTTACTAGAACCGCGTCTATAGTTAACCCGGACGTTGCGTAGCTGTGCTCTGCGGCTACCGTTTTCGCCCGTGCGCCCCTTATTTTTACTTCTGCTGTGTTTCCTGGTTCATTCTTTATTCATCTCTGTGTGTCTTTCCGTTCGCATGTGTATTCTGCCTCTGTACATATCGTCTGTTTCCTTGTTGTTGCCGGGACCACTCATCACCCCTCTTTTTTTTTTCCGTGGCCACTACCCGTTCTTTCTGCTCAGTCTGTTCTTCGCACGCACAACTCAGTCTGTTTGGTTCAACCACAGCGTCAGTAAAAGGGGTTGCCCTGCGCGCGTACATACACGACACGCCTGGCTGCTGTATGCGACACGTCATATACGCTGTCTTTTCTGTTTTCGGTATAACTACAAATAGAGGATCAGAACGGGATAACAGCCCCCCCCCCTCCAAAAAGAAGCAAGAAGTACCGCGGAGAAGCCGGCATTTTGCCTGGTAAGTGTGTTCCTTCTCTCTCCCCCCCTCCCCCCGCCACTCTGATTTCTTAAACGTCACCCTTAACCGCTGCTTCAACTATTATATTTCTACTGTGACTGTGTGGTGCCTGACCTGTTTCAGAACCTCTTCCTCTCCTCCTCACACCACATTCTTTTCCTTCATTTGGTAAGTTTGTGTGTGTGTGTGTGTGTGTGTCCCTCTGTCCATCGGATTTTCGGCTCGTTCCTGGGGCCTCGTGCCTCCCTGCTCTCTCTCTCTCCCTCTACCCCTGTGAGGGTCTCTAAGATTTCTGTCTTGTTTTGTTCGTCTCAGTATCTTCCCTGCAACTTGTGAGAATTTCTTAAAGCCTGGTGAAGAACGGGAACGGTGTGGCGGCTCCCGTAGTCCTTCAGCGTCTGCGTGGTGAGGAACAGATCGACCAGCACGCGCTTTACGCGCCTCCCGGGGCTCTAGCTCAGCGTTGTGGGACCACACGGTCTCCTTCTGTCTGTTGATAGCACCGCTGCGATACCGGGGGCAGTGCAGCAAGCATGCGTTCGGTTGCCTTGTTAGACAGCATTCGCTCAGCGTACTTGGCAAGCTATGAAGCGGATCACCGACCACACGAGAAGACTCCCGGACCCTCACGTAGGACCAGTGGTCAGGGTGAAGCCACCGCCGCACTGGAGGCCGCACATCAGCGCCTCGCGGAGAACCTCAGATTGCTTTGCACGGACATTTGCATCTCAGGTGAAGAGTACGTGCGAACGTTTCCGGCGAAGCTCTTCGTGCCGATGCTGACCGAGATCCTGGCTGCTGCTCACGCTCTGCAGAGCAGCGAGGGTTGCGTCACGAACCCCTTTTCATTGAAGGACTGTGACAGAAACGCGCAGTGCAACTTGGATGCGGCAAGCCAGAGGCCACGGGAGGTTTCCCTGAAGAGTCGATCGAATGAGCTTTTGTCGAGGTGCATGTCCTACACTGGCGTGCAGGTGGCCTCAGTCATTGAAGTCCTCGCGCTGCGCGCACTGGCGCTCATTGCGGATATTGTGCCCAGGGGGAGCTTTGCATTTTGTCCCCGAAGAAGCAAAGACACCATTCCCACGTTAGCCTTGTACCTCGCCAATCACAAGCTCCTAGTCGTCAACGAGGACCTTCTGGAGGAGCTGCTCAAGTGCTTTCTTTACGTCTCCAGGGTTGCCCACGACGCATGCCTCGATGCACGCGTCCCAGAACATACCACGGAGCTGCTACTGGTTTTGGTGCCCCACCACTTGCGCCTCCTCTGCGTTCAAGTCGTCTCAAATCTTCTCTCGCTCGCGAGGGAGTCGCACTTGGGGTGTGTGTGGTCGCCGGTAATCGCCAAGTTGCTGAGGTCGATGGACAAATTCCTCTTGGAGGGCACCTTTCGTGTCGGCACACCTGACACAGCACATCAAGTGCCGATGAATGGCTCCTCGGCGCTAGCAGCAGCGTCGTCGTCGTCGTCGGTGCGCGCGAGTCCAAGGGCAGCCGCAGCAGCTCCCACGAACTCATACCCAACCCTTGCCTCTGCGTGGTCACTAACACCAGAGGAGGCGACGTTGTTGGAACACTACATGGAGGCGATTGCACACGCCATCGACCGTCTCTTCGTCTGTGTTGTCTCGATGAAAGCACACGTGAAGTTGCTCAATCACATAATGCAATTATGCGTGCGGTTGCTTTATATGTCGCTGCGTATCACTTCCCCCGCCTCTGGCGAGCGGCTCCGCTCTATCGCCCTCTCGCCAATTCTTGCTTTTTATTTGTCCAATCCGACGTTTGCTGTGCCGGTGATGCTGCAGCTGCGGGTCTGGGAGGCCGTGTGTGGCTGCATGCTTGCGCTGGTGGAGCACCGGGAGAGGACGTCCAAGACCACCAGCACACCGGCGGGGGACAGTGCTTCCGGAGGCGAGATAGCCAACGATCCAACAGTCGACAACGCTGCTAACTTCAGCGATCACTCTTCGAGCTCCACATTGTCAGATCTGCCAAGGCCAATTAGATCGCCAGCAGTCCTGCATCGGGGCACCGCCAGGGACGGCGGCTCCAACGCGGTAGCGGGAGTGACGCAGCTCGGCGCGCCTCGGCCTGGCGGCCCCGCTCTCACAACCGGCCCCGTGCTCACCACCGACGTGACTACGATTCCTTTCATCGCTGATGAACTGCGACTGCTCCCGTTGTTGGAGTTTTTGCTTGTGTTGCTCCCATGCGCCCGCCGCGGGCACTCGCACACCGACTTCCGCAACACAACGCTGCCATACTTCGGCTGGGCGTGGGAGGACGATTTTCACAACGAAACCGAGTGTGACGAGTTGCTGTCTCAGCGACTCGAGTGCGTGTATCAGCAGACGCGCAACTGCCGCACGCATCAACTCTTTGTAGTGAGCCATGAAAGGCGTCGTGTTTTTTACACCGACTTCCTGAGCAAGTCATACCTGAACGAGCGTCAGGAGCACCACTGTCTGCACCGAAAGCCGTTCCTAACAGGTTACGTGCATAGCACGCAAAACGCACTGCTGCGCGGCTGCACGTGCCACGCTTCGCACCCTGCCCCTCTTTTTTCGACTTGGCCGAATCGCAGCTGCATGCGGTTCCGAACAGCCGATATCGAGACCACCACCCAGAGGCGGGTGCCGGACGACGACGACGACGACGACACGGAAAACGAGGAGGATCGCTTCCCAGCACCAGAGCCTGCGCCGCGAGAGGCTGCGATCGCGCAGGCCTCGTCGTCACAGTTGGTGCGCACGAGAGGTGGCACCGGCGAGAGAATGGGAGGGTCTCCCCCTTCACCATCTTGTCCCCAGGACCGCCCTATAAGTCTACTGCAAATGCCTGGTGCGCAAGCGAATGACTCCGATGACAACGGCGGCAACCAGAACGCTTCGACAAGCCAGTCGGCAAGTCCGCGGTCGATAGCTGCGTCCCCAAACCGAGGGGGCAGCGGTGACCCGATATATGCGCAAAGCAGCACCCTACCCCCGCGCCCTGTGTACAGCGGTGAGGAAGAAGAGGATATGTTCGAGGAAGACTACTATGGCACTGCGAACAGGGACCAGAACGCAGCACAGCTGCGCAACTCGCGCCGTTGCTGCGGTTGGCTTGACATCCTCTTGTGCAGGCGCGACCCTGGAGCTACTGCCACGTCGCACCGCCGAAACCGTCGAAGGCAGATGAGCGCCTACCCCCACTATTCTTCCTCTTATTCCTCCCAGCACAGGCGCTCATTAGCATTGACCGTTCTACCGATGGAGGCAGTGCTGGAAGGTCCTGGAGAGCGCCTTCAGGCTGACCCAGCGACGCGCAAGGCATTTTTGCGCAAGGGCGTGCTGTCCAGCATGCTTTCTACCATCGTGCCGGCACTGCTCAGCGTCCTTGACAACTGCGTGAACCCGGTTGTGGCGCGTCACAGCGTCACGCTCCTCCTGCGGTGTCTCTCTCTTAGTGCCGACTTGCGAACGCAGGTGACAGGCGAGCCTATTGAGCTTGTCACGAGTGGCAGCTCTAAGAGGACGCCGCCCGGTGCGACGGCAGCTTCGGGGGTGAGTGAGGAGAAGACCCGGCGGCTCATATCTTTTTGCAAATGGATCAACGGCGCAGCAGACGGCAAACCGAAGCGGTGGCAGCGCGCGGAGTGGGAGGCGACGCAGGCGGCACTGCAACGATTTGTCCCGTCCTTGCGCGAGGTGCTGGTGGGCTTGTATGTGGCGGGCGGTGTACACATAATGGCGGAGCGGCAGGAAGTCTTTGGGTACCTTCGCGACGATGCCTTGATGGCCGACGAATTGGCCAGGGTTGGACTGTCAAACCAGTTTTCCGGCTTTCAGTTGGCCTTACCCTCTGAGCAGCATATCTGCACAGCTGATACAATCGGGCTCCTCCTCAGCCTTTTTGCCAGTCCTGGGTTGATGAATGGCGAGACGTCGGTGTCCAGCTCGGGAGCACCCAATAAAGGGGAGAAGACGAGCAGTCTTTTCACATCACCGCGGTCCAGCTTTCGTGGCGGAAAGGACGCGCAGGAGCCCGTAGCGGGGCAGCCACAAGGCCTAGCTGAATGCGCACTTCGCCCCTCACAGCTTTTGCAGGACGGAGGTTTCTCGGTCGGTCCTTTAGCGCAACTGGAGACGTCGTCATTGCGCTGCGAGAGTGAGGTCGTGCGGGGTGACCCAGGACACAACGTACAACGCCCCCCAACTACCTCTCTTCTTGCACATGTGCAGCCAGCCTGCAGCACCGATGACAACGCGATAGCCCTGATTTCTCTCGGTGCTGGAAATAAACTGCCGCGTCGCACATCTCCGACGACTCCTTCGCATGCCTGCAACATATCGTTCGCACAGGCTGCCGCGAAAGGTCACTGCAACAAAAGTGAAGTGGCACACGATCGCCTTTCCAAGGCACCAGCTGTGGTGGCACCGAGTGGCCGCGACTTGCGTGGAACTGGATTCTTCACGCTGCATCAGAAAACACTTCTCATTAGTTACGCTAGTCAGATCGTGCGCCGATCTGTGATGGTGTGCGCTGCGGCGCAGCAGATTCACGACTCGATGAGCCACCAAGTGTACTGCACACGCGTCGTCTTCGGCTCCGAGGAAGGGGGCAGCGGCGGTATGCTACCGGCACGCTCCAAAGACCTGACTTTACGCCTCATGCCGGACGCCCAGTGCCCGTATCACTCAACCTTCCCAGCCTGTGCGGAGACCTTTTTTCGTGCATCGCAGGCGCTGCTAATGGCCCTGCTTGCTGCAGGGATATCGCCGCCGTTCTCACCCCGGGTAACCACGTCGGTATCAGAGGACTCCTCCGCGTGGCCGCTGAGGACGATTCTATCACCTGTCTTCGCACCTGCAGCCCAGTCATCGACGATACCGCGTCTTCAAGTCGCAAATCTAGGCCGACAAGGTTCCTCTACTCCCTTCACAGCGCCGGGCGATGAAGAGGGTGCCACGACGCCGTCGCACAGCGCATCGTGTACAGGGTCGAATATTGAGCAGGAAATCTCAGTGGACGTTGAGCTGTCTGGGATCCCAGCGACAGTGAACGCTGCTGAGATGCAGGGGGCCATCGACAGCGCCATGGGAGACACCGTAGGGGTGTATCGCCGACTCCCTCCGGCTCTGCGCGGATTGCTGGGCTTTTATGACTACTGCAAGCGGTCAAACGTTGAGCTTCGCGCGGCTGTTGTCGAGACGCCTGAGATTTTGGGTGGAGTTGCCACCAGTCTGGACCAGTGGCTGGCGTCGCGTGAACGACAGCGCGAGGATGTCCAGTACTCGAACGCCAGTTTAGCACACTCCGCATTTATGTCAAACAATTCCTTGGACACGTGCAGCAGCCCCCGTATGGATGGGGGGCCACCGAGTCAGCCACACCTACGCCTCGACAGCACGGCTCGCGGAAAGCTGCTGTCCCTGACGGCCGACTTCGCCACCACGATCGGGCGTGATCTCGGCCTTTCCACGCTAGACGTTGCCCCATCGGTGGTGATGAAGCAGCCCTTCGGCTTTCTGAAACGAGCAAAGCGATTGAAGACCTTTGGCGTAATTCGTTACCTGGTATGGCGGCCTCTGAGAATCGCCCTTTGTCTGAAGGTGCCAGCGTCGGCGAACGAGCTCCACCGTAACACTTGCAGCACTGGTGACGCCCCCTCTCTGTGTGGCGGAGAATCTACGCAAAGAGCGAAGCCTGCTGTGGTGGTGCGATCTACTGAACTGCCCATCATCACAGATGTCGAGCTAGACGACCCGATGATGTCGGTGCTCCCGACCACTACGCTTAGCTCGCTTGCGGAGGCAGTGGCGGCGCATGTTCAGCTCCCGCTGCGCACTACACACCCCACAACCAGCACTCGCAAGGCCCCGAAGCAGTCGCCGGCACCGCAGCCGATGCACGCGAAACAGGAACGTCTCAACCCGTCCGGATCGGGCTCACGATTCCCCACACGTCGAAAGTGTTTCGAGGGGCACCACGCTGACAAAACAGCCGCAACGGCGACGGGGGGAAGTACCGCGGGAATGCCTGTTTCTGCTGATCGTATTTTGTTTTTCGTAGATGGCACACCGCTCCTCTCACCAATGACGACGTTGCTCGATGCGCTCACCGCCTTTTCCGCCAGTGGGGCTAGTCTACGTGATTTTGTGAAGGTGCAGCGAGGTTCTTCGGACCCCATGGATACACCCAATGCCAAGATCACGGCGTTGCTGCCGACGCTGCCGTTCTGGACGCTTACCCACAGCCTCGAGTTTGTCGTACTGTCAGAGCCGCTGCCGGCATCGCTGCTTTTCGATTCAGCAGGAGCAGCCGGGTCGTCTTCCATGACAGAATGTTGTTGCTGCTGCGGTTGCGACGGCTTGAGGCCAGCGTTTTTCTGCAGTCCAAAGCACCTCTTCGACGCGGCACCGGCGAGTGGGCCACTTGCCCTATACTCCGCCCTCTCAACATTGATGCGAGAGGAGGTTGGGAGCTCGCTGACCGCCCTGGAAAGCAACCAGCGACGGCTGAGCAGCGCTGTAGTGCATGAGCTCTACCACCAGCTTGACATGCTCATGATGCCGCCATTGCTCTGGTGCTCCGGTATCGGCGGCGCTTCCTGTGAAAAACACAGTGGCCCGGTCGGAAACTCCGGTGTTTCGCTGTCTTCAGAGGCGTTCCCTCTGCCATCCTACGCGCTGTGGCGCTATCCCTTTATTTTCTCCACGGAAATGCGCTTTTCTATTTTTAAATTTTTTATTTCGGCCCAACGTTCGCTGAGTCACGAGCAGGCGAAGCGTCTCCTGCAAAACTTCCGGCACCTGTTAGTGCCTGCTGCGCCTAGAGACGAAGCACAGGCAGCGACGGGCAGCGCGGCAGAAGAGGCCCAGAAAACCCTGAATATTGTCGGCTTGCAGTGGCTCTCGGGAGAGGTGGCGCGTCGCTACCGCGTCACACTTGAAGTGCACCGGGACGACATCTTACGTAGTGCGGAGGAGCTGATCCGGCTAGCGACTTGCAATGTCGCTATTGACGTGGCATTTGTGGGCGAGGCTGGGATTGGAAACGGCCCAGCAATGGAGTTTTATGAGATGATCGCCGATGCACTGGTGGACCCGAAGCACGGCTTGTGGCGCACCGAGCCCATCCCGGTTAATGAGGTGGTGGACTCGGCGTCTCTCACCGCGATGCCCCCGCCGGCTCTGGGAGCCAACCCGTTCCCGCGTACTGCGGTTTTCGGTGCACCACAGCCCCGACGTTCGTGCACGCCTCTTTTCCCTGCAGCGAAGCAGACTCCGACAAGTCTACATTACTGGAAGCTTCTTGGCGTTCTTCTCGGCCGCCTTCTAGTTGTCGACAGGGCTACTTCGCTTAGTTTTCACCCCTTACTGCTGCGCCGGCTGCGCGGAGAGTCACTCATGTCGACCGAGAGTGGGGCGTCGCGCAACATGTCCCAGGTAGATGCCGCGCTGGAGCTTTCTCTTCAACGACTGGAGATGATGAGTGCTGATACCCTGGCGGCGTGTGCGCTTTTCTTCACCATCCCGCTGAGCGAGGCCGACGGTTACGTGCCAGGTATAGTCAGCGAGCTGCCACTCGTGCCGGGCGGTGCCGATCGCCAGGTCACGGCGGACAACGTGCGCGAATACACGCATCGTCTGCGCAACTTTTATCTACACACTGTGCCTGACCTCGCCCTGTTGCACTTACGCCAAGGACTCCAGATCACCGTGAACCCACTGTACCTACAGCTTTTCAACGTGAGTGAGCTGGGGCGGCTACTGGGCTCTCCGCAGGATTCCAAAATATGGGAAACGCGTGAGGACTTCTCCCGCAATGTGGAGGCGGCGCACGGGTATCACATGAAGAGTGATGTGGTGCAATACCTTCTCGATGTCGTGCCAACCTGGGGCGCGAGGATGCAGCGCGCGTTCCTGAAGTTTGTCACTGGAACGAGCGCGGTGCCGTTTGGCGGTCTGACCCAGCGCATCAAAGTGGTGCGGCGAGATGCCGACATATCTGTGGCGGATTTGACCCTCACGTCCACAGTCTACTCCTTCGGCGCCAGCACTGGTGCGCTTGCCACCAGCTCAAGCTTTCCCACCGGCCTCGCCAACCACGACAACAGCTTGCCGACTGTCAGTACCTGCTTCCTATACTTGAAGCTACCCAACTACAGCAGCAAGGCCGTACTGCAGGATCGACTCCGCTTTGCCGTCTGTGAAGGACAAGGCTTCTTTTCCTTGACGTAGCTGCACGTCCTTGTGGGACCGTTTTGCACGGGTATGCACGCGCGTGCGTGCTGGAGGGGGGGGGCGGGAGGGGGTGCGTGTTTTTGGTTTTCCGGAATTATTGGCTCCTTTGTTTTTTCAACAAAGTGACCGAGATTTACATGCGACTTCGTGGTTTTTTGTCGGATGAATGGCTGGCTGGCTGTTCATACCCAGCTGTGCTTCAGAGATGTGGCTTGGCTTATATAATATTTTGTGTGTGCCTCTCTCTCCCACTTTTTTTTTCGTCCTCTGATGCATCTCTCTCGTTTGCTCCTTTTCCTCCAAATGCTTTGAAGGGTTTTTCCCCACACGGTCCCCCCCCCCCCCTCCCTCCCTCCCTCTCTCCCTCTCTTGGTCCTCACCGGGTTCTTCACCTTGGTTTTCTTCTGTTGTTTTGTTTGCTTAGTCTCATATACACGACTGCTGCCTATCCTCTCTCTGTTTCCTTTCCATATGTGCATCTCTATTACTGATGGACTTCATAACGGTTTGTGCTCTACCGGACAGAGGTGTTCTTCTGCGCGTCCATCAGTGCTTCATTCACTCGTTCACTCTTGTACTGCCGATCTTTTTTTTTTTCAAAAAAAGCCCAATCGCTTGGCTTATTGGCCTTTGCAGTGGATGCGAACTCGTTTCACGCTGTCCCAGCACAGTCTCTTTTTTTTCTACCCCCTTTCCCCCCATTTCATGGCGGCGGAATGAAGTTTAAGGATCAGGTGGTCATTGACCTGTCGATGTACGACGTGCTTGGACAGTCGTCTGCTGTTATCTGGTGGGTAGATGGGTGCATGCCACCTCGAGGTTTGAGTAATGAAGCACACACAAGAAAGAAAACAAAAAAAAAAACGACGATGCGCATCGTGTCTGTGCGCGCATGATTCTGCAGGGGAGCAGAGATGAAAGCAGTGACAGGTAAGAGGAGAGCAGAGTGGCTTTGATCTTCTTTGTACTCTTTGTCGTCTTGTATCCCCCCCCTCGCTTTCCTGCTCTCATGCATCCCTCTTCCTCCCCCGACCACACACAGTTTTTTTTTTCTTCCCCCTTTCCGCTTTCTCCCCCCCTACTCTATAGTTTCCAGTAGGTTTATTTGTGACGAAAGTGTTTGATCGACTCAATCGACACACCGCAGCCATCATTGACCTCCAGAGGGAGGAGATTGGGTAGAGGAAAAAGCGCAGGCATACATACTGCCCCCCCCCCCTCCCTCCCGCAAACCACCTCTCCACCCACCCACACACACATATGCACATGTGCATATCGTGTGTCAAACGGTTTTGTGTCCCCGAGAACAGCTTCCGATATGAAGAGCACAGACATTGCGCAGGGTCAAGAAAAAAATAAGAACCATCACCACACAAGCAAATGAAGGGGTGGAGACAAGCCCACGTACGCGCAGAATGCCCCCCTTTGGTGGCAGCGGCGATTCGGGGTCAGTCCTTCAGCGTGGCTGTCGCGCTGCCATGCAATAGACGTTACTTATCCCATAGTAGAAGCGACCTCGGATCCTACGGAGATACTTTGTGCACTAGCACGTCTTCGAAGTACTCAGAGAGTAAGTCTACAGTTACTTCCAATGCGCCTGGTACCCCCTCCGCACGAGTAAAGCCCCCTTCCTACCTGTATCGCTCCTTCATGGGTCACTCGACACGTTTTGCCTCGATGGCGCCGCCGCTCACTGGTGCAGGTATCACGGAGCTGGAGCGCGAGCCCCTGACGCATAGTACGCCAGGCCGCGTCAACGATCACGTGTGCATCGGCATGGTCAAGGCTCTTCGTTGGCTGGCCGATCGCCTCTTTCGCGAGCGGCATATCCACCGTGCGACGATGCTGGTGACCATCGCTGCTGCAGCTCCAGCGGCGGGCTCGGTGGCAGCGTATTTGCGCATGTTCTTCAAGCGGCGGAACAGCAGCAGCACCTCCACAGGCGGCGCGAAGACGTCCATCGCCGCAGAAGCGAGCTCACCCTTTCTTGCATCCGTCCACTCACCGAGTGACGGCGGTGCGCCTTTTATTCGTGGCACTTGTCGTTCCTTCGTCACGGCGCGCCCGTCACTTCCCATGTCTCCACCCAGCGCCGCCAAGGAAAGGGCCGGGGCGACCCTAGCGCACTCCTATGTTGACGAGCTCCGCGGGTTGCTCACGCAGTGTGAGAGCCATGCAGTTCATTACCATGTGCTCAGCTGCATGGCTGAGATTACACACGTTGAGCGGGGCTTTGTGTTTCTGCTGCAGGCGCTACACTTCACCATTTACCTCGCATTGTTTCTTTTTTACCCCCGCATGGGCTTTCGGCTCATGGCTTACACTGCGGAGGAATCCTCTGTCGTGTGGACGCAGATGGTGAACGATATTGACCTGGGCAAGATCGGCGATGTGCGTGTGCCGCAACTAGCATTGCATTACTGGGGGCTGGATGGTGCTGCGACTGCGCCAGAGGCCCCGGTGCCGACGGCAGTAGTACCAAATGAGCAGAAGGTAGATCTCTGCAAGAAGAGTGAAGGACGCTTCACAGAGGAAGTACTTGTCACTGATGCGGAAAAATTGCGTACGTCACGCCCCGGTGTCGATAGCGCTGATCAGTCTGCAACGTTCTCAACAACATCTTTCGACCATGCAACTGCGTCTTCCACGGCTTCTGGGATTCGCGACGACAGTGCCGTAGGCAGGAGGGGTATCGAGGAGCATGTCATCCCCACCGCCAATGTTGACACCGTCCCGGCGGCAGCGATCTTGACACTTCGCGACGTGGCACTCCTCATCCGCTCTGATGAGATGGTCTTCCGCGATCTGAACCACGAATTCACGGATGAGCTGGACAGGCAGCCGAGCTGGCTGCAGCGTCTCGTGGATTCCTTCAATACAGAGAAGCAACCGTGAGGCCTACTCTCGCTACTCTGCAGAAATCTGCCTGAAGCGTGCGCGTCGGGCTTCTGTGGATGTGAGCATCTTTTTTTCTGGAGAGGTGGGCAACTTCTCTCTCCATCCCCCAAAGGCGGGCACGCAGAGCGCGGCTGACGTTGAAACCATAAGAAAAGTCTCCTACGAAACTAGTCAAGTACACACACAGACACACACACTTACACACAGACTTACGCGCACAGGGAAGGGGGGGGGCGGCTTCTTTGGCAATCCCTCCCTCCCCCCTCCTTGGATGTCACTCTTGCCTCCTTGTTCTTTTCAAACCTTGACGCTGGGAGATTACAGCGGTTGTTTTTTTTTTTGGAGGCTTCATTACCGTCATTTGTTTTCGTTGCCACCATTTTGGTTTCAGCTGCACATAGGCAAAGACGCGTCTCGAACAAGCAAAACCCCTCATAAAAAATCAAACCGAATGAAAGAGAAAACAATCACCTTTTACAGTGTGCATGGAGAGGGCCGCGCCGGTGGAGTTCGGCCCCCCCCCCCTCCCCCCAACTGATACTGTTTCGCCGTTGATGCTCATGAACCTTTGGTTGTGTTTGGAGGCGGTGAGATCACACGCCTTTTTCCTGTTTCGGCTCCTACTTCTTGAGAGCGATACATTCACAGACATCTTTGCAGGGATGTGGCCACACGGCTTTGTGGACTGGACCAGAAGCAAAAATTTCTCCCCTCACTCATTTCTATTATGCGCTTTCTCTTTTTTTTTTACTTCCGGTTTCCCAGTAACAGAACGCGTGCGTTTTTGGTGTTGTGGAATACTCTTTTTTTTTTTTGTGATCCCTTGATAGACCTCACACAAGTCTCAGCCGTCCCCCTCCCCCCCCCCTCTTCCTCCTTTCCCCCCTCCCAAAAAAAGGGTAAGGACAATACGTTACATCCACTAAGGTCGTCGTCTTTCTGGACTCCACAAGCACACGCGCACGCACGCACGCACACACCTACACCGTTGCTTGCACCTGTTGTGACAGTTGTTCCTGCGGTTGTTTGTTGTACGACTGCTGCTGCGTATATATACATATTTGCCCTTCCGTTCCTCCGCCCCTCATTTGTGTTTTTTTTTTTCTTCCGTTTAGCGTATACAATGAACGGCAACGCAGATTGGACCCGATTCCTGGGCTCGCTGGAGAAGCGAGGGCTGCGATTTGATCAAGTGCAGTACGCCACTGAACGGCAGGAGGTCATTCGCGCCACCGGCATCACAGATGCACTGAGTATCGCCGTAATAGAGACGGAGTGGCAGCGTCACTGCAACAGTGGGAGAGACACCGCAGATGCGGGATCCCTGAGTCGCCAAAACTCTTTAGGCACCAACTCTACCAGAATGCACACCCTGGCTCCTCTTCTTTCCCAACCAGCTCCAGGGGAAGGCGGACCGAACACGCTGCCCAGAGCCTCACACGGCGGTTTTGACGGCGTGCCTGCTCTCCATGAGCCATCACAATTGGCTAGCATGCCAGAGGAGATACAGGATACAGTGTTGGTAAGAGAGGTTCTCGCAGCCGCAGTAGGACTTGGTGGCATGTTCCTCCAGTACACACCAGCGGCATGCGGCTCCAGCGGTGGCCTCACGCTCACCGGCGGATTCCAGGTCTCGTCTCATGTGCCCATTTCGATGCGAGGCCTCTGCGAAACGATCCTGCCTGTCGCTGACGCCTTCACGGCGCTGCGCTGCATTGAGAAGGCTGAGTACACCAGCCGCAGTCTGGTGCTCATGGCGCTTGGCGAAGTGGTCTCGGAGATCAACACCAGTTACGCACACCAGGTCTCCAGGCTACAAGTGTGGAGTGAGGGGCGGCCGATGCCACTAATGGGCGTCGTGTCGGAAATTCTCCGAGTAGGGCACCACGTGGTGCGACTGCGGCAGGTACTGCCAATGGACCTCATTCATACAGCGCTCTCTGACGCGGCGCCGACTTCATCGACTTCTGCTTTTCCCTCCACCGGGTTGGTGGGGCCTCGCATACTGAATCATCTTTGTGATCAAGTGAACAAGTATTCCGGCAGCCACGAGGATCACGAACTGTTGATGCTGCTACTCCGTCGCTCGCTCGTTCCTTACCTGCGCATGTTGCAGCGCTGGATGCACGGCGGCGTGCTAGACGACCCATACGGAGAGTTCTTCATATCTGAAGTCTACCGCCCTGCGCGTCCCGCCCCAACAGCCGCGAGTCACCAGCAGCAGCGACACGTTGGTCAGTTCTTTCTCGATGCATTGGCGCCGTCGGCATCAAACGCAGGGCGCGCCAGTGAAATCGGAGTCGGCGGTTTCAGCCCAGTTTCGCAGGGCCGGTTTGGCTCGCACCGACGTGCAGCGGCACAGCAGGACGTGGTCGCCTTTGAGCGCCGCTTTTCCCTCAACAAGAGTCTCGTACCGGTCTTCCTCAAGACGCCGAGTCGCATAGCCAAAATGGTTTTCTTTGCGGGTAAGTACTGCTGCCTTTTGCGAGAGTACGGCGCCGCGCTGCCGGTGTTCCGCTCTGCATCCCTGGCCGGTGGTGCGGCTGGGCCAGAATTACCCAGCACCGACGGCTCTGGGAACGCATTCTTGACCTGGAGTGGTGCGGACCAGCTCCAACGCCAGGTACAGGAATCGTTTGAGATCTCCAGCGGTGCCGTTATTCAGCTGCTGTTTAGTCCCTCCGTCGACTTACTCGGACACCTCAAGTCTTTGAAGCTTTATTTTCTCCAAGAGCGGGGGGACTGGGTGGTGGACTTTCTCGACAGCGCCGACAGCCTCCTCGCCGAATATCCAGATCGCGTCAAAGCACATTCGATGCAGGTTTTATTACAGGCAGCAGTGGCTCGCAGCTGCGCAAGTGACCCGTATCATGACCTCATCGGGTGCAGCTTCGCAACCTGCACGTTGGAGGAGTTGCTGCAAGAGCAGAATCGGCAACGAGACAGCGGCCGCGACACGACTACTGCGGTCGTCGGCGAGGATGCGACGGCAACCCTGGTGTCCCGTCGGAGCATGGCTGATGGTGTCACTGGCACCGACGTTGACACTCGGCGCAGTCTGGAGTTGCTTCAGCTTGAGGCAGACCTTCAGTGGCCCCTGACTCTTGTGCTCGATGCAAAGGTGACACACAAGCTCAATGTGATCTTTCGCCTGCTGGTTTGGGTGAAGACGTGTGAGCGGCGCTTGTGTGAGCTGTGGTACAACAATGAGCTCCTGGGCGAGTTCAGTGCCGCCTATGGACTGAAGCACCAGTTTGAACAGTTTCTGCGCCAGTTTCAGTTCTACGCAGCCCATTTTGTGCTAGAGCCACTGTGGAGCCGCCTTATTGTGCGCATCGGTCAAGCAGACAGCGTGTTCTCCATATCGCAGGCGCTCACGGACTTCTTCGATAATGTGGAACAAGGCTTGGCTCTTTCCAGCACCCAGCGCTTCCGCAGTCTGGCGCACATTCTCGAGCTGACGGAGCGCTTCTGCGCGGTGGGAATGCACA